>NW_026606706.1:575000-1256250 GCF_029890125.1 Rhinichthys klamathensis goyatoka
CCCCCGCCCCCCCGCCCATCACACCTAAGGTCTGACCTGTAAATTCATATAATCATGCTAATTACTTTGATTCACAGGCTTGGTCGGTCTATGGGAGAGAGCTACACAGCGCCTCCTCTCCGGGCAGATCCAGCAGGGGACGTGCAGCCCAGTGATTTCCACCGTGGTTTTAATGTCATTATCACCCTCTCCAACACTTCCCCAGCCCTGCATTCCGCCTGGAGACAATTCTCAAATCTATTATATGCATCATTTTGTGTTTATGCAAAGCATATGAGAGGACACTTCATTTTTTCTTTGCCAGACCAAAGTAAATAGTGAAAACTGAAAAGTATAGAAATGTGTCAAATGTTTAGCAGCCTCCAATTTTATACTCAAGAGCTGGAGTTTTGTTTGGATTGAATATAGTAAAATGGTATCTGGGAATCATAATCAATGTCTAAATTTGTGTTCTTAAAGTGTTTAAATGGACACTCCCCCTGTGTTTATTGAATTATTTTTGTTCCGATTGTAAATTGAGCAGGTTCTATGGATTTCAAAAAGTGTAAAATATAAAATCCGAAAGATTTGATTGAAGGATAATGAAACAGTTATTGTACTCTTAGCAAAAAAGTACTATGGCAGTACCATGGCGCAGTGATATTATCAATGGTAATGTTAAGGTACTAGACTACCTTTCAAAAGTTTGGGGATAGAACGTTTTTTAAAAGGAAAATTGTATTGTGCTTACCTAGGCAGCATTTATTTGATCAATAAATACAGTAAAATCATTATAGTAATATTCTTAAATATTATTACAATTTTAATATATTTTCTGTTTTAATATATTAGAAAATTAAATTTATTCCTGTGATGGCAAATGTGATATTTGATTAATTTGATGCATTCTTGCTGAATAAAAGTATTAATTTCTTTGAAAAAAAATAATAAATAAAAAATCTTACTGACCCAAACTTTTGAACAGTAGTATATATAGCATGCTACTAGCTACATGCATAGCTATAGTGATCACTATATTTCTATACTAAGCTATTTAATTAATAGTGTAAGTTACTATTACTTACACCTACTTAAAAACCCATTACCATCCAAACAAACATTTTTGTACCAAGTTTTATGTATAAAAGAGAGATTAAAGGATTAGTTCACTTCAGAATTAAACATTTCTGATAATTTACTCACCCCAATGTCATCCAAGATGGTCATGACTTTCTTTCTTCAGATGAAAAGAAATGAAGGTTTTTGAGGAAAACATTACAGGATTTTTCTCCATATAGTGGAGTTCAATGGGGTATGTGGACTGTATCTGGACTGCAACGGTTTGAAGATCCAAATTGCACTTTCAATGCAGCTTCAAAGGGCTCTACACGATCCCAGCCGAGGAATAAGGGTCTTATCTAGCGAAACGATGGGTCATTAAAAAAAAAACATTTATATACCTTTTAACCACAAATGCTAGTCTTTCACTAGCTCTGCGATGCGCCACGCATTACGTAATCACGTTGAAAGGTCATGCGTGACATAGGCGGAAATACCGACCTAGTGTTTACAAAGCGAACATGCAAAGACTAAGTCAAGCGCCATTTACAAAAAAAATTTAAATAAATAAAAGGTAAAACAACAATGTCGGAAGATTTTGAAGTTGGAGGAGAAAATGAGATGGGGTTTTTCACCCTACCCTACCTTTTTGAACCGGAACACGCGTGACTTTTCAATGTTATTTCGTAATGTATGGCGCATCGCAGAGCTACTGCAAGACGAGCATTTGTGGTAAAAAAGTATATATATATATACAGTATATATATATTTTTTTTAATGGCTGATTCGCTAGATAAGACCCTTATTCCTCGGCTGGGATCGTGTAGAGCCTTTTGAAGCTGTATTGAAACTGCAGTTTGGACCTTCAAACCGTTGTACCCCATTGAAGTCCACTATATGGAGAAAAACCCTGGAATATTTTCCTCAAAAAACTTAATTTCTTATTGACTGAAGAAAGAAAGACATGGATGACATGGGGGTGAGTAAATTATCAGGAAATTTTAATTCTGAAGTGAACTAATCCAGTGTAATATGAAAGAAAAAAAACAATAACAACCAAATAATGTTTCACAGATTTTTCCATAAAATAAAACAATAGAGCTATTTTGTTGGATTTAGGTACTGAACTCTGACCTTTCTCGAGGTGCATTCTTTTGGCCTCATGGCCGATGTCGTGAGTTGCCAGGTCGCCCTCTTTAGGCCCGGGTAGGATGCTGGGAGACAGACCCAAAAATGCCTGGTTCATCGACAGTCCATTCTGATGCACAGCTTTGAGAGAACACAGAGACACATTATTCCCATCTCCACACGCTCTCAATTGACAACGCAAAACACCTCGAGTGATAAATAATGATTCTAGCTGAAAAGAGCCCTCGTCGTCCAGTGGCTAGAGAAGGTGAATGCGTCCTTGGCTTTCAACTGTTTGTGACTTGTGGTATACCTCATCTCCAAATCAATGTGCCAGTCAATCAAAATCACATTTGCCACTCTGCCTGTCGTGTGCAATTCTCAGTGCAAAGTGCAATTCTCTATAACATCTGAGATGAGGCGACAAACTTAAAAAAAAAAAAAAAAAAAAAAAAAAATTCTGTTTATGAATTAATAGGCCTTTTTACAAAACCTTGTGGATTCACTAGATTCACTGGTTGAAATACATCCAATCAAACAATCAATGGGTTCCTAAAGTCTGAGACCACTAGTGAAAATTATTTAGCATTTTTATCATTTAATAAAACATTTTAATTTTACAAAAACGTATTAATTATATTAATTAAATAATGGGTTTTGCTTTAACAACAAGAGAGCTGGAGCTGCATGAACTCCACGAGTTTGTGTAAAATCTTATTATTGATTTGAGTTCACATGATTTGTGATGATCCAACGAGCATCTTGAGCTTTAATGGAAGCAAGAACATCTGACCATCTGTACAGAGTTGTTCATATGATTAAATCATTTAATGATTTGATTTTGAATTGAGAAGCCTTATTTTGTGTCTAATTGCCTTATAAGTTCTCCGTTCATAAATTCTTTAACCATTTTAACAACGTATTTCCCGGTTCAAACCCCAGCTTTTCAATGTAACTTTTGGAGCTCAAATAAGTTTTTAATCAAAACAAACAGTTACTCGTTAAGACACCGCTTCCAGAATAACATCATAAAACATGGTAGCATATTTCAGAGATGACAAGAAACATACATGCAGGCTCTCTCAGTGATTAAGGATATTGTTTTTATTTTATGACACAGCTAATGATGAAAACATTTGAGGTCTGTCTTTGCACAACATGAGCCAGAACCAAACTTAAAGATAGTTAATATCTCTTTGCCATCTGTTGAAAACAACAGAAAGCGAGAAGGGGCGCACGTGTGCTACGCTCTTAACAAGAGGCACTTTTAGTGCGGTATTTAGCAGCTCTTGAATGTATGTGCACCGGTGTGCGGAGATCCTGGGAAAGACGAGGGAGAGAAATTGAGAGACAAAGAGAGTGGGAGAGAGATTTATGAGGTGAACATACGCATTCTGTCGGAGGAGCTCTCCGTGTGCGCGGGAGAGCTGGAGACGCTGCTGCTGCGCTGGGATGAGGGACGGCTCCCCGGCCTCCTGCCGTCTTCCAGAGAGGGGGCAGGGGAGGGACTGTCGGGGACCCGTTCCTGCACAGCCAACAGGAAAAACAAACACAGCCAGGGCGGCCATTACATGACACATTCCTTTCAGCAACACACCTCTATGGACACACAAGCGTCCATGCTCTTTTTTTTTCTTCTTTTTTTTTGAGGCACCGTCCCCCCACCCCTTCTCTGCATCCTTTCCTTGCTTTCTTCCCAGGCTATTGTCTGACAGACTGTTCCCTGCAATGCCGTATGAAAGCACGGATCGCGCACCACCCAGCCCCCTCCACCTTCCCCCAATGGCTGATGAGAGATGTGCATGACACAATGAGAGAACGGCGCTGTGGGTTACCTTAATCACTGATGTCACCATTCGGGATGGGGCACTCTGTCCCTGTGCTGCGGCGGCCATATTGGCGATGGTGCTGAGGTGGTTCATCTGACTCATCGCCATGGTGACGGATGCGGGAGGCAGGCTGACAGGGATCAGGGGGTGGGGCATCATCATAAACGGCAGTTCCAAGCCTGAAGATGAGAGGGGAAAGTAGCTGATTAATTAATCATTTCTGGCATTAAGTTGTGTGCAAATGGAAGACGCGTGTGCGACAGAAAAGAAAGCGTACTGCTGAAGAAGAGAGGAAGATTTAAAGGGGAAACGCTATGAATTATTCACACGTGACCTATCGTGCGAGCAGCGTGGCTTACAGAGTAAATATTCATTAAATAATAATCGTCACATTAGATAGTGTATTATATTAAAGCTATTGACGACTACCAAAAAAATAATTGCGGCATATTTTCAAGCCATTATGGTCATTAGAAACATAAATATTCACTTTTGTTTTTAATAATACATATCGCTGTTAATAATAAATAGCGTTCTGGTGATTACATTCATAATAACCTAATAATTGTGAGATTTAAACTAATCTTTATTATGTTGGGAAAGGGAAAAATTATGGAAATATTTCACCATTAATAGTAAATGCATTCAAAATATCTGTGGAAAAAGGAGGCAAACATGAAAGGCATTAGTTAAAATGAGCAAAAATGAGCCAATTAAAACTAAGTGTGTATCATGAGATGCCTACAAGCTAATTACGAGTATTTGTGCCAGAAACTCCATTACTTGTACAACAGAGTGCATTTATAACGCCATTTTTTCAAGTCCTTGATAGTTACACGGGATTGAAATAATTAAGACATTCAAAGTATTTTGATGAGGAAAACCAGATCCTGCAGGAGGACATGTGATTGTACTGTTAAACTCATATATACAACTAATGTGAACTGTGCTACATTCTTAGACAGTGATTAAATGGGTAGAAAGGAAGCTGTCCCGCTTTTTCAAAGGACATATGCACACAAATAAGGTCACAGCCTGGTGTGTGTCCCTGAACTAAAGACCCACTCACTCCCACTCCTGACTTTGAACTAAAGGATCAAAAGTAACTGAGAGAAATTTCAGTCTCGGGCGGTCAAAGGCACCACTCGAGTGCTTGAAAGAAAACTTGAGCGTTCGCAGTGGATCCGATCGAGCGGGCGGCCCCGTGCTCCATCCCGCACTTCCCCGATAATGCCTGGCTCAAGGTAACAGGAGACACAGAGGGATAATCCAGTGAGTTGTTTTTGTGTGAAATATCAGTGGCCAAGGGCTGTGAGACAGTCTACATCAGAAAAAAAAGAAAAAAAAGGGGGAGGATGGAGGGGGTCCCTTCAGTGTGAATGCTCTTCGGTGAAGCATTGTGCATTTCCATAAGAAAGATGACCAGCAGATGCACAGGGAAAACACATTCCCTGACATTAAAAAGGAGGCTGAGATTAAAAGAACGAGAGGCCAAGCAGCACCTTGTAAAGGCGTCTCTCCTCGAGTGCCGAGTCTGAATCAATTACCACTCGCAGGACCGGACTCAATTAAAACCTGCCACGGCGCCAGCGTGTGATTGCAGGATACTTACAGCGCCACGCCGAAACAAATTGAGAGAGGCATTCATGCACGTATCTACCTTTCAAAGCTTTCGAGAGCCGGATTGAGTGCCGGCGCGCCTTTGTGATTCGCTCAAGAAGATCTGACTGGATTTCAGGAAATCAACATTTACAAGAGAGGGGAGAAACGTATTAAAGTCTGATATGACTTTGCTTTTGTCATTTAAATGGACGTCCTTTATCAGCCAGGCGGTGAATGATGTCTGTTGTGTTGACCGACTTCCACAAAGCAGAACTCTGCGTGTGAGAGCGACTACGGGCTTACAGTAGCAGACTGCTCTCGGGGGCCTAATCTCTCTCCCTCTCTTCCCCCATCCCACCTCCTTTCATGTTTCGCCATCCTTAAGTGATGTTTCAGCAATAATGGCCCTTTGAAAACCATAAGAAAACATGATACAAGCTAACCAAGGTCCACCAAGGCTTTTCAGACAGACTGAAAGGCAATGAACTATAGATGGCTGATGAAGCAGACACATTGTTCATCAACTGTTTTTTTCCCTTTCTTTTGTAGTTTTCAACAAATGTGTCTCAAAACAAAACCCCTTTAGACACTGTCAAGGCTTTTTTTTACGATATTAATGAATTTACCTTGTCGATAAAGATTTTTTATTTAAAAAAGGCACCTTTTTCTATTGTGTTGCAGATTATGGATTCAATTCCAAGGACAAAACAATGAAAATATAAAACATCTAAGCAACAAAGTTATACGTGCTTCAAGATATAAACACGTTTTATATATATATATATATATATATATATAAACATAAATGATTTGTGTTCCGTCAATTCAAACTTTAGTCCTGAGGCTACATTTAGAAATTAGATAAATCTAAATATGTCATACTCTCTTATTAGAATATGCCTGTATTCTACTTGTATGTGGGTCAATAATAAAATCTTCTTCATAATACATATTATTATATATAATAATATTCATTATATATATAAAATATCAGCACTCCTGAAAGGCCTCTTAGCCAATTAGATTTGAGGACCAGAACTAACTGTTGTATAGACACACACACTGGTATTACTATCATTATGAGGATATTCAATAGACATAATGATTTTTATACTGTATATTCTATCTCCTAACTCTAAGCCTATACCCCTAAACCTACCCATCACAGAAAACTTATCAAACTTATCAAAAAATATCAAAACAGCAATACACTGCTGAAATTTGCATGAATTAGGAACTGAGATATTATTGTCAAACAGATGAACTTTGATTCCAGTGGCCCTTAAAAAGAGACAGACTGAAGCAGCTATTGTCTGCTGAAAGCTGGCTTTCAAAGCACTAGCAACCTGCATTATCCTGTGAGGGAGGAAGCTTTCCCTTGACAAAAATTAAACCAGCTCCTACTTGGCACTTTATTATCTCTTCAACTGAGTGATTTATTGTTTGTGGAATGAAAGCAAAAGAGGAGGAAAATTACATTTTCAGCAGAGCCAGGGCTTGTTCTGCCTCTACTCCTCTATCCTGGAAGAGCTCACGACAAACAATAATGTCAGCTGTAATTGATCTGAGGTCGCCGGTTAGCCCTCCAGTAAAAGCCCACTATTTAAGCGACAATCCGCCCTGCCTGCTCCTCAGATGCTGTCTAATGAAGCTGTCCATCTCTGCTATTTACCTTCTCTTAAATGGAAGAGAAAAGATGTACTGTAAGAAGCCCAGCCAGGGAAGATTTGCTTTCCTCATGTGAAATAGGACCTGCAGATGCTGTTGGAATGTGTAATTGGCTGCAGAGTCGGAGACGGGGGTTCCAGCGCTAATTAAATGACTTGTTTCTGGCCTATCCATCTTTGTTTGCGAGCACAACGCGACGGAGCAGTGTGTTGTAAATGCTCTTATCTAAACAGACGTTATTTTGCTCGTCCCTTTGATTTGAGAGCCAAAATCTTACGCCTTTTGAAGTAGCTGTTGAATCAGGATAACAATTTAAATTTCAGAATGGCAGATTGTTATTTTTGCAATACCCTAAAACTGTCAAGGCTTTTGCCACAGGTTTCTCATTCAAATACCAAACCATTTTACATTTTAATTGTACAAATATAACCGGCTACTCATAAACTCATTCTGGCTATCACAAAGGACCTTCAACCATAAATAAGCAGAGCTCCATCTGTGTAGAGATGTTACTGGAAATAAGGTCCTTCATAAACAGACATGCTTCTATGGTAAGGGTATAGATTGTTTTCTTTTTCCCAGAAGGCATAGCTAGTCAAGGCTGTTAAACGCTGTAACTCATTAAGGCCCGTTAGAGGAAGGTATTTTACTTTGAAGTAGCCACCCACGGTCTTTCTGTGTCATTGAGAAAAACTTTAAAGTCTTTTCTTCCTGTTTATAATCTTAATGCTAATCATAAAAATAACATCTTGAATTTGTTAATATCACCCCCCCCCCACCCCCCAAAATGATAATAAAAAAGAAACAGACCTGTACACTATCACCAACAATCACAGAGCGCTAAAAACACCCCCAGATGCTTGAGAACGTGATGTGATCTTAAGCCACAAGAACAGAGAAACTGCATCCCTGTGTAAAATAGGCATTTACTATACTCACTCTGAAGTGAGAATGCTTAATAAGAAACAGAGGGTAAAGAAAAACAGCTATTACACCTCTATTGTGAGTGTAAAAAATAATGGCAACAAAACATCTCTGGTTTGATGAGGTAGCATAATTACGTAGACCCGCAACCCCCCACAACCATCAAAGCAAACATGTGGTAAGGATTACGGAGGAGACAGACAGTATTGTTTTATTATTTATTTATTCTTCCTTCAGGAGGATAAAGACCCAGCAGCAGTTCTTGCTTTTGGTCACTACCTGTTACGCAAGCTGGCCGCTAGCAAACGTATGATATAGGTTCTGATTTTGATATATAATTACGCTAGCAAACGTATGATATAGGTTCTTATTTTTATATATAATTATATCATTGAAGTGTTTTTATGTAAATCTAAATGGCTTTGAAATTAGC
Source organism: Rhinichthys klamathensis goyatoka (assembly GCF_029890125.1). Lineage (NCBI taxonomy): Eukaryota > Metazoa > Chordata > Actinopteri > Cypriniformes > Leuciscidae > Rhinichthys > Rhinichthys klamathensis. The sequence goes on from NW_026606706.1 coordinate 583,623, forward strand.
AATAAATAAAAACAAAATTATATTTATTCAACAAATTCATTCATTTTTTATTTTCATTTTATGTATATTAAAGGGGAATATATATATATATATATATATAGTTTTTATTGACCATTTTTAAGATGTAGATTTTGATTTTGTTCATGCTGGAATAAAAAAAAAAAAATAATAATAATAAAAAAAATAATAATAATAATTAATTCAATTAAAAAAAAACAGTTGGCACCACATATTCACTGTGATCTTGTGGTCTGGTTAACACAATTACCTGCAAGGTACGAGATGCCCAGACACAGGCTTCAGGACACATCACTGAAAGCACACCCAATTTCGATTTGAATTAGGTTCAGCTTAAATGTGTTCTCGTATCACTCTCCATAAACTACTGCTGGTTTAGGGAAAGCATAAGGGAGCGAACATTACCAGCAGATGTTTCCACTGAGGGTACAATATATTCAAGTCCAATCAATAACCCCCCTCCCTGAGGGACTGTGACACCCAGGGAGAGGAGGGGTGGGGGAATCATTTTCATCAGATACTGAGCAAAGGGTCCCGTTTAAAAAGATTGCTTTTGGTCAATGGCAAGCAGTTGTCATTTGACTTGGACTCTGAAATGAAATGTATCGAACGGTGTTATCAATCACACGGTGCAGGGGTCCATGAGATGGCTTTCCAGCGGATAATACAGCCTCTTGCATCATCTGTTCTAATTACAAAATTAGCATCACGTTGCAGAGGCTGCATCTTTACGTGATTCTGAAATTCATTGTGAAAGGAGATTTGTTATGTTTGTCATGCCGTTTTGGTCTTATTGAATGTGCTTAAAAGGATAGTTCACCCCAAATGGAAATAATGTCATTATTTACTCATTCTTATGCATTTCAAACCTGTATGACTTTTTTTTTTCTTTTATGAAAAAAATATTTTTATGCATACAACATAAATCAATGGGGTCCAGTGTTGTTTTGGAGCACATTGAACCTCATTACAGTTGAAACATTCTTCAAAATATCATTGCTTTCACAAGAGACAGAAAGTTTGTCCATTTGTCCAGCAAAGAAAGATTACATGGAGAGAAAGTAAAATAAAATAAATTAAAATAACATGATATAATAACATAAAATAAAAATATTTAATGATATTTTTATTCATAAAATATAAAACTAAAACTGTTGTAATTTTTAAATAAATACAAATAAAAAATAAAATATTTTGTATCTGATTTAGCTCTATATTGTGTCTATATTTGTGACTATTTCCTTTTATACTAAAGACATTTAGTGGAAACATCTGACACAAGCCAAACATAACCGAGAACTCTTTTAAGCTTTAATAAAGGTCACTAAGGAAAGTTCAATTGCACAGATTCTTGTATTTCGTACATGTACTACGTAGGCTAAATGCGGGCTACATTCTGTAGAAGAAGCCTGACCCAGAGTAGGATCGCTAGTCTGGTTGGGGTTAATGGGGCTCCAGGCATGATTGATACCCGTGAGTGATAATGGCCGCGCCTTCATTTCTCATGTTCTAATTGCTGCAATGTTATTATCACTGCAATAATCATGGCAATATTCCGATTGCAGCGCATCCTCTCTGTCATCATAAGGCACGGCGGTTACGCATCACACACTGGTTTGTTTCTCTCTCGTAATTGAGTGCAGTGAGATGACCTATCGGAGGAATATTCTAAGCAGTCAAAGCGCACGCATCTTTCGCATTATGGACCCCAGAAGCTCATCGTGTGTGAAAGGTTGAATGTCATTTATTACATGTATCACATTTACACCATGTGACATTGTCTTTTCAAATTGCGCAGATCTCTTCATCCCTATCTTTGCCTCCAAAGGTCACTCAATTCCACTTATAAATGCAACCTGACAGAGATTAGTAAAGAGGGACGGGCAATGCACCACGTCTCACAACTGAATCAAACGGCTCCAAATTAATTCCTCCAATTAATGAAGAACGAGCTTTAATGTTGATGAGGCCCGACAAGTAAACCGGCTACTTATTTATTTCATTTACTCTGCAGACACAAATATCTGCATGAACATGTGCCACGTTTATGCCGGCTACGCTCACTGCAGTAATGTGGAGCTGTGCTGCTTTTCAGAGATGATAGAGCATGATACGGATCATTAGAGAAATAATGTTTAATCAATTCCCATTTTGTAATCTGTTTCTGCAGTTGTAGGCATTTGTGTACACCAGCGCTTTGCACATTTTTACACCGACCCCCCCCCCCCCCCCCCCACCTTCAAAAATCATGCATATTCAATTTTATGCTGATGCTTAACTGTCGATGCAACCGGAATTAAAACAAGCAATTCGACTTCATTAAAAAAGTAAGTGATTATCGAGTTATCTTTTTGAAATTCTATTAAAATGTGTGACGCTCTCCACTTATCTGTCACCTGCTTCCCAGGAGCACAACACACTAATAGAGGCACTCAGAAACGAATGCCCAGGAGAGGCTGCGTGTCTCTGTAAACTCAGCCCTGGTTCTCATCCCGGTCTCAGAGCTATTACCAATGCTTCCTGCCTTCCCATGAAGAGCCCTGCTGATGTTTGAGGCGAGACAAAACAGCATTCAACAATGTAAACCGACACAGGTGAGGCGGTTTTGAAGAAGCTTGCTATCTGCAATGCTAAATGCCTATGGTGGAACTCAGTCAGAGAGTAATAAGGAATGAATTCTGCCGATGCGACTCAGATGTGGCTAGGAAGTGAACATGTTTACACAGTTTAGCTGCGGGCTGGTTTCAGCAGACTTCTGGGCAATATATCACATTTTCATACTATATTCGTGGTGATTTAATTTAAGCAACATCATGAATATGATGATGATTTTATTGCACTTTTATTTATCCAGTAAGTTTCCTGAAGAGAATGTCATTAAACTAGCTTCACGTGTCTCACGAATTGCAAGAATGTTTCTGATTGAAACTTTAGCAAAAACAAAACACAAAACGCCATTTTAGTTAATTTCCTTGAATCGGTTCGATCAATTGATTCAAAACTCTGATAAAGTTTAAATGGATCATCATTCATATTAGTCAAATACATAGAACATATTTTATTTACATATCGTTTTAGTAAAGAATTTGAATATATGAAAAATGCCATGTGGACATTTGAATGACGATTCAAACAACTTGAGTTTCAATTGCATAATCACTCAGATGAAGTCTTTTCCTATTTCCTATCTTGTGTTCATTCAGTGAAAAACAGTGTCACTGTATTTTAGTTGTCGCATGAAACAATTTGTATCAACTCGGCAACAATAGCTGTTCAGTAAAAAAAAGACCCAGAAAACATTATAATAAAAAAAAACACTTTTTAATTTAATATAGAGAAAAATAACAGAAAATATAAAAAGAATATCATTTCATTTTTATCTGTAACAATTTATTTAAAAAAAAACAGATTATTTATAACCATTTCACCCTGACTTAGATGGAGGCATGGGAAAAGAGAGGAAGAAAAAGTGAAAGTCAAACAGACAGACTCGATTTAACCAAAACTTTCTGCTGTTTGCCGTTGCCGTGCCACGTTTACCAGTGCGAGGCCGGCAGATTGAAAAACAAAGCGCAACCCTTGTTGGATTTGTCCTTCCACAGTGTGGGATTTATTATTAGAAAGGACATAAACAGACTAATTAAATCACAGCAGTCGAGGCTGAGATGACAGCTGGTGCTGTGTGTGACCAAACAGATCCCTATCAAAGAGCAGGAGGCATTGCTCACTCAATCCGTCCTCTATGGGGAGCTATTTTAAGAGGCCCGGCATTGAGCACGAACGCTTTATGCTAAATGAGGGCTCGATGTACAAGCTGGTTGATTATAAAGACGCGACACGGCCCCGATGCATGATGGATGTGCATGCTGTAAAGACAATGGGTTTAGGGTCTATGTTTTTTGATAGGTGTTGAGGAAATGTGACAGCGCTCATCAGAAAGATATCACACTGCCACCGACTTCCTCTGTGTCAGTTAAAAGCGCCGAGTGCTTGACGCAGTGATGCATTGAATTTATGACGAGATCGCTCTTGACAGTGTAACAAGTACAATAAGAGGCACGAGTCTTACAGTTATTAATGTGTTTGGAAGCTTATCCATATGGTTAAGTGCATAATAAGACTGCTTCAGAGACGGTTCGTTCCCCTTTGAAGTGATTCTTCATCTCATGCATCGAAAAGGGTAATTCTGCACACAAATTTAAACATTTTGAGTAATTATTACAAGATTTGAAACACCACTGGTTGATTGGTTGCACATGTGAAACCACCGATGAGAAGAAAATATGGTTTTAACAAGTCAATAATGGCAAGTGCAATGAAAACAACTTAATCAATGGCACTGCAACGTTTGCAAACAAGAGCTTGAATTATAACACCAATAATTGATTCCCCTCCTCCCCGCTGTTTTTTTTCCCTTTCCCTCCCGTGATGTCATTTCCAATCGATTCCTTCCTGTGTACAATGATGAGAAGTTTCCCGAGTTTGTTTTTTCGCTCTGACTTTTTCCACCCGCTCCACCAATGGAAATTTGCAAGCTGCACTAGCAGCTTAACCAAAAAGGATTAACTCCCATATCCAACCGAGAACACAGATAATGCTCGGTAATTGGTAAAAAATGAAGATGAATGGGACAGCAAGATAAGGACCAATTAGCTCCTCCACGCTTACAGCTGCGGTCTCTCTACAGATCCATCTCTTGAGTGCTGGCCTCCTCTACCAGAAGAAGCCTGGCGGAATTAGCGGCCTGACCTCATCGATGGTGGGAAGCCCACCCATCATCTCCCCCCATCACTTTCAATTCTGTCCCTAACATAGACACCTGTCACCGGCCCTGACGTGACAGGTTTGCGCTCCCCCACGTCCCCCAAAATGCTAAACGCGAGGTCTGGGCCAGGTCTGAGCACGCTAACTTGCTAAATCAGAGAAACCCACACAAGCATGTGCGCACATACATGCCTGAAAGTTTGTCGCTTATTTCATTATGGCAGCATCATCTGGTTGGTGATACACACAATTCCCCCATCTAATTACGGAGAGGATTTAAGGTCCATTAACGTTGCCGTGGCAAGGAATCAGATGCAAAATGGCACCCAGTGGCCACCAAGAGAGGGATTCTTTTCACCTCCTTCCATTTCTTAACCTGAAGGCAGCAAATGCATGAGTCACAAAACGGGAAAGAAAGAAAAATGAATGAAAAAAAAAATCAAACAATTCATCATGCTGAAAAGGGCAGGTGTTGGTTTTGGTTCAGGTCTATTCAATGCGAGAGAACGGATCACTGTTTGCTTGTCTTCCAGGCACATGTTTTGCTTGGTTTGTGATCTTAAATTGTACCGTTTCCTGTGAGTCAATGGAACAATCCACATTGTAAGAGAAGGGAACCCCCCACCTCCTTGAAAAAATGCTGGGGAAGAATCAAAAGGGAAGCAAGCGCTAAGCTTAATCACGTTCACCACCTCCTCTCTCGCTTAGGCTGTTTGGCTCCAATTTGAACTGGCTGACTGTTTTTCTCTCTGTTTTTGTAATTAATAATAGTGATGCAAGCCGGCGAGAGTGATTGAGCTGAATATTTAATGCAGAAAAAACATTAGCCCATCCAATTTGCATCAACATCAACAAGTCCGGAGAAGAGTACAATGTCCTTCACACACTTAATATCAGCCTGTTTCTACTTCAGACTAAATCTATTCTGCTCTAAATTGAGAATCTCAATCAGAATATATATCATTGGAGGAATAGAGTATTTATATATATATATAAATATATATAAAAAAAGTAGGAGCAACTACCAAGCAACCATCAACAACACCATAGCAATGCTGGGAATACCCTTGCAGTGGCAACTTTTTCCCCCCTCACAAAAATACTACTGCAAATAATCATGCACACACACACACACTTTGGTATAGCTATGATTGTTAGGACATTCCATAGGAGTAATGTTTTTTATACTGTACAAACTGTATATTCTATCCCCTTACACTACCCAAGAAAACTTTATGCATTTTTACATTTTTAATAAAACATTGTTTAGTATGTTTTTTAAGCCATTTCAATTACGAGGACTCAGGAAATAAACTAGGTTTACGTTGTAATACCAGTGAAATACCCATGTCCTAATACAAATTGGTGTCCTCATAAATTATATAAAAAAGCACACACACAAACACACTTAATATATCTTAATAATAATAATTTGTATGATGATGATTATTGTTATTGGTGGTGACATTTAGAAAAAAAAAAAATCACACTTTCATGTAAGCAAGTGTCTCTAAATAAAACCTCATAGCAAGAGCAGCTGTTTTAATATAGCACCGGCTCACTTCCTGCTCATGACATTGTTCACCCCAGTCTAGAGTGTTTAACTGAGTTCCTCTGCTCTAAAGTCATCCCTATATCTGTCAAATGATTTCAGACTCTGGACTCCAGCTGCAAAAAAGCGGCTATAAGCAGGACATAATAGGCATTCACAGCCCAAAACCATTAGAGCCAATCACGAGGCTCAGAAAGGCAGAAGTCAGCAGAGCACCGCAGCTAAGAGTTTATTTTCACAGTTGTGTGTTTTCTCTGGCACTCTTTTAAAACACCCCGATGTGATATCACTCTCTCGGTTCTCTCGCGAAATGACCTTTCCGTTTTAATGCAGTAATGATCCGGAGCAGTGAGGGAATTCGCTGGGAGACGGGAATGGAAAACACTGTCTATTTCACTTAAAAACCTAATTTATGTTGCAATTAAAGGCTGAAAGGAGCTTGTTTCTCCCCTCTGGCTGGCTGAATAGAAGCAGCTATATTTCGCCCTCTTATCATGCGGGTGACTCCTATTGGCCACCCCGTCACAGGAGAGTGCTTGATATAAACAAGAGATTGCACTGACATCCAGTAATCAATATTAGGATGGCTTCAGTACCAAACATCATTTGTCTCGGCCTCCGTTCTTTTGACCAAACGAAGCATTAATTTAAATCATAAATCTGGGAGTGATTTAAATCCCGGAATGAGAGGCCCGCCTGCCTGCCTTTAATGATTTATTTTCTACATTTCTGCGAGCGAGAGATTTGTCCATACGCGGTGACAGGTCACCTTCAAACGCCAGAGGTAGACTGTTCATCACCATGCAGACTAGCATCTCATCGCTGCGAGTAAATATTAAAGTAAAAGAATCCAATTGATTGTGGATGGGCCGGAGAGGCGTCTCAGCCATATATTTCACTCAGGGCTTCTAATGCCTCTCTAGTTCGGCTCCTTCGCTCACCGCTGGGCCTGAAATTATTATTCTTCAGGGAGTCTGCATGCTCAAGGTTACAATTTAAATTGTAAAAAGATAAAAACAGTTTCTTATTAGCCCCATTGCCGCAGCCTCGCCTATTCCGATTCGCATTTATCTTTATTTCGGTGACCTCGCGGCCCCCCGCCGCCGTTCGCTGTTAGATGACCTCAGCTCCGCGCGGCTTCCTTTCGATAAATCTGCTTAGAGCGCACCGTGTTTTGCCAAAACTCCTAGTGTCAAATGCAGCTGGGAAATCCTCGACGCAGGGTGGATATTCACAATGGAAATTACACACGCACAGTTCAGCTCTGGGATTATGGTAACTGAATCATTTGTAATGGATTTGTGGTTTAATATAACAGTGTAATTTCCACAAAAAATGGCTTTAAGTAATGTTGCAAAGAGAGAGAGGAAAAAATCTGAATGTATCTGAGAAACGATTAATTGGAGCGGGGGACATTCAAAACTAATTTTCTTCACCAAATTGAATTAGCAGCTCGCTTAATAGCTATTAGCTTTGGGATAAAGTGCTCATGGATGCATTTGATGTGTAGCTACTTTAAAAGTGCATTACCTGCTAATGATGAATTTGGAATCAACCAAACAAACTGACTGCTCAAAACAAGATTACACAAAGCTTTCTAGTTTTCTTACAGATTTGGTATGGTTTGCCGTTTGATCTACATTTAAGTGAGCTTAAGAACATATTTTAAGAATTTTGCATAGATAAATAGAATTAATTATGTTTAGTTTGATAACAGCAGTTTGTTCTTAAAGGCATAGTTCACTCAAAATTGTCATTCCAAAACTGTAAACCTGACTTTCTTTTAGGGAACGGAAAAAACCAACAACATTTCTTAGTGTATTTTTGAAAAATGTGGACCTTTGATCTACTGACTTTTATTGTGTGGATGTAAACAGTTAAATTCTTCAAAATATCTTCTTTTGTTTCAAAGAAGAAAGAAAGTCATACAGGTTTGTAACAACAAGAGGGTCAGTAAATAATGACAGAATTTTCATTTTTCGTGAACTTTAAGTGATGAAAATTCAGTCATCATTTACTCACCCTAATTTCTTTCTTCTGCTGAACACAAAAGAAGATATTTTGAAGAATATGGGTAACCAAACAGTTGATGGGCCCCAATGACTTCAATCGTTTTTGTTTTTTTTTGATACTATGGAAGCCAATGGGGCCCATCAACTGTTTGGTTACCCATATTCTTCAAAATATCTTCTTTTGTGTTCAGCAGAAGAAAGACATTCATACAGGTTTGGAACAACTCATTTTTGGGTAAACTATCCCTTTAAGTTTGAAACTCTGTTCAAACTGGCATTGAAAGCTTTGAGCGCTTCTGGTCAGTTTCTGGTCATCTGAGTGGACAGCACTAAATAAAGGTGTAAATGGGGTCCAAAACACTTTGCGAATGCTCAAACTATATGTGGAGGAAATGGAAAACACATGACCACATCACATTCTGCCCTGATGAGTCTCACCAACTCATGTGCCAATCAATCATTGTATCTACATGTGGCTTTAAAAGAAAATAACCTTCTAGTTGAAAATTTGGAAAGCACATACATATGCATGCAGAAGACTTTACAAAACATCTCCGACATGTCTGATATTAACATGCAGTGACAGATCATGTTGGTTAAATTGGTTAAATTGTTAAATCAAACAAATTTCTTCTTTTTTCCCACTTTATTAATATTTAGTATTAAATAAGGGACGCTCCCCTCAAAATCTGATCACAAGCAGTCGCAGAAGACACATTTGAGAAGCATGTTACCCCCAGGTGTAAACAGCCATGTGTCTTGCCTGACCACTTGTGACGGGTTGCGAGACGGCTGTTAACAGGGCCTGCATTCAGTGTGAGTCATGCTGCTGGTGGATGGTGACTCACCCACACTAGAGCTGAGGTCTCCGTTTTCTGAGTCGGCCCCGTGCTGGGTGTTGCTACCATGGTAGCTGCTCATCACCTCCAGTTTGATCTTCTTCACCTTCATGGCCTCTGCAATAGCAGCGTTGGTGGCGGCCGCAGCGGCTGCAGCAGCGGCTGTGAGACCTGCAGATGGAGGACAGAAAGATGGAGTCACTGCATCATAAGGATTCAGCTCAAATGGACCTAAAACAAAGGTATGATCAAAAAATGCTTCAAGAAAAGACATTGTGCAGGAATTTCAAGGAGAATAAGACACAGTAACATGAGAACAACACGTTCCAAATTTTAAAGGTGAAAAAATCAATTTGAAATAGGATGCATTAAATGAATAAAAAGTGACAGTAAAGACATTGATTTCAAATAAATGCTGTTCTTTTGAACTTTCTATATCAAAGAATCCTGAAAAAATGTTTCCACAAAAAATTAATCCCAACTGTTTTTAACATGTTTAATGAGCACAAAATCAGCATATTAGAATGATTTCTGAAGGATCATGTGACACTAAAGACTGGAATAATGGCTGCTGAAAATTCAGCTGTGCCATCACAGAAATAAATTATATTTACATTTATATATAACAAAATAGAAAAGTTCTTCTAAATTGTAACAATATTTCACAAAATGACTGTTTTCACTGTATAAAAGTTGTGAAGAAAAATTGTACTGACCCCAAATGTTTGGCTGTACTGTATTATAATATTGTGTCTAAAAAATAAATGTAAAAATAAAAGAAAATAAAAATCGATATTCATTTTGAGATTTGCTAAATATAACATCATAAATGTATCCTATTGTGTTTAAATATTACCTTTAGTGAGCATCAAATGACCGCAAAGGTAATCTAAATGTAAAAATAGAGGAAATAAACATGCATAATTAAATATCCAATATCAATACATGTAATAAGGCAAAAGAACAATTGTACACTCATGTTGTTGAAATCACACATTACTTTGAGTAGGGCTTTACCTCAGAAAGAAGGGGGAAAAACTGCTTTTCGCTCTATAACAGTTTCACAGTCTTTTCTCCCATCACTAGCCTAACTCAGTCTAGCACTGCGTCTTAACTAGAGCAGATCATTTGCATCCCATCACCGACAGTAGCTTTGCTGTTTTTGATTACACAGCTGGCCCCATTGGACTGATGCAACATTTTCAGCTGGAAGCCTCACTGTCATGTACGTCTTCTCTGATTTCCATCTCTTTTTCTCTCTAAATGCAAAGATGACGCCGTTGAGCTTTGATGGTGACAGATGGAGTCAGGAGAACATATCAGGATTGACATGTTGCCATGGTTTCTGTTTGTAAATAAACGGGTGGGGATGTACGACAAAGTGAAAACAAACAGTCTGTAACAGTGGGAAACCGAAGAAGACGGGCTCAAATATGCACAAATACATAAACAAATGTCTGTAACATCTCAAACACAAGAACATTAAACGGCAAATCCATTGTCATTCCCTCTGAATGAACAGGAACGCTGCAATTCAAAGTCTTTTGGCTCCAGTGGCAATATTACATTTTTTTTCCCCATTGTTTGATTTGTTTAAAAGGAGCACAGTGGAGATGGAGAGATTGGATAAAGAACTGACTCGCTGTCATTTACTCTTTTTTAATGACAAAACACCTGAAAGACTCGCAGAAAGTAAAAGGAGGATCCTTGAAAGAGACCTTGAATCCATGAATGAAGATTAATGAAACGATGTGAATGCTGGAAAAAAAGCTCAGCTTTGATTCATCCAGTGTTCAGTGAATCCTGTGAACGCAGTCTCATTTTATACGTACAGTGTATTGAAAATGGTTACAGTACAATAACCTCATTTATGAGGCAAAGTGGATTCTGGGATAGGGGCTGAGCAACCCCATGGCACTACCACAAAATATGAAATATCGTGACTGAATGTCACAACTGTCATAACTGAATTTCTTTTCCTGTTTTAATGCATTGTTTAAACAGATCTGTGTCCTGCATATTTAATGATTATTATCCTCTTAATTCATTTAAAATTTCAAGACATGCCAATTAATTAATTGCATAATATGGAAGAAAATAACCCCCAAAAAATATCCTCAACATTATAGGTGGAAGATAAATAAAACACTGAATAGGCAATACCAAAATTACTTTAAGTTACGAGTCAACTGTTGTATGTTTTCTTTCCATATCATTACACATAAGCCTGTCATTTGTCGCTAAATTGACAGACATAATATGTATCGCTTTTTAGCAAACTTATTAAAAAGATGCAGTCAGTATTTAAAATTCTTCCAAGATAACAGCCCTTAAAATCTCCAACTCCTCTTATGTACCAATCAGTGATACGCTCATAGTTTGGCTTTTGTTTTTCCCCATGTGAGGGAAGCCAATTGGCAAATTCATCATCACTAAAGTGTCACTTTCACTGACATGACTCGACTGTGGCCATTTGGCCACTGTCTCCTTTCCTGAGCGCGAAGAGAACGGGAAAAAGAAAGATATCGAACATGTGGCTTTAATACGCCACCTTGCCTCCCCAGCAGCAGACAGGCAGATGGTGTGGACAACACTGCATGCCACCGGCTTTCTGGGCTTGTTTGCATTTTAAAGTACATCAGTACCATATTGATGTATCGTATACACTGTGTCGGAGTGGATGCTCTCGTTTGCTGTTGTATATTCATGCCCTACAGCTGCGGAGGGGATCTACTCCCCCCCCCCCCCCCCTCCACTCATAATAAATATGGCCTCCAGTCGCACCGAAGGTCAATCTTCATTTGCGTCTAATGGGAGAGAGTCAACTGTTTTCTAAATGAGATGTATGCATAGAAGAGACTTGGAAAAAAAAAGAATAAAATCACCTTCCGTTTGCTTGTGTGAAAAGTCGGGCACTTGAGTTGCTTTTACCAGAATTTTTACTTCAACAATTAAGCGCTTCAATAATGCATTAAACATCCATCATGTTAATTTATCAACTAAAATGGACATGGTGATACGTAATGTCCTGCAGGTATGGATGTTATCAATAAACAGCTTAACACAATTTCCTGCTTAATTAGCCTATTACAATATAGACCAGTGGCTCCCAGCTGGTGGATCGTGACCCAAAAATCGTAAAGTCAACGACTGCAAGGAAAATAAACATATGCTGCTACTAAACATTTGTTGTACATAGTTATGATAGCAAAATAAATAGTTTTGTCAAATAGTTGAAGGCAAAAGACCAATTAAACTTCAGAATTTAGGACAAATTGTTTGTGTCAGTCAAAAAATGAATAATAATAGTGATAATAATAAAATGAATGAATCAATAAATCAATCTTCAAAAACAATCAACAAAACCATACAAGTAAAAATTAGATGAAACACAACCCACATTACATATGTGGATAAATATGCGAGGATAAACATGGTTTGTGCCAACCATGTTTTGGAGATAATATTAGATAATAAAATCATAAATAACAACTGTGAAATATATATATATATATATATATTTTTTTGCTTTTTATGTGATTTTTAAACCATTCTGGTAGTGCACTGAGCCACTACTTGACGTACAATGCAAAATCTGGGTCCTGAAGCAGTCAAAAACCAGTTGAGAGCCACTGCTACACAAGCATTCACGAGCAACTGTTTTCACGTGTATGGGTCCTCTTCTACGTTATCATTCACTATTGTTCCAGAGAGATAGTTTAGTTCATTAGATCCCAAATAACATCCATCATAGGCTACAAGGGGGTTTGACTGTAACATCTACATCAGAGTACCCATCCACAAACTGTTCTTCACATCAGCAACAAGTCCACTCGTAGTGCCCGTGCACGTCTGAGCATCACAACGAGCAACCCACTCCTTCTTCAATTAGCATTCATTAGTATGCCAAGCACCAATAGCAGATCGCAATGTTTCGACTTTTGAAAGTCACCTTTAGATTCAGACCCACATGTCTGTTTTTTTTTCACAGACACAAGGATCTCTTCAGCCACATATTAACAGCCGAGCATGAAAGAGAACGAGCGGGCAGACGGGCGCAAGACGGGGGCGTGGGGAGGAGACAAATAAAGAATCACTTGGTACTGTCATACTGCGCACAAAACAGCAAATAATAGAGATGGGGTCTGATCGTAGCCCTTGGAGCAGCTGTCATATTAAATAATAATGAAGGATCTATTAATATGCAAAGGAACCAGCAGCAGACTGGCTTAACGCTGTCATGCCTCTGAATATTGTCAGAATGTTCATTATTAATTAACATGCGGGCTGCCCCATACCTGCTCAATGTCAGAACATTCTTATAACAAATAAGAAATGTATGTGCCTCCTTCCACTAATAGTGTAATTAAATTAAGATCAGATTAACTTCACATCAGTACACAAAGAGTGACTTAGCTATGCTTATGATAAGAAAGTGCTTATCTACTGACTCAATGTTGCGCGCTCCTAATAGAGATCAAGGCTAAATGTGACTATTTACTCAGTATATTTGCAGAAACGAGCTCTGTTTCAGTGACCATTGAGGACCGAGCGCACACACAAAGCGGAGGTTGTGCCATATAGAGGACTGGGTGAATTAATGCATCTGAATTGTTCCGTCTGCATTAGAGCCAAATACAGCACATCAATTATAAGCTGCCGACACTCGGTTGAGGAGAGTCACATTAGAGTTGACTGATCTGTTTATGACAGTGTAATCTTGCATCTGCGTGAAGGCCTCATGTTTCATTAACCTCTTTTTGTGTCTATTCTCCCAGTCTTGCTGCATTTCTAGTTGATTGTGTCCACCGAATGACAGACTGATGGAATGATACTCTGATGCCATTACCTGAATAGCTGTAAAACACTGTTCACTGTACATTTGACAATGTGTCTTCAGTATATATAAACAAACACTGTATACACAAATATGTATGTTTTCTATTTGAATATATTTTTAAATGGATTTTTTTCCTGGCAAAGCTGAAGTTTTTGCATAATATCTCCAGTGTCACATGATCTATCAGAAATCATTCTAATATAATGACTTCCTTTTCAAGAACATTTCTCATTAATATCAATGTTGAAAGGATGAATATAAATGTTAAAATAACAACATTTATTTCAAATAGAAACCTTTTGTAACATTATGCATGTTTTACTGTCACTTTCGATCAGTATATTACATTTTTGCTGAATGTATTAAGTTCTTTTTAAAACAATCTTACTGACCACAGACTTTTGAATGGTAGTATATGTAAATAACGTCATATTATAAATCCATTTCATGGTTCTTATTTCTGTCAAATGACCTGTAAGATTTCATATTTCTGGTGAGTAATTTCTGGTCAATATAACAGTAATCTGAGACCAACGGTGAGATAGAAAATGGCTCAATTCTAGCAGTGTAACTGTGGTGCTAAATGACATGCAACTGGAAGGAAAACATCTCAAGTGCTGCGTTAACAGCGTTGTGCACAAAGGCCCTGAACATTTGCCAATATTACACTCTTTTATGATGAAGTTACCTCAATCAACAACAACAACACAACGACCACTTCATGCTGTTTTGAGCTGTGGTCTACATTTGCTCTCCCAATCCTGGTGCTGGTCAAGATATCTGGGATCCAAGAACCGAATGCGAGCAACTCTCATTGCATCTACTCATTGTATGCCGCTTCATCAAACAACCGAAGACCCTTACAAACTTGATTGTATAAAATGTTACTTTTCTTCAGATGTTTCAACCAAAATGTCAAGATCAGAGCCTCTCTCATGGTTTAAAGGCCTGGATATCAAAGGGTTTTTGTCATGGTTTCTCAGGACTAAATAAGAAAAGACTCTCATCCTGGGCTCTCCCACTGGCCTTTAAGTTCATGTTTCTAAACAAGACACTGATAGGCTGACCTCACTCAAACATAAAGGCAGGGTTCCTACACATTTTCCATTTCAAAATTCCATACTTTTCCAGACTCACATTTTCAAACCTCTCTGTAGATTTTCAGACCATATTTAACATAAATGGTTCATACAGCATTTTGTTCAGCTTTATATTTGGTTTATAGTAGTCATCTGTAAATATTTTTATTTTCTCAGTTTTTTTTTGTTTTTTTCATTGATTTTCTCGAAGTGACAACATACAGAGCCACTAATTTAAATATATAAAAAATAATAAAAAATACAGATTTTTGGATGCACACGAGAAACTTTTTTTGTGCCCTCAAGAAACTATTCACATGCGCACGGGTTATTTTTTGCATGTTTACGCATTTCAATTTTTGTTTTATATATACTATAACCATTTCCTTTGTGCGTCACTGCCATCTCAAGGCCCAATGTCCAATTTAACGCATCCTCTGTGGCGGTGGAGAAACCATGATGCGAAATGGGCTGATGGCATTTGCCAAGTTCAAGGGTCTATAAAAAAGACTGGTATTGTAAAAAAAAAAAAAAAAAAGTGTTCAAAATTTGGCTTTTCATATTTCAAGCCATTAGGTCTACTTTAGGTCTGGAAATTCCACAAATCAAATTCCATACTTTTCCAAACTGCGTAGGAACACTGTAAAGGGGCAGTTGGACGCAGTTTCCCAAGCAGAATGTTTCACTAATGCTTCAGCGGCATCATTCAGGATGACCAGTTCTGTTGCCAAGCTGGAATTTCAATAGTTCCCTCCTCAGAAATATCAGATAATTGCATATCGGATTGCAAAAGAAATAAAATACAGGAAATACATTAGGTTTGTGCATAAACTATTTTAGATTAGTGCCTCATTCGATTCAAGTTTTTACCTTTACATTTTAAGCATTTGACACAAACTTTTATTCAAAGCAACACTCCATTCAAGTTACACGTTTAATGCGTTCCCTGTAAACTGGACCCATGACTTTGGTGTTTCTAGTGCTATTGCTGTATTGTTTGAGCTACAGTATAAGCTGAAAATGATCAATAAAAACATTTAAAAAGTGTTGTGTTTTTGAGATGTTTCAAAAGAGTGGTGGCCAAATACACGAAATGTATTGGTAAATTAAAATACAGACTAAATATAATTTAAATATATTTCTTAAAGGGGTCATATAATGGCATGCACTTTTACAAGTTGATTGTACTGAAAGGTGTGTTGGCAGTGCCTGTACACAACCATCATATAATGATAAAAATCCATCCAGTGGTTTTGTTTTAATCTCCTTATATGTTTTCCCCTGCCTCAAATCGAGCCGTTCGAGCCTGTGACGTCACAAGCTCGCACGCCCCTCCCACGATTGTTGAATGACAGCCGTGTTAAAACACAGACCCGCCCTCGCTCATGAGGGAGCTGTCAATCATAGTCTGCGCGGAACGGCGCGGTCATTGTTGATATGCTGAAGCACTGTCTGTCTATGAGCAGAATGGCGTCTAAGCGATTGTGGTGTTCTGTTCTTGGGTGCAATAAGGAACACAGCAGTCATTTTAATGTTCCTAAATCCGAACCGCTGAAGACGCAGTGGCTGAGTTTTATTTTCGAAGGGAATATTCCCCACGAGCAACGTCAATGCTCTCATGTTTGCGCGAATCATTTCACACACCAGACTGCTTTATAAACGAGGATCAGTATAAGCTGGATTTGCTAAGAAGCTGCTCATGAAAAAAGATCGGTACCAGATATTCGTGTTCCTGCTGAATCTCCAGAAGAACGGAAGTGAGTATAACGTTTTATTAAACTTTATATTAATTTATTAATCTTTGCAAATCGCTAGCTGCACGCTTCACAATGAATGCGTCTAAGGTTTACACTCAGGGTACATTACTGCATGTTTTCTATGTATGACGTTCTCAATATAATTCATAATCCCACGTTTATACTGAACAACGCGTTATGGTTATTGTGTTATTGTGTTACAAATGGTGTATGCACACAGAACAGAGAGGCGGGGTGAGCAAAGCTCATTATCATTTAAAGTCATATGCACTGAAACGGCGTGCTGAAACCAGAGCTGTTTTTGACCAGGTAAAATAAGTGTTTTCTTACAATACTAATGAGAATTTTTAATTAAAGTATATTACAAACTTTTAATTTAGACCCTAAAGAATCATATTAGCTTGTACAAAAATGGCATTATATGACCCCTTTAACAATTCATTAAACATATCACTTTATAATAACTTTCATTTATGTGCCTTCACGTAAAGTTGGAAATTTCATAATTACAAGCACATGAAAGTCATATTTATAAGTGGGAAACTGGGAATTCTAGATGATACACGAGTTATGACGTTGGAAGGGGCATGTCGACTTGAAAAATAGTAGAAAAACAGATCTAATATATATATATATATATATATATATATATATATATTATAATATAATAAGATATATCTATAATCTAAATATAGATCAGTGAATGAAAGAAAGTCTGTAGTGAATTATAATGAATAATTTTTGATCAATGTACAGAACATTCACAATTCAAGGTTTGCATTATGTAACAAATATTTAATTTTGATATATAAATAAGAAATGTATAGAAATGTATCATTTTCATAGTTTTAAATTCAGTGTAGTTCAAATGTATTTCTTTGGGTTTATTGTTAACAATATAATTATTCTTTTTTGTTTCCGTGTAATGTTTCCGATTTGAATTCGTGACTGCAACAGTGGCTGAAACAGAGGTAGAGTTTCCCAGGTGCACTTAACTCTTTCCCCGCCAGCGTTTTTGAAAAAAGTTGCCAGCCAGCGCCAGCATTTTTTATCATTTTCACAAAAGTTTCATGGCCCCCAGAATATTTTGCTGTATGAATATCTGAACATGCAAAGCTGAGAAAAAAACACATTTTTGTCAAAGACTATGTCTAGATCGGATTCAGAACGATGATCAAAACATAGATGGAGTAGATCGAGTCTACTAACCCCACCAAAGCTTTCACAGTCCTATGCCACTTCCTGGGTTGACATTTCATGCAGTAATATTAGTCAGTTTTGATTTTTATGCTGTTTAATGTTGATGATTTTACATATGCATCTGCTTACAAACTATAGCTTGTTTCCGCTTCTTCTTCACATGTGTTTTATTTAGGATATTCTGTACTCTTTCAGAAGATGTGTAATAGCGCCCCCTACCGTATAACAGCGAAAACACGGAACGATGGAAATTTCCGTCAATGGCGGGGGAAGAGTTATTATTCTAACATTATATAATTCTTACCACATGATTAAATAAGATGACTGGTCAGTGTTAGTGCTAACAATGCCCAAATATTAAGTTATATTTCTAGGGAACGCGCATAACAGATAAAATGCATAGCTTAGTTGCATTCGATAAAGTAAATGCTTCAAAATGTAAAGTCATCATGAAGTCTGCTGGTCTGAAGATTTATTGTTAGCTTGTTGTGTGACAGCAATATAATGTGTCCTATAGGACAGAAAACATCAAACTTTGCAATGAAAAAATAATAATAACACAAACAAATGGTTTGGTTTAAAAATGATAACTATATGGCTTTGTGTTAAATAATTGCTCAAGAATCCACAAGAGAGATTTAAGTTAACTGTACATTAACAAGGAGTGAACCATAACCGAATGAGTGTGTGTTATTAAAAGATGGCAGAACAACCGAGAGCACGATATGTAAATCAGGACCCTTTCTCGTGAGTGACTTCAAAGCAGCTACAATGAAAACCAGCCATAAATAGAACAAAAGCATAAGAGTTGCTCCAGGCCAACTGAAGGCACAAACGGTTGTTGTTGATTCTTGTGGCGATAAGCTTACTTTAACATCACGACGGCCTATGTACATTTAGCAGTGAAGTGGATTTAATCGGGCTAATTAAAATCCACTCAAGGCAGAATGCAGCATCTACTATAATAATCTGGAAGAGAACAACTCTCCACTCCAATTTATTCTGGAGCTGTGGTTGCACAAAGGGGAGGGGGGGACTTGCTGGGAAGGGAGGGGGGTCGGCGGGAACGGTCAATGGTTCTGGCTGGTAGTTTGGATGAGGGCTGTCAGATTTTGCAGTGTGCCATTTAACGGATGTGCAGCGGGTCGCTACGAGAACGGGCCGGGGCGTGGGAGGAGGTCTGCGTGAGTTACCTGTGGGGGGAATGATTCCCGGCGACATGAGGCCTGGCACAGAGTGCGGCATGATGTGAGGGTTCTCCGGCGATGTCACACTCTGGGTCCGTTTCGGAGGCCTCCCGGGTCTTGAGCTAAAACAGAAGTGAAGTGGCGGAAAGGGGGAGGTAGAGGGAAGTGGAGAGAGAAGGGGAGGGGTGAGGGACAGAGGTTGCCGTTAACATTCGGACCAGAACGCAATTCCATTCCGAAGAGCTAACATGTACTGTAAATAAATTCCTTTTCAAGGACAGTTGCTTTTTGCTGCTCGACATAATAGACTTCCATAACTAATTAGATTACACAGTGAATTCATTTCCTTTATTGAAGATCAACCACTTTTTGATGCATAATTCATGACCCGCACCTCGTTACCTGCCCTTCTGTATTAATATCCCTACACTATTTGAATTACCTCGTTTGCATATGCTAAAATCCGGCCATGCGGCTTTCAGCCTGGAAATTACATGTTAACTTGTTATAATTATTGCAGTCAGGCCACTATTGATTTATGAGACTTTTAAAAACCAAATATGTGTAGTTCTAGTAATGAATGATATTCTACGGTTCTTTAGGAAATTAAAAAGAAAAAGGCTGCCTTAGGAAACGTTCTGCTTGCTTGATTTAATAGGAGTCGTAGCTGGAAGCTGGTGTGACTGAGTGACTCAGACCTGTTGTGCGTTTATGATTGAAACTTTTATTACTTGAAATGAGTGACCAAGATCACACAATGATTAATGACGCAACAATTGCCAAATCCGACGGAGGAAAAAAAAAGCAACCCTCCGAGCTGATTGTCAGATATTTTTCACACATTACAACACATTATGTTCATCCATGCATTTTTCCACTCTAATTTCGGCAACAACAAAAAAAGTAGCTTGCGTAATCTCACAGAAAGAGCATCCCTAATAAAATTGTGTTTGTTACCAAGGGCGCTTCAGCCAATGGGGATATTTCTCATGAATTTTTACAAAAAAAAAAAAAAAAGTGCTTCCGTCCCCTGTACTTTTTCAAAACCTACATACCAAAAGCATTCACAATATGATGAGTTGGTCAACTGATATATGGAAACCTATTATGTAGCATTGTTTCAATGACAACCACACATCCTGATACACAAGACCCTCCATTCATGTTCATCATTAAATCAAAACACTGTAAGAAGCAACCAACCAACCAACCAATCTTTATGTGCCACCTAATGTTAACAATTAAAATAGCTAATAAATAAATAAACAAACAAATAAATAAATAAATGCTCCTGCTTTTGGTTGTTACCAGAGAGAAAAGCAAATTTTCAGGGCATTGCCTATATTTCACAGCACTTGCGTTACAATGGCATAATCAGGACATGATTGAAAGAGACCTTCATTAACTCAAGGATTCGTTCTCTGCTTTTCCAGTGACTAAACAGGGCCTCATTTTCATGGCCAAAAAAAAAAAGCAGAAGAGTTCACTATGACCCAAGGCCAAAAAACTCACTTATTCACGTACCACCAAATTCTGTCATGTGCATCAGTTTAGTCCATTTACAGACTGAGCAGATGAGCTGCATTTCATTGCGTTTTATCATGTTTTATCCCTGACAGGCATGAAATTGAAACGGAAATTCTTTACTTCGCACACTAAAAACAGAAGAGGCCATAAACTCCATGCTCAGAGTTTTAGCCATGAGAAAGAGCATCACTGGATATAGTCAGGCCTGGGGCCATTCACACAGTAAGGAGTTTGAACCATATCAGCCTGTTCAGATGTGACAGAATCATTTCCACATCGCATCACGCAACGGAAATAGAGACATCATCTACTTCATACCTCATATAAATGTTCCAGTAGGGATTTCACACTTATTTTAGGTTCATCTTTAGGAATCTTCTAAATTAATCTTTGCAGTGTCCATTGTATCAAGTTATTTGCTGTTCTATTTGATGTTATTATGCTAATCTCTTAACTTGAAATTAACTTTAGTTATTTTAGAAGAATCATTTGCAGAAAAATTATTCTGTCATTATGCTCTCACCTTCATGTTGTTTCAAACCCTTACATTTTCGTTATTTTGGGGAGAATGTTCAAGCTGCTATTTTTCATACAATGAAAGTGAACATGGAATGGGGCTGTCAAGCTTCAAAAAAAGCATTAATTTGTCATATAAAATTTGCATATTCACATTTGGCAAGTTGCAATTGGTAACAAGGAACAATGACATTTGGCACAATTAATGTAAAAACAGATGTGACATGACAATGCCATATTTGAATATATGCAAATGTGAAGATTATCAGTAAATAACCACTCAAATTTCCATCTTTTCCTTACATAAATCTATGACTTTGTCATTTTACAGGCTTGACATTATGTTAAACTTCTTGAGCATTCAACAGAAGAAAGTCAGCCATGCAGGATTGGAACGACATGAGGGTTAGTAAATAATAAAACCATTTTAATTTTTGGAAGAACTACGCTTTAAATATACCACTTTATCTGAGTTTGTCACAAGAGAGCTAAAAAGACCCCGGCAACAAACAATCACATGGCCGACCCAGAGAATGCCCTAAAATGGAATTCCTCGTCCTATAGAAACACCTCTTTGATCTTATGTGGGAGATTGCATGACAGTTTTGCTGTCATCACTTTCAATGTACTGAACTGAATTATTTATGAAAGACCTCAACAGACGGCATGTGATGGTAAAAGCCTTCCTCCCTCCTCCCTCAACAATGCCAAAAGCAGAAAAAACTTGGACAAAAAAATGGACAAAATGTCACATCAACTTTAGCTCCAGGAAGAGCAGGGGATTGTGAACAAAGCAGACGTTTAACCTGCGAGCTGTGGTGGGATCTGCTCACGAAGTGTTTACACCATATCTGACGAAGGTAGTATAGAGTCGAAGAGGAGAACAGTGGCTTTTTATAGGCTGTAGCAGCAATATTTTAACTTAACAATAAATATTTAACAGGACAGTTCATCTTAAAAAAAATAATTAAAAAAAATATTATCATTTACGCACCT
Organism: Rhinichthys klamathensis goyatoka; assembly: GCF_029890125.1. Taxonomy (NCBI): domain Eukaryota; kingdom Metazoa; phylum Chordata; class Actinopteri; order Cypriniformes; family Leuciscidae; genus Rhinichthys; species Rhinichthys klamathensis. Next base: position 605,910 of record NW_026606706.1, read on the forward strand.
TCATGTCATTCCAAACCTGTATGACTGACTTTCTTTTGCTGAACAAAAAGGTCTAATACGTTGCAAAAAGCAGCATAAAAGTCTTAAAATTCACAGTACTCATTTTTTCAAGCCACACAATACCATTATGCAGCATCCAATTCATGAACAAATCATTCTTTTGAGTCAGATCTTTTCACTGAACTGATTGAACCAGTTCACAAAAGCAGTCTGAATGCTTCGTTCATGAATCAGACTGATCCAGTTCTTCAGTTCATTGAATAATTATATTTTTCCGTTCACTTACAGAACTATAGCACAAGAGTCATATAGGATACTTTTATGTTCCTTTTATAGAGCCTCTGCCTCATCTCGAAGCTCCTTTTGAGCTCCAGTCCCCATTCATTACAATTGTATGGAAAAGTATATTCTTTAAAATTTCGTCTTTTGTATTCCAAATCAAGAAAAAATAAAGTCATACAGGTTTGAAACAACAGGAGCTTGAGTAAATGATGACAGTTTTTGGTTACACTTTGTTTGATGATATACTTTAGACATTCTGCTTACTATAAGTAACTTTGCAACCAATATGTCAACTAACACTGTAGACAGTTAGGGTTAGGGTTAGTAGAATAAGTTGAAAATATCAGTATGACATGACAATAACAAAATGACAATAAGTTTACTTATAGTATATGTCTGTTGGGGGACCATCAAAATAAAGTGTTAGCAGATAAGAGCGAACTAACACTCTAAAGAAAGTTGGTTGGCATGTAGTTGCAAAGTTACTTATAGTTAGTAGAATGCCTAAAGTGGACCATCAAAATAAAGTGTTATGCAATTTTCACAGTATAACAATCATTGTGTCTATGGAAAGTCCTGGAAAGTGCGTGCGTGCGTGTGTGTGTTTGTGTTTGGTCAATTGCTTGTATTTAATTTATGACAGCAGATAGCATTTTGAAAAACAAGTTGGAAACAAAACTGAATCACATCAAGTGTTTGAAACTGAAATCCCCATCATGCGACAGCGCGGAAGGTTTTCACTTAAAACAGCACGGCCTGTGCTCATATGTTCAAGAGGACACTGCAGTCATTTAGCTGAGATATGCATGAGCATTCTCTGCTGTTTGTCGCTTCTGTAAACAGCGATTACGGGGCCACTGAGGACGAAGGGAGAACAAGAGCTGGACCTTCACAAAAGAACAAGTACAATTTGTCATGTGCTGGATGTTGAGTCCTTAAATAGCCCAGCACAAAAAGTCTTCAAAAGTAGGCTATTAGAGCACAACAATGGTTCATGAGATCCACTTGTGTCTGAGATATGCCCTGTGCACTCCACTACTGGATGTCACCACTACCAAACTTAGTTAGCTACATCCTTTTTCCTTTGCATTTTTTTTGAGGATTTTTTTCCACACAATGGTAGAAGCAAGGCTATCCGTGACGTTTTGCTGAGCGCGACGCTGACAAATTCAAATAAACACGATTTTCACCCCTAGAGGGAAAACGCAATGTTTGCTTGTATTCATTTATTAGATAAAGCTGAGTGGTTTGTATTACTCAGAAGGTAAACATTTGAAATTAGCTGCAAAATGCAATGCAGACACAGCCAACCAGTTATTAATGAAGAGGGTTACAACCAGGGTGCAAATTAAGGAAGGTGGGGTATTTAGGTTTTGACCCTCTAGCCTCAAAGGAAGTGGGAAAAATAAGGTTTAAATGGTCTAATAAGCACTTCAACTAAACAGTTTTAGTTTTACATATTAAGTCCGAGTATAATGTTGAGAGAAAAAAAAATGTTTGCACATTTTCTTGTGGCACGAATAATGTGTATATATACTGTACCTGTACATGTATACAGTATATGTGTGTGTGTTCTGCTATATTGCATTAACTTTTCAGCACAACAACCAAATAATTACCCAGCAATCTCTCTTTATTGCTCATACTATAGTTAATAACAGATCCTGTATCCAAACTTAGGATCTTTTATAGACAGCATTTGCCCGAGGCCAAAAAGTGGCAAATTTGTAACAAATGTTGGAATTCTCATTTTGTTTTGCATTCATGGCGAAAAGAAAATAAGAGTGAACTTTCCCTGAACCATGCTTCCTTTAATGGACTTGGTCCATGTTGACCCAGGAGTTCACACTGGAACATGATCTCCTCCGTCCCACCACACTGAGTAAAAACCACAAAACATATGGCCATCTCACTTCCAAAATACAAAAGTAGGCAAATAACTGAATTCAACCTCTCATATGTTGTTTCTGTTTATTATCTGTTTCATAAACAGTGGATCCAAAGACATTTCTTTCTTCCCAAGTCATTGGCTAAATCACAAAACAATTGTCACACGTGAACACTGGCATGAATGCAATTTTCTTCAAACTTATATCCAAAGACTAGTGTAAATAATTTCCTCTCTGTATTAAACTAGAGTTTTGTGTACATAACAGCCATCATGAAAGACAGTTTAATTATAATTTATTCAAAAGGAAATCAGAGACCAATATACAGTAATTGTTCCATTATGTACAGAATAGCACACATACTGTATAATTGTATAATATCTAGCTAATGATCTCTAATATCTAATGAACTTGGAATCTGTCTAAAGTCAGTTTGAATATCCTAACAGCATATTAATTTATCTAGTTAAGATTTAATAAAAGCAGTTTAACGAAAAGTTTGGTCATTTATGAGACAGCGCTTCCCCACCATTGACGGAATTTTTCTGCTTTCCGTGTTTTCACTCTCTTATACGGTTGGAGGCGCTATTAGACATCTTCTGAAAGAGTACAGAATCTCCTGATCAAAACACAGGTGAAGAAGAAGCCGAAACAAGCGATAGCATAAGCAGATGCATATGTAAAATAATGCGATCATCAACATTAAAAATCATGGTAACACTTTACAATAAGGTTCATTAGTTAACATTAGTTAATGTATTAATTAACATGAACTAACAATGAGCAATACATTTGTTACAGTATTTATTAATCTTTGTTAATGTTAGTTAATAAAAAATACAGCTGTTCATTGGTTGTTCATGTTAGTTCACAGTGCATTAAACTAATGTTAACAAATACAACCTTTGATTGTAATAACGTCTTAGTAAATGTTGAAATTAACATGAACTAGATTAATAAATGCTAAAGAGGTATTGTTCATTCTTAGTTCAAGTTAACTAAGGTAGTTAACTAATGTTAACTAATGAACCTTATTGTAAAGTGTTACCAAAATCATATATAAATCAAAACTGCCTAATGTTAGCAAATGAAATGTCGACCCAGGATGAAGTATAGGACTGTGAAAGCTTTGGGGGTGTTGATGGACTCCATCTATGTTTTGATCATCGTTCTGAATCCGATCTAGACGTAGTCTTTGACAAAAACACGTTTTTCTCAGCTTTTTGCTCAAAATTGTGCTTTTTTTAAGAAACTTTCCCACATTCAAGTGTTGATAAAAAAATAATGCATGAACTGTTTTTTTGTTGTTGTTGTTTAAAACCAGAGGCTCTGTTCTTTCTTTTGACATATTTTATGTTCAGATATTCATTCAACAAAATATTCTTTATTTAAATATTCCTTCAAAATAAAAAATTTGGTGTAGGCTAAGTGATAAAAAATGCTGGCGGTGGCTGGCAACTTTTTCGCTGGCATGGAAAGAGTTAAACACAAATTTGAGAAGCACACAGAACATATTTGGTCAGTATTTTTCAGACAGGTTTGTGGACCTCTGGACCTAATGGAGACACATTTTGCTGCCAGCTGATGAAACGTTATCCAGGAGTCAATACATGTCTCGCTCAGGTTTACAGAAAGAACATTCCTTTTTGATTCGCCTCAAATGGAGCAATTAACCTTTCCCGTCTTCCTTTTGTTTGTCATTGGGAAAGGTAAAGATGAAGATATTTATTCCATTTACTTGCAGTCAACCAAAACAAGCGGACAAATCACAGCATCTCTGCTTCTGTAAATACAGACTCCTCCAGTAGCCCGCCAATCAGGCCTTATAAAATATTAACCCAATGTCATTGCCCTTTTCAAATCTCTCACCTAGAATTCCCTAATTGTTCCCTTTCTTTATCTCACCGAAGCAAAGTGTAAATAAATTAGCAAAATAGCTTTTATCAGCCTGAATAACCTTTTAACTGAAGGATTATCAGTGGTTTATTTTTCATTTCTTTCCGTGCGATAGCAGCACATGCCTCATTGATTACTTTGCTGAGGTGGTGGCCAGCAGAGAAAACAAGGGCCTGATAACCAGCCGAGGTCTCCGCACTAACAATAACACACTACGCTCAGATTAGGCCCCCTGACTTTGCAGCTTTATTCGGCTTGATTAGATGGAATGCTGGCAGGTAAAGCTCTTCCATTTTACTATGCAATCTTTGTGCAAACTGACTAAAAGATCGAAGCATATAACTCTGTCCAATTGATCATAGTTAGAAAGATATTCAATTTAAACTACTGTACACTGAAAGGACAGACTTGAAACTGAAACATGAAATACATTAGACTGGATAATCAGAATTTATGGACTCTAAACCTAGTAGAATGATTTCCAAATGGTTGTTCGAAACATTTTAAAGGGAAACATCTCCTTTTCCATTCCACAGAAAAAAAAAACAGCATATGGGTATGAACAAACATGAGGGTGAGTAAATGATGACAGAATATTTTTTTGGGGGGGTGAACTATCCCGCTCATCAAACATGCTTTTTAAAAGCTCAAGACCACCATTGAAATGCTATGGCCGTCATCGCATTACGAATACGAAACACTAACATTCTTGACTTTGAAAACCACTAATCATCTCTTTTATTCCCTACACAAACCGCCAGCATCAACTTCAACGTCCCTGGAAGTTTTCGACAAGGGTCGTAGGGAAGCAAAATAGTAGAATCTGCAGTGATATCGGATATATAGCAACACAAGTGGCTGTCTCAGTCACTTACACCTGCACATGAATGGAACGCTAACAGAAGAGGTCAGCCGTTCCACAGGCGCTCCTGCATTAATCAGTGCTGCCTCAGATTTTATCACTCTCTTTATTTGCATCGAACTGTTGTTGCTTTATCACCACCAGCTCTCTCTCACCTTCTCACACCTGTCACCCTCAGCCAGGTAGACGCCTTATCAGATCAGCATAGATGGATTATGTGTGAGCACTTCATATAAAGCATTTTATAAGCAGGAACAGCTGCATCCGCTGGTAAACGGTGAACTTTAGTGAGGAACAATATATTAGATCAAATGCAAACAATCAAAGGGAGCAGTTACCCTCACTACAAACTACAAACAGTGGACCTCTCCTCCCCAGACGTGTTTTTCAGCCCGATCCTTCAACAGTACCGCGCCAGGCATAACATTTAGAGATACAGAGAGTGCTCAGGTTATAAAAGTGGCCTTCCTGCTGCTTTTGTACGCAGCACAGTCTGATTAAAGAGCTTCTGGGCAGGGCAATCAGATTGCGCCACTGCAAAGGAACTCGCAACCCAGTTATGTTCCTTCCTTGAGCTTTATTTACATGGCCGTGTCCTCATGTAAAAGTACGCAGAATAACTGGCCATAAAACTGTTTTATTTTTTGAAGTTTGTGAACCATCACAAATTTTGAGCATGCTATTCATAGGAAACTTTGCTTAATGTGAACCATGCCTCAAACAAAAAAAGATCTTAGAAAACCGAAGATTAAGAATTGTTGACTTGGTCGACACCTCCAGTCTCGTCTTATTGACTGGACCGCAGGTTATCTGACTTAAGTTAGCTCTTGGAGAACTCATTGGGATGGGGATTCACATATTTTCTCCTAACCAAAATGATCTGTGTGTTGAATTTGTCTAAACATAATGTGTTTGTCTATTTTTGACTGAATTGAAGTGAACTCTGTTGTGGTTTGCAAAAACATCACAGGTCAATGACATTTTTAGAATAATAATTTAAAAACGCCAGATAAAAGTTTACTGACCAAAACATGGTTCATGCTATTCCAGAGTGTGTACCATTTCTACAATTGTCTCATAATTTTAGGTGTTTGAGGGTTGTTCTTTTTTATTGTTGTAACTTTTATGACCAGTTTATGCATAAATGCAAGCAAATCCACAGGGTTAACTGTGGACTGCAACTGCAAACATGACACCGTTTGAGATAACTTCATGCTGGAGGGAGATTTTAGAGGGAAAAAAAGATCTGAAAGCAAGATAAACTGCTGATTATTTTAATGCATCATTAATGACAAAAAGCCGATTTCTTAATTGCATACTATAATTGTGAAGCTTAAAATTGTTTTGTATCAGTACTATTAGCACTAATAAGGAGCAGCAGGCCTGTACATCCTGGGAACTGATGTAGAATGCCTAATTGGTTGACTTTTCCGTGCCTAATGGACGATTCTCTTAATTAAAAAGACACTGCAGAAAATGTTATAGATCAGATACGGCAGAGAGAGGGGAAAAAGTAAATGCAGTTAATCAAATGTATTAAAATGAACAGTTCCAGGAAAGTTAAAATGAGATGGCTAGATATGATTTCCATCGCAATATTTATTAATTTCAGTCCCTTTGGTTAACAAAACAGTGCTGCGCTTATCTTCGGAATGGTGAGGAAATGCTCTCCGTGATCTCCCTTTACCACGCAGAACTGCGACGCATATGAAACAAGTCTTCAAAACAAGGCTTTAAAAACTTACTAGTCAGGGTGCCTTTGAGGATATTTAATTAAAATCTAATCCTGCATTCATTAAGGCTCACATAAATTAAGCTGTCATTCATAAGATTTATGGATTCTCATTTGCATATTGCATACAATTCATCAATTACTCAAGTATGAAAGGAGCACATTTCCCTTGGAGCTGCCTGCTGCCCTGCCAGCATTTGAAATGAGAGAAAGAGCGATACTGTCAGGCATTCGAAACAAACTTTCCCCACAATGTCTGCCTCTTGATTAATCTAATTTCCAAGGCATCCTTTTACAAGATTGTACACAGTCCAGCTGCAGTTTTCAATTATATGTCCTGTCCTCACCACTAACTTTGAATGGGAGATAGATGTAGCGCAGGGCAAGTATCCAACCCCGGTCTCCTCCGCATCACATGCCTGTTTACTCCGATCTTCGTAAATTAAAAAAAAAAAGAGAGAGGTGTTTTAGAGGCAGATGGAGTCTGGAGGGAGGGAGAAGGGGGGAAATGCTGTAATTTTATTTAGTGGGATGTCAGACGAAAGACTCGGTTTGTAATAATAGCATATTTCCTGTCACATTTACATCCGCCGTGCTTTCTAACAGAGGGAGGTTTCGTCCAAACACATTAAACGACTCCCTTTTGGAAGAGGCGCTCGGCCACTGTGGGAGAACGCCAGCGTGGAGGAAGTGCTTAAACCGAGTCGAGCGTGAATACTTCTAAGATAAAAGGTCAGGCGAAAACAAACAGATGACTTGCGAGGATGAATAGAATTAATTGAGTCATTAATATGCATGGCTAATAAAGCTCGAAAAAATTCTACGTGGAGAACGAAATCATTGTCGACTATTTTCTCTTAATGGCCCATATTTTCAGCTTGAAGGGATCTGGGACGTGTACATATCAATCTCGGAGAGGGGGAGGAGGGGGGGATTTGACAAACAGGTTGGGATCACCTCAGTGCCGATTGTTAAAGTCAGACAAAGCAAACAAAGCGAACTTGTTCTAGAGAGGATATTAATTCCCAATTAATCCCAAATTCTGGCAGAGGAACAGACCAGAGCAGCAAGTGAAAGTCATCTTGAAGGGTACTTAATTGGTTCCCTATAGTAAAAGAGCTTGATAACAGAGATCAAGCTGCAGTTTATTAATCCTTCCCATTGTCTTATGAAATTGTCGTCAAAAGTAACTTCAGATAGAGCCAATAGTTAAGACTTTAATGTGCTTTTAATATTAACAAGATGAAGCAATTAAGAGGCCACAAAACAATAGCACTCTCAGACTGATGCATATTAATTCGGCAAATATGATTTCAGAATCAATAAGATTAGGGCAGTGTGCCACACAAACACGAGTGCCTGCCTATACTGTCATAAACACACACACACACAAATCTAGAGCCTTTTTTCCTTTAACTGAGAACATTTGTCCCACATTACATGGAATTATGTTTCATAAACATCCATGGTTTGCATTACATGCATTTCGAATGGCATTTCTGGTTGTTCTTTGACATCTCAGTCACCTACTGACTTTCCAATGTCGTTAATTCAGGCGGCCGCAACTAAAACGGGCAACTGACTAATTATAACCAGAGCAAATATCTGGTACTGTGCAAGACGTAGGATGTGAGGTCTGTATCCTCTCAGGGACAAACAAACTAAACGCCAGGACTAAACAGGAAGTCCTTAATGATTAACATTAATTGGACTGTGGAATCGGAATCCTGTGTGAAACATTAAACAAAATTTATCTACTGTTTATACTCTTTCTGCTTTCTTAATAATTAATGAAATGTAAATATTCCAGGGAGTCCAGAAGTGATCTGTGGTGGGAGAGGAAGAGCGATGTTTACACAACGGCACAGCGAGTCTGCGTGGCAGAGACGATCCGCCCCATCCTCCTCCTCCTCCTCCTGCACTTCTAAATACTGTTTATGCAGAACGAATCATCCTCTGTGACTCCCGGATCCTGATCAATTCCATTTGAACGCTGTTTACTGTGAAAACAAAACAATTGACCCCACAAAAACGTCTCCTGCTAACAGAATCCCTCGATTTGTCCCTGCTAAAACGAAATCAAGGCCCGGCTGCTAAACGCATGTCAGCCGTATCCGTCTGCGTCTCTTTGATCCTTCAGGACGAATCACCGACTGCGTGTGGAGAGCAAACAACCAGAACCTTTTAAGACAGTTGGAGGGAAAAGCGCCCCACCCGGTCAGGAGACAAATCGAATGTGGCACGTACAAGTTTACTTTCATCCTCGCTGTCTGATTGCCATCAACTGCCAAATGTGGCGTAATAGCAGCGAGGCAAGGCCCGTGTCGTTAAACCCACAGAATGACAATTATTTCAGACAAGCTTTATCAGGGCCCGTGACCCAGCCTCCACCACGCTAACTAAATCACTCGTTTTATTCCTGGAAGCTCGCGATTCCATTAAAAAGCTTCATGAGGAGGTAAGAAAAGTCCATTTAGGCTCAGCGTGAGGGCAAATAGTCCGACTCAGCACATCGTGCGAAGTCTTCACACCACTTGATGATGTAATTCTTAATGCATGGCCCTGGTACACATAAATCTTAAGCTAGACATCACCTGAGATTTTTTTCCGTCCCTCTCTGCTATCTCTCTCTCGGTTTTATGATGAATTGTTTGCAACATCTCTGCGACTAAAGCCTTCAACCTCTTCAAACCGCTGCCTCTAATAACTCGTCGCTACAGGAGGGGTGGGGGGGGGGGGGGGGGGGTGCATGACAGAATGATGAATATCACAACAGACAGCTCCAATATGGTACAATTTTAGCAGATCAATATCGCACTGCAATATAAGAAAAAGCAGCAGATATTAGTCTACACAGTGTATTACAGATGAGGAACATCTATGCTCTCTACTCTCGTGCCAGACCCTCGCAGATATTTCGAGCACGTCTCATACTCTGCGCCTCGCATATCGAAACTAATCACTCTGTGGGTCGAATGGGCATCTGCTTAGAATTAGCATGACGCGCCAACGTTTGAGTGACTTCCGTGGACAAGGTTGCTTAAACAGACATAAACTATGGCGAGGTGGTAGGGTCCAATTATTCATGAGAGAGAGCGCAGAAATCTTTCTCACAGGCTCATAATGGGTTTAAGGAATAATGTTGCATGGATACTTCTGCACTATTAGCTAATACAGAGGAGACTATGGAGGACAATGGTGGTTTTCAAGGATGAAGGTATGTCCCTCTGGGGTTGACAAACGCGCCGGAGTCATGAACTGCACATTATTTTATAATGTTCTCTGAGATCCACTTATATTGTTATCAAGATTTTTACATAAAAAAAAACATCCTAATTTAGAACTAAAAAGCTATATTCTATACTGTTTTCTTTCGAACACTCTGTTTTGATGGGCGTGCCGCATTCCAAGACTTGGAAGTAAACGCCCACTGCTATGATTGGGTAACAATTTTCCATATTAAAATAATTTTCTGGAATTGTTTTGAAAACTTCCGATGTTGAAACATATCTTGTTACATAGTTGAAACATTTGCCAACAATGTGAAACATTTATGCATATTACATGCTTTATAAGTCTTGGTTGTGGCAATAAAGTTTAAAGGTGCAATGTGTAAAAATTTTGAGTATCTATTAACAGAAATGCAATATAACATCCATAACTATGTTTTCAGTGGTGTATAAAGAACTTACTTAATAAACCTTAATGTTTTTATTACCTTAGAATGAGACATTTATATCTACATAACCGCGGGCACCCCCTTCTTTGAAGGTCGACATATTGTGTCGCCATGTTTCTACCGTAGCCGACAGCGAACAAACAGCGCTACAGAGCGCGTTTCGTCACTACCTTGAAAGAGAAGCGTCGCTGTGTTATGGCTTTGCTATGTGGGGATAAATGTGCTGGTTACGTTCGTGAGACAGCTGATTAGTACTATTGTCATTGACCGTAAAACAGTATGTTACAGGAATCATCACCAACCCGTCGATCGCGGTCGACAAGTCGATCTTGGAAGCATTTTAAGCCGATCGCGAAGAGTTTTCAAAATCCGAGAAAAAAAGCCTAGTAGTAAATCTAGGGGATGCGGAGGCGCGCGCGCTGTTACAATCATGTCATTTTTGCCGCGCGCACCTTTGGGCTCATGAGGACGCATCGAGTTTAAACAAGGCTTTACGCTTAAACCAGCTCAGCCACAGTAACAGCTCATATTTAGCCAGCTAAACCTTTACTACCCTGTTAGAAAAAATATATAGTTGCATAGTTTCATGTGGTTCTTCTCCCTCGCTGTATTATGGGTTTGCTATGTGGGGAGAAATGTGCTGGTTACGTTTGTGAGACAATCAGCTGATTACTATTATTATATTATATATTAAGAGACCCTTGATCCTCACCTGACTATGGCTTTGTAAACTTTATCCATGATGTGATACAGAAACAGTGACAATGTTACACACTCTTGGCTTACTCTGGCTATTCTCTGCTGTCTCAGAGACGACGATATGTTTGTCCCGTTTTAGCCACCGTAGCTTCTTCGAAAGGGAGGGGTGAGCAGTGGGCTGAGCCCTTAGCGCAACTTGCAACCGAACCGCTAGATGCCGCTAAAAATCACACACTGCAGCTTTAAGTACTTAGAGTTACTCGACCACAGTTATAATTGACAAGAGTGAGGCCAAGAGTGAGGCCAAGAGTGAGGCCAGCAGGGGGCGCTCACCCTGTGGTCTGTGTGGGTCCTAACGCCCCAGTATAGTGACGGGGACACTATACTGTCAAAGAGCACCGTCCTTCGGATGAGACGTTAAACCGAGGTCCTGACTCTCTGTGGTCATTAAAAATCCCAGGATGTCTTTCGAAAGAGTAGGGGTGTAACCCCGGCATCCTGGCCAAATTTGCCCAGTGGCCTCTGTCCATCATGGCCTCCTAATCATCCCCATATATATACACTGATTGGCTTCATCACTCCGTCTCCTCTCCACCAGTAAGCTGGTGTGTGGTGAGCGTTCTGGCGTACTATGGCTGCCGTCGCATCATCCAAGTGGATGCTGCACATTGGTGGTGGTTGAGGAGATCCCCCCTTCCATGTGAAGCGCTTTGAGTGCCTAGAAAAGCGCTATATAAATGTAATGAATTATTATTATTATTATTATTATTGACAAAGGCTAACTTACGGTGTTTCGTGTAAATGGGATTCTGAATGAATGTACCATTGTTTGACACACTGTCATTTTTATAGGCTATTCATAGTTCATCCTTTTCGATAAAGTGAAAAATGTATACATTGTCATTTGCAGAGTCATGTTTTAAATAAAACGAAATATGTAAGAAAAATGTAATAATTTACGGATGACAATACAGAGGATGTCACTCACTGAAGCTTTTATTCAGGATTTCAGTGAATGGCTTAGATCAAAACAATAACAAAAGCAGCGTTCTCTACGTGCTTTCTTCCATATCCGATAATCCAATGCATAAATGCGGAAGCAAATGAGTACAGAAAATCACAATTATTCACAGTTTGACTGTTGCGCTACAGTATAAATACTCAGTACATATCAAATGATCTATATCAGACAAAGCAATAGTGACACATGATAAAACACTGTTACTCACAATTGTGTGTTGTGGCATTAGCTACTGTCGGATCCAATGTAAATGGTACTGCATCATCTTTTATTTTTAGTCTCTCCGAAAAGCCTGTGTCGAAGTGTGTCTTGTTTAAAAACGAATTTGCAGTAAAATGAGTAAACAAATGAACAGTGTCTTACTGACAAGATCTGACTGGAACTTTGTTAAAAATAAAGTTTATCTGCGTTTTCTTAATGTTAGGATCACAAGGATGACAATGCAAAGACTGTGACTGTGTTTTCCACAACTTGGCACTGCAAAACGTCTTGTAATCCTCAGAGGCGTCTTTTATTTAGTAGGCTACTTCATGACATGCTAGGTGGGCGGGGCTAAAGAGGCAATGATGTAGTAGAAGTAGGCATTGATATTCTTCTGGAAAAGCAGTCTTTGGTCACCATGACATAATAATTTGACAAAATCCAAAACGACCCATTTTCTGAGCTTGGTTTCAATAAAAGCTGTTTTTGGACTAACGAGGAAGTTTTGAGTTCTGAAACTTACAGAATATGTTTTATGGTACAATGACCTCTTATCAAAAGATAAAAAAAAAATGTATTTCTCAATTCATGACTACTTTAACATCTGGCCACTTCGGCTAGCTTCTACCAATAGACAGATTATTGTGTTACTGTAATACAGTAGTTACATTCAAATCCAGACTCAAAACACAGATGTGCATTTACTGAATGAGCACTGTGCCACTGTTCGTCCGACTGTTTTTACTGTACTTTATTTTATTTTTTATTCTAAACTGTTTTAATTATTCTTATTTGTTTTGATTATTTTAATTTTTTCTATGTAAAGCACTTTGAATGACCATTGTGTATGAAATGTGCTATATAAATAAACTTGCCTTGCCTAATAGACCATAGACTTTGAATGGATGCACAGCCTTTGATATGCCTATTTATTTTGCTATTGCTATCCAAGGTTGAACACCTTTCAGAATTGAATTGAGAATGCTATTTATATTCCAGTTTAATTCCTGAATTTTAATTGAAATCGAATTGAGTAAACATGATGCAGAATCGCAATTTGAGGAAGTAGAATTAAAATGAATTGAAATTCAAAGACATATATTTGACTATTTTAAAATAGAAAAAGAAAGTTTGTGAAGACACGTTTACAGGACTTACAAATAGATAGAACCATACATAGAAAGAACAAAACTGTAGATAGATAGAACCATAGATAGACAGAATGATAGAACGATTTAACGAGAGATAGAACAATAGATAGATTGGATGGATGGATGGATGGATGGATGGATGGATGGATGGATGGATGGATGGATGGATGGATGGATGGATGGATGGATGGATGGATGGATGGATGGATGGATGGATGGATGGATGGATGGATGGATGGATGGATGGATGGATGGATGGATGGATGGATGGATGGATGGATGGATGGATGGATGGATGGATGGATGGATGGATGGATGGATGGATGGATGGATGGAGGCACATTTATCCAGTTTAAGAGCACTCTCTTGTTCAGCAGAAAAAAATAAACCAGAAAGAAAAGGGAGCAAACTGAAGTCAATTCAAATTGAAGACAATTCATACAAATCCAAATCTCATACAAATAAAACAAATAATATGACAAATGTTTTCCTCCCTCATTATTCATCGCAGCATCATGTATGAGAATTCATAAAATTCACAACAGCATGGTTTCCGTACTAACCAGACACCACTGACCATATTGCAACAGACTGTCTCACTCTCACTCCTATCAGCAAGACAAGTAAGATGGTCTGGGGGCAAGAGGGGGATTGCAAATGTTCATAATGCATAATATCTTCTCTCACCGGGGAGCAGCAGTGGGGCCCCTGAGCTGTCACCGGCAATAGGGCCCAGCCATTGTGAGAGCTCAAGGTTCGTTAAATACTATTAATGGAACACAGTATCCGTTGTGCGGCGAAACTTGTCAGCATTTCATTAGAGACTGATAAACATATAATAGAGAAGTGTCAGGCCCAGAGTGGAGTGTGTGACAGGCCGGCGGGGGAAGGATTTGGAGGATTTCGCCGCTGCGATCATTCATTCCCATGATCCACTGCTGACTAACAGAATGATCTCGACCAGCACAGGACATTACAGGGAGGATCGAGACCCAGACTGTCTGAAGTGGGGCTCAAACCGCATATAAAAAGTAGTACATCAGACAATATGTCATGTTCCTTTTGTTTAAGCATCAGGGCTTAATCAGTAGGAATATTGAACTTTTTCATTTTGGTCCAGCTGGATTAAAGAAAAACAGCAGCTTTGGGATAGTGGGGTCAAACAGAGAGAATATGCCTAATCATTCTTAAGTAATGTATTTAAATTTAAAAATGTTATAAACTTTTCTGCAGGGCATAGCTATTTTAAAAAAAGAAGTAAATATTGATTTAATATTTAGTATCATATATATATATATATATATATATATATATATATCGTATTATTTTTATATTATCACAAAAAAAAATCATACTTAAACAATTCGCAAGCTCATCTAATTGCTCGAAGATTGCTGTTTTACCACAAAATGAGTTGTAAAACGTGGGACTTTTGTACCTTGTGCTGATGTTTAACACAGAACAAGACACTTGAGCCTTTTACACCATCAACAATCGGTCACTAGAGCTGTTAATCAGTTAATCTATTCTTTTTCCCATCTTACGAGAAATATGTAAAGAAAGATAATTAAAAACGTGTTAGGTGAAAGTCCAGCAGCCTTGCTCCGAGTGTATGTTCTCACAATGCACGCTTTGTTCGTCTTATTAACCTTCTCGCTACTCAGCGTGCCTATAAATGAAATCTTTAGCCCTTTACATGTGAAATTAAAACTGCAGTCCCCTGAGCACTTTTAATTATTCCTCTCCTGAAAAACTTCCACTTTTGTCAGCCCGCTTTATTAGCAACGCAGCCGACTCCCACACTCTCTCTCTCTCTCTCTCTCTCTCTCTCTCTCTCTCTCCAAGTCTGTCATGGTTCACTCCTTTGAATCTCTCTCCTTTTTTCCCTCTATTCTTCCAGCAGGCCTGTTAAATTCTCACCTTGCACTGCCCTTGTCATCAACCCGATGAAGCACAAAGCTAGGCAGCGAGGGAGTGTTTACTCATTTCCCCAGCACATTATCTATCACATTAATCACAGGCCTAGACCTTCTGGACACAGCGGTCTCCTGCTCTGCCCCGGACTCTCATCAAACCTGACCATCCCTCTCAGTGCAATACACACACTAAACAGCAGCGCTGCATGCCAGTAAGAGCGGCTGTCTCTTTATACAGCAGATAATGTTAAGAAGATAGATAAGAGTCAAATGCCCATGTTTCTCTTTATCGGTTAATAATCAGTGAAAAACACAAGCTGCTTGACATAAATATGCATGATAAATGAAGTCAGTGTATCCAATTAACTAAAATTAATTGCATGTAAATTGCATCTGTAAAGTTTTCCCTTTTTTTTTTGTTTTTTTTCGAAAACAGCACTCTTCGCATATGCCTAATGTTTTTCCTCAGCGTTTCTGCGTATGGTTGAACATTTTTTAAAGATACAGTTCACCCAAAAATGTCTTTTGTCATCATTTACTCACCCTCATGTGGAACACAAAAGAATATATTTTTGTTTATTTTTTTGTTCATACAATTAAAGTCAATGGTGTCCAGTCATTCAATGAATTCAGACTTTTATTGTATAGACAAAAAAGTTCTTCAAAATATCATCTTTTGTGCTCCACAGAGCAAAGAAAGTCATACAGGTTTGGAACAAGGGAATGTAAATGATGAGAGAATTTTCATTCCTGTGTGAACTTTTCCATTAAAGAATTAAAGTTATAATCTGTATCTGCGTCCAAAAGAACAATATCCTGTTCTTTTGGACGCAGACGCGTCTGGCAGCAGCACTGTCCAAACAGATAAACAAACGTGCCCTCATATTGAACTGCTCCGATTTGAACATTTCCTTTGAAACTGATGTGTTCCAGGCTCTTCTAATAATGGCTGCGGACACAGAGTGTGAGGCCCTGAAACAAGAGCTCTTTAAAGCTAGGAAGAGGATGTTTTAAGAGATGGTTAGCCACAGGCAAGAAGTCGGCCAGGAACATGTTTGTGAAATACATGCCGTCACAAGTTCTAATGAGGTTATGGTCAACAACATTATTAGAAATGATCCAGCTCTTTCTCTCTAGTCGTTGTGCAATTAACGTTTCCGACCGGCTCGAAGCCAAAGACCCAGCTACATTTGAAATTCAAATAAATGAGCAATGTAAATAGTTTAGAGAGCGAGTTTACCAACTGAACAATGGCCTGTTATGAGACTCAAACGACCAGAGAAAAAAAGGGACACACTGGTGTGGGGATGGAAACAGTAGGGGGTGAGATGAGCCAACACAATGTGGCCCTTCTCCTAAAGCAACTTGTTATCAGGCAGAACGCAGAGGCTCTTTCAATCTGCATTTAAATACATTTCATTCCAGCCGCTCATTTGCATTAATTTCTCCCATTATATTTGGAAATGGCCAAATGTCTAGCTGACACAATGTGGGAGCCCATCACCACAGAGAGAAGCCCCACACCTGATGCCAATTTAGGACTCCTGGATCTTTTCAGTGCGCTGGCCCGATCTGACAACTCCGGTTCTTTGCAGTCCAGAGGACTTTTCAATTGGATTTGCTTGCGGTGACAAAACTGTTTCGCGCTCATCTGAGAGGTTTTTCCCCCCTTTCTCTCCCCCTCGCGCTCCTTCTCTCCGTGAGACCGGGCGTCTATTTGGGTGCCATGGGAAAACCGGTGCCGAATGATTCTCAGTGGCTTCTGATTTCCACTATTTGTTCAGCATTAGAGCCACTTATCTCTCAAAGAAAAAGCAACATGTGGAGAGAGAGAGTGACAGAGCGAAATACAGCCTCGCTAACAGGACCATTGTGAGCTAAGGATCTGCATTCAAACACGAGGGGCCCTCGCTCTCGCTCGCGCTCTCTCGGCCGCTTTCACACAGACTCGGTTTTTGCTGCAGTCAATTACCAGTGCTAATCCTACCCGCAATAGGGAGTAAATATTTCATTACATTTTCAAATAAACACTCGGTGTGCACCGCTGAAGTGTCATCCACAAAGTGGAAAGAGACGGCCACTTCTGTTCTGTGGGAAAAAAATCTAAAAAAACTTAGTGTCTGAGTGGGCTTTTTGTTCCTAGAGCAAACAAAACAGAAGAGAAACGAGCGACACTCAACCCTAAAACATTTTAGCGGATAAAAAAGAGAATTGTTTTCTTTTCCTCGCTAAACTAAACAGTAGAAGCGGCTTAGTCAAAAAAACCTCCACAGACACCGTGTCATTCCCATCGGCCAATAAAGCCTGAGCTGTCTTGGAGGAATTAGCGGCCTGACTAAAAACACAAGGGGGGGAAATGACAGAGGGATCTTGGCGCTTGGTGCTCATTAATCACTGCAGCGTCTTTGACCTTTCATTTGCCAAGGGCGCTGAGGGAGGAGGAGGCGGGTGGCCGGGGCACAGGAGGGAGAGAGACTGAAAGAAAGAGACAGAAAAATAAAAAAAAGAGAATGACAATAGTCCAGAAGATGCCACAACACATTTTTAATGAAGAGTGAAATTAATCAGCTTCACGGGTTGCTAAAAGAATCCGACGGCCTCTGGGTAACGACATATAGGGGACAGAAGTGTCTTACTGCAGGAAAGATCATGGGATTTGATAGACGTTTCTAAAAGAATCACAGAAATGTATGAAAATCTAAGGTAAACGTGGCACGGGGGGCAGCAACAGGAATATTTTTAACTTTTAAAACTGACAGCAATGAGACGAACACAAAGAGAGTCGGAGAACGCAACAGAGGCACAGGGCCCGGGACCGCTGCGCTGTCGGGCTGGGGGCTGGGAGGTACATGTTGATTTTAAGTGCAAGATAATGAGACACACGGGCAGACACAAGCTGCAGCTGAAATGACAGCGAGTGCATTGCTCCAGAAATAAATGTTTTCACTTAAGCTAACATGTGTTAGGATCCACTACCAAAAGCCTTTTTACCTAAGCGTGTAAAAGCCTGTGAGCACAAGCATTCCATTAGTGTCACAGTCAAAGGCCGAGCCGTCCCGCAAAAGCTCATTTATATCAAGGCTGAGGTCATTCTCTCCACATCAGAGTCAGACGGGCCATATGGCCGACTCTCAATCAGAGAAGTTACTTACTGCGGGCATGTGTTAGTGTTCATTAACACTAAAGTAAAGTATTGAAACAAAGTAGAAAGTAATGAAATTATACACAGTTATCACTTTAAAACCGAAGCAACTGCAGTAATTACAACTTCCAGAGTTTTAGTCTAGCAAACTTAGATTAATGTTGTTGCTTGAGACAAATACATATATAGCTTTATTTTTAACGCTAATTGCAGTTCAAGGTTAATTTAATCCGCCTATTTCTAGCTCTGAAGTGCTTGCTCCAATTTAATTGCCTATTTTTATTGCTTCAGCAAGGTTTTAATTGAAACCAATAGGGATCTAACAACAACTGTGACATGTTGGTGTCTGGGGGAAAGCTATAAATATGTGAGAAAAAAATATGTGCATTATTAATGTGATTTCTTAATGCATTATTGCAGAGAGCTGGGCAGGATTTCTTTATTTCAGGCAAACAAATTATAATTAGTCGCCACTTTAAATGCAAACTCGATAAGAAAGTACAACTAAATATGGTTAAATGACATCTTGTCGCAGTGCCACACCTGATCAGCTGAACGGCAAACCTCAAGCATTATTGGCATGGGTGATTTATTGGGTTATTCTTGCATGTACTGAAGAAATCAATTGTAATGGCACTGTGTCTGAGTCTTTCTTAACAATGAAAGGCATTATGTATTCGAAAACGAATAAAGGATCGCATGGCTATTGACCCAGCAGTAAACGTCATCACAAGTCCTTGGTATCAAATTCTGCATAGCAGCTTTGGCAATTGACACTATTGATTTGGCTCATGGTAAGCATTATTGTTGGATCTCAAGCTGTAGCGTTGGTTGGGGTGCTTCGTACTCCTGCAAAACCCAATACAGATTTCCATAAATCATTAATGTTTTTATTTACTCATGTCTAAAACTAACCTTAAGCTAAAGTTGGTATAAAAATAAGCCTAACTGCTGAACCATGCCATTTTTAACATCCACGTTCTTTTTTAAAGGATTAGTTCATTTCAGAATTTAGCTCTGCTACCCCTTTTCCACCAAAAACGAACTGGTTCGGAACTGGTGCTGGTTCAAAGTTGGTTCGGAGTTGGTTCAACTTGCGAACCTTCTCAGAACCTGTTTGTTTTTCCACTGACTAGAGCGCCCAGCGAACGACGTCGTTACGTCACTGTGTACGTCGCCATACATCTTAGCTAGAAACGCTTGCAAGTACATTACTTTGGGATTATCTCTAACTCGTGAACCAAGAAGGCTTTTAAAACAATTGAAATATGTAAGTCTTTTAATCTTTTCCTTTGATATGTATATGATATGATAAATATGATTAGTTACTCCTGTCTTGTCTTTTTTTTTTTTTCATTTATTTGTTCTATATTGTGACTGTTTTCTCCTTTGCTTACATAACGTTTTCAATAAAAAAATAAAAAAATAGAAACGCTTGCGCCAACTTCAAGCTTAACAATTACAATGGCGGACTACATCGTGTTTCTGCAAATGTTTCTCCTGGCTTTGCGATCCTATATTATGTCAGAAAATATGTTATCCAAACCCGCCCCCAGCTCCCGAGGTAAGCATGACGTGGTAAAAGAACGGTTCTAGTCCAGCAAAGAGTTGGTGCCGCTTTGGAACCAGTTTTCCTGGCCGAGAACCGGTTCTTAGGCTGTCGAAACACAAAGAACTGGTTCGCGCGCAGGCACCGGCTCCGAACCGGCTCTCAAAATGCGCTGGTGGAAAAGGGGTATGCGATGCGCTACACATTACGTAATCAAGTTGAAAGGTCACGCGTGTTCCGGTTCAAAAAGGTAGTGTAGGGCGAAAAACTCCATCTTATTTTCTCCTCCAACTTCAAAATCGTCCGCCATTGTTGTTTTGTACCTTTTATTTTTTTATTTGTAAATGGCATTTGACTTAGTCTTTGCACATTCGCTTTATAAACAGTAGGTCGGTACTTCCGCCTACGTCACGCTTGACCTTTCAACGTGATTACGTAATGCGTGGCGCATCGCAGAGCTAGTGCAAGACAAGCATTTGTGGTTAAAAAAAAATTATATCATTTTTTTTTAAGTGACCGATCGTTTCACTAGATAAGACACTTATTCCCGTCTGGGATCGTGTAGAGCCCTTTGAAGCTGCACTGAAACTGCAATTTGGACCTTCAAGCCGTTGCAGTCCAGACACAGTCCACATACCCCATTGAAGTCCACTATATGGAGAAAAACCCTGGAATGTTTTCCTCAAAAACCTTAATTTCTTTTCAAATGAAGAAAGAAATACATGAATATCTTGGATGACACAGGGGTGAGTAAATTATCAGGAAATTGTAATTCTGAAGTGAAATAATCATTTAAGGCCCAAACATTGTATTGTGGGAAATGCGATGTGAAAGTATCTGTAAAAGGATAGTTCACCCAAAATGATCATTCTGTAATCATTTACTCAAACATGTTATACTGTACAGACAGACAGACAGACAGACAGACAGATAGACAGACAGACAGACAGACAGATAGATAGATAGATAGATAGATAGATAGATAGATAGATAGATAGATAGATAGATAGATAGATAGATAGATAGATAGATAGATAGATAGATAGATAGATAGATAGATAGATAGACCTCAAACCAACAGAGAAAAGTATAATCATTTGCTCCCATTACAGTGTAAAGGCTCTGGGGCCCTGTAGCTAGAGTGAAAAACACCAGCAACTCAAGCCTGACATCTGTATAAAAACAAAAATAATCTGCTGTCAGCAGAATGTTCAATGACTCCTATCACGCCGGTGCCGAGAAATTCTGCGAGGATCGGGCTGTAACTGTTATTCTGGGTTCAGTGGATTGGAATGCATGCTAATTAGCATCAAAAATGTGTGTCACCGCCCCATATCTTCACCAGGAACATGTCAAAAGGTTTCCTCAAAACCGAGTTTAATAAAGTCTGTCGGAACGCGTAATGGCATGTCAACAAAAACACACACGTTTCATTACGCAGGTCATGGGAGGTTGTGTATTAATGTCACGGTTGCGCATGTCTTAGTCAATCGAGAAAGGCTGAAAAAGCCAGATAAATATTTTACTTGCAGTACACCTCTGCATTATTGATGTAATTGTAATCACAGGCGTGAATACAGTGGGCGAGTGCAGGCTTTGACACGCCGTAGCGAATACACCTAAAACGAGGGCTTGTGTTACAGTGGAAATTCACACAGCGCATTGTCTGCGGTTGTCACTTCAATCTGGACCGTCTCAAAATCCTCCAGCGCTAAACAGAAGCAAGCCTTTCCCTTTAAATAATTGATATTTTCTGATTAAATGTGGCAGTTCATAGATAATGAATTCTTTATGGCGGTGCCTTGAGCTACTCCACTGCCCCTGCTCCTGCAGACAGCTTTATGGAACCTGCTGCCCAAATTTTGAAAGTTTAACCTATGTAGATCAATGTGCTTCCTTAAAAGAGTTTAATAAATTAAAGTGCACGGGGCCCTTTTTTTCCTCTGTGAGCAGAAAAAAGCTGATGAGACAGGTTTAGTTTAATCTCAGGCAATAGAAGTCATTAACCATTCTCCTAGGAATTAAAATATAGCTTGCCCTTTTCTTCTCTCACTTATCATTAGCATCACTTTAATCTCCCAGCGTTTCACACTGCTATTTTAATCATTACTTACTGCCTTTTGACAACTGAAGAACATGCCTCACTCTCGCTCAGGCAATATCCCCATTTTAGCTGACAAAATGTAGGACATCATGTAAAAATATCTAAATTTTCTCTCTCTTCCTTTCCAATAACATTCATAGCAGAGTCCTTGGGAAAAAAGCCAAGTGTGTTTGTATCAAAAACAGCAGGGTGAAAAGAAAGGAAACAAAAGTGAAATGAGAGATTCAGGCGTAATGGCGCAGGGATTAGGGGGGATGTGACAGTATTTGCATTCATCACGTTGTTTAAATAGATCATGAATTGCATGTATTCTGTTATGTGGGTCATTTGGTGAGCTGGGGCCATTCATTTCTTTGTCCTTGACTCAATGAAATATACAGAAAAATTGCCTTTTTTTCCCGGACGAATATAAATCAAGAGTTATGCACTGCCTTTTAATGTCTTTGACAGATATAGGCCATGTACTCTAACTTTGTTTCTGCTTTTTTTTTATGCGACGAGGTTGTAATTTTCGGGGGGGGGGGGGGGGGAGTCTGACAATTATAAATACACAGACACTTCAAGAGATGAGCATTTAGACCAGAGAAGTATTAAAATAAACAGAATGAAATATGAATTAAGACTTGGGCGTACACTGATGCATGTTTTTTGTTGTGCATTGGCATTGGTCTTTACATTGCATTTAATCTATCTGGACAGACACTGGAAAAATGCCAGTTGTTTTCCACATTCCCACACAAAAGTAAAGAAAAACTCTCCCAGGATAGAGTTTATCACTTCCATCTGACCTATTCAGTAGAAATAACAGCAACACCACATTAAATAAAGCCTGCTGCCATTAAAAGAAATTAACTACATTAATGTAATCTGACGTCATAAATGTGATAACCATATTGGCACACCAAAAGTTAAAGGGATGGTTCACTCAAAAATGTCAATTCTGTCATCGTTTACTAAAACTCGTGTCGTTCCAAACCTGTATGACTTTCTTTCGTCTGTGGAACAAACAAATATATTTTGAAAAATGTATTTTTGGTCCGTACAATGAAAGTCAATGGGTTTCAATGTTGCTTGGTTCCCAACGTTCTTTAAAATATCTTCTTTTGTGGCCCCCAGATGAAAGAAAGTCACAAAGGTTTAGGTGATTAAATGATGACAGATTTTTCATTTTTGGGTGGACTATCCCTTTAATCTACCTCCTTAAACAACAGGAAACTAATCTGATAATCGACATTTCTACATATTTGACTTGCTTTTGATGTCTCTCAGATTTCTGACAAGAAACCTCCAAATCCCTAGATTAGTGCAAAATGACTTAATCCTAATACCATTTAAATTGAACTCAAAACATGACTTGAAAACATTTATTGCATTATTTCTAATGTGATTATCAATTAGTATATTTAATTGTTTGTGAAAACCACTCCAGGACATTGACAAAAACATAAAATGAATAGTAATACAAAAGGGTTTTTTGCCCACCCCCCGAAAATCCCTGTAAAACCCCAGTCACTTTTGAAGAAAAACAGAAAATTGTTTCTCCTCGAGTTGCTCTACAGTAGAGACAACAATGTGTCTTTTTTGATCACATGGATAAAGAGAAGTATCTCTCCCCCTCATCCTCTTTGAAAATCAACACCAAACTGGAAACGGTTGGAAACAGTTTAAGAACATTTTAACAATCAAATCCCTCCTTTTACATCAAAAAGGAGCCCAAATCATTTCTGATCTCTATCCAAGTTCAAAGGCAAACTTAAAGTGATACTTCAAAGAAGCATGTAATCAAAGACGCACAGC
Organism: Rhinichthys klamathensis goyatoka; assembly: GCF_029890125.1. Taxonomy (NCBI): domain Eukaryota; kingdom Metazoa; phylum Chordata; class Actinopteri; order Cypriniformes; family Leuciscidae; genus Rhinichthys; species Rhinichthys klamathensis. The sequence goes on from NW_026606706.1 coordinate 629,830, forward strand.
TGTTAAAACAATCTTTTGTTAGTTCATTGTCTTCAAACCGACTCTTCACAGATCCATAAACGAAGGGAAATGGAATCAAATAAGTAACGCTCCATCTCTGTTAAGTGGGAAGCTTTGGTGTCTGGCTGAACAATATTTCTTACGAGAGATTTATGTCTATTTACGGCAGCGTGAAATAATACAATAAACAAAGTGCAGGCTTGCAGTTCGGCGCAAATTAAGAGGTTCAAGCTGAGGCTTTTTGACAGATAAAGCTCTCTGCGAGGCGGGCTGCGCTTTCATACGTGTACCAGCCTGCAATATGAACCCATCTGAGATACGATCAGATTCATTTTGACAGCTAAAGCCCAGTGTTCTGCAGATAATTCCCCTGCACACAAGTCATATAATATTTGTATGCTTTATTCAATGAAGGATGACATTTTCTTCTCGTCTTTTTCCTTTTAACAATACCCCTGTATATTTAGTCATTCGGTTTTCTTCAAAAGAGCATGGTAGGACCCGGTGAGAAGTTGCTATCGTCTTATAAAAATGGACCGTAGAGGAATTTTAATGCTGTCTGAGGGGGGAAAATGAGCGAACAGAAAGGAAATCGACTTAATTTTTAATACACTTTAACACCTTGCTTTAATCCGACGCTAATGTCCATTGTCAAGGGTTACCGGCGAGATATCGCGAGCACCTGTCAATCAAGAGCTTGGTCAAATTAAAGCACAGTTCCATTAAGTTGCGAATGGAACCTGGAGGTCCGCTGTGAATCAGTCATATCACAGCCACTGTTATGCTTATTACGGCCAAACATTAGACTGACCTTATTAGAGCTTCTGTGTTTAGATAATACAGGGTGGCCTATAGCCGTACACATGTAGGTGTGTTATGGCCAATCTTTGTAATTGAAGTTGAAGTGTCCTACTTTTTATTTCTACTTTGAAATTTTGTTTAGTTGTCTTTGTGGACATGAATGATTTGTACATTATAGATACAATGGCAAAATACTGAACATCACTAACCTGAGTTGGGAGTGTCATCACACAGGGATGCCAAAGATGCCATGCAAGGAAGAAAGATAAAAAAGACAGAGTTAGTGGACACATAATTAAGAAGAGTCCCGTTGAAATAAAGTCTAATCATCTCAGACTCTCTGTTTTACCATACATGTTGCTGCAAGAATCCCACTGCAAAGGAACATGTAAAACATCTCCCATGAGGGCATGCAGCCAGAAAACTGGCAGCATCTCTTTTTGAAAGCCGATTTTGGCACCTTTCTAGGGAGTCATGTGAAAGAATAATTCACTATAGAAAAGAAGAGCTCAATAAGATGAGCATTTGGAAAAATACATTTTCAACAAAATAGGTGTACTGCACTAAGATACACAACCGTTTAAAGGCTTGGGGTCAGTATTTTTATTTATTTTTTATTCAGCAAGGATGCATTAAATTGAATTGAAGTGACAGTAAAGACTTTGTAAAGACATTGCTTCAAAAGATTTCTATTTCAAAATAAATGCTGTTCCTTAGAACTTTCTATTCAAAGAATCCTAAAAAAAAATGCATCATGGTTTCCTCAAAATTATAGTAAAACTGTTTTCAACATTAATAATAATTAGAAATGTTTCACCAAATCAGTATATTAGACTGATTTCTGAAGGATCATGTGACACTGAAGACTGGAAAAAATGGAGCTTTGCCATCATACTGTAGGAATAAATCACATTTTTAGATACAATAAAATAGAAAACATTTATTTTAAATTGTAATAAATATTTCACAATATTACTGTTTTTACAAATAAATGCATGCATGAGCATGATACTTCTTTCAAAAACATTTTTAAAATCCTAATATTAACATTAACATTAACAGCAATGTAACTGCGCATTGAACTGACCTCTAAGATTCAGAAAATGAGATCAGAAAAATGTGATAATCTCTTAAACAACTTTTTCTGATGTCATCACTAACAGTACACTGGATTGAATAACACTATTAACCACAGTTGTAGCAAACTTGCATTCGGTCTGACTCGATTCTGCCATTTTTCCCCACTGAATATCCTGTTTCGCTTGGGATCGCGTCACATTTCGGACTTAAAATGGCTTGCGAATGCCAATTCACGTTGACTTTAACAGATGGAAATGAATTCCAAGTGTCTTTTAATAACTGTCTATTTGAAATTTCCCCTGTATACGTCAGTTTCCCTTAACGTTTGGGTACAATAAATTAAGTCCTGGTTAAGTGCATGCCATTAAGCTGTTAAATTATTTCGCAGCAGTGCACCTTGACTGAATTTCACATTGAAGACTGTCAGCAGCACACAACGCTGCAGACAAGCAAAGTAACTTCATTTGGAATCCAGTGTGACACTGGCCTAAGGATAAAGCGCTTCTCGTTGTGTTAAGATGTGACCACTGCATAACAACAGAGAGATGGGGGCTTTCAGGGACAAGCTGTCCCACCTGTTAAAACAAAGTGCCTGACACGTTCTCACTGATATAGTTTATATATTTTTGGAAGTAAGATACTGAGAAACAAGACAATCATTTTACCCTTTACCAAACGCTAAAGGTATTCCTGTGTGTGTGTGTGTGTGTGTGTGTGTGTGTGTGTGTGTGTGTGTGTGTGTGTGTGTGTGTGTGTGTGTGTGTGTGTGTGTGTGTGTGTGTGTGTGTGTGTGTGTGTGTGTGTGTGTGTGTGTGTGTGTGTGTGTGTGTGTGTGTAAAGAAGCATGTGCTTGTGCAAGACTCTCTTTCTGGCTAGCTCCATCTGGAAGATTCAAGCACTCGGCGGCTGTCACACAATAGGGAGACCAAAGCCTGCTGAAGGATAACAAATGACTTCATGGCAAAACAGCTATTGAAATTCTTTCAGTATGTGGCATTAAAAACAACTGAACAAATAGAGATAAGGAGGTTAGTAGGATTTGAAATGAGATTTCTCTCTCTCCCTCACACACTCTTCCCCAGCCCTCTGTTAAAAAGCTAAACAAAACAAATGGAGCTTATTACTGCAGATTACCTTACACTGGACAGATTCACGGTGTGGGGCCAACTGTAAACAATGTCTTTCTCTCTGCTTACAAAGTATGTGCCATTTATAACACTGAGCAATCATAGCCACTGTGTGGCTAGATAAAAGAAAATGTATGCGGGGGCTGCCATTTGAAAACACAATCACTTAAGACTGTTACCACGTGTGTTACCATAGCAAACACTGATAAACTACTTATTCCCTGCTATACAGCTTATATTATTGCTGTTTAAATAGTGCCCGGGGGATTGGGAGGGATTTTAGCATGTAGGCAAGTGGCGGAAGGGATTTCAAATCAGCACAAGGTCACAAGTTAAAGGCATAGTTGACTCAAAATTTTTATTTGACTTCATTTACTCACCCTCATGTCTTTTCAAACTTGTATGACTGATTTTCTTCTGTGGAACACAAAATGTAGGGGGTTGTCCATACAATGAAAGTCAATGGGGTTCAGAGTTGTCCCCATTGACTTCTATTATATGGACTAAAACAGCTCTTCAGAATATCTTCTTTACAAGTTTGTGAGTAAAAGATTTTTGGGTTAACAATGTCTTTAATAAAACACAACAGTCAATATGGACAGCTAACGAACTGTGTGTTAATGGCTACACGTACATCACCATTTCAGATACGTTCTGTGGCAAATGCGTACGACTCTGCGGTCGTTAATCACACCGCAGGGCGTTTCTGCACTTCACACCTCTCCCAATTCAATACGAAACTTTCTGGCAACTTCCAGCGGTCTGCAGCAGCAGCAGCCGGGGGAAGATAAATAGCGTCGGACATATATTCTGTTCATTTGCCACTCTCTTTCCTGTCAACAGCCAGCAAAAGCTCTCTCATGCAATCGGATTTATGATTTATATGCGGCGCCGAGGTGCAACAGGCTCTGAGCATGGGTAAAGCGGCGGTCTCTAGATTTATCATCGGCCCAGACCATCTAACAATCGGGCGTTAAACAGAACAAAAACCCATTCCAAATAAATTCCCACTGTATTTGTGTGCTGATTTGATTTACCGGCCTTTGGGGAGGCACCATTTGGTAGCGGCGAGAGCGTCGAGAGGTAGGTGGTGCCGGAGAGAGAAAAGGAGGAAGGATGGGGGGGGGGGGGGCATGTGCCAGAAGTGTTTATTGTGTCAGGTTGATTTATTGAGTGAGCTTCATTTCACTGAATGTTCTCAAAAATTTATTTCCCTAAAGGCCTCACAAAGATATGAACAAGCCCGCATCCACATATGTCATCATTGCCCATTTTACAGAGTCAGGAGATTTCTTTCTGAAGAAGCGGGGGGAAACACCAGGGCACCTTTCCATCTGTGTCTCACCGACGACGCTTCTTAAAAAAGAGACTCTTTAAACAATGGAAATACATTCCCAAACTCTAAAAATACAAATAAAAAGTTCCCTTTTTCACAAGGGCACTCAAATGTCACTGAACTTCACAGTAATCTCACAGGTCAAAATACAAAACAAAATCCGCGACAAAATAAATGACATGGAAAAAATTCCACATCAGCCACGTTGACAAAACAAGATGGCACTTAAATCCAGGAGAAGAAACAAAGATCCCGTTTTGATGGCCGGGTGGCAGAGAGAAAGTGAGAGAGAAGGGAAAACAGTGGGAAAGTAAAGCAGATGGCGCTGGCCTTTGATTTTCCAGATGGCTGTCCTGACTGGTGAGCTCAGTGACATCGAGTCGTCTCATTGACATGCTGCCTCCACTGCCTCCCCATCCGCAGGTCTCTCTCTCTCTCTCGTCTCTCAGACGCTACGCCCGGGCACCACTCGCCAACCTGGCCACTCTGGTTTCAGCCTGCTGCCCCTGTTTATTCGATATCGGTAACGAGACGCAATTGTACATGGCATCTTTTATTTAAAGAAGCAAAAGCAATTACTATTGCAATGCCCGAATGCAGCCATCACTAATTAGGAGACTTAATATAATGTTAATATTAGAGGTAAAAACACCCGGTGCATAACGAAATGAGCTATTTGCTGTTTTGCATGGGAATAATTAACACTGACTGCTAGTCATTTTTTACGACTGTATACATTTAGACGTCTGTGTTTATTAGCAAGCAAATAAGTCCTGCGCTGCTGACACAGACAAACGGTCTGTCAATCTGCGGCCTACGATTAGCATCCAAAGGAAAAAAATTCATAAAATATGATCCTTCACCCTTATCTGTAAATAAATCTCCATTTTAGCACACAAGAATTGGAATATTAAACAGTTGCAGGCTAATTTAAATTGGACCAGCGAGGAGAATAAATGCAGGTTGCCTATTCCATGACGTCGCAAGAACCTCGTATTTTTTTAGGGTCATATCATCATTACCATAGTGCAAGCTCAGAAACGACAACTCAAAATTCCCTAATTACTGTGTGTTTACTGGGGGCCACAGGCCTGCGCACAGTTAATGAAACATCACAGTGCAAGCCTTTAGGGCCCAGGGGAGACAGGCCCTCCATTGTAACACTCGCCGTTCTGCTTTACCACTCTGAACGCAATTAATTGATCCTGGAGCCATATTTTATGAGGCATTCGAGGACAATCTGAAAGCGCATCAAAATGTCCTTAGACAATCAGGATCTTTAATACAACACAGCAATCTGGGCAAAATACAAACAGAGTGAAGTGCCCATAAGGTGTTTAAACCTACTATGTAGTGTGATAAAACACAAGCACAACACCTGATTACTCCTAATTGGGGCAAATACATTTAAACAAACCTATAAACCAGCTAAGACAAGTATAAATGGTTTGCTTAGAATAGCATTAGGTCTCATTCACAAACTGCGTATGTATACCTTTGAACATGTTCATGCAGAACTCATGATTTATCAGTACCTTTGCACTTAAAATTATTCACACACAATAAAATGAATATCACATCTTGGGTTTTTATGTTTTATGGGGACATTCCATAGACATAATGATTTTTATACTGTACAAACTATATATTCTATCCCCTGAAAACCTTATGCCATTTTACATATTCAGAAAACATCACTTAGTATATGATTTATAACCTATTTTTCTCATGGGGACCAAAAAATATCCCCACAACTGCAAGGATTTCGGATATTGCCATCTTTGTGTGGACATTTTGTCCCCATAACGTATGGTTTACCTGAACCACATTCACATTGTGAAATGCACTGTGGACATTTTAAATGAACCTTTTCTGAGTATACAAGTACACAACTTAACAATTATTAGTTAATGAGACCCATTGACATTTTGTTGCATTGTAACTTAAAGGCATGTATTACAAGAACTAAAGTGCATATCACTCACAGAATCACTACCACGCTGTTTACACATTGACTAGCCCATGAGCAGACTGCCATACCGTATCCATCTCTGGCCTGGCTGTTACCCTCACAGAGCAGAGAGCTGAAAGTGATTCCCAATTGTTGTGATGTCATGTCTGAGAGCAGACTATTGATACTATAAAAAAACATGTTGCAAGGGCTAGCGAGTGGCAGATTGCTTTCTCCAAGCCGGTTTTAGATCAGTATAAGTACAGACAGGGGCCATGGTCTCTTCACTTGGGACTGAAATGAGAAATAAGCATTTCCGGCTGTATTCAGCTGGCCACCGAAACAATTTGCTGTGGGGAAAATGGGATAAATGGACTTCGCTAACAGATAGCAGGCTAAAAAAGGGGCTAATGTTGAAATCTAAAATCTTTTACAGAATTAGGCGAGTTGAACAGCTGAATTATACCAAAGTGGAAAGCTGATTCTGACTATGGTTTAAAGTCACGAGACAATAGCAACAGATGAAGACATTTACTCAGGACATATCGCTGAAGTATAATATTAGCTGCCAGTTAAAGGTATCAAATTTCTCGTCACTATTTCAGGCATCTTAACTGCAATGCTTAACTAAGCTACCTGGACAGCAGAATTGTTATCTCAAAATGTCAAGCTTCCAGAGAACTGCATGGAATGTGTGTTGACATCACATATAGTGAAGAGGAACTCGACATGGGAGTGTTTCAGCCATAAATATCTAGAGGTTGAGATACAGCATCTATATTAGAGCAGTTAAGCTAGGGAGGCGTCACATGGACATGCTTTGGTGTGCGCAGCATGAAGATATTAGAACAGGTGCAATACGCCAGCATGTATAAATCTGATGACAACTATCATTGCTAACAGGTCAGTTACTATAAAATCTCCTTCATCCTCTCCTGCAGGTGAAAGGGAAGTGGTTTAAAGGTGCACTTTGTAGTTTTTAAAAATGTATTACACAAAGACAATAACAATTTTGAAAAGCTTTATTAATCAACATCATGTCAATGCAACAAAATCACTAACAAACATGATCTATAAAATCTATAAATATTCTTAAAAAAACACAAGACTAGTTAATCATGATTGACTAAAGCATTGATAACTGAAAACTAATGTTGTTGCGTTATGCTGTCACTAGGTGTCAATACAAGACGAGAAAAACCAGCGCGACATACTGTAAAAAATTTAGAAAATCACTTGATTATCATTGCAATTGCCTTGTCCTAATTATCAAACTATCGTAAAAGTTTTCAGATCAATCTAAATAAAGGGATTGCAGTGTCTTTGAGAACGTCACCACTGTATATAGCGAACAAAGCAGTAAGAGCCAGGCTTGATCTTGGTATGAGCTACGAGAGGCTGTTTTCTCCACTTGAGCGGAGCTGATTGGAGGTGGAGGATTCACAACGCTGGGGCTGATTTCCATAAGAAGGGGAGGACGGGTTCTTAATGGGGGTCAGTGACAGGGCCGGAGTCGGAATTGGCAGGGGTGCATCAATTAGTGCGCGGGCAAAGCTCAGGCTAACGATAAGGTGAGTGGATGGTAGAGAGGGGTAATCTTCATTAGAAGCACATGAAAAATATTACAGGCTCACAAAGAAGAGGCAAATGAGAGTGTGGCAAAGGGCACGATAGAATCATACTCGCTCTTCACAAGCTCATTCCAGTGCGTTTACTAGCGCAGCGGTTAAGGGTTTAACATCCAAGACTTCGAAGGGACTGCTAATTAGAACATACAGTAGAACATCATTTTCGACAAAGAAATTTTGAATCTCTCAACATGGAAATATGATTCTATGGAGGCTTCGGTTTAAAGTAGTTAAACATTAGCATGACTCACTCAGTGGAAAATCTGAGGGACGCTACGAGCTAATAATGAACATACAGAACAATATTAACACAAGCGTTTACAGAGAAAAACATGTAACCAATTGTCTATGAGGTGTTCTGGATGATTTCTCTCCAGAATTCAACACGATTAAACAATTTCTGCTAACAAGAAGTTTTTTCTTGTCGAAGAAACATTATCAAACGAAACCGTCATCAGCTTGTTTTGATAATGCTGATAAAAGAAAAGCGCTCTGTTTACCATGCACACAGGCCTTTGATATTCAACGGCTCTGACTTAATAAGGCAAGACATTAGTGTACACATGTAAAGTGCGTTCATAAATGTGTGAGAGGAGAGGTGAGCTCAGAAGCAGAAAGGAATTTGATTACACTGTGTCCACCTATCCAAATGAGCCCCATCATGTGAACATTGTGCAACCAAGCAGACACACGGCTCCAAAGAACATCCAGGCAGCTGTATACCATTTAAGTGCATATTGAGAAAAAAAGTCAAAAAACAATCTGCCCTATTGAACAGTTTCATCCCCACAGGACAAACAACCATGGCACATTCTCCAGGAATTGCAATTGTCTCCTGTTTAGAGGACTAGAAAATAAAAAAACATTTCATGAGCCCCTAAACCTGTAAACAAAATCTTTGGAGCAGATAAATTTGAAACGCCACAATGCAATTAAAGCCCAATTCGATTTGAGCATGCACAGTCCATCTGTCAAAGAGAAACTGAAGCAGAGGGGATCTGTTATTAGTGAATTCCTGCTTGCCTTTTCGAAAGTCAGATGTTCTCACCGATGCAAAATACCAATCGAATTATTCGCCGAGCTAAGGTGCTGTACTGCTCAAAACGCTAGCTTCGCCAAGTATGTCATCATCCCACAAAGTTCTTTGTGCAAACTTTTCCCATTAATTATTACATCTTTGGAGATTTGATTCTTCATGCTCTGGGGAATCATTGTGATGTTCTTGGTTTAGCTGAAATATAAATGTCTCCTATAATCCTATTTGTCCACTTTAGAATCGGGAAGATAAAAATCTTTATTATCTAGGGGGAGGGTTCAAGGGACCCCAGCTCAGTGCTTTCAGCTTGAAATGCTATCATCTTCAAAGGTAGAAGAGGATGTCGATTTAAAATCAGAAATGTATCAGGGATCTCTACGCTCCTTAAAGTACAATACATCTCCGCTGATTAAAATACATCAAAGCCTCGTCATTCGTTCCTCTGAGCAATAAGGGTGGATTTTAATTGCAAAATGTTAAACCTCACAATTAAAGGCTTTGTGCTTCTTAAAGCTAGCCCAAACAGACTACGAAAGAGCAGCATACAAATGAGCCGGTGAGAGGGAGAGAGAGAATTAAATGATAGCATTAAAAGCGCTCTGTTAAATGATAACGCTGTAGAAGACCAATCACAGCACGCACCGATTATGCTACAGTGAAATATGTCAACAGATTGCACTTTCACAAGCTATCATTTTTCTCTTAAATTAAAGCCGTCCCTTTAAAGGAAAATACATGCTCAAGTGCCTAAAACAGGTGGCTGTTTGCGAGAACGCTAGCATGGCTGCCAATGATAAGGAGCTCGACATGATGCGACCCGGCTATAAAAACATGTAACACTCTGCCAATGCAAACAGTTAGTCAATTTACAGTCTACAGCCATGAAAAGTGCTATAAAGTTTTTACCGGATCGCTGCCATCAGATTGCAGCAGGTTCACAATGCAAAACCTACCAGCCAAAACTCTTATTTAGGATTTATGACAAGGTAAGTAAAACTATGAACCACAAAGTTATACACCTGCTTAATTAATGCAACCAAAAGACAAAAAAATAAGTATTTTGGGGATTTTTTTTATATTCTTTTTTTAACTTTCATTTTCAAAGATACAAATATTTTTTTGAAATTACATGCCTCAAAAATGTTGAATGTTTAAATGGCCTGATGGTTACTGTTTGCCAGCAAAAGAGTGTGCACCAATTACTTGATTAGAACTTTTTGTACAACCCTCAATAAAAAAGGACAGTAAGCAGTCATTATAACAAAATAAAATAAAATATAAATAAATAAAATAAAAATAAAATATATGAACGCTATACAGAAAAGTGCCTATCTACGAATTCCCCACAAACCCATCATGCAGCATTAATTAAAAGCCTATGATAGACACGGCATGCTTCTAACAAACCTATCAACAATGAAATTAGGATTTGCTGGCAAAAGAGCATTCCAGGGTCCCTCGGAGGGACTAATGAAAAACACTTTCATGGCTAACCCATCAAAAAAAGCCAGACTGGAGGAGAGCGGGGCAGCGTACAGCTCCAGCAGCAGGATGTCATGTGAGGGTCTGGAACGTGCGACCTCTCATTTCATCCTTTAATAAAGTCGCACCCAGGTGGCCTTGATGCCTTACAGTTGCCTGGGGCTCCCGAGCGCTAAACAGGAGCTTGGCTTAACATCATTACCCTCCATCCCTTGCTTCCCTGTTTTCCAGCATAAAAACCTGCATGCTTTGTTTTCCATTTCATGTCACAATTTGAAAGTCTGTTATCAAGATCAAAACGCTCCTTAATCTCAGTTGGGGAAACTTGTTCCATTGCCTCACTGATTGACTTACAGAGCACTCTAACGGCAATTGTGAAATGATGAGCTGAGGAAATAACTCAACTAGGACCAAGACTGTGGGATCGGTTTGCGGTTAAGGCATTGGGGAAGTCTAGGGTAAGATGACTTGTTTGGAATGTTGCAACTCTTGGCTGCTTAACATTAATACAAATCTTAAATCAAAATGAACAACAACAAAAAATAAGTCCCAAAAAAAGGGCTGTAGTACTCAACTGCTGCATACTTGCATCTGACAGACTGCTGTGAAACTAGAGGTGGTCATTTTTCAACTTGCTACGCTAATTCAAACACAAACACTGAGAGAGGCATGGGATTTCATTGTGCAAATGATATGCGTGTAATACTTTCATAACTTCCTGTGTGAAAGGAGCCTGTTGGCCAAGCAGCCAGAAAAACATTCAGGTTATCAGAATTTCTGTAGGCCATTTCTTTAATTAGCGCTCACAATTTGCGTTCAGATAATGTCAGGATTGATGAATTTAGTCTTGGAATGATGACAGAAAGTTAAATAAAGTTCTCCTCGGGCTCTGCGCCATTCCAACAGACAGAATGAATGCTTATATTGACAGATGAAAAGATACCTGTCTGGTTTACTGCTCATTCAGCCAGTAACTTAACACCACGCACACACCCACACATCTGTCAAATCGTGGCTTTATGCTGTAATTGCAGAATAAGGAACCTGCATTTTCAAACAACAAACGGCAAATTGCATTTATTCCGCAATGTGGATGCAGCTTCAACCGTTTCCTGTCTTTGATTTATGCGTCCAGGTCTTTCATAACTTTCAAATTCATCAAAATGGCTTTCGCTTTTTCAAACACAGCACTCCTAATTAGAATTATTGTAACTCTGACAAACCCTGGACAGAGATGCCACTTAACTACCTTGTCAGACCCTGGACTCACAGCCTGAATACAGATTCTCCACCTGTCCGCCTTTCCGTATTGTTCAAACTTTTCCACCATACACCTATTTCCCCAGTGGGAAGCAGGTGGTATGTGGAGGTGTTTACGGAGAGAGTCTAACTGACAGCTGGCGGGAGGAGACTCAAACAGCTGCAGACGAGTGGAAAAAAAAAAGCGCGAGAGAGAGAAGGCAAACAGCTCTAATACCCTCAGGGTTGTCAACTCCAATCCCCCAACCCACAATGCTTTTAACCAAGCAAACAGAGGAAAAACTGTTGCAGTCTCAAGACATCAGAGTCTTCCACAGAACTCCCTGATCTTGGAGCGATTTTGCAGGCTTGAAATGGGGCAATCAGAGGAGCTTAAAGGAGAGAGATAGAAGTTAAAACGATCTGACCAGCTTCATTAAAGTGTTCAGTTACTGTTATGTCAAAACAAAAACAAAAGGTATTGCATTTACAGAATGGTGAACAGGAGACACGTTCGTGTTCATTTCTCATTTCAAGGTGGAGGGTAGCATCAAAACACACCAGATCAACTTGTTTACTGCTTTGTTTGGTTCTGCCAAGGTTATTGGAGACCCATTCCAAATTTCCTGAGGCTGAAGGGAAGGGGGTGGTGGTGTGTTGGCGAGTGGGTGAGCGTTGCGCGAAAACCGATTGCATGCAGATAAATCACTTGAACAGATCAAAAGACAAATCAGCGGCAAAAGACAAAAGATGCTGACGAGCAGAGAACAATAGAAAATGTGAGACGTGGGGATCACAGCAGACGGCCGCAGGATCCAGCTGTAAAGGAGACTTGCCGGGTTTTTTTTGGGGGGTGGGGGGGGGGGGGGGTTGAGCGGAGAGTGGCTAGGCAGGTGATCCTTGACAAGTTAACCGTACGCTTCTGATCATATAGACTCGCGACCATCTTGAGGTTCACACTAGGGTTGTGCAAAAATTTTCTTATTATTGCATGTGAAATTGAACTGAATTGGCATGACAGGAAGAATTGCAGTTCATAGAAATGAATACATTCATAGAAGATAATACATTATGGGAAATGTAGTGTTTGTCCACAAAAGCCTAATTTATTAAATATAATCAAATATAAGATATAAATACAATATTCTTTAAGTAGAATTTCAAACATTCTGTTAACATTTAATTAACTTTAATTAATTTAAATTCTTACTTTCATCCTGTTTGCTACCTCAATTCAATTTCAGGGAAATTTAAAAGTCATTCTCAATTCTATTCGATTCTGAATTGTGCGCAACCTCTGGGCCAGATTCACAAAAATCATGTTATGAAAGAAGTTAAGAAATATGTTTAAGATGAATTACTTCGTAAGAAGTTCATAAGATTGTTCCAAAGTGCAATTATTGAAGTTTTCAAATATTTTCTTAAGAACATCTTATTTTTCATAAGAAGAAAATTGCAAGCTTTGGTGTTATCTGATTTTTGCCAAGACTCGTTGATCATCTGAAAAACAACTCAACGGCCGTCGTTTTGCGCTGCCTGCAGATTACGTAATAAATATAGTAAGCATGCACACTATTTTTGTCACTTCAGAGTACTCATGAACATAGTAATAGCATATATACACTCACCGGCCACTTTATTAGGTACACCTGTCCAACTGCTCGTTAACACTTAATTTCTAAGCAGCCAATCACATGGCGGCAACTCAGTGCATTTAGGCATGTAGACATGGTCAAGACAATCTCCTGCAGTTCAAACCGAGCATCAGTATGGGGAAGAAAGGTGATTTGAGTGACTTTGAACGTGGCATGATTGTTGGTGCCAGAAGGGCTGGTCTGAGTATTTCAGAAACTGCTAATCTACTGGGATTTTCACGCACAACCATCTCTAGGGTTTACAGAGAATGGTCCGAAAAAGAAAAAACATCCAGTGAGCGGCAGTTCTGTGGGCGGAAATGCCTTGTTGATGCCAGAGGTCAGAGGAGAATGGCCAGACTGGTTCGAGCTGATAGAAGGGCAACAGTGACTGAAATAACCACTCGTTACAACCGAGGTATGCAGCAAAGCATTTGTGAAGCCACAACACGCACAACCTTGAGGCGGATGGGCTACAACAGCAGAAGACTCCACCGGGTACCACTCATCTCCACTACAAATAGGAAAAAGAGGCTACAATTTGCAAGAGCTCACCAAAATTGAACAGTTGAAGACTGGAAAAATGTTGCCTGGTCTGATGAGTCTCGATTTCTGTTGAGACATTCAGATGTTAGAGTCAGAATTTGGCGTAAACAGAATGAGAACATGGAACCATCATGCCTTGTTACCACTGTGCAGGCTGGTGGTGGTGGTGTAATGGTGTGGGGGATGTTTTCCTGGCACACTTTAGGCCCCTTAGTGCCAATTGGGCATCGTTTAAATGCCACGGCCTACCTGAGCATTGTTTCTGACCATGTCCATCCCTATATGGCCACCATGTACCCATCCTCTGATGGCTACTTCCACCATGTCACAAAGCTCTAATCATTTCAAATTGGTTTCTTGAACATGACAATGAGTTCACTGTACTAAAATGGCCTCCACAGTCACCAGATCTCAACCCAATAGAGCATCTTTGGGATGTGGTGGAACGGGAGATTCGCATCATGGATGTGCAGCCGACAAATCTGCGGCAACTGTGTGATGCCATCATGTCAATATGGACCAAACTCCCCGAGGAATGCTTCCAGCACCTTGTTGAATCTATGCCACGAAGAATTGAGGCAGTTCTGAAGGCAAAAGGGGGTCCAACCCGTTACTAGCATGGGATACCTAATAAAGTGGCCGGTGAGTGTATATATATAAATAATTTTTGAAAAATTGGAACAATTATGAAGAAAAAGAATGTGACTTTAGGCCTGGGTTCACACACGCTTTTCTACGGTTTGCACACCACATAGTAATAAATGTACTGCCAACAAATATACATGCAATTGTTTGGGATGTACAAAAGCATATCTTCTTTGGAAACAACAGGCTAAAAAAAGCTAAGCAGAAAAGTATGACATAGTGAACATCAGGCGCTAATTATAACACCATTCACAGATACCACTAGAATAAGTAACATATCACTTTTATGGGCCATGTTCCCCTGCCATTTACGGCCAGAGAAAAAGACGAGGCCATATGAGCACAACCTTGAAATGAAACGCCTGCCGTGGTTAATCATATTCAACTGTAAATTAGCTTTAATAATACATTGACTAGTGTATTTTCCACACACACCACTTTAAATAGTTAGCATGATGCATGCATTGCAGACAAGTGCAGGGCCAAAAAGAGATGCAAACTAGTTTAATCAAATAGAGCTAAGACTGGGTCAGTACATTTCCCTTATAGATTTGGATAGAGGGTCAGAGACACTTTTAGGTGTCCGCTAGTGGATTTGCATGAATGTAAATTTACTCTTCTGGGTCGCGGGATAATATAAATAGCCCTGAGTTCCTCAAGCCGTCTCGATTCTAAACAGCAGTTATTCAGAACAACTGCTGTCATGGTGAAATTAAAGGGGGATTGCAGGGGGGAGGGGGGGGGGGGGGGGTTCCTCTTGCCACAACAAAGGAAGGAAATCCCACTCAGATTTGTACTTCTCTTTTTCTTCTACCTTTAGCGGGTGTATCAGAGAACAAACAGTGCCTGAAGCTGGTAGCCACCTGCAATGTATTCCTTCACCCCACCCCCATTAAAATCCTTCACAGAAATCACAATTTAATAAATCACCCCAGAGTCTGACAGAGTTTATCTCAAGGGGTCGCTTTGACTCGGGAGGAGCCGCTAGACAGACAAAGCCTAGGCCGATAAGATGTGAAATTAAATACAGTTAGCAGTTTGAAACAAAGGACGGAATGTGTCACGACTCACGAGCCACTACGTAACCACCAAAAAGCTTATTGCTGAATAAATGGCAGAGACGGGAGGTGATTCATTTCAGTTTGCACACATTTAACCTCATTTGCATGCTTACTGTCAACATATCTTACTTCCTCCGATCCGTTCAAGAGCTTTCATTAAGGCCTGAAGTTGACATCCTTTTTATTGAGGCATGGCATATAAATCATGTCCGTCGCAAACCTGCACATCTTGATCGGAGATCTTGCTCTATCATGTTATGCTTCCTTTTAAACACATGACAGGTACGACACCAGTCATCGCTTAAGGTAAGGAGAGAGTTATGTGAGCACGGTTTATCTCTGTGTGTACAGATATCCTCACTTAACGTGTTGAAATACAGATTATTTACTGTGGCAAATTCACTACATTAACAGAGACCCAGTTAAAAGTGAATACTTATTGTTTTCAAACAGGTTTTCCGAAATCTGCCATTGGTTGAACAAACCGCTAGTCCCGCCCCCAAACTCACTCGCTGCTATGTTGACTGGTCAAGACGTTCAAAACAAATAGAGCAGAGTTGTGAAAGTGCCAGAGCCACAAAGTTTATACTTTTTGGAGCAGTCAATCAAACTTTTGGAGCAACTATAAATGGCTTACTCAACACTCTCTATTGGCAATTCATAACTATTTTACATTTAATTGGAGAATTCATTTTCATGCATTTACACTGCTGTGAGTGTTATGTTTACCGTTACAAAAAATAAGTTTATTCAAGTGTGCTATTAGTAGACTTCTTTTAAACTAAAAATAAGAAAGTATACTATCAGTCTACTTTTATGCACTTCTCGGAAAAATACTTAAAATTACACTTAAGTGTACTTAACTTATACTGACAGAAAAGTCTAAGAGCCAGATTTACTAAACAGGGCAAAATTTACATGATAACGATGTACTAAAAACGTAAAAGTTTTCCTTTGCATTTTTCGCATACAAATGACAAGGGGATCCCGGTTCACACAGACCTGCGAAAACGACTAAACGCTGTGTTATGCATGCCAGGCCAGTAGTTGGCGATGTCACTTTGTAAAGAAACATTACGCGCCTATAGAATGAACACATAATACGCATACGCACGACGTCAACGTTTTCACAAATTCACATTTTTGTATTTTACACAGAGACGATAACGGTATCATTTTCAAAAACTTGCACTTTGAAATCTGTTTTCAAAAGTTTGCGTTTTCAGGGCCCCAAAACTCATAAAAAGTTTTCCATTTTTGTTTGAAACCGGTGTTGTGTGAAAAGTCCCTCAAATATAGAACATTGCTGCAATGAAATTTACATTTATTTAGCATATTTACTAAAATAAATTTAAATAATTTGAAAATCAAAATGATTTTTTTTTTAAATTAGATAATTTCCAATAGATTTTTTCTCAGTATTTGATATACCTATAAATGAATATGACATGGCATATATGATATAACAATTATCATGGAACTATAACAGAGAATCGGATTAGAAACGGCACACCAGGGTTTAAATCTAGGATTTAAAGTTGCTCTATTGTGTTTGTCCAGTAACGCAGAAATTTCCTTCCCGTTTGCGGTTCACATGGTTTGTATCCTTCAAATGGATCTTATCATGATCAATGTCATGATAAAAGACTTCCACAAACTGTCCAAATAGCTAAACTTACAGTTGATGTCTATATTTAATAAATAACCAAATTTCAACCTCTACTGTTTATTGGCCCTGGGGATATATTGGCAGACCACTAGTTATCTCGGCATCTTAAGCTGGGATAGAAGAGTATTAACATAAAAAATGGCATGATCCACCTTTACTTTACAGAGGTTAAAAATAGGAAAAAGAAAGTTCCAACAAGACAACTGTAGGGCACATTACATGTCAACTAGTGTCCACAGCTAGAATACTAATGGTGTGTTGGTGTGCTAGCTACATACGCCTACTCTAATGAAAGAGGTGAGTTTGAGATTTTCAATGAGCACTTTGGCCCTGTCTTTTATTAATAACACTCCAGGGTCCAGGAGGCCACGAGCAAAACGGTGGGAACGGGCTGACCCGCGGGCCACGCCTAATCTGTCCCGATTCGGTCCGCGCCACCGACGGCCTCGCTCGCTATCTGTTTCTCAAACTGATGCCTTCCTGCTGGGACGGCGTGGCTGGAGAGCTGTCAGCGTGCTGCCCTTTCTGGGGCGCTGCGCTATCTCTGCCTGCACCAGTCCGCCGTGGCCTGTTGAAAAGAGCTGTCATAGCCTCGCAAGTCTCTGACATTCCTATTGGCTTGACCCTGACCCTTTGAGAAGCGCACCTTTAATTATCCTGTCTCAAATCTCCTTCCATGGCAAAAACGAATATACATATCATAGCCGTGAGCATGTGTGCTATTCTTTTAAAGTACGCATTTGAGGGCCCCACTCAGAGCTGTGCAACTCTTGAAATAATATTAGACTATTTGGAATGTGACTGTGAGACTAGCAAGAGACACAGCTGCCGAAGAGCTTCTTTTATCAAGGGAAAATTACATAATGCCCCAACAGCTACGAACTGTTTCCAGCACAATATACTTAAAGTATAAAAAAAGCACAGAAGACATAAATATGATGTATTGTTTTAGCTGCCCTCCCCAGTATCCTCCAATTAAACATCCCTGTCACTGATAGAAGCCTAAAGACACTTTTGATCCGTGTAATCAGATCTGTGAGCTTGCTTTTGTCTCACATTCCTTTTCTGACATTTGAAAGGTCAAGAGTGAGAGGAGATTTGATAACTGCAAAATCCTCATACTCCATTTTACAACCCTTAATCTGTCTTCCCGGAATCGGTAACATAGAATTTTATCTTTGGGAGGAGGACTAGAGAGAGACTAGGAAACTGTGTCTGTTCACCATAAGGTGAAGCTTTAGGAATTTGCTGCACTGAAGACAAAAAGAGAAAAGAATCGGATAACGCTCTGACCGCAACAAAAGGTCAAGTCGCTACACAGAAATACATGCTTGCTAAAAGAGCTAAACTGCTGTACCATAAATAATCAGTGAGACAAACTGTTTTTCTCTCTCTCTCTCTCTCTCTCTCTCTCTCTCTCTCTCTCTCTCTCTCTCTCTCTCTCTCTCTCTCTCTCTCTCTCTCTCTCTCTCTCTCTCTCTCTCTCTCTCTCTCTCTCTCTCTCTCTCTCTCTCTCTCTCTCTCTCTCTCTCTCTCTCTCTCTCTCTCTCTCTCTCTCTCTCTCTCCTCTCTCTCTCTCTCTCTCTCTCTCTCTCTCTCTCTCTCTCTCTCTCTCTCTCTCCTCTCTCTCTCTCAGGTTTCAGGAAACTGTGCATTGTCAACACTGCAAATGTAGCGCAGCTTGGCCCAAATATCACACAAAGAAGGGCGCGATTTGTTCTGAATGCAGATCATAGACATGACAGCGCATTGCATTTTCATTGAGACACAATATTGACAGTTGCCAGTCCATTTTTGTTCCGCCAGTGAAAATAATTCAAAACAAAAATAAATGCTGTCTCCAAGCAGCACAAAACAGCAGCATTCATATACAAATCAGTGTTTTTGAATAATGATACAATGACTCAAATCAAAACAGTTCAGTTCCTGAATGAACAAGTGTGAGTTTGAACGAATCGGTTGAGTGAATGATTTAATAACTCACTCATGAATATGATAGTCACAGGGGCTGAATTCAGAACCACACACTGACACTAGTATACTACTCATACTAATTTTACCATATCGTTTTATGTCAGAAATAGTAAGAGTAGTGTCAGAATCAGTGCCGCCACCTACTGACGTGATGATGTAACCTGGAGAAAATCACTAAAATCCCCATCACTAATACAACGACTGAAAGTCTATCTGGAACATAAACAGATATATTTATATATAAAGATTTATTTATAAAGATTTGATCATTATAATTAATAATTAAACTACCCCAGAGGTGTGTGTGTGTGTGTGTGTGTGTGTGATATATATATATATATATATATCAGAGTGATAATAATGTGAACTTACGACAAAGGAACTGGCAGTCTTTTTCTGTTGTTCCTGGTGTTATTGTTTTGTCAATGCTTTGCTGCTCTCTGTACAGCTCACAAAACCTTCCACTGTGCTCTGTGTTCACTTCTCCCTTCTTGGCAGGACAGTCTTTCCCATTAAATAAGTCCTATTCCACTTAATGGCAACCTTGGGAGATCTGTAGCGCTTGAAAGCACCGGCACTTAACACTTTGTAGTCAGAGAAAACGTTTTTTTGATCTGCTCGTGTCATTTAATCATCCGTATTCTACCGAGCTACTCAGAAACAATTTTGCAGGATATTAACTTCTGGCTAAACCCTGCTTGTGCCATTTGTGGTTCCACTCAACCAATGGTCCCGTGGGGGCAGGAGCCCTCCTCACAGCTGTAATGAGCTTTACTGAGCTGAATAAAACAGTTAATAGAAAGGTAAAATCAAAAATGCATGAATCATGAAATATTAGCCAGATCCCAATGAAAATGGCTCTGGTTAAGTAGACATAACTGTCTGTAGGGTTGTTGGGCGGCTTCAGAAGTGCAGGAGACAGTTTAGTAGCTTATTGAATGGTTATACCATACCTCCTCCATGTATAAAGTTACTTAAGTGCTCGCCTGCAGGGAGAACCATGTCAAATCGCATTGAAAATAACTTTGAGGAGCAAATTGAATGTATTAGCTTAAAGGGAGCTGATGTCTATAGGGACCGCTGACACTTAATACTGAATTATCCTAGACAAAATATATCGAGCAAAAGTAAAGTGATTCACTGTCACTTTTGTGATTCACTGTCACCATCCCCCCCAAAATACAGTTTCTGTTGGTGAGAAAACCTACTTATTACTTGGTTGGCATCCACAGAATACACAGACAGGCAGTGGCATCCCATGAAAACCATTTTTGTTCCATTACAAAAAACTAGGTCATCCTCTCATAATTGTCAATCATGCAATAAATCTTTCTGTGCCGCAAATGAATACTGCACTGGGAATGAAACAAAGCTTATTGGCATGCGATGTCAGCTTGACTTAATTCATTCTCCTTTTCAGCTGAGCCTATTCATATGTGAAGTTTACGGATATCACACTGCCTGTTCCAGAGCGGGATAATAGATGTGGACAGACACATTATGCTGGGAATGTTGTATTAGCACAGCATAAGCTGTCTGAATGGAGACACGGCTCACAACAGAGTTTAAAATGTGAGACCGGATCCACAACTAGAATAAATTATCCTTCTTTAAGACACTTTGGAAGAATATTCTCTCTCCCGAGCACGTGAATGTAAATATGTAAATGTATGTACAGCCATGAACCTCGTCTACAATGGCTTTGAAATGAAAGCAGAACTTTCAAGGGAATCGTTTTCTCTGAATCATCTGTTCATGACGTCATGTCTTGAAATAAATCCACAATCAGAATCATTAGTAACATAATCCTTTCGGATGCAGTAAGAGCATGGGATGGGCAAAACTTCAGCATTTCTTAAAATTAATAGAAGTAATGGAAAAGACAACAAAATATCATGGGAAAGAGCTATTCTTTTTCTTACTCTGTTTAGTTTCTAAATGAGAATAAATGCAGAAATAGAAATGGAGATTTTTCTTCTGGTAAAAGGACCCTATTAATCTCATAAGCATCTTCCCTAGAGTTTTAGTGAGGGAAAACAATCAACAATATCCCAAACTGTGCAATAAAAAGTAAGAGATTTCAATATGAAAATGTTTCCATCAGATTCTTACAAATTTTGTGAGTTATGCGATTCACATTAATTTTACAGTTACATATACATACATTAAATATATTATACATTTTTGAGTATCTACTATATGCACTAAAATGTTTCTATAGATATATTGTTCATGTCTGTGTGGCAAGTATTCCCTGAGTTTTGTTTCATTTTTGTGACGTGCTCGAGAAAAAAAGTTCATGGAGTCCGAGACGGTAGAAAGCAGAAAGCACACCCTGTTTGTTTTCTTTATTTTATAAAAGTTTTGTTTTGATTGTAAGTGGAAACATATAAAAGTAGACCTTACAGTTTCAAATGATGCATTCGAAAATCCACCAAAACGCGTTGGCGCGTTTGTCAACCCCAGAGGGTTAATTAAATAAATATATTTTTATAATTAATTTTAAGATAAAAGATATATGAAAGAGCTATAAAAGAGCCACCTCTGAGAAATATATATTTTTTATATATTTTTTATGGTTTGATCCGTCTCCAATCTGGTCTCACACACAAAAAAAAGTAATAATTTGTATGAGATGGTCGCACAAAAACATTGTACAAAAACAACCCCTTACCCAAACCCCAAAACTATGAATGTAATATGAAAACATTTAAAAGTACCTTTACTACATTTTTGTAGGATCTAAGGCGATGTAAGTTATCATGGCGATTTCACCATCTCGTACGAATTATTCCAAGTGATTATGAGAGTGTGTTTGTGCTTTTGAGTATGTAATTGTGTCTGGTATCTTTCCATCACACAAAGGCTTGAACACAATATCTGTGTCTGCTACAGCTCTGGGCTCAACATTTACCTTCTCCTGCCAGGTGTCGTCAGTTTACAAATATCTGATTGGACAGACGGGAAATGCAGTGGTACGCCTCCAGCAGACGAGTTTGGTGTCATGTCTCTCTGGAGCAAACTGTCAGTCTTTAAGAAGAGAGTAATAATAGCCGGGTACCACAGCCACTTGCTGTGGGAAAAAACGCTTTCTTTTTTAAAGCGAATAGCTGACATTCGAGTCTGCAGGAGAAACTCAAGCGGACCATCATAAAAAGAGTTATCAGAATGCCTGTCTCACTGGACTTAGACAACAGCAATGTGAGAAGCTTTGGATAGCTTTCAAAGGAACAACACCTTTGTTTGCTGATAATGAAATACAGTATAGCCCGTTGAGGGTTTCGGGCGGTTTAGGGATTATTAGAAAAAAATATATTTCCAGTTGTTTTAAATGGGCTGCATTGCAAGTTGGGATGTTTCCCCTGCAGAGAGTTGCGTGCTATGCGTCGCTCATTCACTTTGGCCTTCAGTAACTTGGCATACCATGTTCGAGCTACAAGGTCTCTTAACTGTTTGCTTTGTTTTCATAAAGAGGCTACAGCCGCATTTTAGAATGTTTCATATATTAAATCGCGGGAGTAAATTAAACCCAGTCGCGCATATTTTGAGGAATATAATCACGACTCTTGACGCTTGTATCTTTACATCAATCCAACGGACGAATTAAAAGAAATAAAAGCTACTGAACAAAAAAATATCAAAAGAAAAGATGCTTCCTCAAAAGGTGGCGAGAATGAGATACAAACACATCAACAACCGCATCAATATGGGCAACATATGGGATCCTCAGCGGCAACGAGCACTGAAATTTGGCTTTTCTATTATGATTCAATTGTGCTAAATTGACTTGATAGGCTTCTGTGCGGTCCGCGAGGATTCCAGCTTCATAAGAGAGGCCTGGTGCCTCAGCTTTGTCAAAGGCCCATCATGCTTTGAGCTCTGATAGAGTTCCATTCTATTCTCGAGTGTCATTAGCTGTGGGCCAGGTAAAGATTAGATAACAATCAGAACTTTATGAGATACCTTTAGAGGTGTTAGGAGTCTTTTGTCCCACTGCTAAAAGAGGAACGTAGATGAAAAAAAGTATAACTTCCTCTTTTCTTTCATTCCTTTGAATGATCTAACTGGATAGGGACTCTTCAGTTGTTTCGGCAGCACAGAAACAATGTAAATGTATTTTTAAAGAGCAAAAAAAAAACTCTTAACATGCCCTGTTAAGCATATTTCATGGAATATTCATAAATTACTAAACATATAATTTATGGCGAGTTCTGAAGCAGTTTTATCAAAGGTAGGCCTACTTTCATTCATTTTTGCAGGAGAGCTTGAAGTGAATTTAATTGAGAGCTCTATTTATTTTGTCCTAGGAAAAGTGTCTCCAGCACTCCAGAGCCCTTTGTTTTCCTTTAATGGAGTTATGGTGCTCTCATTGCGCTGTAAAGTGGCGCTTGTTCTGACTTAAATGAAAACAGCCTCGAGACCTCAGCAGTCACCTGTCCTTCACCGCAGTCCCGCCAAAACCTGCTGACCGCATCTCATTGACGCTGTTTATGACAGCGGTTCAAACTTAAATATCCAGCTTTTGCTGTCTTCTTTCAAAACCACAGAGCTCATAAAACATCCATCATGACATTCCTCCATTTTATAACAGAGTAAATATCACTGTACAGGGTAGATTTTCCCATCATTCACTTTCATCACAGTAGAGTGGGACAAGAAGAGGCCATTAAGTTCAAACAACGCAGATATTTCCGTGATAACATGAAAAAGTTTATATAGGAGGAGATTCATCATTTGATATGATCTTGAAGACAGGGGAAAAAACAAGAAGAGGAAATTTCTGGAATCCCAAATGAGATTGATTCCCTGAAGTATTCTCCTTCTTTTTTTCTTCTTTTTTTCTCATGTCAGCTTCAACACGAAAATGAAGCCAGGGAAAATTAACTCCTGATACGGATACGCTGAATTAGACGCAAAAAAAAAAAAAAAAAAAAAAAAAACTTATTAAGGATTCCGGCCTTGTCATTTTCAATTTTCTGCTCTTTGGACATGCTTGTATTCAGATTCGCGAACATCCACTCGGCATATCAATCCTAATTAGACAATCTGGGTCCGCGAAGGATGAGAGCCGAGTTATTTGCATAATTTAATCATAAATACTCAGCGATACATATTTCCAAATGCATTTGTACAATCATCTTTCTATCCTTAGGGCAAAAGTATTAATATGATTAGGCAATAATTCTTTAAAAAAGGAGGAAAATAGGAAACCAGAAAGTGCACTCTCTTTTTAAACTCCAGCTTTGGGCTATATGAAAAATTAATTAATTTCTGGGGAAAATCAATTTCTTTATGTGACCATATTAGACAGAGCCGAGCTAAGGCCCGGAATCGCTCTCCAATCAAGAAATCTCATCTGCTCCCTCTAACTTGTGTCAGTAGTGGTTAGCGTCCCTGCGTGAGCGTCAGCGGTCTGCGAACTGCTTCCTAAATATGCTGTAATGTGGAAGGGATGGTGGCTAAAGACATGCCAGGGCTCCGAGTCAGAGAGCTCATAATGCATTGCTTTTTCCACCGGCAATCTGTTTCAGGTGTGGCTATGGTGGCTAGTGTCACTGTCCTGTCTCATTTCATACTTCTGGTGGTCAGAAAAAAAGAAACCTGCAGATGATTTGACACACTTACACTTGCTTGTTTGATTTGAGACTGATTGATGACTCACGCCATCGCTCACGGTCACCGCAACCTGTTCTAAAAATCATGAATGTCCGCTATTCGCGCACCAATTCTTCTTTTTTTTTAAGGGATAGTTTTACTCATGTTGTTACCTGTATGACTTTCTTCTACAGAACACAAAAGAAGACTTTTTGAAAAATGTATGCCAGACAATTAAACAAAGGGATTCAATCATGTTGTTTTGGACCCCATTGACTTTCATTGTATGACAATATTCTTCAGAAATTATGTTCCGCAGGGGGAAAAAAGATTTAGAACAACATGAGTGTGAGAAAATTTATAGATAAACTGATGACAGATTTTTGGGTGAACTATCCCTTTAATATGGAGGTCAAATGTCAAGTCAAATATGGTCAGGTCAAATATGAGGGCTTGAATAGAGAATTGAATATTTTCCTAGAACTGTTTTAAATGAACCTCAATTGAATACAGAGGTATCAAGTTGCTTTTATCAGAGTCACGTTCGTAACAAGCTCTTCTGCTGTCTCGTCTCGCAATGACGACGGATGCCAAGAGCACAGTTAATTTGAACACACGTGGCTAATCCCATCAAGGAAAGCTCCAGTGACTCACGGGGACGGAAAAAATAAAAACCAGATTGTTTATCTGCTTCATTTTCAATCCATCAGCACTGATCGCAAGTGAGGAATATGGAATCATGTGTATATGATTTGTAAGAAGTGCTACAATGAATCTGTGATTTTAACAAGCCTTTTAACATGCATCCCCCCCCCCCCCCCCCCCCCACACACACACACACACACACACACACACACACACACACACACACACACACACATCCCCCCTCAACTCTTTCATCCTAATCAGCATCTGTCTCTCTGTTTTTTGAAGTTATTATCGCCTCAGCTCCCTCTTGGATGTGGTTGCTGGGTGACGGGTATCTTAGCACCCACTCTGGACTGGGAATGATTTGAATTCGATCCAAAGATTTCCCATGAGTACCTGTAAACACATCCGTGCCTTGTCGAAAAACAAATATATCAGAAGAGCACTGCAAAGAGAGTGAGAGAGAGAAAAAAAAAGAGCGATAAAATCTGCCACTGTGTGTTAAGACGCACCCCTGAGTGCTAAACAAAATAATGACGCTCCTCTGTAATATGCCAGTCTGTGTTGTACACAAACAAAAATATTTGTCAAACCGTGATGCTCCTGTGACTGAATTATAAAGGTAAAAATGTAACTAAAATATCATTTAAAACATAATGAATTAAATGAACACAAACTTGAGGACATATTCTTTATTCATTTAAATTTAATTCAATAAAATATGCATTCAGTAGTATCTATTTAACCTTCCATTGTTGACAACAACTGTCAATTAACCGCCTGGGCCGTACGCATCCTGACAAACCCTCCAATGTAACAGCTGTCTCAGCACTCACCTCCAGCCCAACCGCCCTGGTGTTTCAATAACCTTTCCTTAAGAGTTCAAATGTCGCCAGGCGGCAAGAACCGCACCGTCCCACATGGACAAAAAGGAAAGGAAAACAAGTAGCTGAAGTATTGCTTCTCACAGGGCAGACTCATAACTCCTATGAAAGCAGAGAGATTACAGCCCCGTATCTGTTCGGCGGCAGAAGGTGCTCATTAATCTGGGCCGAGGGTCCCTGGGAGAATGAGGAGGGGGGAGCCGGAGGAACACGTCCTCATGCGGAAGGGAGAAACGGGGCGAGTCTGACTCCGCTTCATGGGGAATTCTTTTAACGTGAGCAGACAAAGATGTAAGGCCGCTGTTATCCCGGAGCAAAGAGGATTATTAGCACTCTGGAAGCCGAGCAGCATGCTGGAAAAGTGAGCTCGCTATTGCTTAGGCCATTTTATTTAATTATCTCTATTTTTTTTTTTTTTTTTAAACAGGATTGGAACACATTCCAGGCGGACTCAAACCTGACCTCTTATGCTGTCAGCATACGCACAACCCATTGCGCCACTCCTCTCTAAAGTTCTCCTCTACATACCAAAAAAACTAAATTCATATAGCGAAAGAAACATAACATTCCATCATAATCATCTAGACTGCTTTAGACAAACGAAATTATCCTTCTATAAAATTCAAAATATGAGCAAGTAACAGCCCCCCGAGTCACGTCCATGCAAGAGTTATGACTTAGCGTGCTGACCTTCCCCGTAAAGAGAATCAAAGCAGATGTAGATACATTAAATCCACACTGTAAATAAGAGCCAGTGTGTTTGTGTTCCATCCGAGCAGATACCTTTGTCCATACAAATGATGTAATCCTCCAAATGGGAAGCAGACATGGAGGAGGTGATTGATTTCAGCATAACCACCGGCAGTACCAGGTGCTTTCAGAGACAATTACAGGCCTCTCTATGCAGCAGTAATAGGCCAGCACTTTAGCGTCATTAAAGCAATGTGTAGCACTGCATTATCCTTTAACCCATCACTGACCACTCTCTTTCCCAGCCCCGAAGTTCAAACCACACACTCCATCACCTCAGGTCCCTGGGACGGGGCCGCACGGATTGAAAGCAAGCACAGGCCCAGAAGGAGCTCGTACAGACAGCATGGGAAAAGACTGTGAGTGAGCAGACTGCATCTTTAGCACCGCTGCTGGACGAACACACACCGCACTTGACACACAGCTACAGGGGAATATTTACATTGTGCATTTTTAGACAAACTGCTTTAATTTCATTATTTACACTAATACGAAATAATACAATGCATTTGGTGTTAATCTGCAGCTGTAATTATGACTAGCATTAAGAAGTCCAATATATATGTACTGTATGTGCATGACAAGAAAGAAGAAAATATATAATTAATATATTATTGCATATTATAATTGCAATCATTTTTTGCAAAAGTACGTGATGGTATAATAATGTGTGATTTAACAAAAGAGTTTTTATCTGCACTCCCACAGAATAAAAGTGGCACTTGTCCAAAACAGAAATCATATTATGAGTGTTTTTTATATATTTGTTTTAATATATATTAATGTTATGTTTGTGAGAATAATATTGTGTTAAAATAGTTTATATGATAAAAATCACTCAGGACATTCAGATCTAAAAAGATTGATATTAACATTATGTTCAATGTCGAACATGTGCCTGATCCACAATATATATTTTTTAATTATAAAGTGATTCTCATAAAAAAAAAAAAAAGAAGTTGTGATTTATTGTTCAGTTTTTGTAGCACTGAAATTCCTCATTAAACATTATCTGAAATTGTACAACACTTGGGCTCGAATTGCTGCATGCAAGGTGTTTTGTGTTTTCATTTCAGATGAGCTGTCAACACTTGACATTTTTAAATTAGCTTACTTTTTCTAGTAATTATTGGGCCATTCACTTGATCACTAAAGGGTGACATTAAAGTTTCAGGGCGAATTATTCACCGATGTTACAAGCTGTAATTGTTTCCTGTGTGATTTTGTACTTCAAGCACTGTATCACTCCTGCCATTAAGTATACAAGCACTTATTGACTATGATTTGATTTTTCCCCAGAGGAAGAAAAGAGTAGAAAGAAATGTCTGCCTATAAATGACAACTACATGGGAGAGAGCATCTATTACAATAATTCTGACAAACATGCTTATTTAACCTGCTCAAATAACAGAAACCAAACAATATTTCCTCTTATGCTCAATAGGAGCTCAACATTGCTTACAATATATGCAGGGTGACTTAAAAACGTGCAATAAAAAAAAATCACATTTGTAAGTATAAAAATATATAACAACAAGAAAAAAGCTCTCATGTTCTATATACACTTGTGCATGATTTCCACAAAACATGTTTGAGCCAACTGTCATTTATGAATTATTCATTCTGGTAAATAGTTAAAGAAAAAAGAAACACCCTGTTTTGCACATGCACTACAACACTTCAATAAAATGTTTTGCATTTATTTGTTTACAATTGCAAAAAGTTGATTATAGTTACTTTATAGTATTCTAGAATTAGTTGCACATTTTTCTATATTTATATTACAATTATTTTAATGATATAAGAACATGATGTGTTTCTTCAATGTTTTTTTTTTATTTATTTTGCAACACCTTCGGTTTAGCAAAGATCCATGTACTTATCAAGAACTTCTTGAGATTAAAGTTATTAAAGCCACAATATAAGTGAAATAGCAGTAAATAAAACTACAAAAAATAATAATAAAAAGTTGTTTGTTGAACTTAAAACAATTGCAATGTTGCATCCGGCTGTACAATTATTTTAAGTTCTAATTGGAACATATTTTAAAGTGCAAAGACAAATGTGAAAGTATTTGCAAATGTCCTGCACATCTGTTCCACATATTACTCTAATAACAAAGTACATTCGTTTTACTTTGTACTGTAAGGTTCGCTTCACTTCTTATCTAACTTGTCTATTGATTTGGAGCCCTAACAGAGTCGCACTTGTTCTGACCTGGCATTAGTGCAGTCGTTGTAGAGGGTCTCGAAGTCTTTTCTGGAGATTGAGTTTGCATCGGTTGACACCGGGCTGGATGGCCCCCAGTCCGCGCAGGATCCGGACCTGCTCCACGTTACACACCACCGGCGTGATCTCCAGCCGCTTGAGTTTGGTGTAGACGGTGTGCAGACCCCGACCAGGTGTTTGAGAAACAGGTCAAACGCCTGGGGCAAGCAGATGAGCTCATGTCCGTCCACTGTGAAAGAGGCCACCTGGCGCCCCTAAGCTCCACCATCCGACACTCATTATTCTGCGGGGTGTTTTCAACTGGGGACGGGGTCGAGTACACGGGCTTGCCGGCCAGTGAGATGCTGCTGGTGTTGGTGCTGAGCAGATCCGTGCGGAACAGATTCTGGGGCGCTGACTGAGAGGGAGACGCAGAAGTGGCCGAGGGCGAGGATGATGATGCTGCGGTCGCGGAGCATGATGATGATGCTGATGATGCTGACGAAGAAGTTGAGATCGGACACGGCTGGACCAGAGACGATTGGGGAATCAGAGCAGCCGGTACGGCCATGGTGTTTCTGCACCTATCAAATAAGTTCAGACGGAAGGAGAGCCAGTGTGCAAAAGTAGCGCAAAGAAGAAGAAATCCCACCCGAGTGCGCTCCGCCGACGCGCGAATGGATGTGGAGAGGTGCCGTGCTGAAATTAGGGCTCTGAGAAAGATTGAGAGAGAATGACAGGAAGAAAATGAGCAGAAAAGTGTGCTCTGCTCTGTGGATGAGTTGTTGTTGTCACAAGGTACAGAGAGGGAGGAGCCACTATCAGCCCTTTGAAACGGAGCACAATCTTCTAATGCGACCCTAGTGGAACAGCGTTCGGAACATTCCAGCGTTTACTTACAACCGTCGTAAACTCGGATGAAACCTGCGCCTCTTCTAGGAATGCTCTCTGAAACGCAACTTTACGCGCCGTGCTCCTCTGCTTCTTATGGTTCATTGTTTTACTTGAAGTTGTCATTCTTTTTGAGTGAGACAATAAGCAAATTTAAAGGTAAACATTATAATTATTTTCATTAATAATGTGGGAAATATTTATGGAAAATATATAGCCTATAGAAAAAATAGCTGTTTATTAAATGATCTGTTAAATATTATAAATATGTGTGTTATTGAGATTAATGTAAGTTATTATTACTATGACAAATAATGAAAGTATAGATGCAGAAAGTACTGTGCATTTAACAGCATCACAGCTTAAGGTGAGTTAGAGGGGAGAACGGGGTGAGTTGTAACGCCATCAGTTTAACCAATTAGAAATGAGCTACAGGTGTGAAATTACTTCAAACATGAGCACCACCCTCCTTAGGTGACTGTAAAGAGTTATAAGAGAATTCACAGGACAAAAAAAGGAGGTAAAGTAAAGCGTCACATCTGGATTAATTTGATATGCAGTCAGGTTAATGCATGTTACATGACAGAACTGGCAGCCTATCATCTGAAATAGCAGATTATCTTGTTGTAATTTATAT
The DNA here is from genome assembly GCF_029890125.1 of Rhinichthys klamathensis goyatoka. Lineage (NCBI taxonomy): Eukaryota > Metazoa > Chordata > Actinopteri > Cypriniformes > Leuciscidae > Rhinichthys > Rhinichthys klamathensis. Next base: position 660,652 of record NW_026606706.1, read on the forward strand.
ATATGGTAGTCACCCACACAAGCCTTTCATTTAAAAAAAAACTAAAAAAAAACTAGAAGAATCATGTGTGCGCAAACAAGAGAGACTGTAACACTTTCTAGGTACTTTTACTGAACCTACAAATGTGCATAAAAAGGTCAGTGTGTAGTCCACATACAAGTAACACATGCAGTTTTTTAAGTTATAGCTTGTGGTTTTCTATATTTGTTTCCAATTTGAATTTAAGTTTTTAAATATGTTATAGCATAATAGCATTTGATATAAAACCATAAGGGACATTTCTATGTGTTACTGTACAAACCAGCACAGTTAATATGTCATTTATGGGAATATTATGCGTCTTAAAATTGTATATGGCGGGATGATACAGATGTTGAAACACAATGTGTTATAACACTCCCCAATATACACTTTTGACATATTTCTAAAAATGAAAAGACCCCCAAAGTTTATAATAGCCTTCTGTTTTTTTCTCACACATCTCATTTTGCAACTTCGCATATGTATTTCTTCAAAAAACAGCTTCAAACATACGTAACTCCTAAAGCAAGGAGAAAACCATTAGGAAATTTACACTGTCAGATCTATCCGAGTTAACTTAGAAGTTCAAGTTACTCTGATTTGATCTGCTTTAAGATAAGCAGAATGCCATTTCAGAATTGTCATTCAGGCACAGAGGTAGCATGTAGTGTAAAATCAATATCCGCTTAAAATTCATAGCCAGACAAAGTTGCCCTTTATGTTGCTAACCTTTGCTTAAATATGCATCATATTAAGATTTCATTAAAAACAATGAATGTCATGATAGTTTGCCAACAATTTTTCATGTTAGCATGGGGTTAACTGCAAATGATGGCCATAAAATTCTACACAAAGAACTGCTTGCAGACATTCGTTAAGAGAAGAATGATGATAAGACAAAAAGGCATCCACAAACGCCACAGGACCTCTATGATGTCTCCGATTCAGAGTCTCTTAACAAGCTGGGTGGGCCTGATGAATCAAACTCCCATTAGAACAACAGCCTTTCAATAGACAAACAGCAGGATGCACAATGCAGAGAAAGTTGTTCAATGCATTCTAACCTCGAATGTTCAATTAAGTTTTATTGGTTAAATTAACTATGTCTGCAATCTTTATGTATTGGGTAAATGCAAGCATCCCGGCAAGAATTTCTCAATCTCGTGCTTTAGAAGAAGCGATGTTCATTCTACATGAGCCAGGACTGAGAGGAATGCTAACACATGATAACACAGTCCACCTGAGAGAAGTTCAAGCCAACAATAATCAAGAGGTTACATACAACAAAGAACAGCTTGAAACAGCTGAGAACGAAATGTTAAACTGCTTTAATTAACTCCACTTTAAGGTCAACAGTATATAGCATGTCCACCTCAATTAGACAGTCATATACTTAATCTATTCTCTCACTTGAAACACAATAAAGTCCCATCAGTTAGCATTAACTAACAATGAGCAATACATTTGTTACAGTATATATATTAAACTTTCTTAACATTAGTTAATGAAAATTCAATTGTTCATTATTTGTTCATGTTAACTCAGGTCCATTAAATCATATTAACAGATAACAACTTTTAATTGTAAAAATGTATTAGTAAATGTTGAAATTAATAAAAGCTTTAGAAGTATGTAACTAATAGTAAAAAAAAAGTTATATGTGTGTATATACAGTAATATATATATATATATATATATATGTCGTTTCATATATTAAATATTACACATATATTCATGTATTGAACCGTCAAAAGCCCTTACTGAATCAAGATGTTCCTTCCATAAGGGAAAAAGTGTAATTACAAAATACCAATGCGTTAACAACATTGGCATTTACACTGTTAGTGCTTGAAAAGGATCCATCAGGAAGGCAAATAGATGACATAAATGCTACCATAAATGCTACCACAAATTAAAACAATCTGACTGTTTGATCGCATTGGATAAAATGCTCAATTATCTTCTGAAGGAGCATAAAGGGTGTTCTTTGTTTCTATACTTTTTTTGAAAATGACTTTTAAATGGTTTCTAAATAGTGCTTGAAGTTAGTCAACGAGATTTATGCATTTCTACCATGTGTTTATATGATATCAGAGGCCCATGATGACGGCTGGGGGATGACATGACATCGCTAATGAGGAAAGGTCCATCGCAAGACCACACGCACAAGGGTTTGATGGCGTTGCAGTGCTGATGACTAACTCCTTCACTTTGTTTATGGTATTTGTTACAGGGAACACACAGAAAACATCAGGCATACATGAACCATCAAACAAGCTGACAACAGTACATCTACTTTCTTTCCTAATCCTCAGCACTCCGGCTAGAAAATCGAGAGGCATCTGGGAATAAAGTGGGTGCACAGTGAGTTTCCCTCCATCTTTATGAATCACCATGAAGCTAATGTACCAGTGTTTAAAAGTAGAACTACGATATGACTCGCGAATGATCAATGGCACTGTATATTGTTTGATATAATAATTTATTCAGCCTATAAGGCTTTGATAAAACAATGTTGAAAAGCAATTTAAATTAAATTCATTTAAATGTCAATTTTCATGGTTAGGATTTTTCTATAATTGGCTATTTAATTAAAATAATTTTCACAGTCATTAATACAGCTAGCAACTTGTAGTGCTCTGACATGTTTTAATTACATGGTATTAACAAAATTGATATGCTTTAGAAAGCATGGTGAATAAGAAATAATTACACCAATCATACATCATCCCCCTTATGGACATTAACCTCTTAACCGTCTCCAGAGCGTCGGCGCACTGAAGCGTTTTTTTATTTATTTAGTTCAAATATACTATCAGATTTAATGTTATACCTTGACAAACTATACATCATTAAAAAGATATAAGACTCAAGATTCAGTATTTGACCACTATTGTATTCTGAGAAACTTATAGTGACAGTTATGTCTTAATTTGTGTCAGGAGTTATGAAATTAAAAAATGAGTCGTTACCTTTAATATGAATTATGAGCCTCAGCCGGTCTCATTCAGAAAAAAACTCCCGTGCGATCGTCATGACAGCGCTTGACAAAACAACGTCCCTCAGGGCTTTTAGCTCAAACATGTGCAGATTTGGAGAAATATTGATAGATTCTCATAGCTTTACATTAGACTTCTATAGACAGGAATAATATTTATTGAATTTATACCCAAATGCGTCGATGTAATCATTTTGAGCGCTGTATACTCTGTACTGTGTTATCAATTCATCCTGAAAGTGAGGGCGCTGTTTGAACAGAAGTCCATAATATATGGATCACATGAAGAAGAGCCATAATCATGTGACATTCAGGAAGTCCTGCCACAACAAAGCTATCCGAGATCGCTGTAAAGTGCAGATAAAGATGTTTTGAAGACAATAAACATGATTGCAATGATATTTGATTTACCTGTGTTCTTCGAGTCATGTCAGGTATTTTCATAATAATTGATTATATGTATAATGTAATGCTAATCGAGATAGACTTTCAAATTGTGCAGAATACAATAAAACAATATATTTTCTATCTGATTTTTTTATCTGAAGCCAAATCAGATTACAGAAAGTTATTTAAAACACTCGACTTGCGCTATAAAGTAAGTTTGGAGAACAAACATAGTTTTATTCTCATAAATTGTCGTGTATTGATGGTGTGCTAAGCTAACATGCTAGCTAGTACTGAGCACCTGCTACCTTACTTCGGTGTAATTTTTATGATTTTTTTCTAAATAAGAATGCTTACTGAAATGTTTCGTTTTTCAAAAAGGGCATTTGATACAGTTTCACTGTGAAGTGAGAACTTTTATAAAATAAATGAGGGATTGAAACAGTGTGAATTGCTAGTCGTTAGTGATTATAATGCAGACAAAAGAAAAGCATATTTAGAGCAATAAACTGGCTGGAGAGGTGTGAATATGTGCAGGGGAGACTGAGACTGAATGGGGCTCGTTTTTGCATCACAAAACAATAGAGGCAATAGACTGAATAGATGCTTATAAGAAAACAATAAACACCAGTCTAATCAAAATAAAGTCATATGACATGATCTTGAAAAACATTGAACTAAATACAGAGTTTTAGACTTATCATCTTCAAATTTTAAATATAACATGGCCAGACATGTGGCTTTAGCTGCAGTGCATTTCTAGATTGCTACAATGCCAACTTCAATTTTATTTTCATGAAGATGTTTCATAAAAATAAATGTATAATAACTTTACAAAACTTTGAAGCTATTTATAACTATTTTTTTCATTATGATAATAATTAATTCTACATTTACAATAAACTTCCAGGTGTCAGCTTTCAAATGAGATCTTACTTGTGCTTTTAGTACAAAGGGTTCATGAACTGTATCTGTTTCAGTTTGGGAATGCCATATCTGGGGATTTTTCAAAAATGGGCTTGAAGCTTAACAGGTTAAGAGTATTTCAACATAATTGATGAACTTTGAAAAGGGAGATAAATAACTGTAATTGCATAAAATGGGCGTACCTGGTTCAAATGGAAACAGCCGTCATCGCATTGCAACATATTGGCAGATTCCACTAAATGCAAATCTGCTCACCGACTCATCTGATGAATAAACATGACTTCCATGCAGTAAATATTTGGGTACATCTGAAAGTGTGGTACGTCTGTCTTCTGACTCACGTTCATTACTCACATTGTTCTGTTTTTGGGGGAGGATGCAGCTTAAAATGCTGCTCAGACAAACAGAGTGCAGAGTGAGACAAATACTTATTGATTTTGAATATTTGTCTCCTCAAGGTCGCATGCCATTGACCCCATCCATCCGGAGACGCCCCCCGCCACACGCACACACACACACACACACACACACACACCATGGCAGAGGGCAGATGACAGAGTGGTCACAGTCAGTTCTACCATCAGCTAAAAGTGTCGACCCTTAACGTCACCCACCTTCTGGGTCAGTGAGAGAGATGCAGGAATTGGAGACATAAACCTGTAAAACAGAAATGACAAGTTTAAAATAAAATAAAAATGATATATTATATAAATACTTGTCTTCCATTCGTTCCTTTAAAGAAATGACATATTTTGCAGGTACACAAAGAACAGGGTTAATACACAGAGACGCCCAATTAGAGCCCCCTCATTTAGTAGACGTCTGAAGGAAAACTTTATGACAGGCAGTTTGGGACTGTCATTAAATTAGATGTTGTGAGAATGATAGCACACTTTCTTTGCTTAATGAGAATGGAGTTTCTCCCCAGACTGGAATTTTCTGAGTTCACTGCTGTCGAATGTTTCACAAAGCGAAACTATGGCTCTCTTTGTTGTGTTCACATTACAGATGAGATCAGAAAGCAAACAGAGGCCAAATGTGCTCTAATAAAACTACAGATCTTCTAGCCGGCTCATTTCCATAAAGCAGTTCTTGCGCAAATCAGGTATGACCTTCAGAGACATAATTAAAGCAAATATTTTTAGTCCCTGATTGGAATGTTGCATGTCAATACAAATTGTGAAGGAACCTCGTAACGGAATGCAGATTTTATTGTTTACAGGATGTATGGAATCTGAAATGATAAAAGTCTGTAATGCTGCATCTGAATTAAGTTCCTATTGAATACTCAATAAAATACTACTCTCAAAGTTAATGGTTAACACAGGTGATTAATTAAATTGAATTTTTATTTTTATTTTTACCTGTAAGATTCACACAGTTAATCCATTTAATTACAAGTAAGTCTCATTTATCAGTAAAAGATGAATAAAAAGCCTCTAAACAGATTTAACAAACGTTAACAAATGTCAGTTGCACTCTTTGTTCGGTGGAATTTAACTATCAAAGCTTCACATAACTTCTTTTGAACAAACATTAATAAAAAAAAATGGACGCTTATTAATGACAATGTTAAAACAGTTGTGTACAATTTCTTTTCAGGATACTTTGATGAATAGAAAGCATTTATCTGAAATAGAAAGCTTTTGTAACTATGCACTACCATTCAAAAGTTTGGGGTAAGAATTTTTTTTTTTTTTTTTTGGAAAGAAATTAATGCTTTTATTCATGGAGGCATTGAATTAATCAAAAGAGACAGTAATGATATATGTTACAAAAACTTTCTATTTCAGATAAATGCTGCTCTTTTGGACTTTCTATACATCAAAGAATCCTGAAAAATATTCAACATTGATAACAATAATAAATGTTTCTTGAGCAACAAATCAGCATATTATAATGATTTCTGAAGGATTGTGTGAGACTGAAGACTGGAGTAATGATGCTGAAAATTCAGCTTTGCCAACACAGAAATAAATTGCATTTTTAAATATATTCAAATAGAAAACAGTTATTTTAAATTGTAAAAAAAAATTCACAATATTACTGTTATACACACACACACACACACACACACACACAAACATTATATGTATATATATATATATATATATATATATAGCTTCCTAGCCTAAACTTGGAACGCAGCGGTTCATTATGTGCATTAGAGATATGCTGCCATGAAATAATTATCAGATGTCAAGCTGTTCTGATGCTCAGATCCATTTGTGCGGTTGTTATGATGATGCCATCCTGCCTTACAACTCTCTCTCTCTCTCTCTCTCTCTCTCTCTCTCTATGCATCCTGTCTACAGATATATCTGCAGATCTCAGGATTCACTTGGAAAGATGCCAGCCGAGTGTCTTGTGAGCTGAGCTGGCAAAACGTCCAACCGTATGTAAAATACTGCCCCTCTGGTGATATCAGTCTTTAAAAGAGAGCTAATTTCATTTTTTCAAAAGAAGCCGCTTGATAGCCGCACAATTACTCTGCGGTGCCCCGTACCCTGTTTAAAGCCGCACAGACTTTTATATCAGGCGAGAGATTTGTGGATATCTAAATTGGAAGGTAAACCTGTATAAACAGTAGTAATTACCGTGCCATTCACAGGGCCTGTTGTGCTCGTTCGGCAACAGCCACAGTGATTAAAATGAATCTCCATCGACTTCTCCATTAAATTGCTGGCAGTGGCGATCCTTTGACCTTTCCCATTGATTGAACATAACAATCACAATTCAATTGTAATGCAAAGAGAACATTTGTTATAATGTACATGAGATGCATGAGCCATTTCCTAGAGGGCTGAGGTAATCAATGAAGTGACTTCAAAAGGAACCCGCACAAAGACTCATTCTAGTCAGAATCCGCGGTACATATCGAACCCAACGTTCAGCCGTCGGTTGCGTTACTCAATACATTTGTATCCTATAAAGAAACATATTGTGCATCCAAAACCCTTGGTGTCATTTTATGCTCGTTACAATAGCCCAAATACTGATCGGTATGGTCCATTTGTTTTGATCTGTTAGAATGCTAAGCCTTCCCAGAATTCACTGCATGTGGCACAGAGGTCTAAGGAAATGATTACAGCTGACATTTGCCGGAATTTTTTCTGCAATGTTCTCTGCACATCCACTGATTGGAAACGTCGGTATGCGACACCGATGTGATGCGAACGACACGTCTGGTTATGAAACACTTTTAAACTTGTGATTACTTGTACGTAACTCGACTCCCTCCCTCTGACCAGGAAGGAAAACCTCTGTGAAATACCCGGCTTCTAATCAGCATTTAATTCTGATTTTAAGAGCAGTGCTAGATCATGCATTTCAAAAACGAAGAGTATGTGAATAATGTCCTTAAGGGAATCTGGCGAATTGAGAGATTATAGTTTACACGCACATTAAACAGATTAAACCAGTCAGATCTCAAAAGGCAGTTTATCTAATGGAGAAAATGTAGTATGCTAATTGGGTAAAGTCTGGTGCCGAAATTACACACAAGTTCTTCTCGCTGTGTGTAGATTTAAGGGTAAAGTTTGATTAAAATCGCAAGGCTAATCAGGGAAATAAGCTGCAAAACATTCCCTGAACGAAAGCGTGCTCGCCACACAAAAAAGTAATTGTCTCCAAAAAGTTCTGCGATGACAGATTCAATTCCATTTAGTAAATGTTGAATAAATGTTATACAAACACGGCCGCCTATCGCACTGTATTCAGAAAACAAAGGGAAACTTTAATTGCTTTAATCATCCCGAGCTTTGACGTTGTTATTGACTTTAAAAATAGCAGTTAACAGTAACTGTCTTGTAAAGGAAATTGAACCACATTTGCGAAATGATCCCCAATTAAGATATGGCCATCCAGACCAGCAAAGTTGAACTGGGGTGTTGTGTCTAAGAAAAGCAGTCGATGCCATACAAAGCAAATTTAATTAGCTGAAATGCCCAAAGAAAACAGCCAGCCTTATATGTATCACTTTAATCAAATTTAAAGTGATTGCATCCCTTTTGAAGATTCCAGAGCACGGATATGTTCATTAACAGAATAAGGTAGTCGTTTCTCACAGAAATGACACTTAAACGTCAGGAAGCTCACCGCGCTGCAAAGCAAAACAGAAGTGTTTCGTGTCTTTAGTGTTCACTAATGTGTTTCAACATAGGGCAGTGCTACCTTTAATCTGCACTAAAGGGAAATAATGCGTTTCCTGCCTTATTTACCATGCTTGCTTAACAAGTGCTGTACAATTAGAATTGTTAATAGATTGAGAAAAACAAAAGGACTTTGAAGGTGGGAAAGTGCTGACATTATTTCACAGGGGAAAAGCACCCCTGAGAAAAAAAAAGGTCTGCAATAAATGTAGTTTCCTGCACTGTTCTTCAATGAAACACCGCTCCCTCTCATTAGAAATGCCATAGAAGACATAAATCAAGGACAGTAAAAATTTCACTGCCTCCGCGATAAATTACGCACTTTGCGCGTCGGACAGCAACTGTGTAAACATTGTAATTTCGCTTGATTCTCGTTAAATGTATGCAGACTTTTACAATCCATAAACAGATCCGGAATAAAAGTTAATAAATGTCAAAATTTGCATTCTGGAAAAAAAGAGCATCTTGCTGCATTTTTGCAAATATCAATCTATGAACCTTTCAACATTTTGTCAGACAAAATGCTAATTGTACCTTTAGGAATTTGGGACACAGTGACAAGAAATGAGATGCCCTGTCCTTTTAGATGTGGAAATCAACGGGGGTAGCATACAGAAACCCTCGCCAAGGCAAAGCAAACACCGCCAGACACGTTTTCTATGTGGAATTATCAGTGCATAATGATACATCTCTCTTAGATAAAAACTGCTTGATAAATTCATGAATTCACAATACTGTAGATAGTCAAACTTTGCACAACACAAGTACTGCAAATACATCAGATCTATATTAATAGCCTACATGACCACCGTTCTAAAATGATAGACTGTATACAGTTTATTTAATAAATAAAGTTGTTTTGGATATTTAAGACACTATCTGGTGAAACTGAGAATACAAATTGGTTCGTTTCATCGTGTCAAAATTTCAGCACGCTCAGGTTTCTTCTTCATCTGTTGTCCCATCATTCCAACACTGAGGCTAATTTAACAAGGGAGAATTAAGAGTGTAAAAAGTGCTTACACAAAGGTTTCCATGTTATTTGCTTGGAATTGATTTGAACACTTAAACAGAATCCTAACTAAGGGCTTATGTGGGCCAGGCCATCTGCATTTCACCGTAAACACATGCACATATTGGTTTACGGATATCTATCGGAAATGCCAGCTGAAGCTAGCAATGTGTTTCCAAACAAAGCATAGTTTGTTTATTTTTACCCAACAAACATGTTCTACAGCGTCCTTATGAGCGATTAGCAATGTTGTTCTTCAAAGGTCCTTAAGAAGAGTTTAATGCAGTTCTTGCCCGTCCTCCCATTAATCCAAGCTCAGTTAAGAGTCTGCCATCTGGATGTGTGTTCCTAGCGATAAATATGATTTAGAGTTGATTCAGACATGTTCCCCGCACCGTGTGTGTGTGGATTTCAGAATTAAATGGCACAAACAAATGTGGAGAAGAGAGCAAATGAACATCTCTCGTTTCAGAGCTTCATAACAAAGCCCCAACCTTGATTACAGCCAGTAATCATTCCGCGAAACACACATATCAAGGAATTCATTACCATCATATATAGCACAAATAAACTGATCTTACAAATATAAAATATCTCCTGATAATTGTTCAGATGATTCAAGGTGTTCATGCAGGTCATTCTGAAACAACACTAGTTAAACTATACTGGGATCAAGTTATTTAAGTAATCAACATTATTTTGTGAAATCGTAACTGTATGTGTGAATATCAGATAATGCTGGATCTAATTACCTTCCTTTTGAGCTTCAGATGTTGTTCAGCTGTGCCAAGCAACAGTGACCTCTACAGGGATTGAAGATGGAAACCTCAGATACACTTTTGACTTCCTGCAGTAACCTCCTCAAAGGGAAAAACAGAGGATAGGATCATTAAAAAGCTATTAAAATACTAAAAGTTATTAAAAAAAATACAAAGTACAAAAACAGTACAGTATACACAAAGAGTAAAAGACACGATGTAAAGGGTAAAACCAATAAAAATAATATTAAAAGCCTCCTCTTACCCATTTATGTGGCATACTTACAGTATAATCTAATGTATAATAATTTATTCTGTAATAATTTAAGGTAATTTTCAAAATATTTCATCAAAATGAATTTATAAATAAACTAAGATTTTTTTCCCCACAATATTTGATCAAAACTCTTCTGAATGACAGTTCTGACATGCATCTAAAGCAATTCCATGTTATAAATAAATAATATTTATAAATATATAGTAAGATTTACACTTTTATAGGGTCCAGTTCTGACTATTAACTAACTATTAACTATTTGCCTCAATTACTGCTTATTAATAGTTAGTTTTTAAGATATGGATGAAAGAATGTGGAATACAGTCATGCAGAATAAGGCATTAATATGTGCTTTATAAGTACTAATAAACAGCCAATATCCTAGTAATATGCATGCAACCACACTGTAAAAAAATTGATGACAAATAAGTTATGACAACATGTCCCGTACCCTGTTTAAAGCCGCACAGACTTTTATATCAGGCGAGAGATTTGTGGATATCTAAATTGGAAGGTAAACCTGTATAAACAGTAGTAATTACCGTGCCATTCACAGGGTACAAATTGTATTTGTACCATTTTCACAAAATTTGATCAAAATAATATTGAAAACTGTCATTCTGACAACTCATCTATTGTTTGGTACAGAATAAACAAAAGGCAACTTCTGTTCAGGAGAAGATCTCCCAGAAGGCGAAGTCTTGGACACATCCAGGTGTGTCGGAAGCAAACCCAGAAAGTGTTGCCAAGACATTTCTCCCTCGCTTCTAAACTTTAGCACAGGAGGACAAAGTGTATTTCACAGAGAGAGGGGGTAGAAAAGAAAGGGTGCCAAACAACACTAGGCAGAGCCAAACGCTGTATCAAGCAGGAGGAATGACTGATGGAAAGATAAGGGACAAACCAAAGAAAGCAGACCAAACAGGAAAAGCAGGCGAGCAGCAAATGGAGGGGTGTAGCCTGGGCCGACACAGAGCGTATGGTGGACGCTCACGTTGCATGTATCTGCTTTTGTTTAGTGCAGACTAGAAAGCACATTTTTCCTCTATCTCATAAAAACATTCCGGTAACTTTTCTCTTTGTGGTGCATATAAAAACATGAATAACATTTCCAACTAGCATGTATCTAGCAAGGAAATCACTCAAGCATAACGAATAAGTAACCTATTTAAGATTAAACCAAGAATGTGGACATATTCTGTGCTGGGTTTTTTTCTTCTTCCGTGAAGACACACAAGCCATGTTGTGCCTTATACCCTACTGCTGGCGAGTTTTCTTTTATGCATTCACATTCAGTTCGGCAGCATCAAATCCTCCAGAGAGCCAGCATTGTCCTCTCGCATGTCCCCTGGGTTTCCCATCACATAGCTGCATCTCTCATGCACACAATATAACACCCAGAAGATCCAGCGGCAAGTGGGCTCTTTTTAAACGCTCGCACGCAATTTGAGGAAGATTAATTAAAATGCTATTAAAGCCACTGCTGATTGTGTTGATTCTCAAAGACTTTGCAAATTATTCCACTTTTACTGAGGCCTTAAACAAACAGACTCAATAGCCTTTCACTGATTTCTCCCTCTGAATAATAAGCATCTGTTATGTCATTATGCACAGAAATAAAAGGGACACATACTTTCCCCGGTGATGTGGAAAGAACGTTTTGCACAGAAGATCTGCGACTGTAGTTTTACAAATGCATGAGCACCGTGGTTTCATATCGACATGGTTCAAGCGCTTTCAAAGGCCGGGGTTTGCTCTAGTGGACTTGAATGTGTAGTCTCTGGTGCATAAAGTGAAACACAAGGCCTAGTAATGACGCTCTGTCTAATAGGATACAAAGCCTGAGGCATTAAGAAAAAAGCGTGTTCACCATGGATATGAAAAAAGTGATTCTTTTTCGTATACTAATATATACTTAGACTGTGGGAAAAAAATGGGTTTTTTGGACCAACAGAATTCCCCCAAATGTATTTCCAACTAGTCAAAAGTTGTCTAAAAAATTGAAATTGAAAAATATTGCTGAAATGTTACGTTTCAAAGGTTTCATGCACAGCAGGACAAAATAATGGGATTACTGTTTCGCCATCTGCTGACTTTTATTTAAACCTTTGTTGTTGTTTTGTCATTATTGTTATTTATTTGTTGTGTTGTGGTCGTGGTGTTAAGAGCCCATCTTTTTATGTTTGTTGATTCTCATCATTCTTTAGATTTATTCGTGAGTGTTGAGGTCCACATACAACCTTCTCAAACTATATATATTTGCTTTGAAAGGTGATTGCGCCTTCAGAAACAATTAAAAAGAGCATTCACTATTCAAATATTTATTCTATGAATATGGCTACCAACATGATGTATCAATCTATTGTGTTAATTGAAAATTTGTTGAACAATTCAAATATAGTTGCCTTGATAAATGTATTAACTGAATGAGGTATTTCACATTTAGTGCATATATATATATATACACTCACCGGCCACTTTATTAGGTACACCTGTCCAACTGCTCGTTAACACTTAATTTCTAAGCAGCCAATCACATGGCGGCAACTCAGTGCATTTAGGCATGTAGACATGGTCAAGACAATCTCCTGCAGTTCAAACCGAGCATCAGTATGGGGAAGAAAGGTGATTTGAGTGACTTTGAACGTGGCATGATTGTTGGTGCCAGAAGGGCTGGTCTGAGTATTTCAGAAACTGCTAATCTACTGGGATTTTCACGCACAACCATCTCTAGGGTTTACAGAGAATGGTCCGAAAAAGAAAAAACATCCAGTGAGCGGCAGTTCTGTGGGCGGAAATGCCTTGTTGATGCCAGAGGTCAGAGGAGAATGGCCAGACTGGTTCGAGCTGATAGAAGGGCAACAGTGACTGAAATAACCACTCGTTACAACCGAGGTATGCAGCAAAGCATTTGTGAAGCCACAACACGCACAACCTTGAGGCGGATGGGCTACAACAGCAGAAGACTCCACCGGGTACCACTCATCTCCACTACAAATAGGAAAAAGAGGCTACAATTTGCAAGAGCTCACCAAAATTGAACAGTTGAAGACTGGAAAAATGTTGCCTGGTCTGATGAGTCTCGATTTCTGTTGAGACATTCAGATGTTAGAGTCAGAATTTGGCGTAAACAGAATGAGAACATGGAACCATCATGCCTTGTTACCACTGTGCAGGCTGGTGGTGGTGGTGTAATGGTGTGGGGGATGTTTTCCTGGCACACTTTAGGCCCCTTAGTGCCAATTGGGCATCGTTTAAATGCCACGGCCTACCTGAGCATTGTTTCTGACCATGTCCATCCCTTTATGGCCACCATGTACCCATCCTCTGATGGCTACTTCCACCATGTCACAAAGCTCTAATCATTTCAAATTGGTTTCTTGAACATGACAATGAGTTCACTGTACTAAAATGGCCTCCACAGTCACCAGATCTCAACCCAATAGAGCATCTTTGGGATGTGGTGGAACGGGAGATTCGCATCATGGATGTGCAGCCGACAAATCTGCGGCAACTGTGTGATGCCATCATGTCAATATGGACCAAACTCCCTGAGGAATGCTTCCAGCACCTTGTTGAATCTATGCCACGAAGAATTGAGGCAGTTCTGAAGGCAAAAGGGGGTCCAACCCGTTACTAGCACGGGGTACCTAATAAAGTGGCCGGTGAGTGTATATATACATATCGTGAATCGGTTTTCTTTTTATCTGATCATTTTAAATAATAATATGAACTTGAATAAGACTTTCCAACACTATAAATGGGAGAATCACTTAGGGTGAACCAGTTCACTTGAATCTATCAGACTTTTCAACACTACATATGAGAGAGATTTATTTAGGATGAACTGATTCACAAGAACCATCTGACTTTCCAGTGCTACAAGGGGAAAAAAATAGAGAGGACCATTCAGCTGAGCATGTTTGATTAATACCTCAGTTTAGTAACGCCTTTTAAAAACAATAGCTTGTTACTGGAAAAGCTACAGGACTTTGAAAACAGCTGAACGAGTGTTACATTAGCAGCATCACTTTTTATACACTTACTTACCAACACTGTTCTAAAATCCCTTCATAAGGCATTTAGTGTGTTTTGTGCTATTAGCATACATAAAACACTATGAATGCTATATTAGCTGTAAATTTGGTTTAACACTATTTCGATAGTTCACTTTAGACATTCCCCTAACTATAAGTAACTTTGCAACTACATGTAAACAACCAGTCATGAGAGTATTAGAAGGTCTGCTTAATATCACCTAACACTTTATTTTGATGCTCCCCAACAAACATTCTACTTCAGTTCAGTTTCACTTTATTTATCCTTAGAAAGGAAATTTAGTGTGCAGCAGGATCTAAAAAACAAAAACAAAAATAAAAGCACCACCAGATGCCAACAACATTGTAAACACAACACAAGACACACATCAATCAATCAATGGAGACACTCCTTCCCCAGAATCAAATGACAAAAACCAATACAATAAACAGATCAGTATATCTTAATGAATAATGACCGAAATAAATCATTTAATAAATAAGCATATACTATAAAAATTCATAAGATATCACCTAAGTGAGTTCAGGTTCCTAATAGCCACAGGAATAAAAGAATCCCTGGCATGTCTGGTTCTTAACATGGGTAGCTTAAAACGGCGACCTGGTGGGAGCAAATTAAACTCCCCAAAAAGTGGGTGATCAGAGCAATTTAAAATTTGGTTAGGCTTACCCCGGACCCGCTTATCATATATATGTTGCAGCTGTGGTAGCTGTACCCCAACCACCTTAGACGCAACATTTACCAGCCTAGCTAGCTTATGCTTGTTAATCATTGAAAGGCCACTGTACCACACCACAATACAAAATGTCAAGACTGATTGAATAAAACACTGGTAAAACAAAGTCATCAGAGTCCTACACACCCTGAATGACTTCATCTTCCTCAAGAAGAAAAGTCTCTGTTGGGCAGCAACTGTGTTGCTCTCAAAAGATAGTTTGCTGTCAATGATGGTTCCTAAATATTTATATTCATCTACTGTCTCAACATTCATGTTCTGAATAACAGTTTGTGAGACATTGTGCTGTAATCTATGAACTGACTACAAGTAACTTTGCAACTACATGTCAACTTATACTAACCCTAACAATTTATTTCTAAAGAATTTCTAAAGTCTAATTTTTTGTTTGTTTGTTTTAGAAAATTCAATAAAGACTAAAAATCGAATCTAAAATATGTACCAATAGGTGAATCCAGCTCCATTGTTTCGTTATTTGCAAGCTCGCGTATCACTTTCCAGTCGTGATGCAAATACGCTCCAAAAAGTCTGATTACCCCTACAAAACTCTCCCAGAGGATTCGAAACTCTAAGTTCAGTCTCATTTCCCGCTCAGCAGCGGCGAGTCCTCGGCTCTCTGATCTTCTCTAGACAAAATGAGACGCAGCAGCTCGAACAGAGGGAGCCTGGCGTACACTATTCCCTGCGCTACTTGAATAGATAATGCTTCTCTTTACTTTCTTTATTCCTTCAAAACAAAAAGCATCAGAGGCCAAATATTAATTCTTTCTGTCACCCAGCAAAGCAAGGGGAGCGCGACGCACCCAGCATACCAGCTTGTGTTTTAGCATGATTAAGGCACACATAAAGGCTTTTCGCAGGCTGCTTTGAACCTTGCCATTGAATTCTTTGTTTTTTGTGCATATATTCAAACTTATTCCCCCGCACTGCTGGAGCCTGATCCTGAAAGACAACGTTAATGAAACATATAACAGGTAAAGACAATGGGATTAGCGCTATCCTAGCACAGAGCATCTCCATCCAGGCTGGCAGGTTCGACGGAACACCCCCCTTCTCCACGCCAATGAATCTCTTTTTAAAAAATGCCAATAGTTGTGATTGCCTAAAGCTCGATCCTTCAGTTCCATAAAGATGTGCGTGGAAAGAATCACATCAAGGAATGACATTGACAGAGGAACTGCTGACTCGCATCAGTGTTTGTCTTTAGATGTGAGAGATCAAATCGATGTACACACTCTCGTCGAATGCCATGCTGGGAGGGGGGCAGATGGGGATTAGCATTTCGCAGCCCCGAGTGGTGAAGGTGCCTGCTTGCCTTAAATCATTAGTGTTTACGTCTGCATGCGCAAAATAATCAGGTTTTACCAGTTTTCTTGCGGGGAGCTTGAAGGAGCGTTCTCCTGCGCGGAGTGAAAGATCCTCTTCGCTTCCTCAATTATTAAGTGGCTACTTGGGAAATCGAGAAACATTAGCAGGTGTGTAAAAATTTTAAAAGATTAAGTGCTTCAAAAGAGTCACCCAGGGGAGAAAACAGGAACGTGAAACTGCTTTGGCAGTAACCAGGCAGTGAAACAAACGCTTGAGCAGAAAATGGTTATAGGAGATACACTGCCAAGAGTTAAGTGCATTTCTGAAGTTAAAGCAATATAAATAGAGAGAAATGAGAAGGGTCCAAATGAAGAGTGGCTATAGAAGAAAACAAATTTCAAAACCTACAATACACTTCAAATACACATTGTCCTAAAAGAATGGCCAATATCACCCACTTATTCCCAGCAGCGCATGTCTCAGTTGTGCATTGAACGGGAGTTATGCAAGTTAGTTCTTTTTGAAAAATCAAGCAAAAGACATTATTGGACCTTATTCTTGAGACAAAGACAGTATTTCTGAGCAAATCATTTGTATGCGAACTGTCACATGTAATTAAATTTGACAATTGACCTACAAAATGTTTTTATGTAGGATTTCCACAGAAATTTGTTCTGCTTGTTTCATGTTGTATGTCTGCAATACTAATACTCTGACTCATCAATCTGTCATCAAATGATATGTGTATTATGTATGTGTCTGTACTGTATGTGTAAATTGTTTAAAATATATAAATTGTGTGTGTGTGTGTGTATATATATATATATATATATACACGAATACACACTCACATATATAAACATATAGCAAAATAAACCTCAACAATGTGATCTTGTATCCTAAAAGTGTTTATTTTTCAGCAATGATCATCTGACTGTATATTATCCCTTACTTTACTTTATATGGCATTGAATTCCTTCATTGTGTAGTCATCTCTCAATAAAGAAGTACTTATCCCTGCCTATACTGCAATACAGGCGACTAATGATCGTACCAGAGTGTGTGACAGAACAAAGTTGTTATGAGTTGTGCAGGAGTGACTTTGCGGTTCGAATGTTGCGCTTTTCTACACTATTTGAATTCAGAGGGCTTGCTTGCAACTCTAATGATCAAAGTTCAGAGGGGAAAAATCTCCCGAGTGTAAGTTATGAGGATGAGACGAGCAGAGGAAAATGCTTTGCTACCCAGCTTTGAACACTTTTACACTTTCCAATAAGCTTTGTTTTTTAATTGGCTGAAATTAATCTTAGGGATGTAGATGCCTGATTTGCATTCATTAAAACTCAACCAAAGAAGTCATGCTTAATTCCAATCAAATTTGCTTAATTATGCATGGCGAAAGAATCCCAAATGAGCTGAGGATTTTTGTTAGCGTTCCTTTTTTTTCTATAGCAAATAAAAAGCTTTTTTCTTTTTGTTTCCTATGGCAAATAAAATGTAATGAAGCTGTCTCTTTGTGTTCTGCTGAATGTTGAGGAGCTGGGCCGCGGCACCTTGAGTCTTTGTTGAAAAACAATATTATGGCTAAAGTAATTATAGGAATCTGCATTTTTCATTGTTAATTGTGGATGTCAGCATCATTAATTTTAATTTACAGCGGGCAATAAAATTAAGAATACTTTGTGCTGATGTTTTAAATCATGCCAGTGAAGGCGATGCATTATGCAACTTAAATTTCAAGAAGATATTGATTAGGGCAGATAGCCTTTTCTATGAATCTTAAACAGGCAGATGCGAGATAAAGCCTGAGGTATCACTTTCGCTCGCTGTCACTTCGCCGGACGAGGGAAAGGACATCCATAGTCCCTGTGATGCTACTTTGGCAGTGAAAAATAAGTGATGGGAATGAAACGTAGAATAAATATACAGGAGAAATAAAAAGAAACGCAGAGCTCATAGTATATTCTATAAATTGTAAGCAACATCACTTGAGTGTAGATTTAAAGACTATTTATAGAGTCAAAAGTACTGTTGCAATATGCATAGTGAACATTTTTATGCCCTTTAAGTAAGTTATTGGATTTAGTTCAACTAAATCTCTGAAATAAGTAATAAAAATGGAAATATGTAGGCTAAGTGTGTGGTGCCACAAAAAGATGGCTTAAGGGGAAACATGTCATATCTTAAAATATTTCAATCAGTGTGCATTTGTTTCAGCCAGGCACCCATCCATATGTCCAGTGATCTATGTTTCTTCAGCTACAAAATATGTGCGACTGGCAGCCTAACAAGAGCACTTTAGGCTGTCTCTATTGTGCAGGACAACACAATGTGCTTGCACCAACACCATTTGATTAATAGCCTCTTTTCTTCTTTGGTGTACAGGATATATCCAGCTGCAAGGAGCTTTGGAGCATTGTACTTGAAAAACAAAGGAAGAATAAAATTGATCTTTCTGGAAACAGTAATCAATGAATAGTTATTTCCAGTGTCATGCATGTTATTTAGACAGACTTACTGAGTATCCAAAGAATTCCCCTTTCTACTTCAAGAATAGCAAGGTCTTGACAGTAAATGAACTGTAAAGGGTGGAGTTTTGTTGAATGTTTTTAGCCTAAAAAAGGGTTTATAATTTGAATTGAATTGGTTATTTAAACAAGAAAAACGTTTAAACGGGCAAAAACGTGTTGAAAGAAATATTTTAAAGGGATGTTAACCCCCCCCAAGATTTTTATTCTTTAAACTATTCACTCAAGTTGCTCCAAACCTATATGACTTTCTTTTTTCTGTGGAAAACGAAAGAACATATTTGGCTGAAGATTTCGATGAAGTAATATTTCAACAAAACAACATTGGACCCCATTTACTATCAATGTAAGGACAAAAAAAAAAAAAAAGATTAGCATTTTCATTTTTGGTTGAACTATCCCTTGAAGAAAGCAAGATATGAAATTGACAGGTTTTTTCTTGTATAAAAACAAAAACATTACTGCCAAGGAATAACAAAAAAGACATCACAGCCAAGTACGGTTATAATTGCCATGTTTGTGGTCCCTGGTTAGATTTATGTCTAGAAAGATTTGCCTGTGCCTGTTCTGCATACAGGACTATTATATCTTGGGGGTGATTGTGTTGCTATCACAAAAGCTTCTCTGCTCGATTGTTCTGTTTGGAAGTTGGAGGGCTGCCCGTGGCCTTTTTTTTTATTACTCAGGCAACTCCAACTATCAGCTCCATTTTCCTCTTCCTGCTTTTTTCCTGTCAGACACTGAGACAAGTCACTCCAATGTAACAATGAGGGTGATTTCATTTGACTTATCACACACACTAACGGCTAAACCAGCTGCCCGGACTTTGATCCAATGCACTTCCTGCAATGGATTTCCTAAAACAGGCAGTAAACAGGCTGAAACTATGCTGTCATTTCTTGAGAGCAGCAAAAACATTTCAAATTGATTATTTTACCTGTTGCCTATACGTCCCACTGGACCAAGAAGAAAGCAGGCCTGCCATAATAGCACACCAACCTCCACGTTCCCCCAATGCAAATCATGAGACAATGGTGTTAATTCAGCCATGTGATCGTTGAATACCGCAGGGGCATTAAGACAGGAAACCATACGGACGTGTAGCGTTGGCATACTTCTGAGGGGGAAAAAAATAGCCCACACGGTTTGGGAAATGCTCTTTTATTCATACTACTGTCCTTCGTTCTCCCGAAGGTTAACACGTAGCCATTACTTCTATTGTATTGCGAATGAGAGAAAATAAGTCACACTGCTCTTAAGGGATTTTCCTTTCTCCATTAACCATTCTTTTTCATGAGGGGCTAAATCATTGACATCGCTTTAGGCTCTCTGGTCAACACGGTTGAATATAAAAGACTCAAGATTAATTCAGCAATCTGTGACATCATTGTGTGAATAATTCATTCTGAAGGCCAGATAAGAAATGATCTGGGTGGAAATTAATAGCGCTTATTTAATAACATTCTCCCACGGATTCTCGGAGCTACATGACGGCGCTGGAGTAGCGGAAAGCGGGTTCAAAAATCAAGGCGGATGATTCATTCGCACTCCTCTGGTAGTTGAGTTTGATGGATCATTCTTAAAAGCATCGTCGCTAATCTTCGGCTCCTCTTTTTTTAGGTTATTCACAGATCAGTGAGTTTTCCGGCTAATCCGGGTTTTGATGCTCCCCTGTCTGTGTACATGGTATTCATCATATCTTGACAAGAGAAGTCCTTCAGACAACAAATAACCTTCAGTAAGGGGACGTGAGCAGTAGATGTGCAGTTATTTTGGATATGTATCACAGAGTGGTAAGAACACAGCGGGAGATGAATGGTGTCCTTGTTGGCAGTGGGAATGGACCCCTTTTTCGGTTCCTCTGAATAATCATTCTGAACCCTAGCCATGCCTTCGACAACTTAATCAGACAGCCTACTACCTGTAAAGTGGTTGGGCTGATTTGATTGCCATTTTTATTGGATCCCCCGCCCATAAATCAAAGCAATGGGGACGGTTCTACAGACATGACCACTTGTCATTCGCTAGTAGCCTTGGAAACATTGTTGCGGGAGTTGTGCAACTGTCAGTGGGGTAAATCAGACTTTGGAAATGTTGCCCCTTCGCCAGAAGAGCGTTATGGTTAGAGTAAATCATCTTGAAAATTGATGTCACTTTGCCAAAGTGGTTCACCTATCCCTCGATGGGGCTCTGTCATCCTGTGTCAATGTCAGCACTTTCATCTTACTTTCTAAAAAGTGGCTTTTCCACATGATGGGCGACTAAGGGATCGCTAAACTGCAGAGGAGAACTTTGTCTCAAACAAACTGTTCGGGAACAACACTCTTTAGAGCTTCTCAAATTTCATCCCTAAAGGAGCGAAAAACAAATATTCTTTTATTCACTGTTCCAAACCCAAATGCTGTAAAAAAATTCTATGGTGTAAAAAAGCTGAAATTTTTAATAAAGTTAAGAAACCTCCAAAAAAAAAACAAAAAAAAAACTTTGGCCCCAATGATCTGGAAGAGCAAGTTTACCAGAACGAGTACCAGCAGTGTATGCGTCCACACAAATTACACACACACACCGACAAAAACAGTATCTCCAAAATTATGATTATTTTAATTTTTGGGTGAACTATCCCTTTAAGAAAACAAGATATGAAACTGTCAGATTTTTTTTCTTGTATAGAAACAAAAAAAAGTTTACACACTCCTACACTTTTTCTACAGTCTTTTTGAATGCTATTTTGCACTGAAAAATATGTCAGATTACGGAAGCAAAATGGAATGCAAAGGGCAAGTCATGGTGACTATAAAATATTCATTTAAAAAAGTAGTTTGATTTTTTTTTTTAAACACTAACTCCATAAGACAAATAAAAAAGTATTAAAATATCAAGGGGCTCTATTGAGATGTCCATTCCTGTAGTGTGTCAAAAGTGAGAGCGCTAATGATATGCTAAGGATTGAAAATTACCATCTCGGATATGTCTAAACCAGTAAACTGGTAAACAAGCCTCCTGTTAGGAACAGGGATGATTTGAATCAACAAGGGTGAACAGATATGGATACTCCCTGCATTAGTGTTAATAGGAATAGATTATGGAGGGATTTGGCGATGTGACCTTCAGTGTACTAATTGAAATAGTATTCAGAGTCAGCAGTGGAGTAATCAAGTTAAACACAGAATCATAAATCATCATGAGAAGCCCTGTCACAACTAAGCCATTAGCCCCCTGTTTTTCATCCACACACCCTCATGGAAATATCTGCCACGCCGCTCCGTAGGTTAATAGGAACAGAAATGGCATTTAAAGTCTATTTGGATCAAATGTACTGCGCGCCTGAAAGTAGAACTTCGCTAATTTGCAGGTAATATGAATTGATGTGGTTATGGTATGGGATACTTGAGCAGACAGTGGAGTTGGACTTGGGACTGCTGGGAGTTCAGACACATACAATTCATTTCATTTTGACTTTAGTTTCAACAGGTCGTCCTGCATTAAAATAATTTAAATAAAAATTGAAAAAAAGAATTTTGAAACTTGCAAATGATGAAATAAAAATATTTGGTAGTCATTATGTATTAAAGTCGGCATGAAACGGAAGTTGCAATAGTCGTTTCTTCCCTTTTGAGTACGTTTATCTGAGTGAAAGAAGAAGAAGAAATGTAGGGTGGGGCTTGATATTGTTTTTCGGGAATTGATTGGATTGTGGTGGTTTGCGATTGCTGTGATCTCATGTGAGTGACAGGTTGTCCCGCCCTCACGCCAGTAAACACATCTTGAGAAAAGATGTCACTGCAAGTGGGAGGGGAAGTTATTTTGATTAAAGAGGGTATACGAATTAAAAATAATAACCTGCATGGATAAATCATGTATTATGAATACTGCAATATTCCATTAATTCCAAGAAGTTTCAATTTAGATTTCATTATGACTTTAAATAAAATATTGTACATGTACATTCAATAGGTTTTAAACAACTTCTTGTACACTGTAACAGGTTTTCCCAAACTGGGGTTCGTGAGGGAACTGCAACGGGTTTTTGAGTTCATAAAAAAGCTAATAACAATAAAAAAGAAGACATTTTTGTTTACCTGCATGACAAAGAACATGCAAATGTGTTAAGTTGTTGAAATATGGTTCTTCAAATGAATAGGTCAAAGGGGTTTGGCTGACAAAACTTGTTTGGGAATCTCTGCACTATAAGAAAGCAAATCCGTCGGAGAGAGGCAGGTCTGGCTGAATAAACTATGACGTTCAGCGTCACTTGTGCCAAACCTGTAATGCATATAGCAGAACTCTGTGATACTGGGTGGTTTGTCAAACTTCCTCTAACATCTTTATCGATATTAACAAGTACTCTCCAAGCAAATAGCTTTTTAATTGTTGCCAAATGAGTGAATTCGATACTAAACAGTCGGTTAGCGTCAATGAAACGTCTTTCACAGAACAGTGACCACCAAACTTGTCAGAACTCTGATAAGAGGCTGAACTAGAATGCTTACATGGCATTAATCAAATAGCTACGTCTAATTAAACGGGTTTAAAACACGGCTTTTTCTAAATGTTGCTCAGGTATTGCAATAATTTTTGATCACCCAAGCCTGGAAGACAAATAATTAGAACTGCCAAACCATTCTGATGAGTGATGTCAGCAGCTCGGAGTGACCTTCCCACTGCTAATTAATTTTCATCCCGAGAAAAAAAAGACCCTGTTGTTGCACATTATTAATTGAGTTCATGAAAAGATGCGGCTGATTAATTTTTGTTGATAATACTTGTCATTCCAGGGAGCGTTGGTGATCATTTTATGGCTTTTTGTTTTAACGTTCCTCAAAGTTAGTCCGAGTCATCTTGTTCCAAAGCCAGAATCACTGGACGAACTGCCTTTCGACTTCATTAGAAATGTGTTGCTTTGCTTTTGAAGTGTATTTACTGTATGCCAGATAAAAGCAACGAGTTACTGTTCAATGTCTGCCAGCCAGGTCATATCAGAATCACTGACACAAAGTAAAAAAAGATCACGGAAGCTGTCAAAATCACTTATCTTGTGTTTAACGCAAAACTGCAACATTTGCATACACTCAAGTTTTTGTGAAACTCTGAAGTATAGCAAGTCACTTTACTTACATTAGCTGTGAGGAAAAGTTAGTGAACCTTTTTGAATGATCTGGAATTCAGCTGAATTGGCAAGAATATCTGAGTCCAATTACTCCCATTTCAAGCTGCCAATATCATAAAGCTCTACATATTTATATAAAGCTCTATCTATAATAGAGCTATCTTTTCCTGTCATTGGTCACTAGCAAAATGGCTAGTAAAACATTGTTCTATGATCTTGATTGTTTAAATCATGTATGGCACAAATAAGAGCAGTGGAGGAGCAGTATAGCTCCAGACATGAGCACCACAGTGAACCTGAGAATGCAGGTTCAAGTCTGGATTGATTTTTATGACCCGATCCCACTCCCCCTTTCTCTTATTAATTTCCTGTTCAGTCTAAATCAATATGTGAGGCATAAAAAGCCTTCCAAAATAAATGAAAAATAAGATCAATTTAGTTATTACTTAGAAAAAGATCAAGTGACACTTGAAAAGCCATTCATAGAAAAGGAGAATTCCATATGACACAAACTTTCTTTCACGGCTGCGTGGTGTCATCGTAATCGTCTCGTAATGTTGTTGCACTCACAGAAATATTAGAGTTCTCAGGAGGCCTTTCTCCACATAAAATGAGTCCCCTGCTCAGAAGGGCTGCTATTCTTTGATAAGGTATAGCTGCAGAATGTTGTAAAGAAAACCATTATGAATTGATAATACTGAGCGCAGACTTGTTATTAGAAAAAAAGTCATTTATCTGAAACGTCTCACAATTGTCTGTGAAATGCAAGATGTCATTGAGCTGGTGAAAATGTGTCCCTTAATGAATATTCGGACAATTTCCAAGCATTGTCTTTGACGGTATAAATTTGAATAGCATAGGTTGTCATTGTTGTAAAATTACATAAATAGAACAGTAATTATACAGGAGCACTGTTATATTTCACTGCTTTATGTTATTATGCTTGGCATAATAAAACAATACTTGAGGACTTATAAACAGAAGTCTCTGTGTAATTTCTATAGCGACATACAGTTTACAGTTAACAACACTGGCCTTAGTCTGAAGTCTTAAAAGTGCTCAGAATATGATGATTTAAACTGGATAAATATTCTTTAATTAAGCCTCATGTGAATTGATAACACCTCAGTTGGAGGGAAACATAGACTTTATGGCTTTACAATATTAATCCACTGGTTTGTGGTTTACCTTAATTGTCATTCCCAGAGAAGCTTAAAACACAACAACACGTATTCAGAATACTTGTTTTAAGAGGGGGAAACCATATTTAGACTTTTTTTTCATATAATCATATATGGTTCCTCGGTTCTGGAAGTTAAATCCCAATTTGTTTCTCAAAAAGCATATACAGAAGCATAGCATCGTTTGCAAACTCAGTTCTCATCGTCAGTCTGTCCTGTAAGTTTGGTAAAGAATCATGAAGAATCAATTTCTCTGTAGAAAACAAAAATCAATGGGATATTTGCTCCCAGAAACCCATTAAAACAACTGAAAGCACAGAATTTAAAACGACTTTAACTACATCAAATAATATATGAAATATCACATACTCACATACTGTCTTTATTTGACAGTTCCACATATTTTGTAAATGTGTCTCTATCCAAATACTACAGTTATAAAAGTTGTGTTAACTATGACTTATAAAAAAAGAGAAATTTTTTTAATATTTTTTTTTTTACATTTATAATTAGTTTTATATAAAATAATAGATGTCTATAGTTCTATTAAAAACACACACACACAGTCTCACTCTAAACAGTCAAGACTTTGAAATGCTAAAGAGCTGAATAAAAGAATAAAAGTATTGGCGAGCAATCTAAGAATTTAAACAGAGGGGATATCAGGGGATTAATGACTGATTGCCATTCATCTCTTAACCTGAAGGAGATCGGCTGCTTGAATCGTCCTTCTCGGGAGGTGAGCATATGGACAGTGCATCTGTTTTTGTGGCGACTTGAGCGATTCTACGTCGAGTATAAAACTGGGACTCTGTCCAACTCAAGAGTAAGTTGTCCCCACCTGATAAATGGTGTATGCTTTCCAGATTGCATGTTTGACCATTTAAACTTAATTAATCACTAGTGTTCAAAGATAATGTTTCAAGTTTTTGTGGGCTTGAAGTGTGGGCACATAAAAAAAACATTAGCAACAACAGCAAAAAATACTATAAACCACCACATATTTTCAAAGGCTGCTTCCAGTTTAGGAAGCCATAGTTAACATCAGCAAGTGTTTGTCTTTGGAAACATTAATTAAACATTTCAATTCATTCATTCAGAAAAAAAAAATCATTTAACCAGTTTCATTTGTCTCTTCTAACACAAGTCCCTGAACAAACTTCAGCTTTCTCCAAAACAATATAGCTTTCAGCACCACCCACTGGTAAGAAATGTCCCATATAAATACTTTACCCAACAGGACTGTGGAGTCACTCTGAAATGATATTCTCACAAGACTGTGACCCCCTGTCATTTCACCTCTCACTCACCCCATCAGAGAGCATTCAATCATCTGTAATTGTGATCACACATCACCCTTACAAAACAACTGCTGCAAATGCAATCTATAACTGGACCCGAAGAGGGGAATGGAAATCCCATTCCTGGGAGCTCTAAAACAAACAATGTGTTAGTCCTATCAGTAACCTCTATCCTGAGAGGACAAGGTTAACATCGACACTCTGTGAATTGGTGCACCCAAAATAACAATCGCACCGAACAACACAATCAAAGCATTCCCGCGTTCCCTCATTGTTTAATTTTCTGGTTTTTATCTGCGATATCTCCCAGCGTGCTCT
Organism: Rhinichthys klamathensis goyatoka; assembly: GCF_029890125.1. Classification (NCBI taxonomy): domain Eukaryota; kingdom Metazoa; phylum Chordata; class Actinopteri; order Cypriniformes; family Leuciscidae; genus Rhinichthys; species Rhinichthys klamathensis. Next base: position 687,721 of record NW_026606706.1, read on the forward strand.
TATCTTTGACCCTCAGCTTGTAGCTTTGTGGCGGCTTCCCTTTTAGATGGCTGATGACCTTGGGAGGGATGTCATTAAACCCTGACCCATTTGATGATCCCCTCATGTGGAATACATATGCCAAACGGGAGCTGCTTTCACGCAGCAGGGGTGACGTGAAATCCTTACAAAAATATGACTTGACACACTTTATCAAATGGGGAAAGATGAAGACGAAACAGCTGCTGCTGCTGTCGTAAGCAATCTGACCGTGATTGAATAAAAGTGTCAAGAAAAGGGCCGCTTGATGGTCTTTTGTTCTTTCCCATCCAGGTTGATGTTAGTTTGAGCTGTCAGGAGGGAATCACAGCTGTGTGATTTATCAATACTCCAGTGACCTTGTAGCCGCTGGAGGATGAGAGCACAGCGTTTGAAATCTTGCTGAATGCCCAGAAACTATCCACATTTTGGGTCTGCATGCCAAGTGGCACATCAGCCAGAAGAAGCGAGTTTGCTTGCATTGTGGATTTCTTTGAGAGTTGCAAAACACTCAAGTAAGAAAGAAAAAAAGAACAACAATTTTTGCACAGCATTATTATTCTAGCTTCATCTATAAATATAGGCTACTATCGTTCATACATTCATGTTCATTTATACAACTTAAGTGTATATAGAAGTTAGGGCAGGGAAAATGTTTTTTTTTTCTTATGCATTGAGCCAGAAATATCCACTTCAGTAGCACTTTTATACACTTTCCAGTTTTATATTCTGAAGGTTTTTACAGAGTGATTTGTTTATATATCATTAATCTGTATTATACAGCATTTTATTTAAAAATATATGGTGATCCCCATATTTAGATAGATAGTGCCCCAGTTGCATAGGTGGTTATTATCGTGAAAAAAGTGTTAGCGCATATTTAAACGTATAGCATTTCAGAAAACTTGTAATACAAAAAAATTGTCTTAAAAGTACTGATTTATCAACTGGGGAAAGTTTGGTGATATCGATTTTCTTTATCTACATTTTTACCCCATTCACCTGTAGTATCTTGCCTTAACATTAAATCATTTATTAATAATTTTAATAAATAAATTGTCAAAATTAGCTTTAATGTAGTGTTATCAGATAAAAGATGATCATATATACTGTAACTGTATCAAACAGAGTTTTTTTTTTTTTTACAGCATGCAAACCCTACATACTACAGCCATTTTATTCAGAGAAACAAACACAGACTATTTAATATGATCGTCCTGATGCAATTTTTTTATTTTCTTTCCTATTCTGATGAATGTGTTTTGTTTTGGTTTTTTTTTCAAAGGACAAGCATTGTTATGATGAACCAGATGTTATACCAGCATTGCACATTCATTACTCCCATAAACCCATCTGTGGAATAGATTTTATGCAAATTTTTTCAGGGATCTGCATAAATAAAGTTCTAATTAATACCTCTGAAGAAACCTCTATACTGTTTGATACTAAAGTGTTCTTAATTATGAAGGGAAAGGTAAGATGCCCCCAGGTAAAACTCAACAAATGGATAGCGATCAAGAAACATGGTGAGTTTTGTACTCCGGACCTTTTGTTCTTATGTGGTGGAATAATAATTAAAACAATGCCACCTAATGTATGACCTGCTGTGATCATTTCTCATTGGATGGCTATTGGATAGATTACTGCTCGCATTATTTAAATGGAATACTAGCCATTCCAGCTATTTAACTAGCGTGTAAGATGCTTAAAATGAGGGGGAAATATTTAACTTATATCTGCCACATTAATATATTTTTGTCTATAACCAGCTAAGGTTTAATTTATTTAAATATATAATAAATAAAATATACATGAATGTCCTACTTGTTTAAAAAGAAAATAATTGCAGAAATGGTGTGGCTTAAGTGTCTAAATACATACAGTGAATCCAAGAAGTGTGTCGTATATATCTGATTGCACTCAATTCCGAACAATTTCCCATGGTACACTGGGAAGTCTATTTAAAGAGGTCTTTGTATCAATACTTCTCAAAAAACCTAATTCATTTCCCCCTTTTTCACTAGGAATGCACAACATGTTTAACCAGATGCCTTTGGAGCAGTGCATTGATTGGCAGGTCTGTTTTTCACCAGACACTGATGACTTTAATGGTGAAGGTGCCCCTTTGTTCAGATTGTATTGACTTGAGCCAGAAGAGGCTTAGCTTTATCATAGTATTCCACATCAGTTTCAGGGCTTAACCAGCGCATTTCACATGACAGTAAATAATACTGTTGGTCAAATAATTCATTAGCACAACAATAAAGAGAATAATAATAGGCAAATCTGTGCGTGTACTTGAAGCCGAGAAAAGAGACGAGTGAAGGGAAGGGAGGGGTAGACAGAGGCTAATAGAGACAGCTTTGTCATGTGATTAGTGGTCTGCTCTGAAGGAATCTGGCCAATGACTAAACAGGAGGAGGTGTGGACAGATCAGCTAATGGCTGGGAATGTGGTGGCTGAAGAGGTACCAGTAACTTTTGTATTCTCTCATACTTCAGCTCGTAATTTTTTTATTCATAATGGCCCGGTTTCACAGACAGGGTTTAGATTAAGCCAGGATTAGGCCGTAGTTCGATTAGGACATTTAAGTAGCTTTTATAAAAGTGTCTTGGAAAAAACTTTACTGGTGTGCATCTTGAGACAAAACAATGGCAACAATGGCACTGACATAACAACAAAACAATGGCACTGACATATTTTAAGATATATCAATGCAAGTTGCTCTCAACATGCATTTTAGTCTGGGAATAGGCTTAAGCCTTGTCTGTGAAACCAGGCGAAAGTATTTCACCCAATAGAGCTTCTAAATTATGTACATACGTAGCAGTGAAAGAGGGTTATTTAGATTAACAATCAGAACTTCATGAATATTCTGAGTAACAGAATCATAAAAAATATATACAATATAGTAGCCCAAAAAACATTTTTGTTTTAGCGCATATTTAAATGGATTTTTGGACACTTAAAAATGAATAACACTGCATTAGAATTACAATGTCAAACCAAGAAGCATCCGTTTTAAGAAAAAAAACCCACTTTTCCATGAAGAAAATTACAAAAATAATGGGATGCACAAGGTCAGCCGATGTTAGATTTTTTATTATATTGTGAATTCTCATTTTTATTACTTTTGCATCACCTAACAACCACTTCAAGTATTTCTTTAAAAAAACTAATAATTTAATAATAATGTAAAGTGTAATCTTTAGCAAATCTCAAAATATCATTTTTTTCATACCGTACATTATAATGTGATGCCTAAATTCATTTGCAGCGTGATTAATGATTAATATTAACTTGCAGCAAAATGATTAATATTAGTCGTTAGTGCTTCTATTTTCAAGTGTTTCAAATTTTAATATCATTCATCTTATCAGTCATAACATGAATAGAATTATTGACTTAACAGTATTGGTGTATGCCTAAAACGTTTGTTGGGTTTTAAATAATACAACAATAGATTTATGCCCAGTTTCACAGGCAAGGCTTAAGCCTAGTCCTAGACTAAACTCCATGTTTGAGCTGTTTCAACTGAAAGCAAATTGCACTAACATATCTTAAAATATGACAGTGCCTTTGTTTTGTCTCAAGATGCACATCAGTAATGTTTTTTATAAGGCACGTTTATAAAAGCTACTTAAATCAATGTATTAACTAAGGCCTACACCTGGCTTAATCTAAGCCCTGTCTGTGAAACCAGGCAATACAGTTTAAAATCGAGACAATATATATATATATATAAGGCACCTGTGGTTCCTCTGCTAGGACACCTGTGTGAACTTGAAGGGATCTGACAGCTGGTTAAAAGTAATTGCAAAAATGTCTGAGAAAGATAGTCCTGAGAAAATCATTTGTTTGCAGATGCCATTTGGCTGAATAAAAAAACGAAGATGAATGTAATTTAAGAATGTCTTATTAGTCTAAATACTTTTTGGGGCCAGTGTAAGCTATTTCAACACATAACATCTGTTCTGTAGAGTATTTTTTCCTGCTCCCCTCCAATCTCACAGCTGAATAGAGGCATAATGATCTGAGCCTTCAGTGAATATTACAGCATTATAATCTTATTCGTTTGATGCAGCAATTGGACAGATGTTCTCTTTTGATTTGACGCTTTTTTGGTTACAAAAAGTCCTCCTCCATGAGGCTTGCAAATATTTACCCATGTAGCAGCGTGAAACTCGTTATCCCGCGTAGATAAGCTTTGTATGTTTGTGCAAAGCATTGCTGTGGCGTTCCTTAATTGCTTCAAACATACAAACCGCTCAAAGACATAAATGCATTGTTTTGAAACAATGTGTTAGTGATAAGCGCACAAATTTAGCTCACTGTTTCAACAATTCAATTATGAAACTTTCTCAAGTGGGTATCAATGTGCAGAGTGGAATTCAATGAAGATTTAGATGACTTTAATGGAACAGATGGTGGTTTTCCTATGTTTAACTTAAATTTTATGTTTTGCACTTTCTTTGTACAATGTAAAATGTATCATTGTGTGTTCATAAAAGAAAGAACAGTGTAAACAAAAACTTGTGTTGTCTTTTTTATTTTATGTTTTTTAATCATTTTGTTCTGCATGGGGAATAGAAAGGGCAATTAATAGTCCATTTGCGCATTTCATAAAATTCCAGGCACGAACCTCGTAAAAATAGTTAATAATATATCTTAGGTACCTTGCTAATAAAATCTCTGAGACCAGAATATTTTTTAACTATCTTGTTCCTTTGAATTTGGATACACTTGAATTCCCATATCATTTTGTTCATTCCAGTGTTCAACAAAAAAGCAGTTTCTGCTATCTCTCTCGCTCTTTCTTTTTTTAAAACAAGGAATGGGTTGTCTAGGAGAACACCTGTAAGAAACAGAGACGCGTACCTGATCCAACCGTCCCAACCAAGTCAATATGCAATTATTTCAACTGAAGATCCACCACTGTCCACATCAAACGCTCTACATTCCTTTGGCAGATTAGCCCAAATTATCTTTTATTATTTTGGCCTGCATGGACGAATTGAACTCTATCTGGTCCACATTGCGTTGAAATTTGAGACAGCTTGAATGGCAGTGGTATGTTTGGAGTTTGGATAATACTTACCTTTTATGAAAGGGCCAACGGCAGCAGGAGATTAATAACTGAACACTGAGTGCCTTTCACTGATACCATCCCTCTGGTCGTCTTGTAAAATCCTGTTGAGAGGTTAAATTAAATTGCTGTAATAAATGTTTGGTTTCAGCAACGCTGTATCATTGAAAATCAAACAAACACCGACAGGCTTCTGTGAGATGAGGATCAGTGAGAGAAAATGAATAGATGAGGAGTGGAGGGGCATGTAGGGAAAGATTATGTACATTGGAAACAGACTTGTCTTCACTTAAACATTAATTAAATTGGAGCTAGAGAAACAATTATATTGATGAATGTTTTTGGAGCTACTGTAATTAAATTAATCCATTTAATTAACAAATTATATTGAACTTTTCCTCAGAGAGCAACATTAGTCTTGTGTTCTCTTACAAACAAGCAAAAAATAATGTTGTGGAAATGATTGCAAAGAACAGAAGGAAATTAAACTGTGTCAGATACAATGCAGAGACAAAGACAAACCGATGAAGTGTGTATTGTCTTCTGTTGTAACACAATCACGGATGATTGTGACGCACGGGGGAAAACATAATTGGATGAAAACTTTTTCATACCTTAATGGGCTACTCTGGAGAGATCTGGTTCCCTCATTTGCAAATTAAATTTGATAGCATTCTGACAGCACATTGCAGCCCTATAAATGTATTTAAATCACTAAATTATTACAACAGCTAACATTATGCTCAAAGAAGCCGTTCAAATACCTTAGAAGGCTCACACTTGGATTCATTATTGGGTACTGTATCAAGGAAATTAATTACATATAACACTCTATATTTTAGTAGCCTACTATTGTAATACTACAATGGCTTACAGCATCTACATATTGTTGTTGTTACTATAGTATTATTAATAATACAAATAAATAACAGAATACAACTGATCAGAATAGAATATGATCCTATTAATAACAGAAAGTATTTTTATCCATGAGATAGATCTCAGATGATTCTGTGTCTTACGACTAAACAATGCCATCTAGAGGCATCAGGCTGACACTACAGTGAGATTGACCAACTCTGACAAAAGCCATGGCCTAGATCAAATGTTCACGATTTCATGTCACCAAGAAAAAACAATGGCAGACAAAAGCCATAACTGAATGTACTATGTAAATCTAGGCGGTATTAATCAACATTTCTGCACACAATAATCCCAGAAGTGACAAAGCAAACATCGTAGAAACACAAACTACGATGCAGAACTACAAACACAGAGACAACTTTTCAATAACATAGCAGGTTAAATTAACTCACCTTGCGTGAAGTTTTCTCATTTGAGTTTCTTTGGATGTTGATTCTTCTCAATCAATTTGGGTGTCCGTCGGACCTGTTTAAAACAGGAGAGTTGCAAACTGTTAACCACTTAGGGAAATGAAGGGAAATAGCCTAGGCTAGCTATGTCCGTAATAATCTAGAATACTACTAGCCTAGATTAGCGTAGAATCACGAAACGCGACGGGATCCAAAGAGGCTGTTCTGTGAAAGGAAAATCAATGGAGTAATGCTGTTGATCTGTTCGCTGAATAAACTGTTTTGTGTAAGCTTGTTTGACAAGCAATAGGTTAAATGAATTGCATTTTAATCTTCAACATATTTATATTACATATTTATTTTAAAGTGCGCCATATTTGGTGTTTACTATGATATTTTTGTAACTTATTTTATATTTCACAGACAATTTTGGTTCAGGTGAGTTAATGACGTCAGTGCCGTGATTGGCTTGGCGCACGTTGTTTTTTTCAACGATATGCAAACGCCAGCTCTTCCTTTAGTATGATCAACTTTTAATGATTTAGGTGACAGTAGAGTCATTCCTATGAATTTCCTTATGCAGTAAAATGTACAGTAGGCCTATGTCTCCAATTAAATGTCTTGGTTTGAATAGCGCTCCAACTAAAAAATAGTTAAACTAGGCTACTTAAAATAGTACAAAAATAGTGCATCTTACTTTGTTCTCTAACTCTACCTCCCAAAAAAAAAAAAATGTATATAGGCCTACCTTCAATCGTGTAGTGTTTTGTTATGTTCCTTTAATATAAAAATATATTATTTAGAAAAGGTGTATTAGGATTCCCATTCATCTCATGTAAATTGTTTGCTTGTATTTTTGCTCACTCAGTTCTTGGCTTGCATGTAGTTGTGGGATCCACCAGCAGGGGCTAACCAGCCAAACCTTCACCCCTTGACAAATGCCAGTTGCTTATAGGCTTGTTCGACTTCATGCAGCTCTGCGCAGACCGATCGGCGGCTGACTTGAAGCAGTGCATGCCGGTTAGAAATGTTGTCCGACTTGATACAGCGCCGACGCCACGTGACTGTGACGTATGCCATCAAAATACCGCGAGAGCGATTCGAGAGCAGCCGGAGAACTCAGCCAGCGCAGCTTCTGAAGAGCGGCTGCTCGGGGCTGCACGAGCTCTGATGACGACACAGCTGTTCCACGATTGGCCGGATTCACCGCATGACAACGATCACGTGCGTTTCGTGTTTATTCTCACACCTTTAGTTCCACTAAAGCTCACAAATCAGTTTTTTATAACAGTAAACACTCTTTTCATGTAGTCGTGATGTTAGGCTATCTATTGTGTTATCTTTATCAAAATAAAAGTGATTATAAAACGTCGACTGCACTTCATTGATAGTGGCTATTTTGAACTTTATTCTTGTTCAAACAGATGCAGTATAAAGCAGTACATAAAGTATTGAATGAAAATGTGTCTGAAACATCTGTGCATTTGGCAAATATTGAATTTATTTCACTTCAGCTGTGGTAAAGTATACAAACACCACGTGAGCGGTTAGCTACTACGGGAACCAGAAAGTGTCCGACTTCACGTCTCCGTTTGCAGCTCCTCCCCGCCTGCACGCGGCTACTCTCGCCGATCGCTTACATCCAGCCGCAGCCGATGTCGAACACACCTAATGATATTCTCCTCCAGGAAGTGACATCATTTTGAGGTAAAAGCAACAACAATGGGGTAAAAAACAAAACAAAAAAAACAGTAAGTCTAAAACAGTAAGGGACTTTTATGGGACTAAAAACAGTAAATCTAAGCAATATGGTTTTATTATGTCTGTGAAGTTTTGTGGTGGTTTGTGTCACTCTAAAACTTTATCCTGTTTGATAAAAATACAGGTAGGTCCTATAATATCCACATTTTAAAAGCTGGCCAAAAAATATAAAAATGTACTTGATCCTGTAAGCTGTCTCTCAGTCTCTCATTGACCAACACTAATTTCGTGTCACTGTATAATTAATCAAGGTACAATTAATAAAGTTTAAGTTATATAAGTTATATTAAGTTATATAAAGTTTAAGTTCACACACACACACCGTGTCTGTCCTAAACCCTACGTCATGAGGACAAAATGTCCCCACAAAGATGGCAAAATCTAAAATCCTTGTCCTTTTTTTGGTCCCCATGAGGAAAACAGCTAATAAATCATACTAAGTGATGTTTTTTTTTTATGTAAAAATGCACAACTTTTTTTTTTTTTATGGGAAGTTTTGGGGGTAGGGTTAGTGTTAGTGTTAGGGGATAGAATATACAGTTTGTACAGTAATTTCATGTCCTCTTTTATGTCCAATTTTATTCCCTCTTTGTATAAAGAAAATAAAACCTATATAACGTCACCTTCCTAAAATAATTTGAAAATGAAAATGACTTGGGTAATTATTTTAGGAAGGTGACAACATGCAAAGGATTTCAGCTAAATCATTATAGAACTTCATATATTCTCAACAGTCTAATACAAATCAATTGGACTTGTTTATTTGTCTATTTTCGGTACTCAGCGAAAAGGTTTTATTCTTTTCTTATTACTTTCAAATTATCATTCTTTTGCTTAAACAGCTGCCTAATTGATGTTTTCATAGAGCTGCTTGGTGAATTTGAAAGATCAAAGATCCACAAAATTATGACAGCAACACATTACAGAAATTAGGCTGAACTTACAGTACAATATTTCAATGTGCCTTTTCCTGGCGGTTTTAAATAGGAAATGCCTACTTGCTTCTGATTCTTAATCTGATAGATGCAGGCTTAAATAGATTAATTATTTTTCTCTTTTTTTACCAAAAGAGTCTAAACAGTATTTATAGTTATTATCACATAATACATTTGTGTAATTCACAAATGTAGTTCATTCAACCAAATTGAGAAGCGAGTCTAACATGTTAGTGTGTGCTCCATGCAGAGAAAGATCAAACGAGTCAGGTTGACAGAGTTTGGCATACAAATCTCCTTTTCAAAAGCCTAAGATTGACTCTCATTCTGTTTACAGCTTTTGCCCTAAATTGCACTCAGAGTACATGCTGAATTTCTGATGACTGCAAAAGACTCTTTGATACTTCTGCTAAGCCAACATCTTGATTTGTTTTTTGCTATTCTACTTATGTCATTTTTACAGTGTAAAAATAAACTAACTTATTTTTCTACAGTCTTTTCTTGCATATCTAGATTACGTTTAAACCCATTTGTCCCATCATACTTAAAATTTAACACAAGTACAGAACAAACTATGATGTCTAGATGTCTCAGTGGTGCTCTGCACATTTCTTCAAACAGTTTGTACTTGTTTATCTACATTTCCCATTTTGAGAAATCCTAAACGCCCACGTGCATGGAAAAAGCCAAAGGTAATTTACACATATCACTCTCTATCTTTTTTTCTGTCTGTGTGCTATTTTCACATGCAATATAAACACATATAGTCACATGGATTAAGTTCTATTCAGTGCCATCAAGCATTAAATATGATCTTAAATAGCTATTTCAGTAAACCACTCGTAATCCCACTCACAATGTGGACTTTCTGACACACCACACCCTCTAAAACTAAACTACAACTTCACACTTGACTTTACTTTTTAAAAATATCACAGAATATGAATGCAATTGCTGATCAATATACAATCCTTTTGAGAAAACCTGTTCTTGTGCATCATGACAACATGTATTGCGAGCTTGACAGTATAACACTGTAACTATGTTATGAATGTGGGGTTAGAATAGAATTCATTTGCATTATACATGGCTAATGTTTTTTTTTACTTGGAAATGAAAAACAATAAGAATTCACAAGCTCAGATTCTCATATCATTCCTATCTGTGGTAAAAAAAAAAGCAAGCACGTGAATTTCACCTTATTAGTCCATGTACAGTAGATGCTCACTTCAGATGCTTTGCATTTTCTAAAGTCTGGCATCTAATTGTCTGAATATTCTGAGTTATAAATGACATGCAACATGAATTACTTGCATTCATATGCGGATGTCCATGTGCCAACATCAACAGATGCTCCCTGGCTGTTATGATCCTTAAATTCTCTAATGAGCAACAGAAAATACTTGCCTTTGATGCACATTCACTGCATAACTGGAATCAGTGGATCTTGATTTAACATTTGGCAATGAGGCATATTGGCAAAACAAAATGTGTTTACAAATATGTCACTATACACTATGGGACTCCATGACAAGTACATCAGCAATGAGATGTATGAAATATCAGTTTTATGCATATTCGTAAATACTCCTCAATATCATAATCAGTATTTTATTTATTTATCCATTTTTGACCAGGAAGGTCCCATTGAAATAAACAAAAGGAAAAAAAAAATCTTCTTCCATTGGGTTCTGGCCAAGATGGCCGTACCAAAGTTTCACATATAATAATACACAACACACAAAACACATTATTAAAAAAAAACATAAACAATAAATAATACGGTGAATTTTTGGGGTGAACTATCCATGTCAAAGTATATTTTACAAAGAAATATTCACTGAATATGCTGCAAATGTGAGTCAGAAAACCAGGAAAGTCTAACTTAAAAAAAGTAACATCATGGGTCCATCACATTGTTCCAGTTTCAGTGGTTTGTCCGGCCCCAGAATAATCTCGAAACCTGTCTAACGTGTCTTTGTTTTTCTAATACATGTGTTTGGTTTTCAAATGTTTCTGTGAAACAGGACAATACAGGTTCACATATGAATAATGGGAACGGCCTTTATTTCGACATCACAATTGATTTGTAATGCTAGCACATACTGTATGTTTTACTTGTTGTAACATTGATTTCCTTTCATAATAAAATGAAACAGAAATTCAGGCACCTTTTCACTAATCAGCGACATTTTGATGAATGGGAACTATATGTAGAACCATTCTGCTACAATAATTCAGCCAGGCAGGCAAACATGCTGGTTGGCTTCTTGCAACTGTAAATTTTGATTTTGACATTTTTACAGCATACCAGTTTTTATGAATAATTTTCAACTCGATTTCCCTTAAGTGACATCAAATATGTCCAAAAATGCCCTTTTGAAGACTACCAAGGCATTCCTTGTGATCGTTTATGATTGTGTGCTATTTTAATCAAAACATTCCTGATATTTTTCCCTGGCAGCAACTTTGCCTACTTCAACACTTCTCCTAGCATGTTGGCATAGAACACGCAATCCACACAGGCAGCTGCAGTGCAGTCAAGCAGTTTTGCATACCAGCACATATGGCCCAAAGCAGAGAGAGACAGAGAGAGTGGAGAGAGGGGCATAAATGTGAATTAACCCATTCCCTGAAAATCCATACTGTATTCACAGGGATTAAGGATTTTATCAGTCAAATACCAAATAACAGTTTTTTAGTTGTGTGGCTTATCTGGTCTGATTATCTTCAGGTGTTGTTGGGGAAACAGTGTCATATTAATATTAATATTAAGATGATAAGGCCATTATTTGAACATTTTGGTAAATAATTTCAGACTTTGAGTTTCACTTTATTTATATAGCCTACTATAAAACTGAAAATATAAAATATAAAAAATAAGGTGTTTATAAGGTGCACAGGGAAAGAATTCCCTCTGCAGATCATTAAATTTGTCTGGATTTTGGTTAAAAAAAGTTATATTTCTTCTTACATTTTTGTTATCAGCTGTGTGCATTGGAGTGTTTATGTAGCATTTTGTGTTTTTGGTTAATGACTCGCATTATTTAAGCGTCACGTGTGTTATGATGGAGTTTTTTTGTTCGTTCGTTTGTTTGTGTGTTGTGTGTGTGAGAGAGAGAGAGAGAGAGAGAGAGAGAGAGAGAGAGAGAGAGAGAGAGAGAGAGAGAGAGAGAGAGAGAGAGAGAGAGAGAGAGAGAGAGAGAGAGAGAGAGAGAGAAACTGCTATGTCTTGATTGGTCACAGTTACTGGCCAATTTTGATTAACTTTAAAGATCTACCTGTGTGATTATGTTTTTTTTTAAAACATTTAAATAGCTCAAATAGGTTGGTATATTAACGCTATCATTTAATGGCATACATTTAGTCACTAAAGTGTCTGTATTTGTATGGTAAAGTTCTGGCAACTACAGCAACCAGTTGTATAAATATAATAATAAAAATAACAACAAAGACAACAACAATAATAATTAATAATATTGTTTTTTTTTTACAGTGCATTACCATGTTTGTTTTTCTTTACTAGACTATAACAGATCCTGAAAACCTGTTTGGATGAATTACTAAATGTATGATGACAAAGCCCCGCCCCGTTTTGGGGCATTGAAACGAGGCAGTTGCGTAATTTGTCTTGTCAAACGCGTAAAGCGCTTGACATCTCTGGCTGTCTGTCGTGTCGTTTGCGGCATATTATGACGTGATCTCCAGTTTATTTCAGCGGAGGACATGCGTTATGGGCAACGCTTTGTTGAGCAGGATCCACGGCTAGAATAAAACACCTCTAAGAACTGAGCGCGGAATTGAGAAAGGACGATTACAGTGGATTTAATGACAGTCCATCAAAGCATCACATTCTGGTAGAGTGAATCTGCAATCGCATGTTACATTGGTAAACAGTGCTGGGTGCCATGCTTTCCGAAATGCAAGTGTTATTTATGCTTTTGATCTAAAGCGTAACATGATCGCTGCACAGCTTACATTTTATAGTAATGTTTTCTCATGGTGTTCTCCAGTATATATTAAGCATGCTGGATGAATTGTGCTGAACTCTGCTCTGACCTTAATCTGAAAACTCCATAACAGCAGAGCAGCTGTAGGCTCTAAATTCAGATGGAGTATTTCCTAGTTTATGGATGGCAGATAGAGAGAGAGAGAGAGAGAGAGAGAGAGAGAGAGAGAGAGAGAGAGAGAGAGAGAGAGAGAGAGAGAGAGAGAGAGAGAGAGAGAGAGCTTGCATGGGGGTTCCTTCTTCGGTGTAAGGTAGCAACAAGCCTAGAGTATTTAGACATGCACACAAGCTGACTTGTTGACATAAAAATGACAGGAATATTACTAAGTTTGTGTTGATCTTTCAGTTTGAGAGTGTGGATCTACTGTACAGGTAAACATAATAGAAAAAAAGAACGGTCAGGTTGAAGATTCATTCCTCTGAACTTATCTTGTAATTCTCAGGAATTTCTGCCTTGTTTACTTCAAAGCTTAAAGGATTATGCGAAAGTGGATTAAAATATATAATAAGTGGAGAAAGCTGTCAATTAGGTTTCCCATGTCAATGGCAGTTGCTTGGCTGGAAATATACTGTGTTTTGAGCCAATCAGCTGAGTCGTAAATACCATGTGACTAATGTCTGTAGTGTGTCATGACAATGTTGATGGGAACATAAGAACTCACACAGTCCCAAAACCTTCACTGAGTGACTGAACTGAACTGTGATGTGAAAGACGACAGATGTTTTGTGCTTTTAAAAGTCCTCAAAAAAAAAAGATTCGGACATTGGTAAAAACTATAATCTGATATATTTACAATTTTGGTCGAATACAACTAAGTTACAGTTACAGTATCCACCAGCTATGGACATGCTAAACTGATAAATCTTTATTAATACAATTTCAAGGATTATTGTTGGAAATGGCTGAACAAACTTGTTTCTTTTCATGTATTTTATGTGCAATTTGTGGTGAATGAAAACCTATTTTTTTCTGACCCTCAGATCAGACATGGATGGATACCTGCCGCCTCAGTTTCACGTTTTGTCAGACCATAAGAAGTTTTGTCAAGACAATTCCCTGACGATGGACCAAGGCGCGCCATACAGCATAAACATGAATGTTTTTTTACCTGACGTCACCTACCTACGGACCGGCATGTGTAGACCCGTTCGGTCCGCAGCGACACAGATAAAGACGGAACCGCTGCATACGTCTTTCAACTACTCCAGTTGCCACGGCTCCGTTGCGCCTGCCATGACGCACACAGAGTACATGAACCTCTACAGCCCAGCTGCGGAAACGGGTAACAATGTTTACGTCAAGCACGAGACCCCATCCCTCGAATTCCCAGAAGTCCCTCTGTTTCAGCTGTTGAATTCGGAGCTTGAGCCCAACGTGCCTGGAGGCCACTCTTGCACAGATTCCCACAATGCCGCATGCTCTCCGATGTCAACGTACAATGGCATTAACCCACCGCCCAGTCATGTTGCAGAAAGATCTCTTTGTAACATGGGCAGCAGTGGATATTCTCTACCTGCCCAGTTTGGTCAGCATCCTCAGAAGAGGGCGGCCTATCTACCACCATCCCCTCCCAACTCAGAACCGGGCAGCCCAGACAGGAGGAAAGAACTGGTACAGAACTTATCGCCACCTCCGTCATACGCTGCCAGCATTGCATCTAAAATGTCGTGTCTTACTCCCGGACCAGCACTTTCTGTCCAAACACAAGCAGTACCTGCCCAATACAACCGCAGGAACAATCCCGATCTAGACAAAAGGAGGATACATCACTGCGATGTACCAGGTAAGACTGAATTTAGCATCTAGACACTTTAGTATGTGAACATAGTATACACTTTATTTGACATGATATTCAAGGTCTTAGAAGGAAGCCACGGCTTTTTCCAAATAAATGACACAGCGCAGGCTTAAATGGCTATTCAGGTGATTTAACGTTGTTGAATAGATGTTGTGGACTGACGTGACTAATCATCTGGCAATTACCGGTCTAGAAGTTGGACTAAGAGGCTTAGGACACAATGGCATAACCTTTTGACATTGTATATGAAGCTGCTGGACAAGTCAGAGCTGGCCAGAATGTTAAAGCAATAGTTGACCCATTGTTTACTCACCCTCTCATCCAGACCTGAATGATTTTATTTTTCCTGTGGAACACAAAGGAAGATATTTTGAAGAAATTCTTTTCAAAACGACTTTTTGTTATGGAGAAAAATCACTTGAGACATTTTTCAAAATATCTTCTTTTATGTTTCACAGAAGAAAGAAAGTCATACTGGTTTTGGATAAACTATCCCTTTAATGTTCATATAATGGATATAAGGTTTAATGGTAAAGGTTATGATGATGTATACTAACATTTATTGTATTATTTTCCAGGATGTAAGAAGGTATACACCAAGTCATCACATTTGAAGGCCCATTTACGTACTCATACAGGTAAGTAAGACTTTTAATAAGCAGCAATATCACACAGACAACAGAGCTGTTCACACAATTTTCAGTGTGATATTGCAGTCATACAATAGTTCAATAAAGTTGACTAAACAGAATTACACATTTAGTGATTTGATTCTGATTCACAAGCTCTCTATTTTGAGTCATTCAGGCATGTTATAATGTCCCTGGTATGGTATGGCATGGTATAACTTGATACATGGCAAAAACATTAGTTAAAAACAACATTAGTTAAAATCAACCCTCCCAAATTATGCAGTTCAATTGCTATTTATTTTACAGATATACTAATCAAAATACGACAAAAAAAAAAAAAACCTTTACCAATTTATTCTGTAAAACATTGTAATATTTTATCAAATTATAATTATTATTCATGTTTTTTTTTCTCCATGTAAACATTTCCAATTTCCAATTTGACGATGATGTGGTGTAATGGGTGTAATTTGTTTGTGAATCAGATAATAATAGTCGCGCTGCATGTTATTGTGTACAGCCCATTAGGACTGACTCAATGGAAAGCCAATGTTTTATCCTACCGAATTGTGATGGTGCTCTCCCCTCAAACTGAATTGGCCTGTGTTTTTTTGCAGGCGAAAAGCCATACAAGTGCTCATGGGAGGGTTGCGACTGGCGCTTCGCCCGCTCTGACGAGCTAACGCGCCACTTCAGGAAGCACACGGGGGCCAAACCTTTCCAGTGCGCCGTATGTAGCCGTTGCTTCTCCCGATCGGACCACCTGGCCCTCCACATGAAAAGGCACCAGAACTAGAGCTGCCCGCTCTCGTTGTTCTGACGGCGCCGCGGGAGGGCTATCAGGACCTCTGCTGATGATACTAATTAGGATTTGGGTGTGTTGGTTAATCTTGGGTTTTGGCAGTTCGTCAGGTACAACAGGACCAAACCCTGCCGTCGGTACGGCTCCTGTGGTCACAAAACCAGCTAATTGATGAGAACTTGGCTCATTTGCCAGTTGGGACATTCTTTTGACATGTTTTTTTGTTTCTTCGTTTGTCTGCATACTTTGAGGTCATTATTTATGACATAACTACTTTTAATGTGCCTTTTTTACCTTATAGAATTGAGGTGCCACGTAAAATATACAATGTGCAAGATCTTGTGGGCAGTTTTACTCCACTATAGTAGAATATTCTGGGTTTAGTAAGAAGTTAAGCTTAATTTACATCATTTGTGGTGTAATGTTGATTAACACAAAAATAGTTCCCTACAACGTCCCTAGTATTCTTTTTAAAAAACTATATAGTAAATCAAGTTTACAGTGGAAGTGAATGGGGCCAATTTGACATGTGGAGCTTATAATTTTATATAAGCACTTGCATTAATTCTTCTGTTAAAACTTGTGAATTATTTGAGCTGTAAAATTGTTCTCATATTTTTATGGTCGTTTTAGAGTTAAAGATGTTGCTTTGACATGGTAACAAAGTTTTCACACTAAAATCATGTTAAAACATTCGTTACGTCTCGTGGCTATACAATTGAAGCATCGAGAATTTAAACGTTTACAAATTGGCCCCATTGAAATTGAGTTTTGTGGTACCACAGGTTCTGTTAGCTGAGCTTAACTTGTATTGAAACCATAATATTCCTGTAAGCGACTACTCGTACTTGTATCACAAGGTAAATAATATCAAGACAGAGCTGTAGTCTTGGTTGTAGAACCAAACCCGCAGAACAGTCATGAGTATGTGAGACACGAACGCTGAGTCACAATGAATTAAGGTCTCTTAAAAGCAGCACTTGATAAGAAACAGTGCTTCAGAAATGTGTGTGGGTGTCGTCGGGTAATTATAAAATGAAATGTAGCTTCAGAACACCAAAGAGTTGGATTCAGTCCAAACTACGATATGTGTCGAAGAGGATTCGCTTTACGTCGGCAAAATGTTTGAAAGAGCACAATCTGAAGCTTGATTGAACTCCTTTATGTGTTTTATTGAAATGCAATAAGTGGTACAAATACTGTATTTTTCCTGGCAAGAGGACAGGTTGGATATCGATTACTTCCATAGTTGTTTATTTTTCCTTACTATGCATTTGTTTGGGATAAATGATAGCTTTAAATGTACATAAGACGTGTATTTATTTTAGTTTTTCATTTATATTTTATAAAATGTAACTCAACGGTCACATGAAATGTGCACCGGGTTACTGGGAAGTGGTTTTAAAAATCTTTGTTTAAACTAATAGTGCTCTAAATGGCTGCATTATGCAGAACAATGTGGCAGATGATTGTTTACATTAGTTAGTTTGGCTTTTGGTGTGTTACATCTGTATGTGTGGCCTCATAAAACCTCTTCTTTTCCATTACAGTGATAAAAATGTTTTCCACCTTATTTTTCAGAGATTACAAGTGCATAACAGAAGGGACTCATTACAATTGACAAGCTGATGTTGTTATTGAGATGGAAGTAAAATAGACAGTTTTTATTTATTTATCCAAAGTTATGTAATACGAGGATCCACAGTGTTAAAGAGAGAGGAAGAACATATTTGTAACTAGAAGTTCTTCATTTTGTGACCAAAACCCAAAGAGAAAAACTCTTAATTACAGTAATTAAAGGTTCAGACTGCTTAAGATTAAACACACCCTCTAATCGCTCTAATTTTCAGTACTTAGATAAGTACAGTAATGTAAAATATGTACATCATTATTGTTATTATAGAGGCAGATCTTTAAAGTCTCAGTATGTTGGGTTAAACTGGAGTGTCCTGTCGTCCTGGCTCACATGTGATAAGGTGAATAAAGAGGTGTGGTTACAGTTGCTAATGCGGTCTGTCAGATTTTAAGTCGCTGAATTAAAAGTTGATAGTGTTGAGTGGTAACACCCAATTAAATTGATACTATAATTATCTTGACTGTATAAAAAACACTGAGTAACAGCAGAAAGGCCTCAGTCATGGAAATAACCTGACGTTTTCACAATGCATTCTTTTCATCGTTAGGGTGTATATTATTGAATCAGTTCTTACATAAGCAGCAGATTCTGAACATGAGTAATTTACACATTTTTCCCTACTTTAGTAATAGATACTGATGCTATCATCCAGAAATGAATAACAGTCAGGCCTACACCGGAACAGATACACCAAAAAATGTCAACTGAATGGACTACATGTTGGTGTAGGGCTATTGTAACTTCAGAAGTATGTGTGCTAACAAGTCCTAAGACGGAAGCATGTATAATTATTTAGTATGTATCAAATAAAAATACAATTTCCAAATAGAGTGCAAGACAATCACCACTCTTGAGGTAGGTATTGTCCATTTTATAGTAAGAGTTTTATCTTGTGTGGCCTCTTTAAACATTTTAGCAGAGGTTATCATGCTAGCTGCATGCTAAGTCAGCACTTTCACGTGTCACTTCAATGTAAAACCTCACTGGTCAAACAGTGGTGGTATTTGAGTATTAGTGATTGCTGGCTAATAACTTTAAAAATCTTTATGTTATATAATATACTTGTTAAACGACTGGAATCAGCCCAACTGCTTTGTCTCTGAGGAAGATTGTTATCATGAAGTCAATGCCTTCATGTTTCTTTGAAAAGACTTGTGTCAATAGGGAACTCATTTATTTTCTTTCATGGAAAGGAACAATAGTTTAATTCACTATTTGACCTGACATTTAGATGATCTTTGCAGATGAGAGTATGGATCAAACAGTAGCTCAGCTGTGATCCTCTTTAGTGAATGCCATTTACTGAAAGCACTTATAGGATCACTGTGATGTTGCTCATACCCAGGGAAAACCATTGAATTTTTCCCACAAAATCATATTGGTTTGAAAGCAATATCAATTGAAAATCATCATCTGACTTCTGTTTTTATAGTCTTATAAAGGCCCATGGTCTCAGATAAAGTTTGGGGTCGGTGAGAAGTTGTTTTTTTTAGTCTCTCATAAGTCTCTTATGCTCACCAGCAGTGTTGGGGTAACGCATGTTACAAAATCAGATTACTTTTTTCAAGTAACTAGAAAAGTAATACATTACTTTTACATTTACAACAAAATATCTGATTTACTTTTTCAAATAAGTAATGCAAGATACTTTGTGTTGCCATTTATTGACAAACCTCTTCTGTCCCCATGTTGAGAGAAATCAGGAGAAAGTGCAGAGGCGTTATGTGTGTTGTGTATAATATGAGGGTTATTGTAGTTCTAGACTAAATGTGAGCAGGCATTTACTCATCTCACTGGCACTAAAACATTTCAATATTCCTCAAAATGAATTAAACAAACGGTGAAATGCAAACTCAATATTATGCAAATATATTAAATAACAAATATATACTTTATGTAATCTCACTTTATTAACCAATGTCTTTGCTGCTGACCTTCGATGATCCAATTCAACTATTCAAATAAGCAAAAATGACTTTTATATAAACATATTTGTTTAATTTTTTTTCTGAAGATAGTTTTTTTGTTATTAAAAAACAAACAAGCAAGCCCTGCCCAGGTGAGAAAGTAATGCAAAAGTAATGCAATGCATTACTTTCTGTAAAAAGTAACGAAGTAATAATTAGTTACCTTTTTAGAGAGTAACAGTTATTTAATGCATTCCTTTTAAAAGTAACTTTCCCCAACACTGCTCACCAAGACTGCATTTATTTGATCAAAAATACAGTAATATTGTGAAATATTACATTTCTATTTTAAAATGTAATTATTCCTGTGATGGTGAAGCTGAATATTCAGCATCATTACTCCAGTCTTCAGTGTCACATTATCCTTCAGAAATCATTCTAATATGCTGATTTGGTGCTCAAGAAACATTTATCAATGTTGAAAACAGTTGTACAGCTTGAAATTTTGGTGGAAACCATGATAAAAAAAAATCAGGATTCTATAATATAAAGACCAAAAGAACATAATTTATTTCAAATAGAATGTGCCTTATGTTCCATTTATAATGTTCCTTAAATGGAACATTATAAATTGCTTCACTGTCACTTTTGATCAATTTAAAGGCACACTATGCAGGAATTCCGTTTTTGTCAAACAGCGACCTCTAGAGTCGCTGTGGAGTACTTGTATTTAACGTTACTGTCGTAAATACCACTCACGCAGAGCGTCTCTGCACTCACGGCCTGATACCCCTTCGAAGCTGTGTTATTGTAAGACTGGAAAACTGGTTGAAGAGATAGACCTGACCACAGGTCTATGAGACAAAGAACCTTGGCAAATTAACATTTGAACTCTCACACACACACTTCTTCCCACAGTAAATTTCCACTGTGAACACAGGTTTACATATGAAATGAGGTCTGGGTATATAAGGAAATGCAGCTAGAAGATCGGGGCCTTTTCTGTATCTCAGATCAGCCCGTGGATGCTGAGTCGCCGAGACTCAGCATTCATGTATTTCATAATGTCGGGTAAAAGATTTTCCTCTTTGTTCTAGAACATTTGATGGTTTGCATTGATTATCTTTCAATTGATTATGAAATTGTAATAATACATTTACCTGACATAATAAATGGTTATATTTGATTATTCTAATAGACTTTGACTTTATTTTCATTGGAGTTAAAAGGAATAGTCAAACATTAACGTATATTTAATGATGTACAGATATCATTGAAAAACTTTTTCATTTTATGGAGTCAAATGAAACGAGTTAATACATATGATAAAATGTATTGCATTTAATAAAAAATCCCTTTGCCATGGGAAGAGACGAAACACGCGTGAGACCTTCACCGCTAATTTGAATGCCGCCATTGGATCAAATTAGACGGCCTTACATATTAAGCTACAAATCTTGCATAGTGTGCCTTTAAATAAGAGATGTGTTTTTGAACTCAACCTGAGCGCTCGTGTCCGCTGCTATCAGTGTCATGGAGACATAGTGTCTCTTGTGGCGACGCGCGCGCAGTCTTAACTCGGACGCGCTCTTCAATCTATTGCCGTTGCGGTTCCTAGTCTCTTCCGACCACGTTTTCTTTGCTTTTTCCATCGTAGAGTATCACGTCTGAAATGCGCGCAAGTGTCTTCATGCTTCATATGTTGTTGTTGATGTGTGTGACGTCATTGCCGTAAAGCATGTCGTGATTCTCGCGAGATTTGTCGGGGGCGCTCCTCTCAAACTTGCATTGATGGTTTTTCCAGCAGCGTCCCCCCCAAGCTTTACTACCAGGATGATTCGCCCTGAGTTTGTTTACCACCGAAATGACTTTGAAGTAGGGCTGTGAATCTTTGGGTAGGCAGCGAATCGATTCGATTCACGATTCATAGGTTTTCGATTCGATTCAAGAACGATTTTTGCAAATTCAGAAAGATTCGATTCAATGCGATTCACAATAAAATTCGATGCGATTCGATTAATTCGATTCGATTCTTAATTTTTTATATGCATTCATAGGATTATTTAAATGCTTCCCCCAATGGGTCTTAGTCAGGGTGTGAATTATACAGCTGCCTTCGGGGGTCAGAGAACAAAAAAAAAAAAAAAACAACGACATTTTGTCTATTGTTAATGTTAGTTCATGTTAGTTTTTAATGAATCTATTATTATAAAAAAATATTTCCAAAGCCTATAAATTAGCATTTGTAAAAATGTAAACCAAGATTTAAAAAGGCTTTAAAAGTATAGTTCATCATGCTAACTATTTTGTAGGAATGGATACACAACCTTAAAGTGTTCCTGGTACATTAAACATCCTTCATTGTGAGACTAAAAATACCATGAACTTTCCCAACTAAACCTTAGCCTAACTAACGTTTCCTTATGGAATAGCTACTCTTTGTTCTCTTTATCCGACTGAACATTTTCCTTGTGATTCTGAAAGAAAACGCGCCGGCTGTCTACTTGTGCTATATTAACGATTACGAATGCAACTTTAATGCGCATCTGATTGATGGATAAACCACGCGCTCTTATTTCAGTGTAATTAATGTTGTAGTTATTTCATCAGTTCAGTTTAACGACATTAAGTTACATTTTATTCATCATTCATGATTAATCGGAAGCGTGTGCATTTTAGACACTTTAGACACCTATTATACGTTTTCTCTTTCCATGTAATAAATGCGCACCCTTGAATAAGTGGGGTTTTACTTTAACTGCTCAGGACGGGTATGACCCATTTCCGTAAAACTTCAGTATCTTATCTTAAAGAAAATAACGGTGACGTTTCCACGCAACGAACGCGTTGTTTCATAGCAGTGACCGCGCAATGATATGGCAGCTTTATCAATGGCTTGCTTTCTCGATAGAGAGCTGTTATCTGCTCATGTGAACACCAGTGGCTGTCCTGAGGAGAGCTCAAACATGGACTGCTCAAAAATCTGTAGATGAGAGCTATGGGACCGAGCGCGAGCGAAATCCAGTGAAAGATGGTAAGAGTGCAGCGAGTATGTGAGAGCTGTGAGGACGCGAAATGACGCCGCACAACGCCTCATTAATTCGCGCATGTAGTCATCTAATGTTTATATGTTTTAAAGCACTGAATCGATATAGAATCGCAAATTATTCGATTCTTAGCATTTTAAATCGAATATTGACCGAAATAAACGATTCACGATTCGAAATACATGTTTCAAGATCGATGCATATGCATCGTCAGGATTTGTAATCGATGCATCGAGAAAACGAATGAATCGTTACACCCCTACTTTGAAGCTGTTATGTTAAGGTACAATTCTTGCATAGTGTGCCTTTAATGCATCCCCCCCCCCTACCCCCAACACTGAAATTACTGACACCAAACTTTTGAATGGTAGTGTTCATGTTCGGTTCTAGAGCTGTTCAGTCATGATATCGGTTTGTTGTGCAACCTGTAAAACTAATTTGCCTAATTTTGAATTTCAATGAGTTTTTTTTTAAAAGTTTGATTTTTTTTTTTTTAAAATATGGTAGCTTTAGTACTTGTTAGCAACTTGCTCTTAATGTTACATTACTCTAATTCAAATGCTATAAAAATACATAAAAAATTCTCATGGGAATCCATGAGACAAAAATGCAAATTTTTCAGGTTTTAGGACTGAACATCTTTATTCTATTAGCAGTTTTGAAATGTTAATGTGAAGTAAATGTAAATACAGGACTTTATGCCAATATGTTCCATACAAAATGCAAGTTTATTAACTTCCATGCCTCCAAGATTATCAAACAAGTATAATGTATAACCTCAATTTCAATTCACAGCTCAATCTTCTGGAAAAGAAAGAAAATACAGAGAATAGCAAAAAGCACAGAATATTTAGACAACTTCTGGAGAAGCAAAATAAAGCTGAAACACTTTTAACCTCTGAAACGATCGGGACGTGACATCCTCCAATGGGAAGGGAATCCCTTTGAAGATAAGCAGGGGGAAATATCACAATTTTACAATAAAACCAGCAAAAAAAAAAAAAAAAAACAACTCTGAATATATTTACAAATACACACACTATACATAAATACAAGAAAGATAATTACAGAATATCAGCAAAACAAGAAACAAAGGCCATTGAGTAAATACTTGATTCCAAAGAAAGTAAAGCAAATACATAAACAAAGGTAATATTTTACAGAGACTGAAGAGGGGAAATGCTGCTCACGGAGGAATTATTACGCCGTACCACCAGTGTCTTAACATCCAGAATATTTCCTATGACTGTTCGATTTCCATAACTGGGGACGCATCAGAAGTTCACACGACTTTATAAAGTCAGAGGTAAACCGGAGTCCTGTTAAAATGTGTCCTTCCGTAGGTGAGTATTACCATATAAATCTTATGCAGCTTCCATAGGAGACAGATAAAGAATGTTCAACAAACACCAACCTGCATATTTACAGCTTCAAAACGATTCATAAGGCTCAGTGCATTTTAAAAGAACAGATCTTTGTGTCATGTCTGGGTGATTAAACCAGGGAAACCGTGACTTCCTATACGTGAGGATCTTAATAATACTAGGCACTCGTCATTATTGCATAACTTTGACCCTGTTTGCCTTTGCAAAATTATGCCACAAAAAACATAAGAATGTCAAAGGAGAGGGAAAGTAATGCAGAATTGAGTAAAACAACCCTTTATTTTGTCTGAAATCTTTCCAGTAGAATATTGATCACTTTATTTGTTGCTCATGACTCTTGCATACTGTGCTGGATACACTGTTTTCATTGGGTTGTTTCTACTTTATTCACATTTTAAGAGTCAGTATAAAAACATTGAAATAGTTGCTATAAATGAGGCAGCACCGCCTGAATACTGTAATGAACATTTAATTTGATTTTGTTTATAAAAACTACATGCAACTGCAACCGGTTTCACTTGGCCCGCTCAGAGCAGGGCTCGAACCGGTCCTACATGTGCGTTTACAAGGATAGTTCACCCAAATATGAAAATTCGGACATAATTTACTCACCCACATGTCATTTCAAACCTGTATGATTTTATTTCTTATCTATATATATATATGCATATACCTGTATGAATTTATTTCTTATATAGGCCTATATTGAAGCATTTTTTTGTCCATACAGTGAAAGGTCCAAAAGGTCACAAAAAAAAAATGTCTTCAAAATATCTTCTTTTATGTTCCAGAAGAAAGTCATACTGGTTTTGGTCAACATGAAGGTGGGTAAATGATGACAGATTTTTCAGTTTTGGCTGATCTATCTCTTTAAGATGACAAGCCTTTATTGTTCTCACACATAGCCTACTGTAGAACAGTTGAACACTTTTTAAAAAAAAATTATATTAGCTAAATTAATGTCTCTGAAAAATCTGCATATTACGTATAAAGATAATCCCTTGTATTTTAAAAAAGCCCTATTTTGATAGGTATTTACAGCCTGTAAAACGGAGCAATATCCTTTCACTTTCACATATATTACAACATCTTTAAAAGTATTTTTTTTGTACAGAAAATAGTCATATGCTGATGAAGTGCCCCACATTACAGACACACTTCAAAATACAGAATATGATAAGATACATTGGTGATTAATGTCACATCTACCTTAAAATAATTACTTCCGTACTTCATAAAAACAAGGTGCTCATGTTATGTTCAAGCCGATAAACAACAGAATACACACGTGTGTACACACAAATACAGAGGAACATAAAACATGGTGGATCATAATACTTCAGAATGAACGAACAAACAAACAAACAAAAAAAATGCTAGAAATTGATTGGTCGTCTCTAACTGACAAACGGTTACAGAATGTTTCTTGACATGTTTCCTTTCACAGCACTTCAGTTTTCTTTTGTTGGTGACGAAAAGTCCCATGCACCAGCAACTGTGAGATTGATTGTAGATTTAGTCAGTGTGTTTGATCACGTGATCTGTCTGTGCATGGAGTCAAGTGGCTTTTCTCAATGTAAATTCTAGTAACATCTAATCATTTGAGAAGCGATCACATGGCTTTCTGTAGCCAATTGAAAGTGCATATGGATCAAAGGGACAGAAGTCTTACAGATGTCCTTTCAGAAACAGAACAGTTTAGTGAAAACGTATACCTTTACATGAACTCGATCATGGGGAACGTACAGTGGATTTATCTGGGTACAGTATATGTTCAATTAAATTACTTGTATTCATAAAAGCGTGGCATATTGCTTCTTTTGAGTATCTTGGTTATTGTAGTGTGTGTGTCTATATATATATTGATAAGTTAAGAAATCCCTTTGATTGATAGATAGATAGATAGATAGATAGATAGATAGATAGATAGATAGATAGATAGATAGATAGATAGATAGATAGATAGATAGATAGATAGATAGATAGATAGATAGATAGATAGATAGATAGATAGATAAATTTAGCTCACTGGCTGCCCTCTACTGGTCACTTTGGGGATTGTTCAAATGGTGTGATAAAAACAAATATGTGTAAAAAAACATTGGTAACATTAAAATTAGCATTCATTAAACATTAACATTAACATTCATTAAAATTAGTTAATACATAAGGTATTATGAACTAACCATGAAAAAAATTGAATAGCACTTATTAATCTGGGTTAATGGTAATTTTTACATACACTAATAGCCTACATTTGAACATTTCGTATAATATATCATGAACAGAAAAATTGTATAGTTATAATTTACCATTTACCTAGATTTATAAATGCTTTAAATACTGTTGTACTGCACACTTCCATTCAAAAGTTCGGGGTCAGTGAGATTTTTTATTTGAATTAACACCTTTACTCAGCAAGGATGTATTAAATTGATCAAAAGTGACAATAAAAACAGTAATAATGTTACAAAAGTGTTTTATTTCAAATAAATGCGGTTCCTTTGAACTTTCTATTCCTCAAAGAATCCAGTTTTTTTTTTATATCTCAGCTTCCAGAAAAATATGAAACAGCACAATTGTTTTCAACATTATTAATAATAATAAAAAAGAATTCTTGGGCAGCAAGCATATTCAAATGATTTCTGAAGGATCATGTGACACTACAGATTGGAGTAATGATGCTGAAAATTCAGCTTTGCCACCACAGGAATAAATTAATTGTTATATTATATATAAATACATGATATATTAAAATAAA
The DNA here is from genome assembly GCF_029890125.1 of Rhinichthys klamathensis goyatoka. Classification (NCBI taxonomy): domain Eukaryota; kingdom Metazoa; phylum Chordata; class Actinopteri; order Cypriniformes; family Leuciscidae; genus Rhinichthys; species Rhinichthys klamathensis. The sequence continues at coordinate 714,812 of NW_026606706.1, forward strand.
AAATGGTTATTTCAATTTGTAATAATAATTCTCATTATTATTGTTTTACTGTATATTTGATGAATTAACTGCACCCTTGATGAACTTAAGAGACTTCTTTCAAAAACAAAAAACACCAAACTTTTGAAAAGTATTGTACATTGTTAGTTCAATGTTACCCGATGCATTAACTACTTGAAGTGTTTTTAAAATAATTAGCACATGAATGCACTGATGTTTGCAAAGACTTTAACTGAAGCATTAACACAGTTACAGTACTTCAGTAAATACAAAGTAAAGAACAAAGCCTATCAATACTGCTGTACTGACCATAAATTACATCTAGGCTTCATAGTCCAAAAGCAACCTCACAAAAGGAAAAGAAAACAGAGGATTCCTCTGGATATTCTACAAAGCGACTTCACCTCCAAAATGTGGCAGCTAGAAATCCACAATAAACAGAAGAGCTATAGGAATTATAGAAAACAAAGCGGCACTGGTAGAAATCCAAAGTTTTGTCTGTGTTTCAAAGCCACCTGATGAGATAGATAGATAGATAGATAGATAGATAGATAGATAGATAGATAGATAGATAGATAGATAGATAGATAGATAGATAGATAGATAGATAGATAGATAGATAGATAGATAGATAGATAGATAGATAGATAGATAGATATGTACGTACTGTATAAGTGTAAGAGCCAGACCAGCTCACCCATCTGGTGCTCAGAATGAGTATATTGCTCTTCTACCTCGAGTTACCTGTCTGAGTAGACCCTCATTATCCAGATTTACTCTAATTAGTGAGTTAGTGTGATGAAATTAAGACAAATGTGGATGGTAGACTGCAGGAGCCCAAGTATGTTTTGTCTGTTTATCAAATTGAATCGATTTCAGTTTAAAATCAACAGTTGTGGGGAACAGAAGATATAATGACCCAAAATGTGTTGTTTTTGTTGCGTAATCTCATTCGCTGGTATGTTAACCTGTAAATGGCAACCTCTGAAACCTCCCGAATCACTGGCCCAAAGTCTCCGTCATCAGAAGAACTGCATGATCCTTCACAGATGTGTCTGGCTCTTGATGTTCCACAATAATGTAAATGTAAAAAAATTGTGCAAGCATACAATTCCCGGTCAAGCTCCCCTTTGCATCTGCCAGAACAACACGTAAAGCCCTTCCACTCTGCGTTTCTTCACATTGTAGATGTCGACTGAGAAGCAGCCATGTTTAAACAGAACACAAGGATGATTCAGAATGGAAAAATCAGAAAACGAACCGTTTGTCCGAGTGAAATATTCCTTTGAATACACATGAGACAATCAACATCCTGGACTCCAAATGTTTCAGGCCTGTAGATGAGCCTCCTCCCTCCCTGAATGGACCCTGTTTAGCTCTGCAAATGTGAGGAAAGCATTGTACTCCTCCTTCACTTGTTCTTTTATCCTCTCTCTCTCTCTCTCTCTCTCTCTCTCTCTCTCTCTTTCTCAGGGGCAGGGATGGCCATTTTTGTATCCAGCCCAGCTGAACACTATTGGGGGAGATCCAGCTCTCCCTTGTGTGTGTGGATTCAGACCAGCATGTGTCTGCGACGATGCAGGGCCAGATGGTCTGAGCGGGAAAAGCTTCGGTCGCAGTCCCCACACTTAAAGGGTTTGACCCCTGTGTGTTTACGATAATGCCGTGTCAACTCGTCCGAGCGGGCGAACTTCCATGTGCAGCCGTCCCAGGTGCACTTGTATGGCTTCTCACCTGGTGGAGATAATGGATCACACTTAAGCAAAAAAAAAGACACAGATGCAATTTGTAAAATCTGAACCAAATTAAGACTGGTTATCCCCCAAAATCAAATAAATTGGTAGTGAAACTATGTGTATGGACAGCATTTGTGTGCTCACTTACCTGTGTGTGTCCTCCGGTGTGCCTTTAAATGGGAGCTCTTAGTATAAACCTTATTACAGCCTGCAAAGTCGCACCTGTGGATGCGTCTTTTCTTGGAGTCTGGAGATTCAGGTGGCTGTGGCCGTCGAATGCTCTCAATACTGAATGGTGACATGGAACTGAGGCAGAGAGAAAGACATTTAGTTAACACTGATTAACACATAACATTACAATGTTGCAGGAAATAGCCAACTGACTAACTTGTTCAGCATCCTAAACAAAACACCTAACACAGCAGGCATGTATACAAGCTAATTGCTGCCACCATGTGGTAACATGATTTTAAAGCAGTAGTACTTGACGTACTAGACATGGACCACCTTTGCATGTGTCAGTATTACATGTTATCTTTATTATGATAAAGTGTTTCAAGCACTAATTTTCAGCAGCAGCGCTCGCAGTGTGGTGAATCTATGCGTCAAAGCAAATGAAATCATATTTCACCTCAGCTGTGAATGTTTGTTTGCCATCTTAATGTAATGCAATAAGAAGTAAATAATGGCAAGAAACATCTTTCTACTGACTTTTCCTCACAATCTAGGGTCACTAATAATGTTCTTATGCTTTTGAAAGAAGTCTCTTATGCTTGCCAAGGCTGCATTTATTTGATCAATAATATTGTGAACTAATATTACAATTTAAAATCGTTTTCTAATTTAATATATTTTAAAATATAATTTATTCCTTTGATGGAAAAGCCAATACTCCAGTCTTCAGTCAGGTTATTCTTCAGAAATAATTAGCTGGTCAAGAAACATTATCATTATAAATGTTGGAAGCAGAATGTTCATTTGAAACCGTCATAACATGTATTTGAAATACAAATCTTTTGTAACATTATAAATGTCTTTACTGTCACTATTGATCAATTTGATGTGTTATTGCTGAATAAAAGAATAAATTTCTTTAAAAGAACATTTGAATAATACATATATATATATATATACACACACACACTTTATTCGGTACACCTTGCTAGTACCGGTTTGGACCCCTTTTGCCTTCAAATCTGCTTTAATTCTTCATGGCATAGATTCAAAAAGGTGCTAGAAACATTTCTCAGAGATTTTGGTTCATATTGACATGATAGCATCACAAAGTTGCTGCAGATTTGTTGGCTGCACTTCTATGATGTGAATCTCCTGTTCCACCACAACCCCAAGGTGCTCTATTTAGTGAACAAGGCAGGATGGAGCCATGCTTTTATGTTGTTTACTCCAAATTCTGACCCAACCATCTGAATGTCGCAGCAGAAATCGAGACTCCTCAGACCAGGCAACGTTTTTCCAATCTTCTATTGTCCAATTTCTGTGAGCCTGTGTGAATTGTAGCCTCAGTTTCATGTTCTTCTTTCCTGACCTCTGGTATCAACAAGGCATTTTTGCCCACAGAACTGCCGCTCACTGGAAATTTTCTCTATTTCAGATCATTCTCTGTAATCCCTAGAGATGGTTGTGTGAGAAAACCCCAGTAGATCAGCAGTGCTATATGAAATACTCAGACCAGCCTGCCTGGCACCGACAACCATGCCACTGTCTTCCACATTCTGATGCTCAGTTTGAAGGTGAGTGTGTGTGTATATATATATATATATATATATATATATTTAAAAATTTTTTACTTATTGCTAATGTTCTACTCAAAATGTATCACTAGATGGCGCTGTAGGCTATAGCTGCATTTTGATGGTACAAGGCAACTGTTCAGAGGCCAAAAAACATGCCTTTTTTTCTTACAAAACCAGCCCTAATTCTTATAGAGATGTGACATTTGTTGCCTGTTAGTTTGCTGTTAGTAAAATCCAAGAAAATGTTTTTACATACTTATTCCAAATCACAATATTACAGGATCAGATGAATAAAACTACACAGTATTAACACACTGTCTGTTCTGATTGCTGTGGGAAAATGAATTATTGCCATTCCAGACGGTGGGCCCGATTTCAAACTGTAAAGCTGGCTCTCATTGAGAGGATTTGTACATATCAACCAATGAGCTCACTGAACTGTTGGAGAAGAGCAGAGAGCCACGTAAGTGTGAGGACACGCTGTGTATGAAAGCGAGAGAGCGTACGAGTCGTTTTGTTCCATTTCTCCCATAGGTAGAGACAGAGAGGAGCGCCTAATTACATTACATTGTCCTCGCTCGCCTTCCCTTCTAAGGTAATAAGAGCTGTATGTCCCCTGCTTTGCTGATTGGCATGGGCTGGGCCTGGGGGGCGGAGCCAGACAACCCCTCCAGTGAACTGTCTCCACCACACGCAGCCCACTTCCTGTTTCTCCCCTGCTCCTGGGTCACCTGTTGGTGTTGGTGCGCTGCCAAGCGAAGGCCTAGCGGAAATGAGCCAATGTGTGAGAAATGAGGCTGAACTCTCTCGCTGCCTCGAGCAAAAGCACACCGAGAGTGAAAGAGAGAGAGAAAGAGACCCAGGAGGGGAGAAGTGAAATTGAGAAGAGGAGACAAAGAGAAGCCGAGAAAGAGGCAATGAGCCAAACAGGTTGTTTTTTTCTCTCTCTCTCTCTCAGAGAAATTACAAGAGAGCGAAAGAGAGTCACAGAGAGTTTCTGTGAGAATGAAAGTTGGTGGCAAGATAAAAATGGAGGGGGGTTGATGTTGGAAGGAGAGCTTGGAGGGAGTGAGGGAGCATGAAGGGAGTGACAGGATTTACAGTGGAAAGAACTCTCACAGGATGTTTACAGTCTGATATATTTCAGAGGGGACGCCACTGACATAAATAGTGATACAGTAGTCTGAATCGTGGAAAATGACTTGAAAATACATATTCACCTGACAGGTACTGTACAGACACCTCTTCCCTTTTTTGTCCTTCTCAAATCAGGTGCATTGTCAATAGACGTCGAGCAATATATTATTTTATTCAATCAGCCAAAGCTAAAAAATACCCCCTTAAATTGCTTTATAATTACAGCTCACAAACACGTGAGGGAAACTAAATATTAAAATGAATATAAACACACACTACCGTTCAACATTTTAGGGCCGGTAAGATTTTGAAATGTTTTTGAAACAAGTCTCTTATGCTGACCAAGGCTGCATTTTTTTCTTGTTCAAAAATACAATAAAATGTTGTGAAATATTATTACAATTTAAAAAAGCTAGTTTCTTTTTTAATACATTTTAAAATGGAATTTAAATCCTGTCAAGGCAAAGCTGAATTTTCAGCAGCCTATTCAGCATTTATTTGAAATAGAAAACTTTTGTAATATTATACATTTCTTTTATGTCATCCTTGACGCTTGCTGAATAAAAGTATTAATGTCTTTCAAAAAAAAAAAAAAAAATGATTGAATGGTAGTGTATATGTATATAATTTTATTTATTGATTGGTTTGTTTTTACTGGCTTTTATTGGGATTTTTGGTTGAAAAAAAAATAAAACATTGAAACTTTGAGTCTAAAATCTAAAAATTGGCTCAGCTTAGATATTGATATCAGCTAAATCCATTTTCAGTAGATCTTTAATTTAAATCTATAATGTAATAAACATCTGGCCAAGAGGCCTGACATCCAGTCTCACACATCTGCTGTCCTCCCTGCAGGCACCAGGTGTCCTCTAGATTCAGGTATGGTGCAACGACACCAGGTACTAGGATGATCTCCTGGTTGGATGGACCCCTATTTTGCCCAGCCCAACCCTCACATCCCCCAGCACGATGAGGACCAAGCTACTTTTAGTTTATACCCCACTTTTTCCTTCGCTTTTATATACAATTTTAGTTCAATCAAAGTCTTTATCCATGTCCAGCCACTGATCCATCCATGTCCAACATAATGCTAGTGCCGTCACTTACTGTATAACATAGAAGAGCTTTGCAGCCCAGATGATGCCTCGACCTTTGAAACAGCTCTTGTGTAAACCCTGCATAACCCTGTCGTCCTGGCTTTGTGCTTTTGTCTGTGTTTGGGGGTGGGGTGTATGAATTGTTTGGTTCTGAAATGTTTCAAATCAGACTGAATTGAGCTCTTGCTCCTTTTGTCTCAGCTCTCCCTTCAGAGTGACCAGCGAAGTAAGCTTTCTGCTGAGGGCTCCGGGTGTTCTCTGATACGCTCCCCTAAACATTTGTCACAACAAGACCTGCATCTTATCCAGCAATCCCGCAAAGAGAAAGCAGGCTTCAGAAAGGAATGACAGAGAAGAACCAGGGAGAGATTAGGTTAGACTACTGTATGCCTACTCTAGCCCTTTCATGCATAGTGGTCACTAACAGTGGACAGCTATTAAAAAAGCATTTTCTTGAATTTGCAAGGGTTTTGATGGCAAAGTTGCACATCAATCTCTTCAGTGGACCCTGGTGGATCATCCTATACATTGCAACCAAGTTGCAAGCCGTTGTGTTTCGAGTTTTTCCCACCTCCAAACCAAGATGGCCAATGGTCAGTCAGACATGCCAAGTTGCTCCGGAATATCCACCCATTCCTTCTATCCTAGGAGACTCTTGTAGGTAAAAAAAATATTGCAGCATCAAGCAATATCTAATGAGTCATATGACAGTAAAATTTTCCAAGTTTTGATTTTAGATTGGGAGAAAAATCTGATTAATCACCTGTCCACTATAGTGGACCTCATGCATCAATGGCTATATTTCAGCTACAATTCATACTTATACTGTGAATATTGTTTTTGAAAATACTTAATCTGCAGTGACGTTTTTTTACTGTAAATAAATGTATTTGTATTATTAGAATGTTAATTTCATTGACATCGAAAAAAGTTATGTGATTACATAATTTATGTGACTTATGTATTACTTTACTCATTTCATCAAAAAAGTTATCTAATTATGTAATGCATTACTTGTTAGATCAAAAAGTTATCTGTTTACGCAATGAATGTTGCTTGTAATGCATTTATTTACTCGTAACATCAAAAAGTAATCTGATTACGTAATGCATGTTACTTGTAATGTATTACTTTACTTGTGAGATCAAAAAGTAATCTGATTTCGTAATGTACTATATTGTAATGCGTTACTTTACTCGTAACAACAAAAAGTAATCTGATTACGTAATGCACATTACTTGTAATTAATTACTTTACTTGTTAGATCAAAAAGTAGTCTGATTAGGTAATACATGTTACTTGTAATACATTACTTTACTCGTAACATTAAAACAAATCTGATTATGTAATGCACGTTACTTGTGACACATTACTTTACTTGTAACATCAAAAAAGTAATCTGAATGCGTTATGCATGCCCCAACACTGCTAATTTCAGATGAGATTGAAAAATACGTATCGCTAGGTTTTCTCAGAAGAGGCCTATGCTAGAAATGTGTCTATCTTGAACATAATCAGAATTATCAGCTAATAAGGGTAAATTGACATACTCTGGCACACTGGAGGGAGCATCTGAGTGGTTTCCACTGTTGTACCTTGACAGGCTGTAGAAATTTCTGATGGAATCACGTCCTCATGTTCTGATATCAAAGATACACGAAGTGCAACTTGTATGAAGTTCAATTGCATTTGCAATATTTCGAATTTATATTTTTTGTATATATTTTATAGTTTTCACATGATTTGATATAATTGTATTGATTAGTTTGTTAAATACACATACTTTATCTGTTTGATTATTGTATTATGTTTAATATAGTATCTCTTCAGTTTAAACCATAAATGCATGCTGTCCACTCAAGTGGACACCTGAAAAAAAAAAAAAAAAAATCAAATCTTGTTTTTCATGCCCTAAGAGCAATAAAAACACATAGGAAAAAAATCCTGACTGAGGTTATCATAATTCATGCATGAAAGGGCTAGAGTCTAGATATAAAATAATATAGTAGATTATTTATTATAAATAATAAATATGAATATTTTATCAATACTAATTGAGCTATCCTTTTAAGTCAGCACTAGTTAATGGCAATATAAGTCAATAATACATATCTAATATAGGCCACAGCAGTAAATAATAATTAATATAATCATGCATCCTTAGTACTGAAGTTTGATAATGCAGGAACATGCAAGTGTGTTTCTGTCCTAAAAGAACTGACAGTAGGTAGTTGTGTGTGTCTGTGTGTGTGTAGCCACACTCCCAACCTGTCTGACCGAATGACCCTTTGGAACTCGAGGGACCCAAATGAACCTGCCATGGCCACTTTAACGATATTATAGTCCCTTTCCCATAGGGATTCATAGACTGCTGTTGAACACACAAAATACAGCAACTCACATGCAGTAGATGCATTTGTCACTCAGAGATGTCAAAGATGGGCACAGGCTTTTCGTCTGTTCTTCTGAAACTGATATCAAGTTAAAGCCAGATATCAGCACATAACACATCTGGCCTCTCGCTCAGAGTGCCCCGGTGTAATAGACGGCTTCTTTAGCTGCATGTATATTTCAATTAAGTGCAGAGCTAGCAGTTCTCTCTCTCCTAAATTGGCTCGTCTGGTGTTGAGGACAGTCTTATAGTGGAGACTGAGTCATTTTGGGTCGGCTGTGACTGGCCTCTGACAGGTCCGTGAGCCCGGTTATTTTAGTCCCGCGGGCTTCACGGTGCCAGCCAACCTATGCGTCCACAAACTCACCCCTCAAAGGGAAGACATCACTCCTACCGTTAGACGCTCTGGTCTCAGTTTAGACTGCATTTTATTGCCCAGCATTTCAAATTTTCTCCTTCGATTACTGCGCAAAAACACTGACCCAATGAAATGACAATATTCTTCATCAAACACTTCCTTGATGTGATAAATGCTTATTTGTTCATGTCCATTGAGTCCGCCATGCTATCAGTGTATTTTATGGTGACGCTGCCCACAAAGTTATCTTATTTCACATGCTAGAATGAACACAGCTGCACACATGACCTCTTTCTCCATCTCTCTCTCTCTCTCTCTCTCTCCGTAAACAGCCAAAAGCAGCAGCTCTCCCAATAACACCATTCTTGCAAACCTGGTTAAACTGTGTTTTGGCATTCTGCTGCACTGGGGGGCAAAGTCCTAGTACCGTTCGTTCACAACACATTCGGAGCAAAGGGAAACATTTGCACGGAATCAGCGCATGAGCTCTGACATACAGAGGAATCCAGGAATACTTTCCAAACCATTTGCCTAAATAACAGTCAGACGACAGGGTGCTGGTAGGGGGGCTGGCTCATGGAAAACTCTTTGGGAGAAGTCCTAGTCTGTTTTTTACAGCCTGCAGGCTTGAGAGTCTTCTGGTTTTGATCATGTCACTGTCTTTAATGGGACGACTACCTCATCTGAGTAAAGACACATGGAGTTGTGCAGACAAGAATGGAAGATGACAGCTAATGTTACCAAAGAGCTGGTATCTCAAAGAACGGCCTATAAGGAAACGCTTCACAGTTTGCACAAGGCTTTTGATAGGTGTTCATTTCCAACTCTTCAATACATTAAAGGGATAGTTCATCCAAAAATGACCATTCTGTAATCATTAATTCACGCTCTTGTCGTTCCAAACCTGCATGACTTCTTGTTCTCTGGGGACCACAAAAGAAGATTTTCAAGAGTGTTTCAACTGTTACAGTGAAAGTCAAAGAGGTTTAAAACAACATTGATTGGACCCCACTGACATTCATTGTATGGACAAAAATAAACACAAAGACATTTTTTAAATATATCTTGATTATGTTTCGTAGGAAAAAGTAAGTCAAACAGGTTGGGAACAACACAAAACTGTAAATAAATGATAATTTTTGGGTGAACAACCTCTTTAAAGCAGTGGTCCTTAACTAGGGGGTCCCAATAAGTATTCAAATTATTTATATTAACCCCCGGTTTCACAGACAAGGCTAAGCCTAGTCCCAGACCAAAATGCATGTTTTAACTGTTTTAACTGAAAGCAACTTGCACTGGTATACCTTAAAATATGTCAGTGCCTTTGTTTTGTCTCAAGATGCACATCAGTAATGTTTTTTTTTTTCTAAGGCACATTTATAAAAAAAACTTAAATGTCCTAATTGAACAAAGGCCTACTCTTGTCTTAATATAAATCCTGTCTGTGAAACCGGGCCTTAGTTTTATTAACATAATCCTAGTTAAAATGCTAAAACAATACACTAAAAATACAGATGTACAACATTAAACTATCATCATATTTTTGAGTTTATTTATGTTTTATTACAACAGGTGCATATCAGTAGATGGAAGGGCCTTTGAATATTGTCTTGAATCAAGGGGGGCCTTGGATCCACTGCTTTAAAGTCAAACTTCAAAGCAGAATCTCCAAATAGACTGTTAGCAGTACGTCGATACAATTTTCTAGCTGAAGATTGTCAGTCTGCATATGTTGGAGCTTGATTTCCAGTGCACGCTGGTGTGTTTGTGAGAGTGTGTCTTTGGAGGATACTCACTCCTGCACTGCTCGTGCTATAGACAGCGCTGTGGATCCTGTTTCATTAACACTGTCCAAGGTCACGTTTGGCAGGTCGTCATCATCACTGTCACTTTTGATTTGTCTTGGCGACAGGCCATTGGGATCTGTTTGTGCTGCCGCAGGGGGAGAACAACAGAGGAGGAGGTTAGTTACATGACTGTAATATGCGTTCTGCCCGAGGCCATTCTCAGGCCCATTCAGAAGCTCACAATATGCCACATGACGCTGAGTAGAAATTAGCACAGCATTTCAGGGTGTTTCTTCAACTTTTGGCACCTAAATGTCCCAGGGGTTGATTTTTATTAAAACGAACAGATTTCAACCTTTTTTTTCTGTTTATTGTATTAAGGTCACATTAACTGTCTTGGAAACATTATCGTGCCCTCATTATTTATATTTGCAACTTTTCAAATGCCCAAAAATGTTATAACTATAATTTCCACCACAGACTGATATTAAACACAGTACATAATTTTGAGATGGTTGAAATGACCCTGTGGTTTATTTACTAAAAGGTCGACAGGGCCAAAAGGGTCCAAAGGAAAAGAAACACCCTTCAATTCATCTTACAGCACCTAAAAACTTATTGGTAACCAGCGCCAATACAACACCATTTCCAGCGACACAGTCAATTTCTGTCCTCATTGAAAGTGAATGCTGCGGGAAGCAGTGTTATTTTAGTATTATTTAATTTAGTATAATAGTACTTACTATTTACTATTATAGTATTTATTAATATTTTGAATTAGCTTATATTAATATTTTCTTACTCTTATTACTTACACTTATTTATTTCAGTTAAGTGCCAAGGCAACATTTATTTTTGCTTTGTACGTTTTTTTATTTAATATTTATATTTGATTATATTTCAGCTTTAGGTCAATTATTGTAAAGGATTCTTAATAGTTTTAGATAACAATAACAACAATGGTATGAAGTGACAGAATCCCAGACAATCAGAACATACAGTTATTCGCATTTTTTTTTTAAATAAAATGAAAAAAAGTAAACCTTGAATAGAAGCATCTGCCAAACGCATAAATGGAAATGGAAAAATATTGATGCTTTATCATGTCCTGGTTCGGACATAATGTAACATTTCAGGTGTGTGCTTGTTTGTGAGTTTGTCATCAATTACAGGTTTTTAATTCAGACACACCTGCATATGTCTTGCTGTATGTCAGTGTTTTAGACTGGCGGACACAGAACACCCGGCCGTCTCTGATTACTGTATCTCATTCCCCACAGATTGAGAGCAGCATTCTCCCTGACTCAAAGCTTTGTTAATATTATGTGGGTTAGCCCAGGCTGCAGGGCTACGCTTCTAATTCGCTGCTCTCTCAGCAGTCTGTCAGACCTGATCCCGGATCAGAGGTGTCCGTGCTGTCCCCCAATCAGCCTAGGGCGGTGTGTCCTGCGGGCATGTCACCAGCACAGGCGATCAGACACCCGGAGAGCGTCTAAAGACAACAGCTCTGTGCTGCCACTCACCCTTTATTTCTTGGGTGTTGGACATAGTTATCCTGCCAATTTATGAATTTCTGTATAAATGATGGCAACACTTAAGATGTCAGATATTTGATCTCAGAAGCGTTTCGGTGTAAAACTTAAAAATTTTGAGGGCCATGTTTTTTTTGAGCTGCCACTGCAGACAATGCACCTCAGCAAACCACACTCAAACTACACACTGATAATGTTTTTTAAAAAATTGGTCAAAAGTGACATTAAAAACTTTAACATGGTTACAGAAAATAATATTTCAAAATGCTGAACTTTCTATTCTATTCAACATTGATCAATAATAAATGTTTCTTGAGCAGCAAATCAGGATATAAGAATGATTTCTGAAGGATCATGTGACACTGAAGACTGGAGTAATGATGATTCTGAAAATTCTGCTTTGCCAACACAGGATTACATTGCATTTTAAAATATATTAGCAGATATTTTCAATTATAATAATATTTTGCAATACTTTTGCTGTATTTTTGATCAAGTAGATGCAGCCTTGGCGGGCATAAGAGACTTTTCAAAAACATTTTAAAAATCTTACAGAGCCAAAACTTGTGTACACACAACCCTGTGAGAACAGACCAGCACTCCATTTTTTACGTGCAATTTACTAGTAAAGAACCATTAAGTTAAACATCACATGCACTGGTCTAGCTTCACACATATTGCTTTTAAGCTGTTTCTATGTCTTTTGCAAGGGGCTTAAACATCCACTTTAGCCACAAACGCTCAGCAAAAACTAACGGAGGATTTCAATGAAAGATTAATTGGACACATTACAAGAGCCTGGAGCTTTTCTCTCTCCTTCTCCATTGTGTCTACTCAGGGCAGGCTAGACACAAATCAGTTATAGCATATTGCAGATTATAACCTCTTTATAGGCTAATGCAAAACAATTTATTATGATGCAAGATCAATGTTCAAAACAGATCCAGAATCATATTTGTATACTGTTGATTCCCCTGATTATTTTTAATGCACTCTAATATTTTATAACTTCTTATTTGTATTATATTTTTTAAATTGTATTTCTTTATTTAATTGTATTTGTCTTTTTAGTTTGTGCTGCACTTTTTAATGTGCTAGCTATATACCTAAACTAAAAGATGCAAGACTAAATCATGAGGAAAACCATCTTTAAAAAATGTATTTAAAAAAAAATAAAAACATTTGAATTTACTCTACAGTATAGACAGATATTATAGACAGCATTCACAAATAAAATGGCCTGTCTCTGTACTGCCTCTGTCGACTGTTTCCACCATAATCCATTCAATCTACCTACAGTTCATAGCTTGCCTGGATATTCCTTAAAAACTACCATATAAAGGCAATGACAAAAGCGAGAGTTCATAAGAGGTGGTGAAGCAAACCCCATGATTTCTTTCTCCTGTTGTTTCCAGCCATAGCCTGTTTCCATGGTAACTCAGCCGAGACAGAGCTGTGGAGAAGGGCACACCCCCTCCCACCTCCCCCTGGCAACCTGTACACGAGTATGCGTGAGCATGTAAAAGTGTGCGCTGTCCATTGTGTTTCCAGCTGTCAGTGGCCATGATGTGGCCATACATTTACATGTAAGTGCTGATCGGTGCATACTGGTGTCTCAATATAGTGGTAAAATCTAACTGTCTCACTATCATGTAAGCATATCACCGTCTGCTACCCTGTTGAACCCGCCCAGGTCTGACCCCATTTCCTCTGTGCTGTTTCGGAGCTCTCTGGGTGGAGTCCATGTTGCTATGTGCCTGACTGCTCGCGGTGCCACCCATCTTCAATATCCGCCCCACCCCATTATGCAAACCTTGTTTTTCCTTTCTTTCCTCATCTGAAGCTGAGCGAGACACCCAGTATTTAAATCCTCCTTCTAGCAGGATGCCCAGCCCTGCCCAACCATTTGGGACAGACACCCTTCCCAGATAAACAAGAGGTTGAGCAACAAACAGCTCCCTTGTGCCCTCCGCTCGGGCCGAACACCATTTGACAGCAACACCCAGAACATCATGGCTTACTGCCAGAGTATTAAAACTCGCCCTACAGGAAACCAACTCTAAACAGCAGTCCGGTGAGGTCTCGAGAGTTTGGGAACGCACCATGCAAGATGTGTGCTTCTGATTAGGGCATGTGGGACCTTTCTGCATGATGGACTTGAGACAGCAACACATATCCTACATTTGAAGAAACCACATTCATCCCAGGATGATTAGTGTCTTAAGATACTGCATAACTGTCGGCCTTATGTATTCAATATAAACATATACAACTCCCTATATATGGATGTTTCTTAAACAATGGGCACTTTCGGCCCTGTTGACTTTTAGAAAATAACAGACTTTTCACACTCTCACTAGTAAATTTGTCTACTAACAATGTCCAACAGAAGCCAAACATGCATTCCAGGACAATTTTTGTCATTTTTTTTTTTGAACATTTCACAATTTTGTGGTGGAAAGGACATTTTGAGCTTCTTCTTTTTTTTTTAATAAAAATAAACCTTAATCTAGCTACGGCTATTTTCACAGCTAACACATTATGAATCCTAAATACACATAATTTGATTGAAATTACTATAATAAAATTATGGTATATACCATTTTTTTTTTTTTTTTTTTTCTACACATCATGTCTCATGTTTCATTCCTCACTGAACACTGTTGTGTCCTTTGTAAACAAGTACACACACTTATATATAAAACGTTATTATGGGCAAAATTGTTGTTTGAGGTAAAAAAAAAAACAAAAAAACACCGCAACTGTGGGCTAGACGTATAATAAAAAACTGGGATATAAAAGTGCCTAACGTTGAAGAAACACCCATATGTTAACTTGAACAAATGTAAAAGCACATCTCTACACTGTAGCTGTAATCTCAATTGTGTTTTCACGTTTGAGTCCTCTTGAAAAGAACAAAATTCAGACCTTTCATGTTAAAAAAAAAAACACAAAAAGAAATTTTTCAACAAAGTGAAAAAGAAATTAGTTCGCTTAGTGTTCGCTTAATCTCATTTTTGGTCCATATGTGAAAGACTATTAGTTCACTTTGCTTTTACGCTGTATACCGCAATTTGAGATGAAATGAAGCAAGTGTGAAAATACCAACATGCTTGGGTGTGTTTGAAAAAAGCAGCAAAGTGCTAGCCTAGGAATATCTTGAATAATGTATAGGACAACATGCACCTTGTCAGCTTTTCAAATGACTTCCAAATCTAAATCTTTTCGTTAAAAAGCAACAGTATATTTTCGTCAAATGGCAATCTGAGATGGCTTGCAGGTCGACCGCCATATTGGCTGGTACATAAATCAAAATGACCTGCCACTCTCCAAACAGTACTAGCATTTGGATGGTGGTAGGAATTAATTCCCCACCCTGCTTACTTGATTTGGAATTAGGCTTTTAGTTTATATGCCCTCCACTTCAGAAGCAGTGCGTATGCAAGGCCTGACACACATCACATACTCCCTAACAGCAGGAAGTACACAGGCAGCTGAGGACAATCAACCCATGTCTGCATGTCATTATGAGTATGGTGCTTTTCTGTGAAGAAAGGACAGAGAGATTCTGCTGTCTGAAGCTAGTCTTACAAATCCGAACAGATTCTTTTAATCAGCTTTCATTTTTTCCCCTATTCCAGCTGATTTCTTTTCCCCTGTGATCAAAATTTCATTCGATTTCAGCATTCCCCTTGGGGCAGGTTGATGTTAAGTGCTTCCCCCAGGGGCACAGTGGTGATCAATTAAGTAATTCTCAAACTGTTAAGTTGCAAACCTCCAACTTTTCAAATCCAGGGATCAACTTACTGTATAACTGTATGAAAAAAAAATGATTGAACAATCCAAAATGAGGTCCTTACCTTTGCCCAGGCACTTGGCCTCGTCCAGGAGAGGTAACATGATGGTGGAGTTGAGGGTGGAAGGAGAGCGTACGGATGTGGTGTACATGAGGGGCAGCGACTGCACCACAACAGGGATACGGTGCACCTGACTGGGCAGTTTACTGGGACTCGAAGGGGGAACAGGGTGGATGATGTGCAAAAATTGCTGGCCTCTAACTCCATGAGAAGAGCCCACCAACGGCCCGGGTGTCAAAACGGAGGGCATTCCCGCGGAGATGGAGGCGATGACGGAAGGTGAGGACGACGATGATGAAGAGGAGGATGGAGAGAAGGCTGAGGTAATGGGTGAGGTGTTGGATGAAGGAGATGATGTCCGTGTTTTGTTGATTGACAGGTCCACGGGCTCCGTCTGGGTCTGGAACTGCTCGGATGAAAGCAGGTCTTCTGGAGGTTCTGCCTTCACTTTGCTGAGCAGGATTGGCACCGCCTCCATATCAGGATAGCCGTGCACTTTGGGTGACTGTAAGGAAGACATATATAAAAGCCATGTAAATCTCTCCAATCAAATTTCTGACACAAATGCTCATTGATGAGTTCTTTTTTTTAAATATACATTTTCAAAAATAATTTATTGTATAAATTGTATTTAAATATGAACTCTTTCCCTGCCAGCATTTTAAAAAAAAAAATTTTTTTTTACAAAACTTTCATGGCCCCCAAATATTTTGTTACATTTTTTGTTGTTTAAAAGCAAAGGCTCTGTTATTTTCTTTTTCTTTTCTTTTTTTTTTGAAAAAATATTAAAAACATTTGTTTTTATCAACACACAAAAAAAACATAGATCGAGTCCATCAACATCCCCTAAGCTTGCACAGCAGTATATCTTGTCCTGGGTCGACATTTCATTCGTTAACGTTAGCCAGATTTGATTTATATGCTGTTTAATGTTTGTAGCTTACATGTGCGTCAGTCATGCTTCTTTCGTTTATTTATGCTTCTTCTCCGCTTGTTTTTAGATCCAGAGATTCAGTACTATTTCAGAAGAGGCCCCTACCGTATAACAAGTGAATACATTTATTATCGGAAAATCAAGTCAATGGCGAGGAAGCATTGTGTCATACGACGGAAAATTCTTTCAATGGCACGGAAAGAGTTCAAATATACAGTTGATCAAAAATATGAAGAAAAGCTTTTCATAATATAATTTATAACAACAATTCCCGGCACATTCAAATTTGGGTCCGCAACATGGACAAAACATAGCTTCCCCTTTTTTTTGCTTTCTCAACTATCAGAACTACATCTTGGGGACAGGATCTGTCAACTCCTCACATTTGTCTGCTCAAAAACACCTAAAGTGCTAGCAGACAAAGCGCTCATCTCTGCAGTAAGCGCATACAGTGAAATGATCAGTCCTGAGCAGGCGGCTAATCATGACAGAGCAGCTCATTAAACCGAGGGGAAAAGTTCTCGAATTGCAACTGCAGATGTGATAAACGGTCTGCTGCAGAATCACGGCTTGACTTTGTTTATAGACTCACTTTTCTTTATGCAGACTGAGTGGGCCTGTAGCAAATTACAATTTTCCCCCCAGAGTTCATACTTTTTTTACTCCTGGCACGTAGAGTCACTCTGAGCGTTACCGACCCATGAATCAGCAGTATATGGTACAATAAAACTGCATTTGAATCCAAAAACAAACAAATGTCAGGCAATTAAATATGCTGACATGACCCGTAAAAACCCAGGTGGAGTCATTCAGGGTTCAGAGGGCATTGTCACAGGTCAGGACACATGACCTTAAGGTCAGGGTTACAATACTGATATGACTGGGCAGGGAAAAGAGCAGTATATTCAGAACAAAGAACCCCCTTTCTGCAAAGTGTGACAGCGCTGACAACAATGGTTCATTGGTGATTTAGTCTCTTTCAGGAGTTTTTGGGCTAAAGAAAAAGCACAATAAAACTTTTTCACAGCTCTACTCAATTGACCGGTGGGGCTATTAAGGGATTATAGGGTCTGCAAATATCTCCAAGTCAGTTTTCTCTTGCAGGCCAAACATTTGCATTTTTTTTTAAAAGCGCTCCTTTAACATCTGTAACTGATTTTTATTTTTACACCAACACTCATTAACCCCTTCCCCCAACTTCACTGTATTTTAAGAATTTTAAACTGTATTTTTTATTAAAAAATGACTTAATTATTAAAAATATTCTAAAACAGAAATCAAATTGGCAAGACATTATTAAACAAACACATGAAAACATTGGCTAACAATTGAAAAAAGATGACAGACATTCTAGGTGAATGTTTTGAGTAGGCCTATATCAAATTAAACAAGAGAACCTCCTGATTCATATTAAACACATCCGTTAACCTGATCACAAATCAAATAACACATTTATATGAAATGCATGTTATTTTTATATCATCTAATTTTTTTCTGCAATAAATGCTGAACATGGTCTGATTTTTAGTACATTTTAGTATTTTATTCTTTAAAAATGCTGCACAGCTGCACAGACAGGGTAGTAATCAAACCCAGTGAGTGAATTTCTATTAGCATAGCATGCAATCAGCACCCTGCTAATGAGGGTTGTATGAAAGGGAAGGGAGGTGCCTCTAATGACCAATCAGCATCGTGCTTAACAGACTGCTATCTAATTGAAAAAACCTGCCTCTGTAATCTTTTGTGTTCCAAGCAAAAGGGACAAACCCTTTCTGATCAGTTCCTTGCGCAGCAATGCAACCTCCATTGTTTTTCTGCTGAAAAAGATCACTCAGAACAGTGTTTGTCTGTAGTGAACTCTCACTCTTGTTCTATTGACTTCTGTGATGTACCCTTCAGGGTGTGCTTAAGAGGCTTTATACTGCATATGTTTTTTCTGTTTGTGTGTGTATTTAGGACGTTGTGAGGAGCTGTGCCTACGGCTGCTGTAGCCTTAGGCCCCGTCCACACTACTGCGTTTTCGTTTAAAAACGGAGACCTTTTGCTACGTTTGCACCTCCCGTCCACACTAAAACGGCAAAAACGGAGACCCAAAACGGAGAAGTTTAGAAACGCTGCCGATCCGTTTTTCGTTTTGAATCTCCGGAGGGCGTTTTAGTGTAGACGGGTCAAGACGGAGGACTTTAGAAACGATGACGTAGTAGAGGCTCACGCTCGGCTCTATGATTGGGTGTCATCAGTCATGGCGTATATCTTTGCTAGCAGCTGTTGTACAAGTAAATTCTGCATTTTACAACGCTATAACTGCCTACATGCGCCGGAGTCAAGCTATTATTCGAGCGATCTGTGACAATTCCCGTGTGCAGCGGCGGCGTTGACCGTACATGGAGCGTCGTTTTGGGGTTAACCCAGAGCATGGTGGGATATTTTATCAATGAAGTTGTGTTTACACCGGCACGCGCATGCCCAGTGTAGGTGAATGGTCACGTGATCCGCGTTTTCAGTCGTTTTAATGTGGACGGAGATCAATTCTAATACGCAGCTAAAACGCTGGTGTGGACGGAGATCGTATTCGTTTTAATTCTCCGTTTCTAAACTAAAACGCAGTAGTGTGGATTGGGCCTTAGGCCTTTGCGGCCCCTCTGGGACAAACCTCCTTCCCAAATAGACCTCATCTCCACTCTTTATACTGTATAAAATAAAAATAAAAAACTCTTTACTCTAATACATTTGTGATGAGTAATACATTTTGCATGGCACCTAACTTTTTCTGCAGCAGTTTATTTCTGCTACAAAAGAAGTGATATCGCCATCTACAGGGCATTGAAGGTACTATATCTTGTCCGTTTTGCCCTTACTCACCCAAACTTATCTACATGGATACTTAACGCGAGTGCATTAGCAGGTAGTTGCTGAATCGCCGGCGTTTCACATATGAGATGAGAACATCCAGCCGATGATGAGGCAGAAACCAGCATGTCCAGCGCATGTAGGCTTTAAATATATATTACTTAAAGGTGCAGTGTGTATTTTTTAGCGACATCTAGCGGATCGGTTGCGAGTTGCACTAAGGGCTTCTGCTCACCCCTCCCTTTCGAAGAAGCTACGGTGGCTAAAACGGGACAAACATATCGTCGTCTGAGACAGCAGAGAATAGCCAGAGTAAGCCAAGAGTGTGTAACATTGTCACTGTTTCTGTATCACAGTCCATTATAAACCACATCATGGATAAAGTTTACAAAGCCATAGTCAGGTGAGGATCAAGGGTCTTAATATATAATATAATAATAGTAATCAGCTGATTGTCTCACAAACGTAACCAGCACATTTCTCCCCACATAGCAAACCCATAATACAGCGAGGGAGATGAACCATTTGAAACTATGCAACAACTATATATTTTTTCTAACAGGGTAGTAAAAGTTTAGCTGGCTAAATATGAGCTGTTACTGTGGCTGAGCTGGTTAAAGCGTAAAGCCTTGTTTAAACTCGACGCGTCCGCATGAGCCCAAAGGTGCACGCGGCAAAAATGACGAACGTACGTAACCAGCGCATTTATCCCCACGTAGCAAAGCCATAACACAGCGAGGGAGAAGAACTAAGTTACATGAAACAATCCAACTACATATTTTACACCACTGACAAGGGAAAAGTCACTACTCACGGTGTTTATGGCTAACTTCTAGCTTTCTGCTGCTTCTCTTTCAAGGTAGTGACGAAACGCGCTCTGTAGCGCTGTTTGTTCGCTGTCGGCTACGGTAGAAACATGACGTCACAATATGTCGACCTTCAAAGAAGGGGGTGCCCGCGGTTATGTAGATATAAATGTCTCATTCTAAGGTAATAAAAACATTAAGGTTTATTAAGTAAGTTCTTTATACACCACTGAAAACATAGTTATGGATGTCATATTGCATTTCTGTTAATAGATACTCAAAATTTTTACACATTGCACCCTTAACATTAACAACTTTTACAGTCGTATTGAAATTGGTGACCTCTAACTTGTAATGGAGTCTTTTTCGCTGTAAGGTATCTGTACTTTTACTTAAATATGGTTTTCAGGTACTCTTTACACCTCTGATGATTATTCATATGGTATCACTGGCTGATCCACAACATACAGCATTTCGAGATTTAATGTGAATAGGAAAGAAAACCAGAAGAAACTGTAAACCATAGCAGACTGAAAGTGTAAACTGATGTACTGTGGAACACATGACCTCCTTTCATATGGAATAAAATGTAAATTAAAGGCTTTGAGGTGGTGATAAAAAAGTTGTTTCTGTAGAAAGGTTTTCAAACCTCAACCGCTCGCTCCTCTGTACTTTCCACCTTGGCTCTTTACTGATGACTTTTACTTTATTTGAGGATCCTACATGAGATCTTGGTCTAGCAGGTGAGGGCATTAACTGGGGCAAACCGTTCTCAGCAAGGTCTTGGCAAGTGGCCACCGGAATGACGACCATGTTTGAGCAATGAGATGCACTTCAAAGAGTCAATATGTAGGTTGCACACTTCCTGGCGCTTGACAGCATTTTGACGCATTTGGATAAAATACGTCTATCAGCCTTTCGCAGGAAGGAAACAAGGTGTTGCTATGCTGGCTTGTGAAGTAGAACATAACGAGGGTACGTTGTTGGCACTCATACACAACTATTAACAGGTTCTCTCTCTTTAAGAAAGTGGATCGTCTATCCATTATCTGCTTTTGTGCTTTCCATTAACTGAGAAATTCATGTGGAGTTCACTGAATAGAATCAAATTTATACACTAAGCTATTCTGAGTCAAAAGCTTATGATAATGTGACAGGTTAGTTATATAACTCAGGGCTTTTAAAACTTTCAAGAACCATAGAATATTCAATTCAAATTTCGGCAATCCCTATTTTGAAACAAATTAATATAAAAAAAAATTCACGATGGTAAGATTTATTTTTTAATGTTTTTAAAAGAAAAATACTCACCAAGACTACATTTATTTGATCAAAAACAGAGACCGTAATATTGTGAAATATTATTACAATTTCAAACAACTGCTTTCTATTTGAATAAAATGCAATTAATTCCTGTGATTTCCTTCAGAAATCATTTGAATATGCTTATGTGGTGCACATGTCTTATTATTATCAATGTTGAATATAGTTTTTTCAGGATTCTTTTATGAATAGACTGTTAAAATAAAAACATATTTTTATTTATGAAAACTGTTTATTTATAATATTTTTTTCCAACAAAATATCTTTGTCACTTTGGATCAACTGAATACATCCTTGCTGAAGAAAAGTATTAAATCTTACTCACCACAAACTTATACATAATGTTGTGTTTAATATCAGTGTTTAATATATAACTATAAATATGTTTTTATTTCTTTCAGTTAGAAGCTATGGCTGTTAATAGAATTAAAAACATCATAATTAATTAATAAATTCCAAACGGAACTGAAAATTAAAAAGTAATAATGTCAAAGTCAGTAAATGTGTTAAACAATTAAATAAAACTAATTAAATATAAAAACTTACAAAATTTCTTCTTTTAATTAAAAACAATATGTTAAACATTTGATGAATATGTTAACACATTAACTTCGACAGCCCTAAAATACACTATGTAAAAAACTTTTTCTCACCGAAATACTCCGCAGACCCCCTAGCACCCTCTTGCTTGTTAGAAAACCCTGATAGATGAACAGTATTCTAATAGATGTGCCTGGACGATCATGTAGAGTACATGTGCACTTAAAGCAGCATATGAAGAAATAATGACACAAGAGAGAAAACGACTCTCTTTCTGTGCTTGTGCCCTGCCAAAATGGCTGTCCTGGCTGCAGTGGCCCTGGGAGCATTCCTGTTTCAGCTGTGGCTCTCCACATCAGGGCAGCTCCACACACACACACACACACACACCTGGGAGTAATTAGGGGTATCACAGCGAGAGGGTGGGCGTGTGAGGGGTGAAAGAAGTGGAGGGTGGTACAAGAGAATGGTTAAGAGGTCAGGACAAAAACTGAATGAAAAACAACTGTTCTCTTACCCCTCTCTCAGATTCCAGAGGTTCTGCTTTGACTCGGACTGCAGGCATTCCGTCTAGCATTAACATCCTGTTATTGATGGCGTCTGCGAGCCGAGAGAGAGAGAGAGAGAAAAAGAGAAAGGCATGAGAAAGCTGCGTGTGACTCCTCTCACCTTTTCAGTGATTGAGTAATACCTAGAATGCTCTGAAACAATAGCGCAGGCTACAATGCAACAGGCAATGATGTCATGACGGTATGCAGTCAGTAAGCAGTTCAGGTTTATGTCCGAGGGTAAACAAACGCATCTGGCCTGTATTTCGGCTGGTATCTTACACTTAAAGGGCTGTGAAGAGTGAGCGACACAGAATGTAGAGTAGTAAGAAATCCAAGAGAAAGCTGAGAGAATACAGGATAAATACAGTATCAAGTAAGCTTTTTTGTGAATAAACACCAATAAATAACTTTGAGAGGAAAAATACAAGTTTTTTGTTAAACATTATAGAGATCCAAAATATCCCTGCAGAATCTCCCCCTTGGATCCCAAAGCTACTCCATCAACTGGAAGAATATGTTTTATGAGTACTCTATTTGGTGCCTAATCAAAAATAGACATCAATTAACATTTTTCATGTTTTTTTTTTGTTTATTAAGTTAGATATCACATATTGTATTATTAAAGCAAAAATGGTGAAATTAAACATTTACCTTTTTGTGTTTTTAGTTAGCCTTCAAGCTAATAGCTTACCATAGTTTAGTATGTTTATACATAGCTCTAAGTATAGGCTAACTCTCTTTGAAAAGACAAAATGAGTCTAATTCATAAATAATCAGATATTGCTGAGCAAATCATAAGACCACAGTATCTGTTGTTCTTTTTTAACATTGTGAAACCACTGCTCGAACAACTTATTTGCAAAGTAGCATCGTTACATTTGACTTATAAGTAGCCTAATGTGTATTTTATTTATGAAGGAGAAAGAGAGAAAAACAATACAGGTAAAAAGCATACAGCTCAGTTAATCAGATTGCAATTCCTAAAATACTTGAATGAATAATAGGATGTATGTCCTTAATACAGGGATTTTCAGTGAACATTCGGCATCACCTATGCGACCTGCTGCATGTCTATAGGGTAGAGCTGTGCTAGCAAACACATGCACTCACTCGTACAACACACACACATACATATAGCTACATACAGTGCATTCACACATTCAAGGCTGCCTCTGCTATCAGAGTCTCCTGACATTTCTCTTCTTGTATATCCACAGAAATGACAAGACTTTCTAACAGAATCCACGTCTTTGTGCAAACTCCCCTCAGGCGTCTGAGTCTCGGAACAAAGACTACAGGCTTGTTACAGCTCTGTGCTTTACAGTGGGCATTGCTCTACCAGACTCTTTCACAAATAAAAAAAAGTGGCCACCTACCATCCAAGGGATGCACGAGGAGACAGCCTTAATGAACTGGTGGAATCTGATTACAAGTTAATATAGCTCTTAGAGCACTGCATGATGGGGAGATGAGACGCTCCAAAACTCCCACAGAGACAGTTTCTCTCCCCCGTCTACTCAATTTACCGTGTTTAACACCATAAAGGCACAGTAATAGACACATGGGCATCTTGGGATGTGTTATATTCATGTGTCCTCATGTTTGTTTGGGTTTCGCCTTTTGGAAGGGATGAGTTTGCACACAAACAAACAGACAGGTAACTTGTCTTGAGGATAGAAAGGAGTGAACATAAATCTCTTCCTGTCAAAATGACTTACTTTGATGTGTGCGGCTCGTAGGAACATCTGTCACTAGTGTTGTAAATACGGTCAGTGTGGCTTTCGGAGTTGTTACGACTCTTAGCAAAGGGGAACCTCAGGAAAGAGCCAATCACAACAAAGCGATTGTGGCTCAGAGGGAGTTGTCCTGAAGTAACCTGTGCACTTATTATTTTAGCAGCGGCACATGATGGAATGCAAGCAAAGCAGATATGCTTTAAACATCTCTATTACACTTCAGTCCTGGCATGGGCAGCAGGAAATGAGGCCCATAATCCACTGGATGAATCTACATTGTTATGCACAAATAGCCAGTGTACATTTTCACACAGCTATTGTGTTTTGACAAAATATTAACATTTTGTCATCTCATATTCAAGCATTTTAGTCTTTACTAATTTTAGTCATTAAAAATACAATTAAAACAATTAGGCAAAAAAAATATGCAAAGTGACAAAAAACTTTAACTGGCCAAACTATAACCAAAAAAAAAAAAAAGGTATGAGGTCAGTAAGACCTCCTTTCTCCTTTTTTTGTTGATTTTGTTGATAGAAATACTGTTAATACTTTTATTCAGCAAGGATTCATTAAGTTGTTTAAAAGTGAGAGTAAAGACATTTTGAATGTTACATATAACGTTGAATGTTACATTTTCTATTTCAAATAAATGCTCTTTTGAACTTTTTATTCGCTAAAATATACTGGAAAACAAAATTATCACTGTTTCCACTAAAATATTACGCAGCACATTTGTATGCGATTTTTGAAAAACGCTGTTAAAAAAAGTGTATCGGCCAATCAGCAGTAAGGGGCGTGTCCACTCATGATGGGGGCGGAGAGAGAGCTCAGTGCACAAGACGGACATTAGCAGAACAACTATAGAAAGAGAGAGATGGCAGAGAAAATACAAAAGAGGAAAATGTCAATATAACTTTAAAAGAAGGGTCAGTAAGCTAAATAACAATTAGACATTCAACCTGAATTATCATAGTAACACAAATTGCTTTCGTTTATTGATGACATCATACCCTTGAGCGGCAGGCACAGCAGATTCCGCCATTGTCGTTACCTGTGCTTAGTGTGTATGTGAATGTGGGGGCGGAGGCATCAAGATAGGGGTGTGATCCATTTGGGTATAGGCGCATGTTTGTTTTGGAGATTTTAAATGTTAACAGCGTTTACCAGAAATCGCTTATTGCACCTTTAAGAAACATTTCTTACTATCAAAGCAGCATATTAGAATGATTTCTGAAGGATCATGTGACATTACTGAGGAATGGCTGCTAAATATTAGCTTTGACATCACAGGAATCATTTAAAATATACAGAATTGAAGTTATTTTAAATTGTAATATATTTGACAATATAACTATTTTTACTGCAATTTTGTCCAAATAAATGCAGCCTTGGTGATTATAAGAGACTTCCTATAAAACATTTTCAAAATTCTTGCCAATACTTAAATGATTTATAATATACAGTAGGGTGCAATTCAGTATACTGGTATAAAGGTCTTTCAACTCAAGCAGGATAATTCTAATCTAAACACAATATGGTTGGATCATTGGCAAAAAAAATTCTGCATTTCTCCTAAAAAAATGTTATTATGCTTTTATTAATATCTTGCAGTGTTATTCTTTAATATATTGTCTTGTCATTATATTGCTAAAAAAAAAAAAAAAAAAAAACATCAATTAACGGTAATTTCATTTCAGAGATCAGCACTAGCATGCATGTTAGCCTTTAGCAGTAGCACAGTTGAACTGTATTTTAAAAGCTTTCTAGCTTTAAAAAAACAAAGGTCTTAGTCATATGGAGTTAAAAGCAAAATATAATTTCTGTGTGAATTGTAACTGAGCGTGCTTCCAAGTTAATCTGTGTGCATTGGATTGATATTGTGATCAGGATGTCCAATGGCTCCAGGTAGTGGTGGGCTGAGATAATGTTGCCATGGCAACTCAAGTTGGAGCTCAGAGGGTTATTGTCCTTCTGGATTGACATGCGAGATTTCACAGTTGACCAGGGCACTCGCTGTTCAACAGCCAGCTATTTTTTGTGCGTGTGTGTCCAAGGAGCTGTCATCACACTCTTGTGTATTGTGTAAGCATTTCACTCTGAGACATTGATCATTAGATCAGATAAATGAGCCAACCTCTTGCCTAACTAACCTTGTCCCTTAAGAGAGCTCCAAATGGGAAATCAATACCAAGAGCAAGGTCTCAGTTGTTTCATTAACCATCAAATGAACAGATTATTAGCATAATTGAGTACAGCACCATGAGGTTAACATTTAGGCACAATTTGTCTATCTTAGCTCCAATTGATTAACACTTAATCAAGAGGTTGTGATGGAGGATGGTGTTTCGCCAACTGTATTTAACAGTGGCAATGTGATACTAGAGGCAAGGGTAATGATGACTAATTCTAGATCCATCTTCCTCCGCCTTCTCCAAACAGCATAAATGCTCTTCGTCAGATTGTGCGATTTATCTAATCTAGTATACTGTCAGTGTGTTACCCTAGCAGACCCTAACAAAGGAATTTTCACATTAGGACTTGTCTGTTATGATATTGTTTATGGATAATTAATCATCTTGTGCATGTAAAGTTTAGTTTTAATTCCAAAACAGACCCATGTGTGTGTGTTTGTTTGCCTTGACCTGCATTCAATGAGATCAAGCACACAGAGCAGGAGTCCTATTTGCATTTCTTTCTTCTGCGCAACACAAAAGAAGATAGTTTGAAGAATGTTTCAACTCTTTTTAATCATACAATAAAAGTCAATGGGATCCAAAACAACTGTGGACCCCGTTAAATGTTATTCTATGTATAAAAAACCCCAGACATTTTTAAGAATATCTTTTGTGTTCCACAGAAGTCAGGTTTGGAACAACATGAGGATGAGTAAATGTCTGACAGAATTTTCGAAAACACTTTACAATAAGGTTCAATTCATTAACATTAGTTGACTAGTTAACAAACTAGCAATGGAAATACTTCTAAAGCATTTATTAATCTTAGTTCAAGTTAATTTCAACAGCTACTAATACACTATTAAAATCAAAAGTTGCATGCTAATATTATTTAATGGACATGAACTAACAATAATCAGTTGTATTTTTATTAAGTAATGTTAACAAAGATGAATGAATACTATAACAGATGTATTGCTCTTTGTAAGTTAATGCATTAACTAACTAATAAGACCTTATTGTAATGCGTTCCGAATTTTTATTTTTGGGTGAACTATCCCTTTAAAAAACTGGAGAAATGGAAAGAGAGCAATCGAGCGAGCGAGAGAGATTAAGATCTCCTTTCCATTTCACCGAGACGCCGAAATGTAATGGTGATCCCAGGTGTGAGCGTTATGAGTATGGAAGGTGCAGTAACTGAGTGCTCAGGCATCTCATTGCCATGCACGGCTGGAGCCGTCCCCCGAGAGGCTCCCTGAGAAGAATGAGGGCAATTCAACTGGAAACGGGGCAACAGGGAGGGGGCCCGCCTGGGATTTGATTCCGGCTGAGGATGGGGGAGCCAGGGGAGGGGATTGGCTGGCACTCCCATGCCCAGCCGTAGCTCCAGAACTCCCCGATGGACGTTGGTGCAGACGGAGCACCGGCGAGCAGACCCCAACGAATGACGAGCGGATCAATATGAGGTGACAGGCCTGGGTGGAAAAGCCTGACCTTCCTGGACCCCACGCTGACCTTGCTACACAATGATTTAAACAGTATTCAACTTGCCCCCTGGAGCCGGTTGCATACCTCATTGTATAACTTTCTGCCTCGCCAAGCCTGGTGTGGCATTGATGTGAGGGGCGTTACAGTGTATAGTGGGAACCTTTATTTAAGTGCTTTGGAGGTATTTATAAAGTAATAGCATATAAATTTGTCAAGGGGTATAAAATAGGGAAGCACTGACATTTAAATTTTGTCCGATACCGATAATTCGATAATCATTTTTGTGTTATGGCAGATATTTAAATTGTCTACTTTTTTGTCTAAAAATTTTTGTATTTGCATAAATAAATAAATATTGTTTTCTCTGTCTTTTGTTGTTTGATTAACATTAAGAACACAGAAAGCAGCAGCTAATATAGGCTCATGTCACTTTATGAGCTAATGCATGGATCCAATATACTGTTAAACATGCGTTTTCATTCTCAAAGGTTTACTCACCAAGACGGGTATCTTAACATAATTTTGTGTGTATTTCAAGCACAACAAGACGCAAAAGAGAACTCAATTTCTTCTTTCGCAGCCTCTCTTAAATACCGAATTGGGTTCTTTTTCACACCTTGTGCTTGAATAGTTAAAAATTACTTGAATGTTTAAATATACTAGACTTAAAAACACATGCATATAGTATGATCAACCTTTGTGAAGATTCTGACTAAGCAGCACTGGCCTGACAATTCTTCAATAAACAGTGTCTTTCATGCTGACATCGGATAGTCCTTTACTAATTTATAAAAGTTTTTTTTTATTTCTATACATTAATAGTTCTATTTATTTATTTCAGTTTATTTCAATTACTGAATACTATTTTTTAATACTTTTTAGTTTTAGATAACAATAACAACACACAATATAATAATTAATATACAGTAGGCCGATATGTATAAAACATCCATGAAAAAATCTCCAATATCAGCCATTAACTCATATGGCAGCAATATACATCCTAGTATAAAATATTCCAAAACACCAAGAAATTTCAGAATAAATAAGACAAAATTTGGAACATGAGCAGAAAAGAAAGAGGAGCAGGATGATCATGCTACTGCTTGGAGGAGTTTCATATCTGAATTCATTTCTGCACTGGAGGAGTAGCGCACTAACAGACGGGTTCCCTTGGTCCTGCCAATGCTTTGTTCCCATGTCGAGAGCCCAGAGCAACTACAGTCATCTGTGGCACAGAGGCTGGTCCTGCTGCCATGGGCCGAAGGGGGAAATGCGGATGGGGATGAGAGGAGGAGGAGGAGGAGGAGGTGGTTGAGGAGGGAGGAAGAGATTTAAGCACTGGAGCCCAGCCAAGAACCAGACAAGAACACTGAACTCAAACATGCCAAGAGAGCCTCTCAGACTCAACCAGAGCAAAAGAACAGCATTTTATGTAACATCAGACTCCACACTGAGAAGAAGAGCTGTTGAGAGCTGCTTCCCGCTGAGCTTTTGTGAATAGATTACCTTGCCTTTTGATTTGCAAAAAACTAACACTCTGGAAATATTAAAGGTGAAGTGTCCAATTTCTGAACCACTAGTGCTAGATTGAAAAAAAAAAATGAAAAAAAAAAGTTACTGTCTGTAAAGAGATAGTTCCAGCCCAAACTTAAACTTTTTTACATTACATTTATGCATTTTATGAAATAAAGTCCCTGCTGATCTACCGAATAAAAATCCTGTAACCACAAAAGTCAAAAATGCAACAAGTTCACATGATGCAATGAGAATCAGGCTTCCTCTCGCCACTGCCAGACAATGTCTGCAAGACAGAGCTCGGCTCAAGCTCACTTCCCACTTTGGAGCCCCTGCAAACAGCAAATATGACGAGTCAGCACTCTTTCATTACCAGCAGAGAACTTGCAGGCTAAATAGGCTACCGCCTTTCCATTTACTGTCATGCTGGACACAGTAACTCAACCTCGGGGGGCAGGAGGAGATGTGATGGTATTTAGTGGAAAGCTCGGTTTGTTTCAGTATCATGATTTTTTTTCTTCACACATGGTATCAGTCATGAGATTTTGTGGTGTATTAACCAACATCTGCTGTCATAAACTGATAATAAATAAATAACTGTTTTTGAAAAAAAAAATAACCAAGTACCATAGCACACTTCAAGGACACTTCACTACCAAATTAAAAAAAAAACTTTTTCACTGATGCAACATCAAGGTCATCTCAGGTACTGTCAGAGTATGTACTGCGTTTAAAGAGGAATTTACTTCTTGACTTCTGCCCTTACACAAACTGAAAAGCGAATGAATTTCAGAAAACATAATACAATCACACCCACATCCATATCTCTTCCTGGTAGATGGATTCTAACCCCAATGCTCCCCATACTTCGGAGTGGACTATATTTCTTTAGTTAATCTTTTCTGGCATACTGTGAATGACTTCAGACTTTCCATTTCATAAGGCGCATTTTCCTTTGCAGGCAAGTCTGTGCCCTAAGACTTTGGCTGCTATTGGGACCTTTTTTGATTCAAGCTCTAGAGAGATGTGCTGCTTCAGTACCAGCTGAGTTTGTGGATAAGTAATCTGAGTGCGTGTTCTCCTCCCTGCGCATCCAGACGGTAGCGCTTCACCTCAGGGAGCCCACTTTGCCATTTTCCTCTGGCTAAAAACAGCCACACAACAATGCCTGTCATTCACGCGGGCCCCCAACCAAGCAGATTTGCTGTCTTGTAGCTCTCTTTATTTTTCTGAGTGTGACAAATGTACTCTGACTCAGAGATGAACAGAAGGGGTGCTGAAAGACATGACCAGATAAACTCCTCTGAACAAAAAATGAGGTCACGAGGGAATGCGCTACTCTCGAATGCCCATTTTAGAGCCATGCCAATGCAATCAAGACGAAAGTTCACTCAGAAGAGGGAAAAACATGCAAGCCCTAAACACCATCAGCAGAGTCAAATGCTGGGATCCATCCAAGATGGCAGCTGTAAAAAGACTCCTGTACTGTACATCAATTTTATCCTACTACCCCCATCACTAGGCCTCACACACCTGATAGGAAGTGAGAGACCTTTAATAGAACGCTGAGGCTCTTGTAAACACTAGGCCAACTTTCCAAAACACAGGCTGACGGAAGCACCCGTAGTCCAGCAAAATGCCCTTGGGCTCTGGCTATTTCTGCACAGGGAGATCCTGTGTCAGTGATTCAATGAGGATAAGACAGCTTAGTCCATGAGATACGGCCCTAGTCCGCACTACTCGCATATAAAAAGCTGCACACAGTCAAACTTTGGTACGGTTGTACGTTTCTAATGGAGCAAGAAAAATCATGCCTAATTAAACCATTCATTTCCTCTGAAATTTAGAAAAGAGATGAAATCTGGTATAAAAACTTCCCGTATGATTTAAAACACATGCATAAAACTATTATTCTCAAATCCTTTCCTATAATATTACGAGATAAAGTATCAGCCAGGTTTATTTTACTGATTGGTCAGTGCTATGGGGGTGAGAGGTCATGAGTTGTGTAAAAGGGAGTAAAGGAGAAAAGAGAGGTCAGAGTCCATTCTTCACTCATGCTTTTTAAAACAAATGAAAATAAAAACATCTAAAATTAATGTTTAGTGGAATCCATACAGCAGAATGTAACGCTAAGAAAAATACTAATGCTAATATTTTAAAATGAACTGTTTTTTAATGCATCACCTACACAGTTATTTACACAGAAGGATATCTGACGATATCATAATATTCAACAATATTATTGATCTGCCTACATTGACACCATTAAATGAGAACTGAACTGAGCTGGACGATGACATCACTGTTTTCTTCAGAGCGGCTATATATATATATATATATAAATAAACTAAATTAATAACTTTTTTACAACAAAAATGAACCATCACTGAACTTACTTAAGCTGGACTATGATGTTATTTTCTAGATCTGCTGTACAGCAGAAACAAACTCTGTTGCATTATTTTCCTGTTATCACTGTAAAGCTTTGAAACAATCTGTATTGTAAAAAGTGCTATATAAATAAAGGTGACTTGACTTGCATCCTGATCAGCTGGTCCTGATCAGCATTTTCAGCTGAAAATCTGTCAAAGTTTCTGAAAACCGAATTAAAGGGATTAGTTTCGCTAAACGCACCCATGAGACATTTAGTCACAGCTTAGCTATTTAGTTTGAAGTATCAGGATGCAGAGTGATGGGCTTTCAACTCGGCAAAGGGGCGTCTTTACAGCTAAAGCAAAGGCATTGTTTTTTGGGGTGTTTTTTTTTTATTATTCACGTGGTTTTGCAGGTTCTCGTAAACCTGTCTGGCTTCCTGAGCTGAGGTTCCTCAGCCAAATCTTTCTATGACCTCTGAAATATTTCTCATGAATTTCCAATTCACCCTAGTTCTCACACATAATGTATACTATTGTCTCTACTGTATATCCATCTTACTGCAGTGTCATACTGTTTTAACAGTAGCGTAGAGTAGAAATAGGGCTGGGCGATGTATTGAATATTTACAATATATTTGCAATGATTTTGCTGGCGACATTAAATTATGCAACACTGAGTTTTAAAGGGGTGGTATAATGCCCTTTTCACAAGATGTCAAATAAATCTCTGATGTCCCCAGAGTGTGTATGTGAAGTTTTACCCCACAGATATTTTTATATAGCATGTTAAAGTTTTTTGAGGGTGAGTAAAAACGCACCGTTTTTGTCTGTCCCTTTAAATGCAAATAAGCTGCTGCTCCTGCACAGAGGGCGGAGCTTCAAGAGCTTGTGTCATTTTACCTCACACAGACATGCACTGAACATTTCAAAAACTTTTAGCCTTTTATATTCAAACCGGAGTAAGAAAGATGGAGAGACTCAAGAAGAAGTGACAACAGAAAACATTTCTGAATGGTTAGTTGATGAATTTATGTAGCTTATGTGTAGTTATGTTCTAGTCATTGATTAGCATATTCTGTCATGATAATCTATAAATGGTGTTACGGGGGCGGGATTTAAGTACATTTTAGGGTTGGTGATGTCACTAACCCGGGAGGAATGTCGTGTAGTCCCTACCAGCTGTTTGTTGTATAGTCCTTAAAAAGCAATTTTTTTCAAATAAAATACTGTATCTCCCTTTGCTTTGAACTTTGAGCGTTGTAACTTTGCACATGTTGTTTATGCTCAAACAGCAACATTACACACTAACTAAAGTTAGAAAAGTGAAATCATAATCAACCACCCCTTTAAAATAACATAAAATAAAAAGATTTTAAGATTTGTAAAAAAATTATTTTATTTTAATAAAATACAATTTGTGGAAATGTGGATGTGGAAACCATGCATATGATTACTTTAACAAGATTTTCTTACAATATATTAAACATTTTAAATAATGAGAATATCTTTTTTTTTCTTTCTTTTTTTTTATATTGTCCAGACCTGACATTAAATACAAAGAAATCTGCTGTTACATACACACTACTTATAATCTGAAATTGTAGGCTGCACAAGCGAGGGGCGACCCTGGCCACTGCTAGCACACCTCTTCCCTTCCCCCTTTAGTTAAAGTGCTGTGGTCTCAGTGGTCCATGCTTTAAAATAGACCTGACACAAAAACCTCAATTGCTCCGAGAGGTATGGAATGGGCGGAGTGGTCACCGCAGAGGGATTTAGCTGGAGAGAGGTGGACTTAAATGCTGATGATGATCTGTGCTGGATCAATAAGGAATGTGCATGTGCTCATATGCTGCTCCTACTCCATATTTTCTCCCTCCAAGCCCTCAGTTTGCACAGGAACTGGAAACCCAACCTCATCTCCAATTCAGAAAAGAAAGCTAATGAACTGCCTCTGACCAGCAATGCCTCACAGCTTCCGCTTTCTTTCTCTCCTTCTCAGAATGTGTCACGTCAGAAATCTGCAGTTGGTGTATGGTAAAGTGACCAGATTTCTGAAATGAAAACCGGGGGCCTTTCTAGTTTAGTAGTAGAAGTATTGTTGACTAAAACAAAAACTGTTAAAAATCATTTTTGGTAACTGAAAGCTCAAATAAAACAAAATACAAATATTAGATGAAGAACTTGAACTTAAAAACCGTAATAGAGGAATAAGCTTCAAGAAGCCGTATTTTTCAGTGATTTTAGAGCGGCTAAGGGGCTTTGCTAGGCGTAATGCGGAGCGGTGTTCTAAAACCATTGTAACCCACGGGGCTTTTTTATTTTTATCAAATGGTTACTACATATAGCCGGCAAGATTTCATCAAATAAACACACAGCAACAAAACTTTAAAAACTTATTGATAACAAATAATAACCCTTATGCCAAGCAATGTACTAGTTACATACATCTGTTTTATACATTATAAATACAATTAGAAATGTTGTTTTGGCAACTACCTGAAATAGGTTTAAATTGAAGCACTAAGATGACTAAAACTGAAAAAAAAATTAAAGCTAAATAGAAACATTTTTTTTTTAATTAGTTTAAACTAATAAACTAATAACTAATAAACTAAATAATACACTAAAAACTAATACTAAAACTTAAAAAAAAATATTTTTAAAACTTAAACTGAAAATATAAAAATAAAAAGCTTATTCAAAATATTAATAAATACTGAAATAGGATATAATTAATACTAAAATTATTAATAATAAAACGCCATCAACGCACACTTGTAACCTGTAACACCAGTAAAGACTATACTTCTGCAGCACATTTTCACCCTTCAAACTAATGCTTGTGGACAATGATGTCAGCCCACATCCAAAATAATGCATTACAGGGAGTTAGTTCCTATACTGAATTGCAATGTAATACATAGCAGTTTGACAGTTAACAGCCTTTATGAATTTGAGTTATAAAGGTAAAGATTTTATTCTGTTCTAGTCTAAAATTTCCTTATTATTTAAAAAGAAATAAAGAAAGAAATTACACACTGTATGTTATGGTAATGGACAATATCTCAGTAAAACACACATAAAAAATAAAAAGAGAAATTTCTGAGGACAGCTACAGCCGGGACAGGCTATCAAAAACAGGGTCGGTCCACAGAAAACGAGTACTGCTTGTGTTACAGTATATGCTGCACTGTAATCACAGAAGTCAAAAATCGAACCTCTGTTTTTCTTTCGACAAGTCATTATGACTAACGAGGAGTCATGTAGTGTTAATGTCACATTGATTCACATGCCATTAATCCACTTTTAATGAACCCAGCCCATTGTAATCACTCTTGTCACTGACATGTGACCAATACATTGACAGTCTTGACCGTCAGCAATGTCACTGCTGTTAAAAAAACCTCCACTTTCTCAGAGTGTGACTTTTTGACCGTTACAATTATAAGCTCTAGTACAACAGTCCTATTTGAGAAAGCCAGGTTATTCTCTGGCTATGCATAAATTGAAAAAAAAAAAACCTCTCCCCATTAGAAACGCACATCCCTTTGTCATCCAACCACAATTGCTTGTGATGTGATTGACAGTTAAGAATGCCCCTCCTCTCAAATCCTACGCCTGCTAAGAAGACGCTCACAGCTGTCCCCACCATTCAAGTAAATCCATTTAAAGGTGTCCAAAGCTAACTTTTAAGAGGGCCATATGTGATCGTACCAGCTGTGGACTGCAGGGTGGCTCGGTTTGCTGGAAAGGTAGAAGTTCCATCCAAAGAAAACATCACACACAGATGAGCAAACAACAATACTGTTTCACACCCGTGCTGTGCACTGTCAGACGCTTAGGGCAAATATTCACCTTTATACTTACAGCAGTAAAGTGTGACTTACTCATCTAAACTCATGTTTAATGCATGCTTATAAAATGTACATTCAAATGATATACACTACTGTTCAAAGGTTTGTTAGTTCAGTAAAGTTCAGTAAAAATGTTTTAATGTTTATGAAAGAAGTCTCTTATGCTCACCAAGGCTGCATTAATGTGACCAAAATACAGTGATATTGTGAAAAACGATTACAGTGTAAAATAACTGTTTTTTTTTCTTTCTTTTTTTCTATTTGAATATATTTTAAAATGTTATTTATTCCAGTGTTGGCAAAGCTTAATTTTCAGCATCATGTGTCACATGATCCTTCAGAAATAATTATTAGTATGCTGATTTGCTGCTCACTAACATTTCTTACTATTATCAATGTTGAAAACAGTTGTGCTGCACTATTTTGTGGAAATCGTGATACATTTTTCAGGATACTTTGATGAATGGAAAGTTCAAAAGAACAGCATTTATTTGAAATCGTAATCTTTTGTAACATAAATATATTTACTGTCCCTTTTGAACAATTTAATGCATCCTTGCGGAATAAACATATTCAAAAATCTTACTTTGAACGGTAGTGTATTTATAATAATAATAATAACAACAACAACAATAATAATGCGCATTAACCGTATTAATTTAGGAGAGTGGTATGTTTGACCAGCCAACATCAATTATGTAACTAAATGAATATAACAATTAGCAGTACTTGTATTGCTTACATTCAGGGTTGGTAAGCAATTACCCAACACATCCTAGGAACCGAATAGCAATGAGCCAAAAAAACACTCAGCAACTGTATTGCAATGCCCTGGCAACACCTTAGCATCATCGTCGTTAGCTTAGCACAGGTTAGCAGCACTCGCAGTCTCTTCAGAAAATGAGGTCTAGTTATACCACATGCTTTTGTATCAGGACTGGTGATTTTCTGTAAATAATAGCAATTGAAATGCGCACTTGAATGCCACTTGCAGTTACACAACTGCCATCAATGCTTAAGGAGATCAGCTACAGGCCTTTCATTCATAGCATGTCATTCTACTGTTCACCATACATCATGTGGAAATAAGAGCAGTCGTACTATGTATAGCAGTGCAGGTTATACAACGTATTGAGTCTGTTAAGTGTTTGCGGAGGTAGATGGGAGGAGGGTTGGAGGTCTGTGGGTGGAGGTGCTGGAGTGTATTATCATCAGTACAATAACCCACTCCTCATGTCTCGGGGGGCTGGCTGCATCCTCCTGCCTTAATGGTGAAGAGGTTCTTTAAGACGCCTCTCTGTAGCTTTTCAATGCCTTGCAGCACCGGCCCCGGCCCCCTCCCCCTACACAAATAAATACATTTGAGATAAACAAGACCAGGTATCAATGCACGAACGCAAACTTACCTGCTACTAGTTTGCTAACTAAACTCCAGCAGAATTTTGGTAGGTTAAATGGGAACAGGATGGACCTACACTATAAATGTGAACAGGATGGACCTACATAATAATCTCCCAGATTCACAATTTCAGATTCACCCAGATTCACAGTTTCAGAACGTGCATATTTACACAGCTCACATCCTCTTGTAGAACCTCCTACACACGCTCTCTGATTGAGCAATGGCATTTGTGCCAAACAAGAAAACACACTATCACAACACGCACGAAGCACAGCACACATTCGCTTGCACTCTCGATTTTTCTCTGCAAATCTATAACCGGCACTCTTGCCACATTAAGTAAAATAACAACTACAGAGCAAAAATTCAGAGTTCAACTCACTCGAACATTAAATAAAACAGGAAGTCCACATGAGGGTGTTTTTGTCCTGAAATTTGACCCATTCAGGCACCCATAGCCTCATTTAATAGAATAAGCAGCTGGGTTTGTATTCATGCTTCACATGTAGTGTCTGCTTTTCAGTTTACTTTTCCATGTTTTCTGCTAATATCCATATTTAGGTCCCAGTCTGGGCATAAACAGATAAAGAAATAAATAAAAATAGTTTGTGACAAATAAATAAATAGATAAATATGTATGTGTATATAATACAAATATAAATAAATAAATATTTATGATTGTAATAATCTCAGGTTGTAACCTAACATATATCAAATGGAAAATGTCCTAAAGTTGTTCATGGCATTATAATACATAAAAAAATTATGATTGTGATAATCTCAGATTGTACTTTTTTAGAGCATATATCAAATGAAAAATGGCAAGAAATGTATCTTGAAATAAATAAATAAATAAATAAAATTAATTAATTAATAAAAAAAAACGAATAAATACATACTCAGGGCAATCTTAGATTGAACCTTTTGTTAGAGTGTAAAATAAAATAATAAAAAATTTCAAAAATAATAAATAAAATAAAATAAAGACCCATTCCGTATACTTTTCCGTCCCATACTTTTCCACGTTTTCTGCTTATATCCAACATTAAGTGCCAGGTACGAGCTAGTCGCCGGAGGGAAGTTATACTATATGACATAGACTCACGTTCGAGTCTCTCAAAGCTGAGCCATGCATGCTGTGCTTTGCCTTTGGATCGTAATTGACTCCATATGTTGTTTGCATAATTTCTCAACCCCCCGAACGCTGGACCTAAAACTGCTAACAAAGTTCATGCATATATCAGAATGTCCCACTGATGGTTTCTGAGTCCCCTGACTGAGCAATTAAAAAAATCACAACAAATCCTGGATGTATTGTTACGCTTTGAGGGATTATATTGATTCTATTTTTTTCCATTAAGTTCCTAAAAGTCATCTCAGGTTAAGGGACGGCAGATAGGTGCGCTAACGGTGTTGTCATGACGACAGGCAGAGAACAGCACATAGATAGTGTACAGCGCAGGTTTAGTCGTCTTTGATTTCTCTTACTGTCATGAAGAGCCATACTATGTCTAATAACTGAAAGGAGGCATATGTAAACATCAGTAGCCTACAGATATTAATGCCATAAAGACCACTCTGAATACATGACATAAATAAAGGGTGTAGAGTGTAAAGAGTGTATTTCCAGAGTTACTGATACTGAATAGTGACATGTGTCATTGATAATATGTGTACTTGAAGTAGATGTAGAATTCCACGTCTTGCTTTCTGTGCCAGAGTGTTCAACAATCATCCCTCCCCCCTCACCACACACAGCTTCAGTAAACAAACCAGGGCTGGACAAGAGGGTCAAGGGTTGAACACACTAGAGGACACACTAGAACATTTTGTCAGCTTAGCGAAATGTTGAAATGAGGAGAAAGAGAGAGATCATAAGACCCACGTAGTTACCCACAATTCCTTCTTTCACCTACTCTTCTCTTAGTTAGTTTTAGTATGGGCACTAAACACAGACGTTGAAGAATGATCATGATAATCTCAGATCGTCCGCTTACTTAGAAACATATATCAAATGGAAAATGGCCTGAAATTGTTAAATAAATAAATCTACCTCAGGCCATCCTTTTTTCAGAAACATATCAAATAGAAAACGGACTGAAAATGGTAATGAAACAGATAAATAATATTAATGATAATCTCACATTGTACCTTTTCTTGGCGCAAATGGAAAATGGCCCACAATTTTACATGAAATAAATAATAAATCAATGTATGATTGTAACATATT
The DNA here is from genome assembly GCF_029890125.1 of Rhinichthys klamathensis goyatoka. Lineage (NCBI taxonomy): Eukaryota > Metazoa > Chordata > Actinopteri > Cypriniformes > Leuciscidae > Rhinichthys > Rhinichthys klamathensis. The sequence goes on from NW_026606706.1 coordinate 754,246, forward strand.
TAAAATGAAAAATGGACTGAAACTGTTTTCTGAAATAATTAATTAATTAATTATAAATAAATAAATAATCTGGAAATAATCAAATTGAAAATGAGTGATTATACCGAGTAGTGGCATCCACATCCCTCTTGTATTACCAAACAATCATGACATTACTTTCTGAGTTGGCAAACATGTATGAGTCATTACTCTATTGAAGAACACACTCTGTTTTTGTCACATGCTTCAGTTTACTCAGACATGCATGAAGCCAGCCTTAGCGCAGACACATATTGTATGTCATGATCCAATAAGGAATGACAAATTCTTTTTCATACTATTTCGTAGTATGCAGACTATGCACCACAGAATCGCTCAGTTTAGTCTGGCTACACAAAACACACACCTGGATCCATCAGTGCAGTGAAGGGTATCATTAAACCGACACGCTCTCTGTGTCATTGGACAGGCCCGGTGACAAACCCAACATTAACTCAACATGTCCGCTCTGAATGTGCTGTGCTCTTTAGCTGTTTGTCACTAAAGCGGGATTGGGGGCAAAGCTGAACATTTGATCAGCTGGAGCCGACAGCTATGTAGACCACAGGGGCATTCCTGAGTCCCCTGGGCTGAGCCTGGTACAGATGGGGCGGGTTTGGGTTTCATCCCTGCCCACTTCCTCTGGGGTGGGGTGTCTTTTGAGGATTTCCCATATAATCCCTTCAGCAAGGTGTCCAGTCTCAGACAAGTTCCATCAATAATTCACTATCCCCAGCCCACCTGTGTGAAGCTCCTTCGAGCAGAAGGATGCTAACCTTTTAATTCCCGATCCACATGGCCATCTTGTGTGGCTGGAGAGACCGTTTTAATGGAATCCTCCAGCGCAACGCAAAGCTGAGGTGATAAGCAGATACGCTGTCCTGTGATTATTGGGTCCCATTATTGAGCCCTCTATCTGGCTGATTGCTATCTCGAAGCCACCGATAAAATCCTCCAATACACTTTTGACAGGGGCCATAGAGTCAAACAATTATACTTGAATCAAATGAATCAAATTAAACGTTGGAGAGTGTCCAACATGCTTTACACATATATAGCGCGTCGGGGTGGCACGGTTCACAAAACCCACGGTTCGGTTTGTATCACGGTTTTAGGGTCACGGTTTTCGGTTCTCTACGGTTCTTGTTGTTTTTTGTTTTTTTTTATCTTTAACACTCCAGAAATGTACTTCAGCATATGATATATAGCTTAATTATCCACAATTTAGGATACAGTATTAAAAAAAATTTTATATCACGCACAAACTGAATTTGACTTGACTTTAAGCACATTATTGGGACCATCTCCCAGGAAAGCTAGGTGAGATTTTGATACAGCAAGAGAGAAGATATTGATGACATGCTTTTCGTTTATTTGGCAAAAAAAGGAGAATGTGTATCACTATCTCTACAGGAACTTATGTGCATTTTTAGCACACAAAGATTGAAATTAACTTGCATTTATCAAACTGCCAACTTAAGTGTAGAGAGGAACTCTTAAAGGGGTCATATAATGGTACATGCACTTTTTCAAGTTGATTGTACTGAAATGTGTGTTGGCAGTGCCTGTACACAACCATCATATAATGATAAAAATCCATCCAGTGTTTTTGTTTTAATCTCCTTATATGTTTTCCCCTGCCTCAAATCGAGCCGTTCGACCGTGTGACGTCACACGGTCGGAAGCCCCTCCCGCGATTGTTGATTGACAGGCGCGTTTCAACACAGACCCGCCCTCGCTCGTGAGCCAGCTGTCAATCATAGTCTGCGCGGACCGGCGCGGTCATTGTTGATATGCTGGAGCACTGTCTATGAGCAGAATGGCGTCTAAGCGATTGTGGTGTTCTGTTCTTGGGTGCAATAAGGAACCCAGCAGTCATTTTGATGTTCCTAAATCCGAACCGCTGAAGACGCAGTGGCTGAGTTTTGTTTTCGAAGGGAATATTCCCCACGAGCAACGTCAATGCTCTCATGTTTGCGCGAATCATTTCTCAGCAGACTGCTTTATAAACGAGGATCAGTATAAAGCTGGTTTTGCTAAGTAGCTGCTCCTGAATAAAGGATCGGTACCAGATATTCGTGTTCCTGCTGAACCTCTAGAACAACTGAAGTGAGTGTAACGTTTTATTAAACTTTTTATTAATATTTATATCTTTGCAAATCGCGTCACGATGAATGAGTCTAAGGTTTACACTCAGGGTACATTACTGCATGCTTTCTATGTACGACGTTCTCCATATAATTCATAATCCCACGTTTATAATGAACAATGCGTTATGGTTATTGTGTTACAAACGGTGTACGCACAGAACAGAGGGGCGGAGTGAGCAAAGCTCATGATCATTTAAAGTCATATGCACTGAAACGGCGTGCTGAAAACAGAGCTGTTTTTGACCAGGTAAAATAAGTGTTTTCTTACAATACTAATGAGAATTTTTAATTAAAGTATATTACAAACTTTTAATTTAGACCCTAAAGAATCATATTAGCTTGTACAAAAATGGCATTATATGACCCCTTTAAAACTCTGTCTTTTAAATAAGTCAAAATACATGAAACATAATTTACTATAATTAGGCTATAGCAATAGCAAAGGCCATAATCATAAAGTGAAACATAAGTTCAACCTCAACACAAAAACGGTATCAACGATGCTTCTATTCCCTGAGAGTGAGGATACATTTTTTTCAATCCAAAATGTTCCCACACACCGGACTTATATGACGCTGGCGCATCCTCGTTAGCCTTCCTTATCTCTCCCACTTGCCATTTCTACGCGTGACGTGACCTGCAGCACTCCACACTCCACCTTTACTGGCTTGTTCGACTTGAACCGGCGCTGCACAGAGCGATCGGTTTATGACATCAAAGTACCGCGAGAGTGATTGAAAAGCATACGGAGCCGTCGCTCTCGCGGTACTTTGATGTCATTCACCGATCGCTCTGTGCAGCGCCGGTTCAAGTCGAACAAGCCTCATATGTATGTCCACACGTCTTATTTCGTGCGAAAAGGAAACACACGTCTGAGGTCACATACGGGCACGAGGCTACATTGCGCATGCGTCGAACCGTGAGACGCACACACGCTCCGAACCGAGACAAGCGAACCGAACGGTTCGGGTGTTTTTTCATGTACCGTGCCACCCCTAATAGCGCGCACACAGAAAGCCGCGTCTCAGACAGCACGCAAATATTGATTTCTTTTTTGAGTCTTGCGCTTGAACGGACAAATTCACACACAAATTGTCAGCATGCCTGTCTTGGTAAGTATCCTAGCAAACATAGTAGGTTATGTCTGTGAACTTGACATTCGAGCGTCGTAAACACAGTGAAGTGAACGTAAACAGTCAAGAAAGACAACGCATGTGTTCAGTATCAGTAGTCTGGATGCCAGCCGAACTTAGCCCCGCCCACAACATTTGAGGTCGGGAAGTTCGGTCTGGACTTGATCCGTTGTGGAGCAACTATGCTCGAACCAGAGCTGTTTGGACCAATCAAATTGTCAGGGCGGGCTTTATACGATGATGGACAGATGATCAAAAGTAACGTAATCATCCATGTCACCAATCCCTGCACACTGCGTTTGGGTTGAATTCGTTTACAACAATTGTCGAGTTCTAAACCTAAACGGAGAACTTGTTCGTATATGCATTCACCTTTACTATTTCTCTCAAAAATTATGATTGTGTTAGTAAGTTCTCCGTGTATCCTTAAATTATTTTTACAACACCGGCAAAGATCGTTTACACTCATCTTCCGTTCTGTTGACAACTATGCGTCGCTCAACATACGTCACCTACTCCGTCGCTCTGATTGGTTGTAGGTCTATCCAATTGAGTGCAGAGGCATTTTCTTTCCTGGTTCGGTTGAAACGCCCCATAATCACAGCCCAATGGAGCAGTATCAGACTCATATTCTGACTAGAATCTGAGTATGACGACGTCAGGCTACAGTATCAGTGTACTGGATCCGTGAATTATGTATTGAAGTGACAGCAGCCTAATATTCCTGCTGTCTTTGGTTTTAATGTTAATCAAACAACAAAAGACAAAAAAATGACTCACTACTCTTGACTGAATAGCTTCTGTAACTTTAATAATGATTCATCTTTATTTCATTTATACAGTGAAGATTATATGCAATTTTGTTTTACTTTTGATTACTTATTCAATTTCTATACCTAGAAACTACAATTAGATACCTGAAAAACCTGGATTATCATTTGACTTATTTGACAGTAGACCTTTTTCCCCCTGAACATAGCACATACCGAACCATACCGAAACTGTGACCCTAAAAAGTGATTTTATATAGAGTATATATATATATATACAGTATATATAAATTGTAATAGGATACATTTGAAACATGAAAGCCAAAATAAATGTAGATTTGAACACCAACATAGACATGCTAAAATAAAAAAACTGATCCATTTGATTCTCTAAAGAATGTAAGAGCTCCCTGTCTGTGCAAAACTGACTGCCACAATGCTAGGGTATGCTGGGTGGTTGCCAGGGCTTTGGTTGCGGTTGCTAAGGATGTTCTGAGTGGTTTGTAGTATGTTGCTATGCAGTTGCTAAGGTGTTCTGTGTGGTTGCTAGGTGGTTACTTGCTGACCCAAGACATGAGAGGCCACCTCAAAGAAACGCTCCTTCAAAGATCCCTCTTTCAATCTAAATCTAAGAGATTTTTCCCACACCCGTTTTATGGTCTGCCAGGTAAAAAACGGAAATTGAATCACTTAGTACTCTCCTGAGCAAGTCACACAATTTGAGGCATTATTCAAACCTTTAACCAAAAAAAAAAATAGCAATATATACAATAATAACAACAATAATGATTGGTAACTAAGTGCCATTAAATACCATTTTTGGTCAACATGACCTATATAGTATCAGCAGCAATAGTATAGTTTACTACTGTTTTGGGCAATACACACACATACACTCAGTGTGTCCTGAATCAAGGGTCTTAACCAGAAAAGCATTAAATAACCTAATCTCTGTGGCAGAATAGCCTTAAGCAGCAGTGGCTGCCTCACAGTTTAAGGCTGAGTGACCAACATTAGCACTGTGAAGAGTCACACAGATCAGGACACAGTACCAAAGTACACACACACATAAGGAATCCAACCTCCACACAATTACACACACACAAATGCACATCGACCTCCACTCTCTCCGTGAACAAATGCCTTCGCTGTCAGTTGCGGCCAGGTCTGGCGTAATTGAAAAGAACAGCCACGGGCCAGCCCACAGACCAGGAGCCCGCCACTGACAGCCAGCCATCAATACCAATGACTGTTCCTTGAGGAGCAGATGACATCCACGACACCACCCATGCAACACCCCGGCACACACATACAAACGCTTGCCTCCCGCCCCCTCGCTGTCCTTCCTCCACCACTTGAGTCTCTGATTCCTACCCCAGTTTGTCACCACGGTAACTCCACTCACCGGGAAGCCTGTCATCGCTTCAGAGATACACGTGCCATCGGCAAACGCACTCATACGCGCTCGCACTCACTTACGCTCATGCATAGGCTACATGCCGAACGGGGGGATGAAACTTTTTTGAGAGTGGAACAGTGGCTGCTCAGAAACCTCCGGCTCACTTTCCTCGCATACACTACTCTGACAGTGTGTCAATATTTAACCCAGAAAACCACTTTGTCTTTCTTCTTTTTCTTTTTTTTACTAAACCTTCTCAAAAACACGCACACGCCTAATGAACCAGAGAAATAATAAAACTCTACTGAGACACTTCAAACCACTTTACAGTGCATTGTGCATTGCACTGCATATTTCAAACTCGGTGGACAACAGGGGGAAAAAAATGACATCATGCTTTTTTTAATCATGTTTTTGACCACCTGCATTGTACGATTATTTTAGAAGGCTGGACAGCATCAGACTTGTCATTTGGCGTAACAACACAGTGACAGCTGAACAAGATGCACGGAGCACAGACAAACAAGCAAGACAGAAGTATTCAAAGAAGAAAAGAAAAAAGAACAGTGAGAAAAAGCAAAAGAGAATAAAACATACACAGACCTGACCAGGAGCTGCAGAGCGACAGAAACTGTCTTCCTTATACAGTCCTCTCTGTCTGTCTCTCACTCTCTCTCTCTCTCTCTCTCTCTCTCTCTCTCTCTCTCTCTCTCTCTCTCTCTCTCTCTCTCTCTCTCTCTCTCTCTCTCTCTCTCTCTCTCTCTCTCTCTCTCACTGTGTGTGACTCCCTCCCCTCTCTGCTCCTCTCAGCTGCTCAGGGCAGTTCTCAGGAAATGAATGGGAGCTCACAGAGAACTGTTGTACTTGCAAATGACTTACCACGGTCACATGATCCGCTAAATGTAGGGTGGGCCGGTGGGTGGAGGCTTCATAAGCAAGAGAAGACAATATACTCTAAGCTTTAACAGCATGCATCGAATTACACGGGGCCCCTCGTGGGAGGTTTCCGACATGTCTCTGAGCACAGGCAGCGGAGAAACACTAGAGTACCTCCCTGTTTAAAGGGGAAGAGAGAGAGAGAGAGAGAGAGAGAGAGAGAGAGAGAGAGAGAGAGAGAGAGAGAGAGAGAGAGATGGGGTATATTTTCTCACAAAAAGTACCCTACTTTATATAAATTCAGACCATTAAAAGAGCTTAACAGTGGAAAACATGGAACTATTTTTAAAATGTAATTAAATTAACAATTAACGTATTTTATATAATTAAATAATTTATGTAATAATAATAATAATAATTATTATTATTAGTAGTAGTAATAGCTATTAGTACTAATAGTAAATTTGGCAATTATGTGGAAAATCAGATTTTGACCTACTGTAAAAATTATCACATTTATCCCAATATTTGAAAATATTTATTAACAATATTAAGATACTTCTCTGTATGCATTTAACGTATAAAGCGGTACATTGCATGTCTGTATTACAAGATGTTTTAGTAAGAAACAGTCTGCCACACACAGCTCTTAATTGGCTCCATTTCTATTAGTCACCAGACATTGCTCTCCGTTAGATTATGAACGCATCTCTGTACTAAAATTCAATCCTAAAAGCCATTTATTTCTGTTTATGAAAGCATGCACAAGGGAATGTTGCAAAGGCTCGGCGATAGAAGAGGCAGCTACAGTTTTCAAGATGCAGATTCGCTCTTCTGGGAATCCTAATTAATGTATAGGAAAAAGAGCTAATTTGCATCTCTGATAGACTTTGTGTTCCACGCACACACAAGCTGATGGGGTTGATAGTGCTTTGAAGAATACTCTGCCCATGTTAGCTTTTACCTAATCTCTTTCAGAAAAAAAAATCTCTTAATGGCTTATTTATGTTGCATTATCTATGTTTTCATGTTTGAAATTCATCATACAGTATGTGATGGAAACCTGAATTTGGGACTTTGACAATTAAAAGCTGTATAGTGGCATCCCTAAGTTCATTACCTAAATAGACTAATTTTAAACACCAAGGTGTATCACATCATATATTTTTGCACTTGAGACATGCAGATGAAATTTCTCAGATCTAAAAAGAATGATGTAATATTGATTCCCGCAAACGACAACCCATATCGTCATAAGACCTAAGTATAAGACATATCAATACAAGATCATCCCGGTGAATTACACAAGAAAAAACAAAGACCTGTATCCTTGTGTCTGACTAAAATGGCCATTGAAATACCGATCTGCTCATGCTTTTAATGCTGATTAGCCCTGATGCTTCTTTATGAAAAGCTATGCCACCCAGCTGCAGTCTCTGACAAGAGTGGCAATTTACCCAGCAATAATGACATCTCGAGGAAGCAGTCCCGCTCTGCCCGGACACCCAGCCCAGCCTGGCACACAAAGGGTCCTGGCATGTCTTGTAAAGGGCTGAACTGGAATCAGGCGTTCCAGTGGGAGGGTGAGCCGTGTATGGAACTCTGCCAGGGAACATGGCCCCATCTTAGCTCCCCTGCAAAGCGGAGAGAGAGAAGAAAGATAGATAGAAAAAGAGTGAACACCCTTGATTACAGCTGTGGCACAGAGAGGACCCAAGGCGATTAGCTGGGCTACAATGTCCGTGTTTACCATGGTTAACTACACAGCAGGCAAACAGTTGTTGTAAGGTGATAAGATTAACCAAGCCCATGTAGGCCAATATATACACGTTTACACATCAACCATAAATTACATGCGAACAAAGATTTCCGTTCCACCAGCACTGTTCAAAGTATAAACGTGACTGTCATCCCTCCAACAATCCTAATCTATTTCACCATTAAAAAAGACATGTCTACAAGGTCCATTTCAGGGATAGTATGTCAAGTTATTCTCTCTCATGCTGTTCAAACCTGTATGACTTTCTCTCTTGGATGTAACACAAAAGGTGATGTTTAGCAGACTATCCAAGCTGCTTTATTCTATACAATGCAAGCGAATGGAGACCATAACTGTCTGTCTCTGGTCCAAATGCTAAACATCTCCTTTTGTCTTCTGCACAATAGAAAACAAAATGACATGGGAGATTTTTTTTGTATTCTAGAGCAAACAACCTTTTAATGTTTAAAAGCAGAATGACTGCAGAAATACTCAATGAGGTGACTTCAAAATGTCCCAGTGTGAAGAACTAGCTTTTGATGAGGGCAATGGTGGGCCATCAATAAACAAAGTACTTAGCGATCTACGGCAGAGTGCAGAAGCTGGGAAATGCGTTGATGGCGCATTAGCCACACAGATTTCCCGGCTGCATGAGAGACCCGTCGCGGCGCAATAAATGCATCTCCTGCTGGGTAACTTGCCCCTGTCTGTGAGTCTGCCCTGTACGTTCTGCGCAGAACAAGAAAAGGAATTACTTCACACCATTTCACAGTCAAATTTGACTGGAATATAAACATCATGACATTATGTGCACATCCTTTACTGCTGTAAATGAGAACTGTCACTACAATAATAGATTTTTGTCTGAGTCTATTTATTGTTCAATTCAAAATGAAATCATTCGCAAAGAGATGCAAAGTGAATAGTGAAATACAGCTTGATTAGAAATTAGATTACACAGAGGTAGGTTCAGCATCTACAGTAACTTTAGCAGCTAAATTCTATTCTTTGGGGATTATAAAATTAGGGGATTATATTCTTTGAATTTTAATCAAATCAAACACCAATGATGTACGTATGACAAAACTCTTTCTCAGTTTTAAAGTTTTAGATTCTGAATCCAGTAGCATGGTATCATCATGCTTTTTGTAACATGGTTATACTATAGTACTGCATGTAAATAAATGGTATATGAAAAAATGCTAATTTTACAGTACCATGTTATTGCCATCTGACACAATCACAGTATGGTATCGCCATAGTATTTTTTTTTACGTAAGGATCTAATTCATAAAAATAAATCAATTCCTAAATGAATCATGTGAGAACTAACTGGCAAAATGATATTTTTAATGTAAGGTCCATCATCTGTTAGATGAGAAGCTGTAATTAATTCAGAATAAGCTGTTTCTGTTAAACACAATTGAATGAATTTGACCTGCTTCAGTTATTAAAACAATATGGGAACTTTTGTGGATGAGGTCATGCTCAGAGGTTCACAGCTCAAATCAAGCCAGAAGATCTGAGAAAGACGGGTTTTTTATAACAGGGTGTTCCTCATGCTGTCTGGTCACTTCACTTGTATGGGCTCTGATCTCTTAAGTGTGATGAACAGCATGCTACGGTTCTGGGCAGAAAGCTCATGTTTCCTCACTGGCATGCTAATTCAACACAAGATTAGTCTCAAATCTTTAAATACTACTCTTTTTTAGGATCTATAACACAAAAAAAACATTTTCATACATTTGCCATGATTTTGAAATATTTATTAATATTAACATGTATTTACTTTTTATTGCTCATTTTTTGGGTTATGGACTTTACGGCAAATAACATGAACGTAAAAGATACTTCAAATTATGGGTGTGAAGTTACTTTCCAAAGTGATTGGATTCTCAATTTTAGCCTGTCGGAGTATAATCCAAGTGAAAAATCCCACATACTTACACTGAAAGAGGGAGCATACTGTATCTGGGGACCAGAAAAGAGATCTGTAGCTTTTTTTCTTACTTGGTCCAGCAATGGCCTGGCAACCGCTCACAACACCCTAGCATTAAGGCTGGGGAATATGGCCACAAATATTATCACAATATTTTTTTTCCATATCATACGATATCAATATTTATCACGATATTCATTTACCATTAATTGGAAAGGAAATGCTTTCCACATATTTGTTATACCTTGAGAATGAATGTAAACATGTAAACGTGTTTGTTTACAATTCAACTCCACAGAATACCTTTTAATTTAGGGCCCCATGAAATGCATTTTATTGTTTTATGATTTTATAGAAATTTATAGAAACTTTAAACAAGCTTTTAAAATGTAATCAAATGAAAATATAACAATTTACAACAAAACGTTGTTTTTTTATTGTTTGTCAAATAAGATGCTGCACAACATGAACTTTATAGATTTAAAACATGTATGAACAACATATCTTGGTTGTATCATATTCCTTAGAAATAATAATTTTACTATTACTACTTTGAGAAGTACATTCTAGTATACATAAGTGATACATTTTGTCATAATTTCTCAGAGTTAAACCGACGCTTTTATTCTGACGTTTTTTTGTGAAGATCTTTCAGTTTTGGTTTCAGTTTTAGTGTGTTTTTAGTTTTTTTCCCAAATAAAACGGTGAAAAGCTTGTGAAGTGACTTTTCAGAGCAGCTATGGAGATTAAGTTCATGTGTTCATATGCTTACATATGGCAGATGCTGAAAATGCCGTGAGCATCACATTTGTGTGAGTTTGTGTATCAGACGAAACCACGCCGTTCATTCACACAGTAACACGCAGAGATCACTTATTTGCGACATGCACTGATTGGCTGTTGTCGCGTTTATTTCTGGTGTGTGATAGGCTGTTAGATCAATCCATATTGAGTAAAAAAGTCCACAGCTTATCTTCGTTATCGACATATATTTTATAGATTTTATAAGATATTGTTTATTAAAATCTAGAAATTTAGTTCTTTCAAATATTATAGAAGGTTTACAGTGAAATATCCACCAATTTGACCACAGCAATCCAAGAAAGGACCACAAACCATAGAATGCCTGTAAAAACAGGATCAGGGACTTATTGGGGTCAATTGTTTTTTTTTTCTTTAACTAGTATGAAGGCATTTGAAATGTTCTTTGCGTGAAGTCTGTGCTTAACCAGGCAGTCTTTTTCTAGCTAACAAGTGTATTATTCCAGTAAATGTTCTTCAGTGTGGAGTTCAGAAGCACATGACCTGTGCATGCTCGGGGGCAAGGGCTCTTCAGGAGGCACTGTGTGTGTTTGTGTGTGTCCACCTGCACAGAAAGAGGGGGCTCTGGCTGGTGTGGCTGCAGGGACTGAATCGGGTCTGCATCTATGTGCTGTGGCCAAGGTCAGCGCATCACCGCGGGGCAGAAGCAGAGGCAGGGGCAGGAGCAGGAGCGGGGGCGGCTGCCTAAACACCACCACTACCTCCTCTGTGTCCAATAGCAACTGCATCTGCAGAAGGAAGAAGTGTGCACACTGTGGGCAACTACCAACACAGGCACAAACACACACTATATAGATAACAGCTGATGTTCATGGATATGTACAAAGACACAAAACTACTGGAGAAATGGACCTTTGCAAAGGACAGCTGTGAAAGTATCAAGCGAGAGCGATGTGTTCTCAGAGTCCAGGCTGGGTATTATGTGATCTCCGCTCAGATCCATTACCTGGATCGTTTTCCCTCACAGGGTCTGACTTAGCAAAGGCGGGGCTGACATTTAACCCCCAGCAAACTGCTACCAAAGTCACCTGAGCATTGCGATGGGCGTAGATACGACTACCCAACTTCATTAATAAATAATCTACAGTCATTCCGTCATTTTCCTCTTCTTTTTGGAAATTTCACAGGCTACAGTGGTTAATTTTGCTAGCAAGGTTTGAGATAAATGCTATGTTCCGAAACCTAGTGGACTCTCTACCAAGGCAGCTGCTTAAGGCATCACAGTAATGCTTTCAATGGTAGTCATTGTAATTATGCTTCCAGATACCTTGTTTTAGTCATATTCTAAGACAGGATCACATATGCCCTTTGCAAAGAAGGCATATTCAGAATTTACTGCAACAGACTAAAGGTGTGGTCATGTCTATTGTCTTCATCTATTATCACCAATAGTGTAGCGATGTATGGACTACAGCTCATGATGATAGAAGTCACTTTCAAACCAGGCAGGTCAACGCAGAGAAACAATTTGAACGTGTTGTGAAATCTGCGTGGGTAATTCCCAATTGTGTGGATTCCTTTTTAAATATGGAACGCCGGCGATATGTTATGCCCTAAATTAATACATGATTAACTAACTGTATTTTTTCTCAGTACATTTCTGAAATGCACTTTCTGTAAAGCTGCTTTGAAACTATATGTATTGTGAAAAGCGCTATACAAATAAATTTGAATTGAATTGAAATCGATTTTGCTCAAGAAAATTATCTGAACAATGGTAAATGTGACCACACCTTAAGTGCTATAAAGTATTGATTGTTTAACCAAATATATGCGTATTATGTATTCTAGCTTAGCAGCATGCTAATAACATGCTAATGTTATAAAACATTAACCTTGGTTTTACTATAGGAAGTATTAGTAACACTAACTGCAGAAACCATAGTTACTTTGGGTCTAAGCATTGCAATAAGGACTCCTGCATGGTTTTACCTGCTGTGGTATTAACACAAATACCACAGTTCAACTATAGTCAGGGTCCGAAATTAACTTTTTGGCTCACCTGCCATGGGGACTGGTAGATGAAAAAATCCACCAGCCAAGCATATTTTTTACCGGCCAAAATAATAAACAGCCTTTTTGTGTCACATATACATTAATTTATATATAGGCTATATTTAAACATTTTTGTCATTATATTTCTGGGCTATTATTTTCCATTTTTACTTTTATTTACACACATATTACACAATTTACACACATTAAAATAATATTTTTGTGGTGGTGCCTATGAAAATAGTTCTGTACAAATGAAATGTATTAATTGTATATTTGATCAAATATATGCAATAAAAATATATTATAATTATTTCAAAAAAATATTTAGTTTTACTCTGCCTATTTTTTACTCCATTTACTCTGACTGATCCGATCAGTAACTGAAGGACTGGAAATATCAGTTGTTTTAACCATTCATTAAAATGAATCGGTTCAAACGAGTCATTAGTTCGCGAATTGGACGTATCATTATCGGATGTGTAGCCTACGCATTGTGCGATTATCCCGGCAGCTAGGACATCCCACAAGATTTGTGTCAACCCAGAAATTCGTTTATTTAAAGTGTGGCTTGTGTCAGCTAAATGTGCGGAACGCTTTTCAGAGAAGATAAGGTATTTTAGCACAATTCACACCCAGCGGTAAATTCAGGAAAAATATCCGAATCCTTCACATGAAACTATGGTCTTCCGACCTTTTACCATCGTGTCGATTTATTTTGATTAATATGTGCCAGGGAGAGAGAGCAAGACAGCGCTTAGGAGACGGTGAAGCCAATACTTTCGCCTGGCTCCGAAGAGAAAGAGTGCGCGCACGCGACCGGGCTCTCTCTCTGCTCGTTCTTCAGTTGCGCCCTGTCGCACGCACAGTTCGTCTACATTACTCACCGATCAAATAAGACTATGGCGGGACAAAAATTCGCTTTGGAGCAGGAGCATCGATAAGAGTACTCGTTAACTTCGAGGGCATACAATATCGATGGTTCATAAAACTTAGAACCAGTTCTCGAGAGGAACCGGTTTTCAATTCCCATCCCGCAAACACAACAACTCCGTCATGTCCGTAGCCATCATGCAGATATTTTATAACATTACAAAATGCAATTGTAATAAACATTTTATTAAATTACTATTTTGGTATGAACATTCACCCGCCAGTGGGGCGGATAGCCTTTTGAAATGTACTCGCCAAAAGGAAAATCTACCCGCATTTGGCACTTGGCGGGTGTTAATTTCGGACCCTGACTATAGTTGCTATGCAAGAACTATGGGCAGTTTTCATAAGGATTTGTTTTGGGAGTTTCAGCAGAGTTGAATGTAAATGCAGCGCTAATCAACCTGTCATGAGAACCGATAACAGCCCCTGGCATCATCTGAGCGGCCAAATACTGTATACAGAGCGCGCACATCACCCAGCCACACAGACACAAGGGAGAGCATTGGGTTTGTGTTGAACCTTTTGTTGCTCTTTCCCCAGCCAGCAGCCTTGGTTTGGTTGAAGAGAGACCTCCCCTTGTTTCCAAGCAGCTCCACCCCTCCCACCCAGGCTCAGGGTTGGGAACAGCCAGTGCTGTTCATTGTGGGGGCTTTCGGTACACGGAGGAGGCTGCCAGCAGGTAGCCATGGCAACAACATTGCTTTCACTCTCTACTTTTTTTGTGCTTTAAAAGGGGACTGTGGAGAATTGGAGGGGCCCTCATCACAGGCCAAATTAAAGAGGTCACAGTCATTTGCTGGCACCAGTTGAAATAATCATAGAGACGGATGTGTTGCAAAGCAACGGTGAAATGGAGGGAAAAAAATGAGCGTATTAAGCAGACAGCTCGTTCAATTGTAATATGATTAATTTATGTTGCAAGTGGGAAATTGGAAGAGAGGTTACAAGAAATGCATTTGTCAGAAGAGTTCAGTGTAATTACAAGCATTCTGCGTTAGCGTAGGGAAACAGTCGGCTTGGTAGGCGGGGTATGCAAACATCTAACTTTAAGGAGAAGTGCAGACAATGAGCTTTGAATCGTTCAGTGAACACCTCATATCAATAGTCATGAGTGCTGTTTACTCGAACACTACGTATTTAAAATCAGAAAAGACTGACTGGTCTGCATGCGTGATTACAGCGTTCTGCACACATTCTGATTTTTTCAAAATTTCTTGCATACTGTATGAGCCAAAAATTATAATCCAGATCATGTATATTTACATTTTGGCAAGAGTTACAATTCCACAAGCCGCAAAACCCTCAACTCTGACTGGGTCTATTTCCTGTATTTTCATCAGCTTTTTGTGTCTTTAACTCGGCACGGGTGTAAAACAGGAAAACCGATATCACTGTAAAACTCTGGAATGTCTCATATTGGTGAAGGCTGTTTTGACTTTATGATACTGACCAGGGCAAGTCACTCAAAGCTGCTTATTTTTAGTTGGATTTTTCTGAACTTAATCAGGAGTGGGATTTGATTTATTGCCAATGTAAATCAAGCACTCAAAGAGGTGCATGCAGCCAAGACCGGGGTGAATTGCTGTAAAGAATATTACAATTAGATTACATCACAACCAAAACATTTCTATTTTTACATGCTGATTAAACACAATTTGTCATATCAGGAATTTCCATTAGAGAGGTCTAAAATTGGAAGTAAGGCTTCCCGCTCACACAAGAACAGTTAATTTATGAGGACATTGTTATAGTAAGAACATTCTTGGCAAAAGTGTTTAGTTAAGCTAAACACTAAGTTAAGCTTATACAGTAAATTTGGATCATTGACGTGACACACTTTTTTGTACAAAAAATATAATTAAAAAAATGTAGTTCATACATACAATGACTCGAATACACCTCTTCTGTGATGAGCAATATACTGTATATTTTTGCAGTGCATAAAGTAAAACATTTATCCAAAAATCATAATGAAGAAAAAACCCTCAATGAAAAAAAAAAAAAATTCTTGAAAAGAAAACGTCTCGGGTTACTATCGTAACCCTCGTTCCCTGAGTAGGGAACGAGACGCTGCGTCGATACTCGACACTTTGGGGAATGCCTCCGGCATGACACGTCTGGAGTCTGTAATGGAACTACTCCAATCTTGATTGGTGCTCTGCCTTTCGTCACTCGTGACGTTGCATGTGACGTTGATCCGGAAGCTATAAAAGGACACCGGAACATAGCAGCGTCAGCTTTTGAAGGGTCGAAGCAAGTCGTTCTCAGGAGCGCGGAAAGTGTGGCCGAGGGACATAGCGTCTCGTTCCCTGAGTAGGGTTACGATAGTAACCCGAGACGTTCCCTTTTGTAAGGGAACTCCCGCTGCGTCGATACTCGACACTTTGGGGAACGAATGCCCACGCCGCCACACTGAGAGACCCCGCCCTGGTGTGAAGCAATCTGGCACACTCAAGACATGAGAAATTGTGAACCTGGTGTAGAGGGCAGATCCAGATTGTAATGTTTTATGAAGGTGTGTGGGGAGGCCCAGCCGGCGGCATCACAGACCTCTTGAAGAGAAACCCCTGCTAGCAAGGCTCTAGAGGATGCCACTCCTCTAGTTGAGTGGGCTTTTATCAGGAGAGGTGAAGGCAGATTGTGCACCTCGTAAGCTGAAGAAATAGCCTCTACTATCCACTTGCTAATAGTCTGTTTGGAGACCGGGGAGCCCTTCTTGGATAACCCAAAACACACAAACAGCTGGTCCGACTTCCTCCAGCCCGAGGTCCTATGTACATAGGCCTCAAGAGCTCGGACCGGGCATAACAAGTGTAATTTAGCTTGATCAGCCGACACATGCGGTGGAGGATGGAAGGCCTGAAGAATTATAGACCGTGCCACATTCATGGGCACCTTAGGCACGTAGCCAGGTCTAGGGTGGAGAATGGCTCTTACTCTGCCAGGAGCGAACTCGAGGCAAGAGGGAGCCACAGATAGCGCCTGCAGGTCGCCAACAACTTAAAGGATAGAAATTTCTCAGACACCTTATCCAAGGGTTCGAAGGGTGCCAGGGATAACCCTTCGAGGACCACTGCCAGGTCCCACGTGGGGACCCTAGGCTGGATGGCAGGCCTCATCCTCCTGGCTCCACGAAGGAAACAAATTATGGAGTGGGTGTGTCCCCAGAGTGCCCACCCTTAAAGGCGTGTGGAAGGCAGATATAGCCGCAACATAGACCCTAAGTGTGGACGGGGAGAGCCCGTCAGAGAAATGATTCTGGAGGAACTCCAGCACTGAAGCCACTGGGCAGTTAACTGGGTCCAACTGACGTTCTCTGCACCATGAAATGAAAATTTTCCATTTAAGTGCATAAAGTTTCCTCGTGGAGGGGGCTCTTGAGTTTAGAATGGTCTCAACAACCTCGGTTGAGAGACCAGAGTTTATGAATTGGTCCCTCTCAGGGGCCAATCCAGCAGCTTCTTGGGCTTCAGCCAAGGAATATCACGACCTCGGACTGAGGAGGGAGGACCATCCTGATCCGGATTTACCGCGGAAGGCCTGCCAGGAGAGCCCAGATGTTTGTAAGCCATATTGGGGCCAGTCAGTACGGGGCTACTAGGAGTAAGCTGAACCCGTACTGCCGAACCCTTTTGCACTCTAGAACCCCCGGGGGCAGAACAATCGGGGAAAACATACACAGACGTGGCCTCAACCATGTCTGTATCGTGATATCCAGACCCAACGGAGCTGGAAGAATACGGGAGAGGTGGCGCAGAAGGTGGCCGTCAGCATGAAGGGGAAATGGGAACACCTCAGACAAACCGACCTCCATCCCGGCTAAAGCCAACTTGGGGTGGAGTTTGAAATCCCCGGGCCGCAGCCCCTGCCTCGACAGGATGACTGCCCCCTCTTTGATCAGAGAGACCACCGATATATTGTTCGTCAAAAATAGAGCCTGATGGCCTCTGAAATCTGCTCAGGCCCTGCGTTTCCAACACAGGTTCTAGGAGCAGGAACCATAACTTCCTCCCCATGATTAGAAAATGAGGGCATATGCGCGTAACTCTGGTCATGCGGAGTGGGTTCCCTCTCGGGAAAAACCCACTGGTTCTGAGCCACTACTACAGGGCCCCCACGTGCAGCAGGCCAAAGATTAGTATGCTGAATACTGCTGCCAGCGAGCCCACTCTTAGATAAGGTCATATAGTGGTGGCCTGTAGTGATGCGCGGGTCGGCTTTTTTTCCAACCCGCGGGTCCCGCTTTTATGAAATTATTTGGCCCGCCCCAGCCCGCACCGCACCACTGTATCTATTTTTATAACCCGCCCCGCACCCGCGACCGTTAAATAGACATAGTACTAGGCATTGTAATGTAAATGAAAACAGCCTTTATTTCAGCCTGAAAGTGCTTGGAAATATTGCCCTGTAAACTGGCAACAACAGACAATTATGAATATGAACCATAAATCAGGTCATATAAACATTTTCAACATTTACAAAGCAGCGTTTGTATTCATCTATTAGGCTAAATCATTTTTTATTTCTTAGACCCCCCACAAATATGTCTTGACATGCTGGAAGTGCCCGTTTTGTGGCGCTACTGTTTGTATATTTTTCACACGAGTTGCACTTCAGATAACGTTAGCCGATACTGTTGTCTCCTGCTGCAACTACTTCTGAGAACAGCTCCCAAACATTAGATTTAGCAGCCTGACCTTTTTTTTCTTTTAATCATGTAAATTCCCGACCTCAATTTCTCCCGCACCTCGTCTTCCATCTTCACTTTTATTTCTCCGTTGTTGTTGTTGTCGTGGCTGGCGGCGGGAGCTGCGGAGCTGCTTGGCGCGCCGCTTTCATGACGTGTCACGTGACGCCAAAGCTTTGGGAACCTCACGCAAGTTACGTTGCTACAGCATTCGTATTGTAACCTTATCAAATAACCTAATAAAATATGAAAATAGATATTCACAAATATTTAATATAGGCTGGAAATTGCATGCAACATACATGGATTTTTATAAAAAAAAAAAAATTAATGACCCGCACCAACCCGCCCCGCAAATAAAGTGACAATTTCTTTACCCGCCCCAACCCGACCCGCGGGTTACCCGCGGGGTCCGCGGGTTACGAGTCGACCCGCGCATCACTAGTGGCCTGGCCTAGCTTGATATTCATGACTCTGGTCAGGAAGGTGAATGTCCAAGCTGGAGACAATTGTGCCTGCATCGTGACTATAATCTACACTGCTCCCAGGAATCGGTTTCTCTGAAAAGGAACTAGTGATTTTTCCTAGACTCTGAGTCATATTCCTGAACACCTCGCGAGACGCAGAACAACACCACGGTGTTGAACTGCCTGCTCTAGTAGTCAATGGACGGGAATGAGGATGCCCTGAAGACTCCATGGAGCTAGGACCTTGAACATGCATTCCGAAGAGGTGCGGGGATAAAATACTAGGCCGAATGGAAGAGTCCGGAACTGATGCGCTTTTCCCCCAAAAGCGGATCTCGGAAACTTCCTGTGATGGGGTTAGAAGGGAACGAGGAGTTAAGGAGCCTGTGGATCTATCACGACAGACCAGTCCTCGGAGCTGGTCTGACTGACAGTCGGTATCTAGAATCTGAACCCCCTCGGAGGTTGATCCAGTACCTTGAGATCCAAAACAAGGCCTAAGTCCACCCCCCTCACAAGAACTATGAAGTGCCGGCTATAGAACCCGGGTTCCCGTAACCAAGGAAGAGCCCACCTTGAGGTTTCCTGTGTTAAGACGGACTAGACTTCCTGTTCCAAAAACCGACCCTGCTCGGGGCTGGCCAACATGTGAACCACCCCTAGTAGATAATATTTGTATATTGGCTCCACTGTAAGCAGGACCCCTTAGGCTATATTTTGAGGACCCCTCAGGGTGGCTAGATATGCCATTATGGGGACCAGTCCCTCGAGACTGGCCTCGGCTATAAATTTCCAAACGGCTTCGGTGACCTGAAGCAGCTAACTGGCAGGAACTAACCGAAGTATGCTCTCTACAGACTTCCTGAGAGGCAGCGAACTCGACAGGGCCACAACGTCTTCGGGTGGACACTGTGATTTGTGTTTGCTGGAAGCCGATGTGTCCCGAGGCGCCATCGGCGGCGGGAAGCAGACATCGATTTCCTAAGGGCTGCATAAGGGGGCGAGACTCTTGTACTCGCTCTCCTGGGGGAACGCCCATACAGGTCCGCGTGTTAGTTTTTTGACAGGACCTCTTGGTCGAGGCCCTCTTAACCCGAGAGACAGTCCTCAGACCTGTCTTGGGTTTGAAGGGCTTCGTGCGAGAATGTTTCCTCTGGCCCCAAGCCTTATATGGGGGGGCACGAGAGGCAACCTTCTCAAAATAAGAGGAGCTGGCGGCTGTCCCATGAGGCTGCTCCCTGGCAGCAACCCCATGAGACCTGGACTGACAACTGGGGGTAGCTGATTGTCGCTCTGCCTCCTGAAGCCTCTCGACAACGGTTCTTGCCGCGTCGCCAAAGAGGCCAGAAGGCGAAAGGGGGGCATCGAGAAGGAAGGCCCTATCCTTCTCCCCGATCCCCAAGCGATTTAGCCATAAATGTCTCTCTGAGACGACTAGTGCTGCCATAGAACGGCCAATGGCACGGGCCGTCTCTTTAATAATACGGAGAGATAAGTCAGCCACTCTACGAAACTCAGTAATACCGTCGAGTGAGACCTCCCAGTTATCATCCACCTCTTTGAGGAGGTAAGCCTGGTATGCCTGTAATAACCCCATCGTGTGTAGGCATGCACCGGTCGACTCACCGCCATATATGCTTTCCCTAATAAATTCTATGTACGAGATTTAGAGGGAAGTGTCTGAGCTATCAGGGGTGACGCAATATATTTCGCAAAATATTCCTCTACCCGAGGCATCACCTCATAACCACTCTCATTAGATTCCCTAATAGATGAGTAAATATATACATGGGGGGGAAATAATTGAGATGAACATGGATTTTTCCACGATCTCGATACCTCAGTATGGAGATCAGTGAAAAAGGGAAGGCTCTGACACGAAGATTGTGACTGGGTCTGCAGGAAGCGCTCATCCATTTTATTTTTCTTAGTCGCTTCCTGCTTATTAAATGGCCATTCAACATTTAATTTAGCCGCAGCCCTGGTTACAACCTCCAGCAACTCCTCAATAACGTGAATATGGGGTGGCGAATCCCCATATCTATTTGATTCGGTGTTGAGAATATCTAACTCCTAGGACCCAGATAAATCAAACATCGGGTCTTTAACACGATTGGAAGAAGCCGCAGCGCGGGCTTCCGAACCGTGCGCGAGACCAGTGGAGCTGGTTAATAAACACTGAGAAAGGGTCGCAACCGTCTCAGTATTATATGCCAGCCCCACGTGCAAATCCCATGCATACAAGCGGCGCGCTGCCTCGACAGACGCGGGACCTGATGCACGGGAAACGCGAGCCTGATCTATTTGATCGAACAGGCTCAAACGGGAGCGGAGCTTTTTCATAGGTATCTGAAAACAGTTTGCACAGACAGCGCCCTCGAGCACTGCCCGTGCATGCTCCACTCCCAGACAAACAACACAGAACGAGTGCGTGTCATCCTCGCTCAAATAGCGTGGGCAAGGGGACGCACACCATCTGAGTCGTTTCTCTATTTGCCATATATATTGAGATAGACAGACAACACCAAATAAGACAATACAGTCACACAGAATGCTTGCTGAAGACAGAAAGCTGACGCGGCTATGTTCCGGTGTCCTTTTATAGCTTCCGGATCACCATCACATGCAACGTCACGAGTGACGAAAGGCAGAGCACCAATCAAGATTGGAGTAGTTCCATTACAGACTTCAGACGCGTCATGCCGGAGGCATTCCCCAAAGTGTAGAGTATCGATGCCGCAGGAGTTCCCTTACGAAAGGGAACCTTATTTAGTAGCTTTCAATAATGTTTTATTATTATTTCTTAGAAAAAAAAGATTCTAACAAAACTGCTTCACTACTTACTAAAATAAAACATGTTAAGGTCAGTCTGTTAAGGTAATGTGGTTAAAACCATTTTCAAAACCATATGAAACCAACATGACTTCTATGAGTAAATAACTTGACACACGTGTTTTAAACTAGATTTTTAAACGATTTTTCCTTATAGTGGACACTCTTTTACATCATTGACCCAAAAGTGTTTAGTTAGTGTGTTTTCAAACCTGCCTCGTATGGAGCGTTTGTCTCGGAACCAGGGGGATTTTCTCAATTAGTTTGGTTCATTTAGGCATACAGTATTAAAGTCCCCATATTATGGTATTATTCCAAATATTCCTTTTCATGCAGTGTGTAATATAGTTGTCTGTGAATGTAAACGGTCTGCAAAGTTGTGTAAAGTCGAAAGTGCACAAAGAAAGAATCGACTCTGAACAGGAATTCGAATTGGACAGCATTATGGCTACACGTCACTGGGAAACACATTTGCATAATGCTCGCCTATGTTCTACATTGTCCTCCCGCGAACAACTTGACCCGCCCTCAAACACTGTAGCTTTGTCGTGTGATTAACATTACTAGTGCATTGCCCGTGCAAAATCAGTTTTTGTGTGTTTTTAGTAATTGTTGGTTTGGTATGTTTGAGTTGCTGAATAGCCTAGGCTACTATTACACAGGTGCCTAAACTCTGAGAAAACGATAAGGTTAATAAGCGCACCAGAATAAAATATAATATTCAGAATTAAACAGTGTAGCTGACTTACAGATTCAGTTAACATCCACAAATGAATAAGCGCTACGATTCAGGGGAGGTTCAGACCTTGGCTGGAGCAGCTACACAGTGAACTACGAGAAAACGCTACGCTTGAGCAAACAGTTTGTGAGCGGCTACTACAAATGATGGCCATGAATAAAATATAATATTAATATTAATATTATATTTTTAAATATTTTTAAACCACAACCCTCTAATGTCAGAATATTTGTTTTTCCGGAGTGGACATATTATACGTGTGTGTAATGTATTTTTTTTAATCGCGATTAATCGATTTGACAGTATGTATGTGCAAAATCAGTTTTTGTGTGTTTTTAGTTGGTTTGGTGTGTTTGAGTGCTCATTGTTACAATTACACAGCAAAAGTTCAGTGACATTTTTATTTGTGCATGGTTGAAAGCAAATACTGATACTGACATAATGACGTACAATAAATATGGAAAATGTAACTATTAACTACTGACAACTACTTCTGAATAACTACAATATTCAGAAGTAAACAGTTTAGCTGACTTAATGTCTAGCAGCTGACAGTGTTTATGTCAGAATGTTTATTTTTAAACCACAATTTTTAAACCACAACCCTCTCTAATGTCAGAATGTTTATTTTTAAACCACAACTTCAATGTGTGTTTCTTTTAACGATATCTTTTGCATTTCTAATCCAAACAACGTCAAACTTGGCATGACTTACTCGTGATCAAACTTACTCGTGATCGTAGCAAGATACCTGTCAAATTTGAAATCCATCGGACTAACGGTTTGAGAAATATGCGATTAACAGACAGACAGACAGACAGACACAGCCAGACGTTCCTTTAATTTATAGATAGATGTCGAGAAGACACTGTGTCCTAGGCTGTGGAAGTAAATTTGTTTTATTTTCCACTTCCGAATGATGAGGCTGCGAAGAATCAGTGCTCAAAAATCGTTTTTTCAACAATACCACAGCAGTACAACTCCAATCTTTTGTTGTGTTCTTGTCATTTTACTAACGACTGCTTCTCAAATCTCGGGGAGTTCAACTCAGGATTCGCAAAACGCTTGCTCTTGAAAGATGGGTCAGTACCCAGTTTATGTGGACCAACTTGCTCCTCAGAATCACAACCTGGGGCCCGTTTCAATAAGGAGGTTCAACCAACTCTGAGTTAAAACTTGAACTCTAAGTTGACTTACCCTGAGATGGGAAACTCTGAGTTTTCGGTTACAGAACAGCTGAAATGAGTAAGTTCAATCAACTCTAAGTTGACTGACTCTGAGTTAAGCGCGTGCACCACAACTATAAAAAGCCGTTATCAATGGAGCGCAGATATAATGAGTCACCTCACCATGGTAACAGCGCCAGAGAAAAAGAGGTCTGCATATTTCTCACCAGCAGTACGCAACATTTTTTTTTAAGTAACACGGCAGCAGCGGCGATCGAGAGAGTTAGTTTGGGAGAGAATAGTTGCTCGAATCAATGCGTAAGTTTACATTTGAATTACTGTTATACAGTGTTGGGTGTAATTACCAAGTAATCTAAATACTGTCATTTAGTTAAAGGGATTACTCTTAATTCTTCTGTAATATAAAGTAAAATATGATGTCATTGCATTAAATACTGCATAGACTATAGAACAATTCTGTTTAAAACAATAGTGGATTTAACATAACATTTTTAAAAGGTATATTTTTACTGTAACCTTCTCTCTCTACACACTTTGGTCAATTCAAGAATAATTCATGCAATTGTATATTGTTAATTTGAAAGCATTAAAAGTGCAGTTTATTGTCTCTTTTTGTATTGTTCAAGTGGTTGAGGTTGATATGGGATTTAGAAAGTAATTAGTAATAAGTAGACCAATACTTTCTAGAGATAGTAATTATTACATTAATCTAATTACACTGTTGAAGATGTCATTTGTAGTTATTAATAACTATTTTAGAGTAACTTACCCAACTGTTATAATATCAGAGGTGAAACTGGAAGAACAGTATGTTCCCTTTCGAGGGAACTCGCGATGCGTCATCGACGCTTTGGGAACGCCCCCAGCGTGAATGCGTCTGAGCATCAATGTCAACTAGTCCAATGGAAAGAATGAGCGTCACGGGCGGGTGACGTCATGACCAGGAAGGCATAAGAGCACATCCGGTGAAACGCGGCATTAGCTTCTGTGTCTCAGCAAGCGATCTGTGTCATTTTGTCTCTGTCTATTTACTGTTGTCTGTTGCGGAAAAGGATGGAAACGAAACAAGTGTACAAACAGTGTGCTTCTCCCTGCCCGCGTTATTTAACGGGTGGGGACACACACGATCTTTGTGTCATTTGTTTGGGAGTGGAGCATGCGGTCTCAGCCTTTGAGGGGGCTGAGTGCCAGCATTGTGAGATGCTACCGCTTCGCATGCTCCGCTCTCGCCTGTCACTCTTTGATAAAGAGAGTGGGCAGGCTCGCGATCCGCAGGGATCAGGACCCGCGTCTGCCGAGGCAGCGCGGATAATGCATTCCTGGGGATCGCAAAAGGATCTTTCGGAGGGGTTGGAGACGGGTCCGAGGGCTCTTTCTCCTTCCTTACCCGAAAGATCCAGCGCTCCCCCCCCCCCCCCGGTGTCGGAAGCACGCTCTGCGGTTTCTTCCGCCCGGGGAGAGAGCCCTCCATTACTTCATTGCTCTTCCTCCGAGGAGGTCGATGCTATGAGTTTGGAGAGTGAAAGCACACACTGTTACGGTTGGGTGTAGGCAGGAAGCACGAGGAGATCAGGATTTCCAAAAACAATATACTTTACTAATAAATCAAACTCAAACTGATACAGGCAGGCAAAGGATGCACAGGTAACATACACACACCTTTCACAAACGAGAACCGACAAGGAGTGAGGGAGAACACAGGGTTTACATACACAGAGAACGGATCATGGGAACAAGACACAGCTGGGGCAAATTAACTAGAAACAGGTGAAGGAACTGAACACAAACGAGGAGCGGGAAAACTGAGATACAGGACTGAACCAAAACACAATGCAGGGAGAAACACAGGACACACATGTAACATAACGCCCCCTCCAAAAAGGCGCGTCCTCGCGCCGTATAACTTCAATAGGGGTGGGGGGGCGGGCGCCCTGGAGGCTGACGAGGGCGTGGCCTACCCTGAGCAGGAAGCCTCCAGGGCGGAGCAGGCTGGTCAGGGGGCCATGGCGGAGTAGGAGACCACCCCTCGGGCGGTCCTGGCGGAGAATCCCCTTCGGGCGGCCATGGCGGAGAATCCCCTTCGGGCGGCCATGGCGGAGAATCCCCTTCGGGCGGCCATGGCGGAGAATCCCCTTCGGGCGGCCATGGCGGAGAATCCCCTTCGGGCGGCCATGGCGGAGACGCACCTTCGGGCGGCCATGGCGGAGAATCCCCTTGGGGTGGCCATGGCGGAGACGCACCTTCAGGTGGCCTATATCCCCCCGCCAAAACTTTCTTGGGGGGAATCACAGGCTCTGGGACGTGGACAGTCTCTGGGTGGTCAGACGGGACGTGGAAAGTCTCTGGCTGGGCTAGCGGTGAAGGCCCGGCTATGCTGGATGGAACCAGTGGTGAAGGCTCAGAAGGGCTGGACGGGACCAGCGGAGAAGGCTCTGAAGGGCTGGACGAGACCAGCGGAGAAGGCTCTGGCTCGGCCGGCGTGACGCAAAGCTCCGGCCCGGCAGGCGTGACGCGAAACTCTGGCTCGGCAGGCGTGCAGGTAAGCTCAGGCTCGGCAGGCGTGCAGGTAAGCTCAGGCTCGGCAGGCGTGCAGGTAAGCTCAGGCTCGGCAGGCGTGCAGGTAAGCTCAGGCTCGGCAGGGCTGCAGGGAAGCTCAGGCTCGGCAGGCGTGCAGGGAAGCTCAGGCTCGGCAGGCGTGCAGGGAAGCTCAGGCTCGGCAGGCGTGCAGGGAAGCTCAGGCTCGGCAGGGCTGCAGGGAAGCTCAGGCTCGGCAGGCGTGCAGGGAAGCTCAGGCTCGGCAGGGCTGCAGGGAAGCTCAGGCTTGGCAGGGCTGCAGGGAAGCTCAGGATCGGCAGTGCTGGACGGGACCAGCGGAGAAGGTTCGGCTGGGCTGGACTGAACCAGCAGTGAGGGCTTGGCTGGGCTGGACGGAACCAGCGGTGAGGGCTCGGCTGGGCTGGACGGAACCAGCGGTGAAGGGGGCTTTGTGCTGGACGGGACCAGCGGCGAAGGATCAGCGGGCTTTGCTGGATCCTGGGTGAGGATGGACGACGTGGCTAAGATGGCTGGAGCCATCACTGGAGTGACGGTGATGCGGAGACCTCTCTCAAACATGATCCTGACGAGGTAGTCAGTCAGGTCATGGCCAGCCAAGTCCATCTCTGTTTTGGTCGGTTCTTCTGTTACGGTTGGGTGTAGGCAGGAAGCACGAGGAGATCAGGATTTCCAAAAACAATATACTTTACTAATAAATCAAACTCAAACTGATACAGGCAGGCAAAGGATGCACAGGTAACATACACACACCTTTCACAAACGAGAACCGACAAGGAGTGAGGGAGAACACAGGGTTTACATACACAGAGAACGGATCATGGGAACAAGACACAGCTGGGGCAAATTAACTAGAAACAGGTGAAGGAACTGAACACAAACGAGGAGCGGGAAAACTGAGATACAGGACTGAACCAAAACACAATGCAGGGAGAAACACAGGACACACATGTAACACACACATGGGGGAAAGAGATTCACAATTTATTTCCCCAGCATATGATGAGCTGGTGGATGTTATGTCGCGGGCTGTAGATAAATTAAAGATTGAATGGCCATCTGATAATAGGGGCGCTCGTCCTAAGAGTAAATTAGATGAGCGCTTTTTATCTTCTACTGCTTCATCTCCACCACGAGGGCTTCCATTTTTTCCTGATCTTCACAATGAGATTTCTAAATCATGGAATGAGCCATACTCATCACGACTTTTCAGCCCTCAAGTTAATATTTATTCAAGAATTAGAGGGCTGAAAGAGTATGGTTATGAGGCGATGCCCCAGGCGGAACAGAATTTAGCCAGCTATCTTTCCCCTGGTCCCGCATCGTCTCTGAAAGCCTCGGCTTTGCCCACTAGACCGCTCAAAGCCACGTCGGTGTTAGTGGGCAAAGCTTATACGGCAGCAGGTCAAGCTGGAGCATGTCTGCATACTATGGCAGTGCTTCAGGCTTATCAAGCTGACCTGCTGGGGGATCTGGATAATAGTGAGGGAGTTAGTCATGACGATATTCGAGAACTTCGTCGGGCTACCGATCTTTCTCTCAGGGCTACTAAAGAGACCGCCAGAGCAATTGGGCGGTCTATGGCAGCTTTGGTAGCTACTGAGAGACATTTATGGTTGAATCTTTCGGAGATTAAAGAAAAAGATCGTGCTTTTTTGTTAGATGCTCCGCTTGAACCTTCTGGTCTCTTTGGTGACGCAGTCCATACGGTTGTCGAGAGATTTCAGGAATCAAAAAAACAAGCGGACGCTTTCAAAAAGTTTATCCCTCGCCGTGTCCAGCCCCCTGGGGCTGCTGGGCGTGAGCAGCCCCAGCCATCAAGCTCATCATATCGTGTGCATCAGAAAGAGAGTGTTGCGTCTCGTGCACCTCCACGTGGAAACTGGAGACAGACGCAACCCTCTCAGCCGAAGTCTTCTAAGTCGAAGCCGGATCTGAGGACCGTTCTTCAGGCGAAGAAGACTTCGGCTCAAAAAAAAAAAAAAAAGGTTCTGATGTTCATGCATCAGGCCTGTGAGGACAGCCCCGACCAAAATAGAGCGGTGTACACCTCATTATACGGTGCCCGTTCCATTTCGGGGTCCTCACGAGACCGTTCTGCCAACCCTGCCACCCTCGGTGCTTCAGGGCGCAGCGGTCTCCAGCGAGTCGCTGATGCTATGCTGCGGCACAGCATCGGTTTCGCGCCCTCTGAGGGGGGCTTTAGAGCGGCCAGTTCAGGTAGTTCCTGCCATTATGTTTCAGGCTCCGGAATTGGCTGTCTCGATAACACCAGAGACCAGCCTCGAGAGGCTGGTTCCCTTAGTAAATTTTCTGGCAGCGTGGAAGCTTCTGCCGAATATTTCTCATTGGGTCCTGCAGATTGTAGAGAAAGGATACAGAATCCAGTTTGGTTCTCGTCCTCCTCGTTACAACGGGGTGCTGCCCACAGTGGTGCATCCCGAGCAGGCTCTGGTAATGGAGCAAGAGGTAAAGGCCCTGTTAGCAAAGGAAGCTATAGAACAGGTGTACTCACCCGACAGAGAGTCGGGTTTTTACAGCCGTTATTTCATTGTTCCAAAAAAGGATGGGGGGTTGCGTCCCATTTTAGGTCTTCGTCTGTTGAATTGGTCAGTACAGAAACTCAAGTTCAAGATGCTGACACTCAAATAGATCGTGACTCAAATCAGATCCGAGGACTGGTTTGTCACGATAGATCTGAAGGACGCTTACTTCCATATCTCCATCCTCCCTCAGCACAGGAAGCTCCTAAGGTTTTCTTTCGGGGGCAAAGAATACCAATATCGGGTTCTTCCTTTCGGTCTAGCTTTACCACCCCGCACGTTCACGAAATGCGTGGATGCAGCTCTAGCCCCTCTCAGGCTTCAGGGCATACGTATTCTGAACTACATCGACGACTGGCTGATTCTGGCGGAATCAGAGCAGTTGGCGGTTCGGCACCGAGGTGTCGTTCTCGCTCATATGCAGATGTTGGGGTTGAGGCTCAATGCCAAGAAGAGTGTTCTTTCTCCAGTACAGAGAACCACTTTCCTTGGTGTGGTATGGGATTCAGTGACGATGCGGGCCACTCTATCGCCCGTTCGTGTAGCTGCTATCCTGACAGCCACCAAAGAGCTAAAGCTAGGCCAGTCACGCACTGTGAAACAGTTCGAGAGACTGTTGGGTCTCTTAGCGGCAGCGTCCAACGTGATACCTTTTGGCCTGCTGTACATGAGACCTTTACAGTGGTGGCTAAGGACCAGAGGGTTCTCCCCGAGGGGAAACCCACTTCGTATGATCAAGGTCACGCGGCGGTGCCTTCGTGCCTTAATTATATGGAGGAAACATTGGTTCTTAACCCAGGGTCCGGTATTGGGAGCTCTTTGCCATCGTGTTACGATCTCGACAGATGCTTCCCTCACCGGCTGGGGAGCGGTAATGGAAGGCCGCTCGGTTCAGGGTCTGTGGAAAAGTCATCATCTTTCGTGGCACATCAATTGCCTGGAGATGATGGCTGTCTTCAATGCGTTGAGACAGTTTCTCCCAGACCTGAGGGGCCATTATGTTGTAAGGATTCAGGGCGGATCTAATCCGTGGGGAATTTGCATATCATAATTAATAATTGGTAATTAATAATTATTCATACATGTTTGGATTAGATCAGTCTTACATGTTAATAAATCTCCCGATAAGGGAGGATCTGTCATTTTACCTGCATGCATGCATGTGAATCCCTTAAATTAACCACAAGTTGATTGCAATCAATTACACGGACCACGTTTCACAAACAGGTAAAATGAATTAGCTCAATTGTCAGGATAATATTTGTGGGATCCACAAATCTGGCCAGAAGAATTGGTTTTCCCGCCCTATAAACACATACTTTTAAGGTATATTTAATTTTAGTAAGCTTATAGCATAAGATCTTTGGCACTTAAGGGACTTGAAACTGAGCAAAGAGACAGCACATCAATCAAATGAATATATAATTAATTTAATAGAGGCATGACTACTTATGTATTTACTACGGTTACACGGGATATAGGTATTTACAAACACACAGACAACAATGAACAATACAATAAGACATCGATGAACAAGAAATGCGTAAAGTTTGGACAATGGATAACTTACACGCGTGAGCGAGTAAGAGAGAGAGAAAAAGGGATGGGGAGAGAGAGAACAGAGAACATTGGCAGAATTTCAGTGGCAGGAAGACATTCACCTCTCCGATTACAACACGAAACATCATCTTAAAACTTCTTAGAAGCTCTATAAAGAGATTATACTTGCACAAGTTATGTTACGGTCTCTCTGTGTGTCGAGGCATTCCTGTACGGCCCTGTCTGGCCGCGTGAGCTGAGTCCTTTGTGTGTGAGGAAGCGTCACGTGGGCTGCTTGGCGCGCGTGTTGAACGGAGGTTTAAAGTCTTTGGTGTAACATTTCCAAAGGGAAATAGTTCGGCTAAGTTCGTGTCACTTCGTGGAAGTGAACTGAGTCGACTACGGAAAACAAAACTTTGACTAACAAAAAGGAAAATAAAGATCTCTACGGGGAAATCACGCGGAGTTAGCGTTACATCTTTGCATGGCTGGTGAAGAAGCGCGTGTGTCTCTCGGTCCGGCGCGTCACGTGGTCACGTGCGCGTGTTTCTCCTTCAAAGCGAGCGCGCGCTCGTTTAAAGGCCCCTTGTAGATGGATTTGCTGAAGAGATATGTCACGGGGTTTTCTTTTCAATCGTCGATTGGAATTAAACACAGAGACTTATCTACAACTGAAAAACACAAACTAAACTAGAAACAAATAAAAGAAAGGCGAAGAGCTCGCCCGGAGGCGAGACGTTACATTATAACACGAGGACAAGGGAGGAAGAGAAGCGTCCAGAGGGAGGTTCAGTCCTCTTTAGAGGAACTGGAGTCCACACCTCTGAGGTGCGAACTGGCCAATAACATTCAACGAAACTTTTGGCGGCCAAATTCTCTTTGTCTTGTCAAAGTTAAACTATGGCCGTGTCCGCCTCTTTATGACCAGTCAGAATTTGTCAGAATCATTCCACAAGATGGTAAAAACATAGAAAACATACATTTTACTGTAATCTTCTGTATCTGACCAAATCAGTTGGAACGAGATAATTAAAACGGTACCAAACAAAACATTGACACATAATTGGAATACGAAGATACATCTTAATACATAACTATAAACTCTCAAGAGTTTCACTGATACGCTAGGAGATCATATCTAGACTACCATGGACTGGGAAACACACAGACATACAGGAATATATCGTATACAATTGGTAATGGCTCGTTTTATGAGTGTAATGTAAAGGTCCATCATGTGTGTGTGTTGGTTTGTGTGTGTGTGTGTTAGAGTTCTGTTATCTCTCTTGCAGAGATGGGGGAGGGCATGGAATGTTCAAGCATTTTATGACTCTGGCCATTCCTGAGAGAGAGAGTGTGTGTGTGTGTTGTACACACGTTCTTGCTTGAGGAAAGGGGGAAGTCAACTGACAGTCCATACCTTACAATGTGCTTGTACGAACAGACAACACATCAGTGGTCTCTTATCTGAACCGTCAGGGGGGTCTGCGGTCGCGTCTGCTTTGCAAACTGGCGCACCAGATCCTCCTGTGGTCTCTGGGGAAGGTACTCTCCCTGAGGGCAGTGTATATTCCTGGGGACCAGAATATGGGGGCAGACATCCTGTCGAGGCAGGAGCTGAGGCCAGGGGACTGGAGACTCCACCCCGAGGCGGTGGAGAAAATTTGGGAGTTTTACGGCCAAGCAGAGGTGGATCTGTTTGCGTCTCAGCATACGACGCACTGTCCACTTTGGTTCTCCCTTACTCACCCAGCCCCCCTGGGGCTGGATGCTATGGTGCAGACGTGGCCGAGGCTACGTCTGTACGCATTTCCCCCTTTTGCTCTGCTCCCAGGAGTTCTGGAACGAGTCCGCCAGTACGGAATAAGCCTACTGCTTGTAGCACCACGCTGGCCGAGTCGGATCTGGTTTGCGGACCTGATCCATCTCTTAGACGGTCCTCCCTTGGAGATCCCGATCAGGAGAGACCTTCTGTCTCAGGCCGGGGGCACAATATTTCACCCTCGACCAGAGATTTGGAACCTGTGGGTTTGGCCTCTGAGGGGGCCCAACTCATAGAGAGTGGTCTCTCAGCTGAGGCTGCTGAGACCATCCTAAGCTCCAGAGCTCCAGCTACTAGGAAACTTTATGCACTTAAATGGAGAGTTTTTTCTGTATGGTGTCACCGACATCAGTGGGATCCAGTTAACTGTTCTGTGAACACAGTACTCGAGTTCCTGCAGGAGCGCTTTACGTCAGGTCTATGTCCTTCCACGCTCAAGGTCTACGTGGCGGCCATTGCGGCTTACCACGCCCTGGTGGGGGGTACATCGTTGGGTCGAGACCCCCTGATTACACGTTTCCTTCGTGGCACATTGAGGCTGAGGCCTGCAACTCGCACTAAGGTGCCAGCTTGGGATCTTGCTATAGTACTAGAAGGCCTGTCTAGGGCTCCGTTCGAGCCCTTAGATTCGGTTTCAGAGAAATTTCTTACCCTCAAGACTATCTTTCTGCTAGCTATTTCTTCCCTTAAGAGAGTTGGAGACCTTCAGGCCCTTTCGGTTTCCCCCACCTGCCTTGAGTTTGCACCGGGGATGGTCAAGGCATTCTTATATCCGAAACAGGGATACGTCCCTAAGGTGCCGACCTTGATTCCGAGGCCTATTGTGCTGCAGGCTTTCTGTCCTCCTCCTTTTACATCTGTGGACCAGGAAAGGCTGAACCTCTTGTGTCCAGTGCGAGCACTGGATACTTATGTTCATCGGACATCTTCAATGAGGAAGTCCGACCAGTTATTTATTTGCTTTGGATCACCTAAGAAGGGTCTTCCTGCTTCTAAACAGACGGTTAGTAAGTGGATAGTCGAGGCTATTTCACTTGCATACGAGTACTCTGACCATCCGTGTCCCTTGGTGGTCAGAGCTCACTCTACGAGGGGTATGGCGGCCTCTAAAGCCTTGTTATTTGGGGTTTCTCTCCAAGACGTTTGTGATGCGGCAGGCTGGTCCTCACCGCTCACATTCGTCAGGTTTTACAGTTTGGACCTGGATGCTGCCCCAGGTTCTCAGGTGCTTAGTGCTTAGTTCCAACAGACTGACACTCAGGTACTTGGAATTCTGGCGTTTTGGGTATTCTCGTTCCCAAAGCGTCAATGACGCATCGCGAGTTCCCTCGAAAGGGAACGTCTCAGGTTACTACTGTAACCATAGTTCCCTGAGAAAGGGAACGAGACGATGCGTCACCCTGCCATACTTCCTGCATCCCTGTGATCGACTTGCTTCGACTTTTTGAAGCTAATGCCGCGTTTCACCGGATGTGCTCTTATGCCTTCCTGGTCATGACGTCACCCGCCCGTGACGCTCATTCTTTCCATTGGACTAGTTGACATTGATGCTCAGACGCATTCACGCTGGGGGCGTTCCCAAAGCGTCGATGACGCATCGTCTCGTTCCCTTTCTCAGGGAACTATGGTTACAGTAGTAACCTGAGACGTTATTCAACCTAATTTTAATTTTCATGTAGGTGCAATCCTGCAGGCATTAAAAGAACATGGCAGCAGCTGAAAATGAAATATAAAAACATAATTCAATCAGGTAAGGCTTGAGCATATCATGGATGTAGGCTACCTGACTTTACAAACATTTGACATATTAAATAACTAAATAGCATCCAGTGTTTAGCAGTGCAAAAGCATTTTTGACATAGGTCTAATTAACACAATTAAATGTTCATTCTCATTTGACTTCTACTCAGCCAACAGAAAGAAGGAAGAGGCTCACAAAGATGGAGATGAAGATGCAGAGGATATGAAGATGGAGATGCAGAGAAGATGGAGATGAAGATGGAGATGCAGAGAAGATGGAGATGAAGATGGAGATGCAGAGAAGATGGATATGGAGATGAAGATGCAGAGGAGATGGAGATGCAGAGAAGATGGATATGGAGATGAAGATGCAGAGGAGATGGAGATGGAGATGCAGAGGAGATGGAGATGCAGAGAAGATGGATATGGAGATGAAGATGCAGAGGAGATGGAGATGCAGAGAAGATGGAGATGGAGATGAAGATGCAGAGGAGATGGAGATGGAGATGCAGAGGAGAGGGAGATGCAGAGGAGATGGAGATGGAGATGCAGAGGAGATGGAGATGCAGAGAAGATGGATATGGAGATGAAGATGCAGAGGAGATGGAGATGGAGATGAAGATGCAGAGGAGATGAAGATGCAGAGGAGATGGAGATGCAGAGAAGATGGAGATGGAGATGCAGAGAAGATGGAGATGGAGATGAAGATGCAGAGGAGATGGAGATGCTGAGGAGATGGAGATGCAGAGGAGATGGAGATGCAGAGGAGATGGAGATGCAGACGAGATGAAGATACAGAGGAGATGGAGATGCAGAGGAGATGGAGATGGAGATGCAGAGGAGATGGAGATGCAAAGGAGATGGAGATGGAGATGCAGAGGAGATGGAGATGCAGACGAGATGAAGATGCAGAGGAGATGGAGATGGAGATTGCAGAGGAGATGGAGATGCAGAGAAGATGGAGATGGAGATGCAGAGAAGATGGAGATGGAGATGAAGATGCAGAGGAGATGGAGATGCAGAGGAGATGGAGATGCAGAGGAGATGGAGATGCAGACGAGATGAAGATACAGAGGAGATGGAGATGCAGAGGAGATGGAGATGGAGATGCAGAGGAGATGGAGATGCAAAGGAGATGGAGATGGAGATGCAGAGGAGATGGAGATGCAGACGAGATGAAGATGCAGAGGAGATGGAGATGGAGATGCAGAGGAGATGGAGATGAAGATGCAGAGGAGATGGAGATGGCGAGGAGATGGAGATGGCATTGAGCCTGAATGCTGGAAGGCCAATGGCTGAGGGAATTCCTGGAGGGACTTCATCAGAGCCAGTCACTCCCGAAGATTCAAGTGCCTTCATAAAATGTATAAGAGGTCTACATATGTGTTATTTTTTATATAGGCTGTTTTTGATATTTCCATATATTTTACTTTGGGTTGGGTTTTTTGTTGCTCCCAACCGATTCTGATGGTAATATCTCTCTTTTGGAGCCTCCTGTCCCAACAGAACCCCAGACAGTTGTAAGTAACCTACTCAATACACCAGAAATTATGACAAATAGTATTATAAAATGTGCTCAATCAAATGCTCATCTTCACAGGACGATGGGGATGAAGAAACAGTTTCTGCTGCCACAGAGAGGCCTACAAGGAAATGTTAATATTGTCTACACATCAAACAATCTCATTCAAATTTCTTCACATTATTTATGTAGAGTAGCCTATAGAATCTAAGTTTATTTCTAAGTATAAACGGATATTCTTATCTCTCCCCCTGTCCCCAGAGTGTGGAAGAACAGCAGGAGGAAGGTCCATCAACTTCTGGTGCACAGATAAACACAGGTCAGTGATTTTCAGTGAATGCCACAGTTTAATTCTGTAGAATGTGTTTAGAACTACATGATGTAACTCTAATCTACTGTATTTTCAGTTGCCAGTTAAGAAGTTATATTGACTTTATCTTATTAAAAAAATTGGAGAAAAAAAAAACAGCAATGAATAAATGTACCGAAAGAATGAATGAGGTGTTTAAACACCGCTTCCTCTTTAAAAAAGGGGAGGAGACCGAAATAAACTCTGGGTTTACGGAAGTAAACCTGCTCCCGACCAGGTTAGGTTCACAGAGTAAGTTACCATGGTAACTGACTCTGAGTATAAGTTACCTCTCTTTCAGAAATGGGCTTGACTTACCCTGCTTTCTCAGGTTTGACTTACCTCCCATTCTGAAACAGAAAACGAATCGGTTACCTAACGTAACCTCGGTTCTCTCTAGAAGAGGGAACGAGTATTGCGTAAGCTAGCTTACGCTGCGGGAAAGATTCATCTTTGCTGAGATATTGAAGCCAAAAAATTATTTCATAATTTGTATCCATTGACAACGCAGTTCCTCTGCGGCAGACCTAGAGCAGGCTAGCTAGCAGCTCATTGGTTCGCTCAGAGAGAACTGCTTAAGCCTATGGGAGAGCGGGGCTGAACCCGCTTCCAATGAGAGGCGCTCGCGCGCTCATTGCGTCATGGCCCGC
Organism: Rhinichthys klamathensis goyatoka; assembly: GCF_029890125.1. Lineage (NCBI taxonomy): Eukaryota > Metazoa > Chordata > Actinopteri > Cypriniformes > Leuciscidae > Rhinichthys > Rhinichthys klamathensis. The sequence goes on from NW_026606706.1 coordinate 790,673, forward strand.
CAGAATGGGCGTGGCTATGGTGTATATAACAGTCTCTCCCAGGCTTATATGTTGATTTATTTCAGCGTGAAGCGAAACGCTAGTAGCGCAAGCACGGCCGGGAACGCAATACTCGTTCCCTCTTCTAAAGAGAACCAAGGTTACGTTAGGTAACCGATTCGTTCTCTTACGAGAGGTTCTCTCGTATTGCGTAAGCTAGCTTACGCTGCGGGAACACCTGGTCAACGCCGTGCGCGCTATGAATCCACTCATGAATCCCAGGGTGATACCGGGGGATTTTTAACGTGGAGTGAATGTATTATGAGGCCGGCAGAGCGGGCACATGAAGTGTATACATAAGCATGTATGAGGCCGGCAGAGCGGGCACATGAAGTGTATAAGCATTTAAGGAGAGCACAAGGGGCGAACCGGTTGTGTGAGGGACTCCCAGTAATGCAGCTTCTTAGGGAGCTGGTCGTTTAGACAGCTAGTAATTTTGCCTGCAAGGCGGGAACTTCCAAGTTGTAAAATCTGACAAAAGTGGACGGGGAGGCCCATCCCGCGGCCACACAAATGTCATGAATGGAAATTCCACAGGACCATGCCCACGATGAGGCCATGCCTCTAGTGGAGTGCGCCCTGATGCCCAGAGGGCAGGGCAGGCATTTAGATGCGTAAGCAGAGGCGATAGCGTCTACTATCCATCTAGACAGTGTCTGTTTAGAGGCGGCCAGACCTTTGGTGCGCCCCCCAAACGACACGAAAAGCTGCTCAGCGCGTCTGAACGCGGCAGCGCGCGTAGTGTACAATCTCAGAGCCCGCACCGGGCAGAGGAGATTGGCGTCGCGCTCACTATCGGATGAAGGCAGAGCCGATAGGGAAATAATCTGAGCCCTGAACGGGGTACCAATCGCCTTCGGGACATAGCCATGTCTAGGTTTGAGAATGACAACAGAATCATTCGGACCAAACTCGAGACACGCGGCGCTGGATGAGAGCGCGTGAAGATCCCCCACGCGTTTTACTGAGGACAGAGCCGTCAGAAAAACGGTTTTGAGCGAGAGGTATTTTAGGTCCACAGACTCGAGCGGTTCGAACGGGGGTGCTTTCATAGCTTCGAGAACTATAGAAAGATCCCAGATAGGAACCGAAGGGGGGCGCGGAGGGTTCATCCTCTTAGCTCCCCTGAGGAAGCGGATGACTAACTCGTCTTTGCCCAGGGACTGAGCGCGTCGGGGTTCAGAGAACGCCGCGACGGCTGCCACGTAAACCTTGAGAGTGGAGGGGGACCTGCCCTTGTCCAGCATTTCTTGAAGGAAAACAAGCAAAGACGGCACCTCGCATGACCGTGGGTCCAGATGTTTGTCGGTGCACCATTTTGAGAACACAGACCATTTAGACGCATAGAGCCTTCTCGTGGAAGGTGCTCTAGCCTGTATGATAGTGTTTCTTACTCCTTCTGGCAAATCAACGAATAGTCGTTGATCACCCATGCATGTAGCGCCCAGCGCCGTGGATGGGGGTGCCAGATCGTGCCGCGAGCCTGAGAGAGGAGATCTGCTCTGACTGGGATGGGCCACGGGGCTGTCTGCGACAGCTGAGTGAGCTCCGGAACCCAATTCTGACTCTCCCAACGCGGGGCTATGAGGAGCACCGAGTGGCGTGTGTCCCTGATCCTCTGAATTACCTGTGGTAGCAGAGCGATCGGAGGGAATGCATAGAGCGGGCGGCGAGGCCATTCCTGGGCTAGCGCGTCCTCGCTCCTTGAGAAAAATATTGGGCAGTGAGCGTTCTCTTCTGACGCGAAGAGGTCCACCTCTGCTCTGCCGAATAGCCGCCACAGTATTTGGACCGTTTGTGTGTTCAGGGACCATTCTCCTGAGGAGATGAGGTTCCTGGACAGTATGTCTGGACCGTCGTTCAGATGGCCCGGCACATGCGTCGCTCTGAGCGAGAGCAGGCGGCTCTGAGACCAAACTAAAATGCGGTGTGTCAGTAGGAAGAGATTCCTGGACCTGACACCGCCCTGACGGTTGAGATAGGAGACCACAGCCATGTTGTCCGAACGGATCAGGACGTGGTGTCCCCGAATGAGCGAGAGGAAGCGCGAAAGCGCGTTCTCGACCGCAAGCATTTCCAGACAGTTTATGTGTAAGGGGCTTTCCTGTGTCGACCAAAGGCCGAAGGCCGGTGAGCCCTCGCAGACTGCACCCCAACCCGTGTTGGATGCATCTGTCGAGATGACTTTTCGGCGAGAAAAGGTCCCCATCGTGACGCCCTGTCGAAACCATTCTGCTACTGTCCATGGCTGCAGCGCCGTGAGACATGTCTGCGTAACTCTGATCAGCTGGCGGCCCGTGTTCCACGCGCGGTGGGGTACACGGCTGTTTAACCAAAGCTGAAGCGGACGCATGTGCAGAAGGCCCAGCTGAAGCACAGCGGAGGCTGAGGCCATGTAACCCAGCATCCTCTGAAAAGTTTTCAGAGGTGAGCGGGTGCCCATCTGAAACGAGGCGGCCAGTCGCTGTACACTGCGCGCGCGCTGTGTAGACAGGCAAGCCGTCATCGTGACCGAGTTCAAATCTATTCCTAGAAAGGAAATCGATTGACTGGGTTGAAGGGAGCTCTTTGTCCAGTTGACAGAGAGGCCCAGCGTTTTCAGATGGTCGAGGAGAACTGCGCGGTGCGACAGAAGCTCCGTCCGTGATTGGGCCAAAATCAGCCAGTCGTCCAGATAATTCAATATGCGCAGCCCCTGGCTCCGCAGGGGGGCGAGCGCCGTATCCATGCACTTCGTAAATGTGCGGGGCGCCAGAGATAAGCCGAACGGGAGAACGGCGTATTGATAAACATGACCCTCGAAGGCGAAACGTAAGAATGGCCTGTGACGGGGATTTATCTGGATCTGAAAATAGGCGTCTTTCAGGTCTAGAGAGATGAACCAGTCCCCCTGGCGCACCTGCGCGAGGAGTTTCCTGGTAGTGAGCATCTTGAACGGTCTCTTCATGAGCACTTTGTTCAAAGACCTGAGATCTAAAATCGGTCTGAGGCCGCCGTCTTTCTTGGGAACCAGAAAATAACGGCCGTAAAACCCCGACTCGCTCATAGATAGAGGAACTCTCTCTATAGCCCTTTTGCACAATAGTTTTGCTATCTCTGAACGGAGCAGAGTCACTGCTTCTGGGTTCACAATAGTTTCTAGCCGCGCTCGGAAACCTGGAGGGCGGCGGTGGAACTGTAAGCGATAGCCTAGCCTTATTGTGTTTAGCACCCACTGGGAAATTCCCGGAATAGCTTCCCACGCTTGAAGCGTAACGCTAAGGGGTGAATGGCTACATGGTCCCCGTTGCTGCACACAGCGGGCCGCGCGGGCGCGCTCATAGTGTTTATGACAGCGGGACTTACACTCAGAGAGGAGTTTAAGGGCCGTGTAACAGAGAGAGCAGAGGTGGGATGCACTCTGAATGCACTTATGCACTCTGAAACTCGAGCGGGTTGGAACCGCTTTATGAGAGTGGGCTCTGTGAGACACACGGGAACCGAAAAGCTTTTGTGTATGAGTGAACACAGTGTTGTGGGCACATTTTCTACACGTGAGGCTTTTATGCTCTTTTTGAGCTATCTCTGGGACGCCGTGAAAACGGTGTTTGTGCACATGCAGTGCTTTGTGTATGAGTGAACACAGTGTTGTGGGCACATTTTCTACACAATAGGTTTTTATGCTCTTTTTGAGATATCTCTGGGTCGCCGTGAAAACGGTGTTTGTGCACATGCAGTGTTTTGTGTATGAGTGAACACAGTGTTGTGGGCACATTTTCTACACAAGAGGCTTTTATGCACTTTTTTTTTTTTTTTTTTTTTTTTTTTGGGATTTCTCTGGGACGCGGTGAAAACGGCATTTGTGCACATGCAAGCGGGAAAAGAGACCGGCTTGTTGATGGCGGTGTACACTGCTGCAGTAGCCGTGAGAACGGGGACTGACAGAGGGCGAAACCTTGATGGCGGTTCAGCCATGGTGAGAAATAGCCGTCCTTTTCTCAGCTGAGGCTGGTCACGTGAGCGGCCTGCAGCGGGATATATATATAGCCTGAAATCGCTGCACTGGTGACGCGCGTCGCGTGCAAGTGCGTGTTAGAAACGTGAGCGCTGCAAGCGGGCACGAGACTATTTTTAGCCTGCAGAGGCTGGACTTGTGACGGCATAAAAATTATCTGCGAGAGCCGGAATCGAACGCGGGTCTCTGGCGCGAAAAGCTTTGTGATACACCACTGAGCCACAGGGGTAGTGACACAAGCATAGTAGCGCGAGCAGATAAGAGGGCGTGATAGCAGTAACAGGTTCGGCCTCAGCGGAACTAACACACTATAACCCATTTGTCCAGCTTTATGCTCGGAAATGAGAACGTTTCTCATGAGCGCGGGAGAGCGCGGCCGCTTTCTGTCACGTGAGAGAGCTGGGCGCGAGCTCAGAGCTGCATAAAGATTATCTGCGAGAGCCGGTGTTCTGACGATTCATGCTACCCATCGAGATTTGCTACTTAATGGTTATGCGCATGTGCAGACGCACAGTTTTTTTTAACAAAAGGTACATTTTCATGTGTTATATTGTAATTTCCCTTTAAAAATGCTAACTAGCATATGAATATGTGTACGGTCAGCCAGCTGAACAATAATAACTGAAAGTTTCAGTTACTAAGGAAAAGTGTGCTTTGACAAGTCAAAGATGAATATTTGATGATAATTTTTAATTTTCACACCGTTTTAAAAATAAAAACAGTAGTCTACAGTATACAGTAGCTACTCATAACTTAGAATTGTATTATAATTGTATTTCATATAATATTAATCGACATTCTGTGATCGATTCGCATTACGGTAGCATTTTTCGACAAGGCAGCACAAATCGTCAGAACACCGGAATCGAACACGGATCTCTGGCGCGAAAAGCTTTGTGTTCCACCACTGAGCCATGGGGTAAAGACACAAACATAACAGCGCGAGCAGATAAACGGGCGTGATAGCAGAAACAGGTTCGGCCTCAGCGGAACTGATACACTATAAACGCTTTATGTAGCGGCGTTATATGCAGGTGGGAGAGCGCGGCCGCTTTCTGTAACGTAAGAAAGCTAGCCGAGAGCTCAGAGCTGCATAAAAAATTATCTGCGAGAGCCGGAATCGAACACGGGTCTCTGGCGCGAAAAGCTTTGTGTTCCACCACTGAGCTAGGGGGAAGACACAGGCTTAATAGCGCGAGCAGATAAGAGGGTGTGATAGCAGCGACTAGTTCGGCCTCGACGGAACTTAACGCACTATAAACCCACTTGCCGGTGACGCGTATGCATGGGGCCGGGCTAGCTCTCTTGTAAAGTAAAGAAAGCTAGCCGCGGTTGGCACAGCTGTAAGCTGCTCGTCCCCCATTCAGCGCTCGTAGGCGGTGAGAGGGGGAGGCGGTGAGAGGGGGAGGCGGCGTAACGCTTCGAGTCGAGCCCGCAGGGTCAACAACAGAAGCCCAATCGCAGAGGAAACATCCGCCGTTGGCGAGAGAAAGCTCTGCGTGTCCCAGTCCCAGGCAGAGAGCGCAGAAGAAGGCGGGCTCTGGCGCTGAGAGGGACGCGGCATGAGCCGCAGGTGTGCGAGGCATCTTAAAAAAGACGCTCGCTGCTCTTTTAGATACACACACACAATACAAGAAGCTTTTTGGTAAAGGATATGAATCCGTCGGATGGCGCTAGCTTGCAGGACGGCTGAAGGTGGCGAAGACGGCCGGCTTCCTCAGACTCCCAGATGCTCGCTAGAAGGTGCCTTTTTCCACGACGGCGGCTTTTCTCAGGACAGCAGAAGCGTGTAGCTCGCTGAAGATGAAATGAATCAACATATAAGCCTGGGAGAGACTGTTATATACACCATAGCCACGCCCATTCTGGCGGGCCATGACGCAATGAGCGCGCGAGCGCCTCTCATTGGAAGCGGGTTCAGCCCCGCTCTCCCATAGGCTTAAGCAGTTCTCTCTGAGCGAACCAATGAGCTGCTAGCTAGCCTGCTCTAGGTCTGCCGCAGAGGAACTGCGTTGTCAATGGATACAAATTATGGAATAAGTTTTTGGCTTCAATATCTCAGCAAAGATGAATCTTTCCCGCAGCGTAAGCTAGCTTACGCAATACGAGAGAACCTCTCGTAAGAGAACCCAGAGTTTCCTTCATTTCAGGGTCAACATACTCAGAGTTTTCACTTAACCTCCTTTCTGAAACAGGCCCCTGTAAATATGATTAATTATTGATGTAAATACAGGGTGTTAAAAATGCGTTTTGTGTTTTATATGGTGTACATTTCCGGCTAACCGGCTAACTCACGTTATTACTGTCTTACTGAAATAGTTCTGCCAAGCAGCTGTGGGCCACTATTACCTAAAATTGTGTCTATTAATGCACTGTCTGTTGTTTGTACAACTTTGAGAAATTATGAAGGATTGAGCTAGATTTGTTGTGCAAACTTTAATGTTAGTCAGTTATTCACGTTACTGCTCAGCTAACGTATGAGCTGTTATTGATACAGTTCCCGCATGTGCACTGCAACAAATCATTTCTGTCATGATGGTCCTTTCTTTTCAATAACATTGAATGTGTTAATAAAGAGTTGGATGTCACGTGATGAACAGAAGACTTGGGAGGTGAACTATTCACTTCTGTTTCAGGTACAGACTGCATAGTCAAGTCAAGTCAAGTCCCCTTTATTTATATAGCGCTTTTTTTTTTTTTACAATACAGATTGTTTCAAAGCTACTTTACAGTGATAACAGGAAATGAATGCAACAAATATTGTTTTGGCTGTACAGCAGCTCTAGAAGAAAGTCATTGTCCAGTTTAAGTAAGATCAGCATTGATTCATTTCCGTTGTAAAAATCATTAGTTATTAATTTAGGGGCCATTTACACAACACCGTTTTCAACTGAAAACAGAAAACGTTTTATGCGTTCTGGTTATGGGTTGTGTCATTTATACGACAACACCGTTTTGGTGGCCTGAAAACACAAACTTTGAAATAGATTTCAAAAATCAAGTTACAAAACGATACCGTTATCATCTCTGTGTAAACTTCAAAAACGCGAATCTGTGAAAACGGTGACGGCATACACATGCGTATTACGTGTTTAGTCTATGCATGCGTATTTGAGTGCGTATAGTATGTGCACATGCGCGTATATCTTTACAAAGTGACATTGCCAATTACTTGTCTGGCATGCATAATACAGAGTTTTTAGTAGATGTGACGTGACAAAAGAACGAACAACTTGGATTGGGAGGTGAGGTGAACTAACAGACTGCATAGCCTGATGACCCAGTTAAGCAATGAATTAATCATTTCTGTTTCTCATAATTTGACCTTGGCTGCATTATAGTTTTTTCTTATTAGAAATGTGATCAACGTGAGTGTAAGAAGATGTGTTAGGGAATTTGGCCCTAACTATTCATTATATTCTACTGAAATTAACAAAATGAAAGGAATTACTTGAAAAAAGATTCAAAGATCCTGAGTCAGTAAAATGATCCGAACTTCTCATCACTAATTGACTGTCGCACAACTCTGAATGAAATTCAATGACGTCAAGGCTGTAATGTGAGAATTAGAGCCACGGACCCTCGTATCTCCCAATAATAAGACCATCTCTGGCACAGGTGCACTCTGACCAATGAGAAGACAGTTTTACTCATGCGACTTGCCTTGTGTGAGCAAAATGTTGCTGTTACGTACTCGTACGTATTCAAAGTGTTGCAATATGGAGATGTGTGTAGTTTGGTGTTGTTGTTGTTGTTGTGGTGTGTGTGTTTCAGGTCTTCGTTGAATCAATCTACCACCTGTCAATCTTAATGAAGGATGATGACGTTTCGGTTCACCTCATCCAATCACATCTCACCACTTCTCACCACTTCATTCAAATGCCCGTGATCACTTCCATGTCAACAGCTGTTTGCTCACTTTTGTTTGCTGCGCTTGTTTGACTTGCTGTCAATGATTTGTCTGTGTGTCTAACATTCGAGTTCTGTTTAATTGTTGCATTGTGTTTTGAGTATACTGTTCACAGTTGCCTTGTGAAAATGAAGTCAAACAAACCAATAACAACTGAACCAAGAAGAAAATGCAACATTGTTACAATTTAAATCCATGTTTAAGTACAAAACAAACGATTTACAGGTCTGAAAATGCCCTTAAACTTTCATATAAATTCAAGCCCTCCTGCAGTCAATCATTTTATCCATTAAAACTCATCTTTGATAATCTCAATGACATATTTAAACTTTTTTTTCCTGTGAAAATAATTTCTTCATGTCTTAAAATAGCTTGAATGTAACTCTATACCCTTGCTTCATTTAGTATACGCGGATCCATGAATATGCACATCATTCCCCACCTCCACTCAATCACACCAGATCGGACTAACTGATCCACTTGGTCAAATGTAGTGAACGCTACACAGTGGCAAGTAGAAATATTGGTTTAATTCATCCATATATGTATGAACCAGAAACTGATTCAGAAGAAGAAGAGGAAGAGTGTTCAAAGGAAGGCCCGGTTCTGGGTGCTTGAGGATGCTGATGCTAAGCCCCCTCGGTTGATACTGTAATAATATCATATTGACAAAACAGATTTGGTAAACGCTCCAGTGCGAATTTGTGTTTGTCCTCTGGAGAAAGCCAAATGTTTCTATTTACCATGGGTTTTTGCAGCGGTGAGCACTTTAGTCAATCACAGACATGTTTGATGATCTCTTGAACGCAGTTCCTATGATTGCTAACCAATGACAGGAAAAGATCCACCCCGCACAGTGACGGGATTGGTTACATATTTGTGATGGTAGGAATTAGAGGCGGTTTCAAACCGTGTTTTTGAGACTGTCTTTGGTACTGTCACGATTTGGTCTAGTCTCTGTCACGTTTTGGTTTTGTTCATGTCATGTTCCATGTCTGTCATGTGATTCCCTGTTTGTCATGTGATCTTGCCATGTGTCTTGTCATTGGATAATCGTCTGTTCATTGTTCCCAGGTGTCCCTTGTCTTGTCCTTAGTCTTGTGTATTTAAGCCCTCATGTTTGCCACGTGTCTTTGTCAAGTATTGTTTCCTGTGATCTTCTGTTGTGTAAGTCTATGTCCACGGGTTTGTTTCATGCCACGTCATGCTTTTGTTTTATGTTTTGATCTTGTTATGTGTTGTTTTTGAATAAATACTGCACTTGGGTTCTCACTACAACTTGCCTCCAGTGGATCCTTACAGGTACACTGCCATTTAAAGGACAAAATACTCAGCAATGGTGTTGATAGAATAATTTGCACCTGGTTTGTCTTAAAACATATTAAAAAAACACCACATAGATATTTAAACAAAATTAAAAACTTGATTTTCACCACAGGGGGTCTTTTTAGTTCTGGTCCCTAACTGGAATAACCATGGCACCATCAATAACAAGTCATGATTCTGCTACAATTAGCATGTCATCTCAAAGGAAAACCACATTTTAGCATCGTCCACATCCAGTGATCTTAAGCCAGCAGACCTCATGTTAGACTATTAGAAATCACATTTCCATTGTTTTATCTGTCAAATATGGTAAATCCTGGCTCATATAAAAATGCAACAAATTCATGCTAAGAAAATGAAAGAGAAAGCACAAGTAAAAGGTTTCATCAAGTTACATTATGGCTTTTCTTTACAAGCCTAAAAACACTGGATCACTTGCAAGCCATGGCATCATTCTACCCTGTTTCGCCCACCTCTAAGTTTAGTTCTCTTTCAGCATGGTTGTGCTTGTGTATACCTCCATTATTTACACTATTATGAAAGACCAGGGAACATTTGTTCTAACTTGCCTATTATTTAGTTCGCATTTACGTGAGATCTCAGCACAATGGAGAGTCTTTCTAACGGTTATAGTGCTGGGTGGAGCTCTAACTACGCACCTTGTTCACAAACTACTCTTGTTTCTCACTACCACCCACCCGGATCCCTCCCTTTCCTGTGTGAGAGGCTAACAGGAGACATCGCCCAACCTCGTGCTTGACTTCCCCCACATTTGCAGCAGATGGCCCTCACCATCAAGTCTGATGGAGGAATTCATCTGGCAGGGTTTCCTGACCAGGGCTGCCCCTCCTCTACAACACTGACTGACCTATTTGTATTCTCTGCACAGCAGATGAGGCACCCTGCCCTCTTCGCTCTGGGCATCTGGGGACTGGCTGTGGGAACCAGAGCCAGCCTTTCCTGGCAGTAGCTCACCGTAACCCTCTGAAGCTTCTCGGCACGCTTATACGCACAGAGTCCAGCCTCATGTCCTCGCTGTCACCTGGGTATGTGGCACTCAGAGTGTATCCTCATCCCTAAGAACATAAAAGACCAGTGGTCAGTGCCTGATTGGTTCTGATGTTCTCCTGAATCATTCCTGACACAAATGTGACACATTCAACCACTGCAAATCCATAAGAAAAAGAAAAAATGACAAACAGGATGTATGTAATGTCTAAATTATTTAGGTCAGCATTGAGAATAAATGGGGAGAAAATGGCTAACGGCTAAAGGGGTCATGAGCGCGTTCAACAGTCTGCAGCACGAGCTTCCTGTCGCATAATGACGTATGCTTTGGACCGAACTCACAGACGTGAGCTGATGCTGTGTTCGTTCACAACAGAGAGGGAGGACGCACATGTTGTATTGTTCATCAAAGTGCTACTTAATTGTGCTTATCCTGGATGTCGCAACCCATATAAAAAATAAGATTACATTCGCTAGCTTGCTCAATCGAGAAGATTGACTTTTTACAGATTCCCAACGTTTGAGCTCCTGTATACATCATTATGCGACAGCAAGCTTGCGCTCCAGACTGCCATGAACGCGCTCAGGACCGTTTGCCAAGGCTGACGATTGCAGGTAATAATGTTTACTTGTTTTGCCTGTTTTACTGAATAAAAAAAAAGACACCTACATCTTGGATGGCCTGAGGGTGAGTACAGCAAATTTTCATTTTTGGGTGAACTATCCCTTTAAGATTTTGATTCTACAATCAAAAATCTGATATTTTAAAATTAACTTAAATAACAAAATTAATTAGGCTAAACCTTCAAAGACCAAATGATCTGAGCTATGATATTCACAATGTTATAACTTTGTCTCATTTGTGACTTTATGCTTCTCCAAAGGAATTTTAGGAGAAACATCTGAGATGAAGTTGCACAAAACTAATAAATAAATAAAATAAACATAACTGACATCTCGAGTGCTGAAATAACAACCTCTGAGCTATAAAACACTTGGTTCAGTGCTCTAATAGATTCAGAAGAACATTAGGACAATTCTTGACACAAATAACACTAATTATTATTATTAGCACATCACTGCAAGCCCATAAGAATTAGCTATTTTTTTAAATCACAAATAAGATTTAATTAAATTTCAATTGTTTCTCCTAAAAAAGGCTCGAAGAAATAGCAAAAATCAAGTCTACTATCAAATGTATGAGATTTCAAAAATAACTCGTTATCAAACCCTTCAAAGACCAAACTATCTGAGCAATGCAATAAACATTCATTTTACAGCTTTATACTCATTCAATATGTAAACAATTAGCCTACATTTTTAGAAAAAAATCTGAGAAAGTTACACATAACTTAAATAAGGGGGGACATCCTCACAAGTGGTTATAAGCATAAAACGGATGTGACAGTATAATGGCAACAGTAATGGATCCGTGACTCTTAAAGTGACAGCAGCCTAATATGTAGGCTACGTCATTAATTTTGTTGTCAAAAAAACAAAAGATAGCTTTACTTGTAAGGAATAGCCTATGTTTTTAATTTAGCCAGGACTAAAAGACTATCTATAGTTATTTTACATTTGATTACAAATTGAGTCTTCTGCTTAGGCTACATCAGCTTCTCCTGAGACAAAGATGCAGTAGTAACGTCAGTCACATATCTTATCTAGAGAAAAAGATCTTGACAATGTTACAAACGGTGCTCAGATTTGTCAGAGATTTCAAAATAACTAAATGACATGTCAACAAAAAAAAGCCTTTAATGACCCAATTATCTGAGCTGAGATATTCACGTTAATTGGATTTATTTATTTATGTAACATTTGTGTCTATTTTAGTTTCTCAGAAATTTCAGATAAAGGTGACACTTGAAAGAAAGCTAACTGAGAGCTCGATTAAGTCTCCTGAGCCCTGAAAGAGGAAACCCTCTGAGCAATAAAAAAAATCCTCTGGGTTACTCAGATGTGACACTGCTGATCCAAAATGACAGTGCAAAGAAACAAATGTCAAAGAGGAAAATAAAAAATATTTCAGGGGTGACATATCGCACTCAGAACTGTCAAAAAATATTTGGCAACAATGATCCAAAGTAGGCTACCTCTCAAACCTGAATGAATTTTGGATAGGAAAAAGTAGGAATATTACAGTCTGATAAAGTGGTAGCAGACTGCTGCCGCCCCACTCTGTCAATCTGCGTGTCTGAATGTGGCCAGGGACCGAGGTGGTTAGGAGGTTCATTTGAAACCAGTCAGGCATTTCTGATAGACCTCCATTTCACTCTATCCATGTCTCTCTCCCTCCCCCTCTTCCTTCATCGACTCTCTCTCTATCTCATCCATTCTGTCTTCCATGAAGCAGAGTCAACTACACTGTGGTGGGGCAGAGGAATGCAGACCAAGGTAATCACAACATCATCAACTCAGCAGCACTGATGTGGCCGACCCAATAATGCACCTCTAATTAAATAACTTCCCACCACACATCTCCCGTGGGGACACACCGGGCGGAGCACGAACTGAGAGGCATATGGCAGAAGCTGAGCGAGCAGCACTCATTCATACATTTTTTTTTTCATGGCAAGATTACATTGTACTTACAAACTGCAAAAAGAGACAGAGAAAGATAGAAGAAGAGCTTGAAAATAACCCCCCCCCCCCCCCCCTTGAAAGTAAGACCCCTCCTGGGCACCATCCTGCCATATTTGCCACCCTAGGTAAGACCCCCCCCCCCCCCCCCCCCCCCCAAATACAGTAAAATATTACAACAATAATATTGCAAAATATTCTTACAATTTTAAAAAACTGTTTTAGATTTTAAAATGTAATTTGTTCCTATATGATGGCAAAGCTGAATTTCTTTTATCTTTAGTGTCACATGATCCTTCAGAAATCATAATGGATCTTTTCATTAACAAAGTTAATGTAGAAACTACGATACTTTTTTTGCAGGACTGTTTGATATTAGGTTAAGTTATTAAGTTAAATAAGTATAAAAAAAAAAATTTGACATAAATCTTTTGTAACTTTATACATTTCTTTACGGTCACTTTTGACCAATTTAATGTGCTCTTGCTGAGTGAAGTGTAAATTTCTTCTTCTTTTTTAACTTAGGTCTACCCAAACTTTTGAATGGTATTGTACCACGATTTCCACAAAAATATTAAGCAGCAAAAGGAATGTTTTCAACATTGATAATAATAAAAAATGTTTCTTGAGGACCAAATAAGTATATTATATTAGCATTAGAGCCCGACCGATATGGATTTTTGGGGGCCGATGCCGATACCGATAAAAAAAGCCAGATACCGATATATCGGCCGATATTATTTATGTGTATATTATAATACAGTAGCAATATTATGTATGTGTATTATAGTACAGTACCAGTCAAACTTTTGGACACACTTTCCTATTGGTGTGTACAAACTTTTGATGGGTACTGTATATAGAATACACATAAACAGAATAAATATATAAACGTTTTGCAATGATCACTCAAATGTGGTGATCAAACACTTGTGTGACAAAGATATGTAATGGAGACAGGGTGAATGATAGAATGAGAATGATACATTTGAGCTGTAACCAAACTAGTTTGCATTGCATGTTATATTATATTATATTCTAAATACTGTTGCATAATCTTCACTAACGACTTTGTCTTTTAATTTAGTCACGTTATATAAAACATAACTTGTATCAATAAATATATCAAAAGTGTCACTGACAAAACCTTATTATCTTCTATTTTTCGTCTTAATTCCTCTAATCTCTACCAGTGGAGGAAGAACTCAGATCTTTTTACTAAAGTAAAATGAATAATATCATAATGAAAATGTTTTTAATTACGTACAGTACTTTTATAGCTACTATTTTAAATAAGTAGTAAGCAAAATGTACTAAACGTGAAAAATAAAGTGTTATAATTAAATAAATTATTGGAATATTGCTTGATGTTGTAACGTAGCGTTATATGAGCTTTAACACGGTCTACACCGGACGCGGTCGTTATTGCTCGCGCCGCAACAGCTGATATCCTAGACGAGAAAAACGCCCGTTACAAAGCAGAATGGGTCATCAGTTTACTGTCGGAGATTTGTCGCTCGCGCAACGCATTTTAATCAACGTTTCATCAACCAATTGCCTGGATTTAATAAATAAGAAGTAAATAGCAGACAATATAATCAGGACTTCTCAGCTGCGCGCTTGCAATAGTCACAAGCTCACACAATAGGCTACGTGACAGAGGCTGGTATACAGAGAAATCAATTCTGTGAATTACACTGCGCAATAGTAATAGGCTACTACCCACCGGATGAAGAAGGGTTTGCTCTCAACAGAACAAAAATATTCATTTTATTTTATTTTTCGTGTTCGCATTTATGAGGAAAAAACAATGATACGGACGTGACAAGCTTTGAAAGCGGCACTAATGTGCTTTAAAACTTTCACAGAGACCTCAAACAGAAAGCACAAAGCCTTTCATTAAAGTGAATTTCGTTTTGTATTAATTGTATCTTAATTTTAATATTAACAATATTCCACAATATTACTGTTTTTACTGTATTTTTGATCAAATAAATGCAGCCTGGCCGATACTTCTTTTAAAAACATTTTAAAAAATCTGTATTACTCGCTCCACACTTTTAACTGGTAGTTTATGATAGATAGGAGGTGAAGTTGAGTTGAGGGACTTATTTGGATACCATCGGATGGCATGATGAGACTGATATTGTTACGCGGCAGCAAGGATGAAACAGAGAGTGAATCCAATCGCAAGCACATTTAATTAAACAGAAACAAACAGGAAATCCAGGGAACTCAGAACAAGACAGTAGTAACATTAAACAACAACCGACAGCCAACAACTGAAACACAGGGGTTTAAATACACAGACAAACAAGCTAAACAAGATAACAAGGGGGCGTGGTTAATAAGAGACACCTGGGGAGACTAATAGACATAGACGAGGAACACCTGTGGACACTGAGCAACAACATGACAAAAGACAAGACACATGGCAGGATAACATGACAAACAGGGAATCACATGACAGACAAGAACAAGGAACAAAACACAAAACCCACACCGTGACATAGCCCCTCCCCTATGGGCGGCTCCCGACGCCCATAAAAACAAAAAACAATAGTTCAGGAGGGTGGTGAAGCGGAGGCGGTCTGGGGGAGGGATGGAGGGCCAGGCCCGCACAGGGGAACGGGACCAGGACATGGTGGACCTGGGCCATGGAGCGTGGGCAGACCAGGCTGTGCAGACGACCAGGGTGGAGCAGGCAGTTCAGGTGGCCAGGGCGGTGAAGACCCTTCGGGCGGCCACGGCGGAGAGGACCCTTCGGGCGGCCACGGCGGTGAAGACCCTTCGGGCGGCCACGGCGGTGAAGACCCCTCGGGCGGCCACGGCGGTGAAGACCCCTCGGGCGGCCACGGCGGTGAAGACCCCTCGGGCGGCCACGGCGGTGAAGACCCCTCGGGCGGCCACGGCGGTGAAGACCCCTCGGGCGGCCACGGCGGTGAAGAGGGCCCTGAGCTAAGCAGAACCAGCGGCGAAAGAAACTCTGCGCTGGACAGGACTGGCGCAGGATCAGTGAGCTCTGGTGCAGGATCAACGGCCCCTGGCGCAGGATCAGCAGGCTCTGGCGCCGGATCAGCGGGCTCTGGCGCAGGATCAGCGGGCTCTGGCGCAGGATCAGCGGGCTCTGGCGCAGGATCAGCGGGCTCTGGCGCAGGATCAGCGGGCTCTGGCGCAGGATCAGCGGGCTCTGGCGCAGGATCAGCGGGCTCTGGCGCAGGATCAGCGGGCTCTGGCTCAAGGGTGTGCGTAGCCCACACACACCACATGGCTGTGGCCATAATGGCCAGTGTTGCGGTCACTGAGGGCTCAGGCGGCGCATGCGTGACGTGAACAGTCTCTGGCTGGGCAGACGTGACGTGAACAGTCTCTGGCTGGGCAGACGTGACGTGAACAGTCTCTGGCTGGGCAGACGTGACGTGAACAGTCTCTGGCTGGGCAGACGTGACGTGAACAGTCTCTGGCTGGGCAGACGTGACGTGAACAGTCTCTGGCTGGGCAGACGTGACGTGAACAGTCTCTGGCTGGGCAGACGTGACGTGAACAGTCTCTGGCTGGGCAGACGTGACGTGAACAGTCTCTGGCTGGGCAGACGTGACGTGAACAGTCTCTGGCTGGGCAGACGTGACGTGAAGCTCTGGCTGGACGTGGCTGACGTGAAGCTCTGGCTGGACGTGGCTGACGTGAAGCTCTGGCTGGACGTGGCTGACGTGAAGCTCTGGCTGGACGTGGCTGACGTGAATCTCTGGCTGGACGGTCTCTGGCTGGACGGTCTCTGGCTGGACGGTCTCTGGCTGGACGGTCTCTGGCTGGACGGTCTCTGGCTGGACGGTCTCTGGCTGGACGGTCTCTGGCTGGACGGTCTCTGGCTGGACGGTCTCTGGCTGGACGGTCTCTGGCTGGACGGTCTTTGAGGAGGCCTTTCTCCTCCTCCTCCGGGCCACCGGACTCGGAACCACCGGAACTGGGACCAGTGTTGAAGGCCTGGCGTACCCCGGGCTGAAGCTCTCCAGACAACTGGAGAGTGCCTCTCTCCAATCCAGGCCAGAGAGATCGGGGAGCTCCCTAGGGTTGACCGCCTTAGCCCCCAGCCGGTAACACAATTTTATAGCCTCATTCCCTAGGGTGCATGAGGCAGCAAGTGCAGCGAACCCCCAGGTAAACTGAAACAAATCCGGGCTGTTCAGGGCTAAGGCCGCGGTTTTCCCAGCAAACTCCCGGTCCATGCTGGGAAGATCAGACGAGATCCGTGCTGCTGGATTCATTGGCGGTCGGTTGTTCTGTTACGCGGCAGCAAGGATGAAACAGAGAGTGAATCCAATCGCAAGCACATTTAATTAAACAGAAACAAACAGGAAATCCAGGGAACTCAGAACAAGACAGTAGTAACATTAAACAACAACCGACAGCCAACAACTGAAACACAGGGGTTTAAATACACAGACAAACAAGCTAAACAAGATAACAAGGGGGCGTGGTTAATAAGAGACACCTGGGGAGACTAATAGACATAGACGAGGAACACCTGTGGACACTGAGCAACAACATGACAAAAGACAAGACACATGGCAGGATAACATGACAAACAGGGAATCACATGACAGACAAGAACAAGGAACAAAACACAAAACCCACACCGTGACAGATATCATACAACATGCTATTCAATTCATGTACGATAATATTTAAATGGAGTAAGTTAGCCTACTTCAAGGTAGCCTAAATGCCTCCCAAAACACCGTCATCGGTATGGGCTAGACGCTAGAGTTATATTCTATGCTAAAACATGCCTTTACCTTCATTACGGAGTCGTTGACAGAGGCCGCAGGTGTTTAAAGTATAAGACCTTCTTCGTCGATGACAAACGATAAGATGTAGTTTGGTCTGAGCTGATTGTAGGTAAATATCCACTTAATTCAGTACTTTTTGTGTTGTGAGGTTACTTTTTACTGTTATTGTTTCATTGACTGAGAATCGCTCCAAACAACGTTACGGCACGCGTTTAGTGACCTTTTCGAATGATTCGCGAACTGATTCAGGCAGATTCGTTAAAAAGAAACGACTCGGTTATTCTTTCTTGAATCAAGCATCATTTCTTTTTGTAAATAGTCAACAGAAAATACGGATAAACGACTTGGTTGCTGAGATATTTGTAGGGTAAATGGAAGGACCGCATAAGACACATAGCCTATCATTAGTTTACCCTAAACTGCTGCGTATGTAGTCTAAATAGTGGTTGAAAAGGTCTTATTTATTTTTTTTCTCCTTCAAGAGCTTCATCCACCTTCTCCATCCAATGGGCAGATGTAGCCTAAAGCCTACACAACGACTAATTGCAATTTGGTGAGCAATCACGTGAAGTGTAACGCTATTTTGTTATTTTATTTTTATTTTTGTTTATTTTTATTTACGCGGATGTAAGCTCTTCTGTGGCTGTGGATGACTTGTGTTTCATTGTAAATAACAATATAGAGGAATAACATTTACATTTAATCATTTACATTTAATCATTCAGGAGACACTTTAAAGGTCCCGTTCTTCATGTTTTTTTGAAGCTTTGATTGTGTTTACAGTGTGCAATATAACATGTGTTCATGTTTCTCGTGTAAAAAAACACAGTATTTTTCACACAATTTACTTATCTGTATACCGCTGTTTTCACTGTCCAAAAAACGACCCGATGACTTCGTTCTGTGAAGTCCCTCCTTCAGAAATACGTAACGAGTTCTGATTGTGCCAGCGGTTCCTGTGTTGTGATTGACAGCAGCTTATCGCACGTTGCCCGGAAAGGTCACGCCTCTTACCATAAATTGGAAATGCATGCGCTGATTGTTATTGTAAAAATGTCAAACATATTATCTTATCAATTTGAGCCGGAATCAGACCCGGAGAACATAGATGAAGAGAATCGATTAGAACCTGTTCAAACACGACTTTTGCAGGATGTTTCACAGTGGTAAGCTGTTTATTTAGTAGTTGTCATACTTTTAATTGGTTAAATTGTAATGTTAAATGTTTCAAACCGTTATAAAAGCTTGTGGTATTTGGTTTTGTCCGTCTGTCGAATTAACGATGGTGTTGTTGAATTTTTAAAATAAGTCCATTGTTTATTCCTACCTTAGTTACACGTGTGCACGAGTTTTGATTAGTAATATGTTTTATAGGTGTACATGTGGTAACTGTGACAAAATGCCAACGGAGGTTGAAAACATCTGCTGCAAAGAAATACAAAAATGTGGATTATATTTTTCGGGAACCGAGTTAAACATAAATTGTAACCATTGATCTCTAAGCACAGCGTCCCTGGGAAGGCCAAACAAAGGTGAATTGACTCCGGCATGAAAATAACAGCGTCTCGACGTCATGGCGACAAACACACTCTACAAACAAAACTCTTCCTCTTCTCCGTGGGAGCGCAACAAGACCACGCCCCCTTTTTTGTGTATTCCTGTGGGCGGAGATTAGTCAAAAAACTGTTCTAGTTACGTCATTAAAAAGGAAGTAGAGGGTTGTAGTCCAAACCGGCCGTTCGCTGTAGGCTTTGAAAGGGGACTTCTGTTAAATAAAATATCTCGCTAGGCATTTAACTTTGAGCTTTATAATTTTACAGGTATTATTTATGCTCTAACAGCAACATTACACACTAACTAAAGTTTGAAAAATGGAATCGCGAAGAACGGGACCTTTAATCCAAAAGCGACTTACAAATGAGGAGAGCAAAAGCAATCATACGAACAATAGGGCAGCAATACACTCACCTAAAGGATTATTAGGAACACCTGTTCAATTTCTCATTAATGCAATTTTCTAATCAACCAATCACATGGCAGTTGCTTCAATGCATTTAGGGGTGTGGTCCTGGTCAAGACAATCTCCTGAACTCCAAACTGAATGTCAGAATGGGAAAGAAAGGTGATTTAAGCAATTTTGAGCGTGACATGGTTGTTGGTGCCAGACGGGCCGGTCTGAGTATTTCACAATCTGCTCAGTTACTGGGATTTTCACGCACAACCATTTCTAGGGTTTACATAGAATGGTGTGAAAAGGGAAAAACATCCAGTATGCGGCAGTCCTGTGGGCGAAAATGCCTTGTTGATGCTAGAGGTCAGAGGAGAATGGACCGACTGATTCAAGCTGATAGAAGAGCAACTTTGACTGAAATAACCACTCGTTACAACCGAGGTATGCAGCAAAGCATTTGTGAAGCCACAACACGCACAACCTTGAGCCGGATGGGCTACAACAGCAGAAGACCCCACCACTCATCTCCACTACAAATAGGAAAAAGAGGCTACAATTTGCAAGAGCTCACCAAAATTGGACAGTTGAAGACTGGAAAAATGTTGCCTGGTCTGATGAGTCTCGATTTCTGTTGAGACATTCAGAGAGTCAGAATTTGGCGTAAACAGAATGAGAACATGGATCCATCATGCCTTGTTACCACTGTGCAGGCTGGTGGTGGTGGTGTAATGGTGTGGGGGATGTTTTCTTGGCACACTTTAGGCCCCTTAGTGCCAATTGGGCATCGTTTAAATGCCACGTCCTACCTGAGCATTGTTTCTGACCATGTCCATCCCTTTATGGCCACCATGTACCCATCCTCTGATGGCTGCTTCTAGCAGGATAATGCACCATGTCACAAAGCTCGAATCATTTCAAATTGGTTTCTTGAACATGAGTCATGACAATGAGTTCACTGTACTAAAATTGCCCCCACAGTCACCAGATTTCAACCCAATAGAGCATCTTTGGGATGTGGTGGAACGGGAGCTTCGTGCCCTGGATGTGCATCCCACAAATCTCCATCAACTGCAAGATGCTATCCTATCAATATGGGCCAACATTTCTAAACAATGCTTTCAGCACCTTGTTGAATCAATGCCACGTAGAATGAAGGCAGTTCTGAAGGCGAAAGGGGGTCAAACACAGTATTAGTATGGTGTTCCTAATAATCCTTTAGGTGAGTGTATGCACGTGCTGTGACCAGTCCCAGTTAGTCCAGCACAGTACATGTAGCAAGAATTTTTTTTTATATAGATATAGAATAGTAGGTGTTAGTATTAATGGGTCAAGTGTTGTTGAGTCCAGGTAAAGATCTGTGAAAGTGATTTTGTGCCTCTTTAAGATGGCACCACAAGGCATCCTTCACTTCCAGGATGCAAGCTTCTGGAGGGCACATAGGTCTGAAGTAGTTAGTTTAGGTATAGGGGTGCATGGATAGTGGTTGTTCTGTAGGCAAACTTCAGTGCCTTGAATTTGATGCAAGCAGCAATTGGCAATCAGTGCAAGTGTATGAGGAGAGGTGTGACGTGTGCTCTCTTCGGCTTGTTAAAGACCACTCTAGCTGCAGCATTCTGGATCAGTTGTAGAGGTTTGACAGTGCATGCTGGAAGGCCTGCCAAGAGAGCATTACAATACTCCAGTCTGGATAGAACAAGAGCTTGGATAAGGAGTTGTGTAGCATGCTCCGATAGGAAGGGTCTGATCCTCCTAATGTTGCATAGCAAATCTGCAGGACCGGGCAGTTCTACAATGTGGTCTGTGAAGTTCAACTGATCATCAATCACATCTCCAAGGTTCCTGGCTGTCCTGGATGGAGTTATGGTTGACAAACCTAGCTGAATAGAGAAGTTGTGATGGAGTGTTGGGTTGGCCGGGACCACAAGCAGCTCTGTCTTTGCAGCGTTTAGTTGAAGGTGGTTGTCCTTCATCCAAGAAATGTCTGTCAGGCAGGCTGAGATGTGAACAGCTACTGTCGGATCCACTGGTTGGAATGAGAGGTAGAGTTGTGTTTCATCAGCATAGCAGTGATAGGAAAAAACATGTTTCTGAATGACAGATCCTATTGATGACATGGATAAGAGAAGTGGTCCAAGCACTGAGTCCTGAGGCACCCCAGTAGCTAGATGTTGCAACTTAAGCCCAATTTATACGACGGAAGCGTCGACCTCCCGCCGTGGCTACGTCGTAGGCTGTGTGTAGCGCGCGTACCCTTCGGCGTACCCTGACGTGCACCTCTCCAAAAATTTAACAACGCGTCAATTCTACGCGGACGCAAGCGCTGTGATTGGTCTGCTAGAACCGCTCCCTCGGGTTTCACATGTTCCCTCTGCGTGCATCAACGCGGACAACGACGCAGAAGTATAAATTAAAACCAACGCGTAGTCTACAGCGTAGAGGCTCTGGCGTGGGTCCGACGCAGAAGTATAAATCAGCCTTTAGAGACATCACCTCTCAAATTGCATATAAACTGTAAAACTATTTGTGCTACAAACCAGTGTTTATGGTAATAATAATAAAAATACCAATTTGCAATATCATGCAGCATACTGTTGTTGTACAGCTAAAATAACTGCCAAAAAAGAGAGGGATTAGGATCAGGAAATGTTATGAGCTATATTTGATATCACATCACCCATATGAGCACCTCAGCTCACTTTGTCAGAGCCATTCTCTCTGTGTTCAACTCATACTTGGAGCCCTCTAGTAGACCATTTGCTGCAAACACTGAAGGTGTGGCTTTCATAATCAATAGGATCCTTGTTAGCATTTGCATGGGTTCTGTCGTTGTAGGGCATTGATTTACCCTTCACAGCCGATTGCACTACATTTACTCAGCCGTGAGTTCAAATGAATGCCCTGCTGCTCTCTACCAATTAGTTTCCCTGCAAATGGCACTGGGGCAGTCAAAGGGTTCATTACCTTTGAGTTCTAGTCTTCCACATGTAGCCTAGACCTTGTGCCTGATGCTCTGTGCAGTCCAGCACTTTTAGAGGGATATTGAGAATAAGGGTCTTGCTATTGAAACTAATGGGTTTGTACTTTGTAGTAATGAACTTTCTGAGAATGTGATGCATAGTGTGTGTTAGATTAGCATACACAGGAACTGCAGAAGTAGACAAGGATACGGTCAAGAGGTTGAGTCACACTGCACTCTCAAACACGGTCCATTGTGTCTAATGCTGCTCTTTCCTAATGTGTTATTTCATTGTGATTCATTCATTCACATGAAAAGTTCTTCTGAAGAGGTACTTTCCTAGTCAAGCTCTGTGCATCGCTTTTCATGTAACATCTGATCTCTCCCAATGTTAAAGCCATTTTAAAAGCATGCCCAAACTTTGACATAAAAGACTCCTTCATTAAAATGCCACCTAGCTCCCCAAGTAATATTTTTAGAGCAATTAATGGACCCATTTACATGCTAATGTTAGCATGACTGGGAGGGTACTGTATTGCTACAGTACATGCATTAATGCAAGCTAAAACATCCTCAACGCTTTCTATTGTCCTTGAAGTGGAACGCCTAATGTCCTCTGTTGTAAATGCCAACATGTGGGGGCACCTTGGCAAAGGGGCACTGATGCATCTTGGAAGGGTAATGATTGTGCCTGCCTGGGGCTATGGGGGTCCACTGGGAGATCAGTTAGCTATAGGACTGCAGGCAACCAGGTGGAGTTAGAAAAAAACAGGGCTCAGAATGGGTCGGTATCAACTCTGAACACATTTTTCATCACACCCATCTTTAAGAGCTTTAAGACACTCATCTTTCAGACAGTTTTGATTGGTCAGGGCTCAACAATAAGGTTTTTTTATTCTGGCAAGGTTTAAATTCTGGCAAGGTTTAAATTTTAAAAAAAAATATTCTGGTAGGTTCAAATTTTTACTTGCCCTGCCAACATTTGCTCTGGCCCCAAAACAAAATAATGATAATATTGTATTATAGCAATGTATATTTAATGTAATTTTTATTTTTTATTTGTGATTAAACGAAAGTAGAGACTGATATTTTCTTCCCTATTGTGATGTACAGTACGGTGAAATTCATATTTAAAAAAAGAAAAAAATGTAGGGTAGGGATATGGTTCTAGTCGTTGATTGATTAGGAGATCAATTCAATTCAATTCAAATCATTACTGATAGGTTTGTACTAATTTTCAACACACACTGATGCATTTCAAGTCATTTTGGTGACAAATCAGCTGAATTTGCAACAACTCTAGAATTTATAACAGAAAACCAAATGTTTAAGTTTGTAAGGCATAAAAATGGATGCACAAGCTGAAGGCAATGTGTTGGTGTGGAAGAAATGTAATATGTTATGTACTATGTTTGCATTTTCTATATGTTTGATTTTCCTTTATTAATGGAATTGCTTAGAAAGGCAGTAATTAGATAATTTGCACGAGGACTGATTTGGTAGAACAAACAGTTATTGATCTTATGAATGTATGATGTAAATGACCATTGTATACATAGCTGGAAATGAGAAATGTGTGACCATTATATGTGACCCTGGATCACAAAACCAGTCACAAGTAGCACGGGTATATTTGTTGCAATAGCCAACAATACATTGTATGAGTCAAAATTATCGATTTTTCTTTTATGCCAAAAATCATTAGGATATTAAGTAAAGATCATGTTCAATGAAGATATTTTGTAAATTTTCTTACCGTAAATATATAACACATTTATTTTTGTGAGTGAATGCAGCACAATTGCACACATAAATGGACAACTTTAAAGGCGATTTTCTCAATGTTTAGATTTTTTTGCACCCTCAGATTCCAGATTTTTTAAATAGTTGTATCTCTGCCAAATATTGTCCTATTCTAACAAACAATACATCAATGGAAAGTTTATTTATTCAACTTTCAGATGATGTATAAATCTCAATTTCAAAACATTGACCCATGTGACTGGTTTTGTGGTCCAGGGTCACATACGTGCGTGACAGAGGGGCCTCCACTCAAGGATAGAATTTGATGAACAAGTTTAAACAATGATCCATGTATGGTTGAAAATATTTCCATTGGAAACTATCAAGGAGGTCAAAACTATACAGGAGGAAGGATGCCCTCCCTTCATTGTCACACTCTGCAGCCACTCTGTATGACTGTATGACTGCTGACCTTTTCTTGCAAGAAAATAAACCTCATCAAAGACAATTGGTATATGTTTGTCTCTTATTCAGTGATATAATTTTGTTTGCCACCACAGTAGGCAAAATTTAAAGTGCAAGTGATTGTTTCATCTACTGGTCAGAAATTCTCTCACACTGGCCCAGGGTTGTGCAGACCATCCTTGAGCCCATTGGAGTTATTGATTTCATTCCTTATTGAACCTGTGCAAAAATGTCTGTTAAACATTAAGCAAGCTTGATATTCAATATCAAGTCTGTTATTCTGACTCTCTCCTGAATATCATTCTATACTTCAGCAATATTTCCCCACCCTGTCTGCTTGCCCTTTGCACTCTGTCTCTGATTGTTACCTTTGAGCCCCCTTAAACAAATGTAAATGTGATACAGAGATTCTAATTCTTGGACAAAAAACGTCCTTACGTAATAACCTAGAATACTGTCTAACACTTGATGGCTGCTCTGTCAAAACTTCGTCGTCGGTTAGGAACCTGGATGTGCTCTTTGATACAAATCTTTCATTTGAAAGTCACGTTTCTAGTATCTGTTTAACCGCATTCTTCCATCTTAAAAATATATCTAAATTACGTCATATGCTCTCAATGACAAATGCAGAACAATTAGTTAATGCGTTCATGACATCAAGGCTAGATTATTGTAATGCTATTATGGGTGGTTGCCCTGCACGCTTAATAAATAAACTACAGCTGGACCAAAACGCAGCAGCTAGAGTTCTTACTAGAACCAGGAAGTATGACCATATTAGCCCGGTTTTATCAAAACAGCATTGGCTCCCAATTAAACATCGTATACATTTTAAAATATTGCTGATTACTTGCAAAGCGCTAAATGGTTTAGCTCCCCAGTACTTAAGCGAGCTCTTAACGCATTACAGTCCTTCACGTCTATTGCAATCTCACAATTACAGCCAGTTGATAATACCTAGAATATCAAAATCGACTGCTGGCGGTAGATCCTTATCCTATTTAGCACCAAAACTCTGGAACAGTCTTCCTAACATTGTCCGGGAAGCAGACACACTCTGTCAATTCAAATCTAGACTAAAAACACATCTCTTTAACCTAGCATACACATTATAAACTTCTATAATTCAATGTTAGGGAACACTCCCCATAAATCCTAATGTACTCGTTACATCATAAGAAGAATGGCGTCTACGCTAATATTAGTCTCTCTGTTTATCCCGAGGTTTACCACAGTCTGCCGGATCCAGGCCGTATCCAGATCTGATGAAGGACCTGCGCCTGGACACGAAGACAACGCAGTCCTCCCTGTGAAGGCCCCCTTCTCCTTCCCTTTACCTCTGTACAGATAAAACGTTGTCTAAATAGTTCCGGTTCACATGGCTACTCGGAAGTGATAAATAATTCTGTATTATAAATTTTTAAGGCCAGACAAGTCATTTGTTGAGGTCAATTTGTAAAGAAAGACTACACGCCTGCACACATATATATTCAAACGTGCATACCTATAGACTAAACACGTAATACGCATGTGCACACCATCAGCGTTTTCACAGGTTTGCGTTTTAAAGCTTGCGCAGAGATAAAAAAAAAAAAATATATATATATATATATTTTTTTTTTTCTTCAAGGCTTGCACCTTGGAACCTATTTCAAGGTTTGCGTTCTCGAGCCACCAGGCACTGTTGTGCGAATGAGCGAGCTGGAACGCGTTAAGGGTTTTCTGTTAGAACGGTGTCGTGTAAGTGGCCCCTAAGTTAATAACTAATGACCTTTGCAACGGAAGTGAATCGATCAAAACTAACTTTAGCTGGACAATAACTTTATTCTAGAGCTGTTGTAAAGCCAAAACAATCTCTGTTACTTTCATTTCCTATTATCACTGTAAAGCTGCTTTGAAACAGTCCATATTATATTATTATTAATAGCCTATTATTAATTCTTTATTCCAGACCCTTAGGTCCATATCACAAAATAAAAGAAACACTTTGTGATATGTGTTATTGTTAACAGCGCTATATAAATGAAGGTGACTTGACTTGACTACAGCAGAACTTGTTCCAATGTATTTGAACACCATTTTAACAATGCATCTCTTAAACTGACTAAAATGCCAATCCATTGCGTTTGTGATTTTGTGTGGATTTGGGAAGTGATCCCCTGTTCCTCCCCTTCTTCCTCTCGGCTTTTAACCATCAGTAGAGCGAACACCTTTTCTTTCTCTCCCTGGCAACCCAAACCATAGTTGGGCAGATCCGGCAGGACTGTATTTCTCTGGATTTGGTCCCAGCAAACAAAAGCTGCCCTGTCCACTCCATCCCCAGATGTTTTGTATTGATCTCCCTGTGGTTTTGGCAGGGTGGAATGGCTGGGTTTGTTGCTCCCCTTTTCTCTTTTTTGTTGCAGACAGAATTAGAAAACAAAGGAGATGGAAAAGTCAGCGGGTGTTTTTGGCTCCGCAGTGCATGTCTGCTGGGCGTAGTGTCACATTTCAGGCAGAAGTGCGGCTGGCCTTGCTCACTTTGTTATCTCACTCTTGCTCTCTCTCTCTTCCCCTTCCCCTATCCCTCCCTTCACTCCCTGATTAATAATGCAGAGTGTCTCTTTATCTAATGTTCGGCTGTAGGTGAGTGCTGCGGATGGGCAGGTGAGGAGTGTACCTGTCTGCCTTTGAGGCTCAGAGACCTGGCTGACGGCCTAATTCTGAGAGGCATGCGTAGGAATTAGACAGTAGAGAGGTACAGTATGGCAATCCATATACAGTTCATATACACTATCTAGATGGTCCAAAGCTGCCCATAGGAAGCCAGAGGTTGCTCTTTTATAACTTACACACTTTTTAGAGTTCACAGTTAAAGGAATATTTTGGGTTTAATACAAATTAAAGAAAAAGAAATCAATGATAATGCTCTTGCAAAGTTGAATGGGGACAATTTTTGATTTAAAAGCTTATAATTTTACGTTTTTCCCAATTAGCCTGTGTTGTATTTTTCTCAGAGAGAGAGAAGACTTAGGTGAAAGTTGTTGTAAAGGAGAAACAAATTTTTTTTTTAAACACAAGCTTGTTTTTTAATGTTAAAATACTTTCTCCTGCTCTAGTTTTATATAGACAATTCTTAAGTAATTGATAGTTTTATTTCCACAAAAAAAATAGTAAAACTGACTCCATTGGTGTGGGTCTGACCGGTGGAATGGCACTTTGGCTCTGAATTGGTTTAGATGGACTGTAACATTTAACCATGGAATGTTAATGGCATTTGTCTTGCACAGGGCGTTGGTGAAGTGTTATGAAGCAAGTGCCAACCCATTGTCTCATCCCATATAAGTTAATAAGTCCCTTTCCATCCACTGAAATGGCAGCGAAACACTGAAAGAAACTGCTCAAGTGGAACAGCATGGAGCCATGGTAAGTGCACTAGATTTACGTCTGTATGCAAGACTTTAGACTCACACCCTCACCCACGTCATGTTTCAATAACCCTTCACAGCAACGCTCTATAAATGGCTGTCGGCTTAACTAACAATCCGCTGTGACACAAAATAGCTATGAAAACGTACATCAGCCAAACCACACACAAAAAAAAATCTGTGATAGATATGACTGGAACGATCACAACTGTTCGTTCCATACTCTGTGAATAGGGTTTTCAGACTCATTTAACCTAGCGCTAATACTCAGAGCTAAGTCACTAGGAGAAGCTCATCATTTCTCTCTCTCTGCGTCAATGTGATTTTCTTTATCTGTCAGAGTGCAGCTTGCACATAGAATCTGCCCCGAGTACACGGCTGCTCCAGTGTGGGTGGAGAGTGGGCGAAGGTGCGTGGCATCTGCCACAGTCCAACGCCTGAGGAGAAATAGAAACACTTCACATTCAAACTCACTTCCACTGCAGCCTTCACATTGTTAGGCACTGGATAGATTGAAAGTGAATACCGTGTTTCAATGAATCATTTTCTTTGGCCAGGCTTTACCCTCCACCTTCGACATTTCCTTACAACACTCATTCAGAACGGTGAAGGGGAGGAGGAGAATGGAACATAAAAGTTTCAAGCACACTATGTACACACAGCAAACAGTGCTTAGATTAAATATTATATGCATGCATTTATTTATCATTTTCAAATTTGGTTTTTGATCTGTTAAGTGATATAGTTATTCTATTCTTTATTATCATTAACATATATGAGAGCAATATATATGAATATATCAGGAAATAATATTTTGCAAATATATTCCAGCAAAAAAATGCTTTCTGTTGAGGTTAAAGGCTATCTTTTGGTATTGTAAAATCTCAAGTGTCATTTTCTTGCATAAAAAAATCCCTATTACTAAATTAGGAGATCATATGAGCTACGAACTACCAAACCATGGAATCTATTTTTCACTTAAAAACTAACACTTGAAATGTAGTGGACACTTCTGTCCATTTCAAAGTCGCCAAAAAGTTGCATGGAATTAATTAAATGCATCATGTTTAGATTTACAAATATGAACCCCCAATTTGAAATCCTGTCACTCCACAGTGAATTTTCTGACTTGGGATACTCCTAGAAGTAACATAAATTGGTGTTTTATTCTCATTCTGGCCCATGCTTTGGTTTCCTCCTGCCAAAACTGTCTCATAAACACACTTCCATTTTGACGCCCAGCCAGTATCCTATTTCATAATGTCCCCTTCTTTCCAATATTCATATAAATATCTGCTTATTTTCTGTCCAAATGTGTTTCATTAACACTCAACCACGGTCACAAACTTATACAAGCCACAATATTTATTGTCCAAAGTTCATGTCATCACTGTAGTTTGTGCAGAAAAAGTTTTGAAGGATCATTACATGGGAGACATTTTGTACAAAGCTGTTCGATATACTGTTATATACACACAGCTGACTTTTTTAATTGTCTTTAAAAAAATGTGAAGTAGCAAGCTTAAATGTACTCTAGCAAACCTCTTTTGCTTTATTTTAAACAATAGCTTTTAGCTTAGCTAATTGTTTTCTGTGAGTATAATTGGTATATCTTGCTGCTTTTTTGGATAAATGTAGCTTGCTCAACACTGGTCTAGTGTTACTTTTTCATAACACTGAATATGTTTGCAATAAGACCGACTGCACAAACTGAGCCTGAATCCTTTATTCTCACGGGAATTGCTGTTATTGTTAATCAGCACAAGAAGAAATGCATGAAGTTGTTTTGATTGTGCTGTCCTCTTCACTGCTTTGTATACATCATACTTAAACCTCAAAGGTCTCCTGTTTATGGCAAATCTTTAAGAAAAATTCATTCTAAAATGACTCAAAACAGATTGTCACACTTTGTGGTCAGATTTATAATGTAACTGGCTAATTTTCATATGGTAACGTAAACCAATAAATAAATGTCACTGAAATTTTACATTAAAATTGTAGTAGATATTTTGGAACACAGTTTTTATTTGAATACTAGATGGCTTGCTAAAACTTTTCAGTTAATTGGACCCCTATTACTCTGAAGGCGTGAGTAGAGACGACTAAACGATGGTCTTCCGACAAACCTTTGAGCTGTGTGGTGTGGATGCTATTGCTACTGCATTCCAGAAATGTCTTTAAAATTAAATAAATAAAATTAGGAGAACACTTATTCCCCCCTGCTGCTGCTGATCATGCACACAATTTCACTCAAAGTGAGCCACTGGATAAATTGACTCCACACTTGTCAAGGCATCAATTATTCAGCGGCTGAGCCTTTCAGCACCGCCATCATGTCCCTCTCATTTGATTTGGAGGACAGGAGAGGCGAGCAGTGCTGAAGCGAGCCTGGCGGAGCGCGGCGGAAAGTGGCAGAGACTTCTGTCTGATTGGAGCGCGAGAACCGCCCGAGTGTTCATTAAACCCCAAAAAGTACACGCAGGCAAAGAGGACGATAACAAGACCCTTGAGCCGCTCGTACCCGGCTCTCTCACATTTCTGGAAGCCAATAAATATTCTCCCGCTCTCCCTCTTGCACAAACAGGCATGTCAAATGCAACTAACGAGTCAGCAAAATAGGCGATCCCTGTCCCTGCGGTGAGAGCCGGCTACTTTCATTTGTTCTATAATTTGGAGCTCCTGCAAAGGATTAATAGACCCAGAGTCACTGTAAAGGGTTGAGACATGGCCTCTATGTCCAAGACTGACATCACACAAGTAATTGTTCCCAGGCTCCAAAATTAGGCTACCTTTTTACCACACCTAATGATGAGTAAACGTATTACTTAGAGGCCATGAAACTTTTAAAAAATGAAAAAAATTGGAATCATTTTGGTTTAATGACAATGTAATAATTATATGTTTTGTTTTGCTTTTTTCAGTAATGAGTCACATGAAGAGAGTTGTTCTCAGTGTTGCCACTGAGAATGTATAGGAAGAAAAAGTTTCCTATACTTTTTCAAAGAGCTGTAACATTTACTGAATCTAAAGCGCGAAACAGACAGTGCAACCAGTGTCAACTAAGTCAAGTCACCTTTATTTATATTGAGCTTTATACAATACAGATTGTTTAAAATCAGCTTTACTGTGATAACAGGAAAATAATGCAAACAGTACATATAGCCTACATAACAGTTCAAATAGTGTCATTGTTCAGCTGAAGTCTGTTAAGTGTTGATTCAGTTTCGTTGTAAAGATCATCAATTATGGCAGTTGAATGCTTGAATCTGATTGGTTGATGAACGTTCTAAGGTGTGCAATTATTTTCAGTGAAACGCACAGATCCAGGCAGGTCTTGACCGCATTACAGTTCCATGTCACCTCACCAAATCATTTCAGTTTTTTCAAAGGTTTTTACAGCCTACAACAGCAAAAGAACCAAAACCCACAATGACACCGACCAAGCAAATAAACATAGTAAACAATAGGGTAAAAACTACTAATCATTTCCATGTTTTTTGCCACAAAATTACGTTTTATTATGTACGGAAAGCACATACTCTCTTTTTCCGTCCTACCCTCTCTCCCACTCAAACACACACACGCGTACATTACGGACAAACATTCGCACAGAAACATGTTGTCAGCTCTGCTCTGACGATTTTATCAGTAAAATAGTTTAACAACTTAAAAGAACTATGAATTTCTCACTAGCGAGGTAATAACGGCGCTGTTCTTGAGGCAGATAAACATACATTTTCATTTATGCTTTTGGCAGATGCTTTTATCCAAAGCGACTTACATTGCATTTCAAGGTACACATTTACATTCTTATCATTTATTGCTTTCCCTGGGAATCAAAACCATGACCTTGG
Organism: Rhinichthys klamathensis goyatoka; assembly: GCF_029890125.1. Classification (NCBI taxonomy): domain Eukaryota; kingdom Metazoa; phylum Chordata; class Actinopteri; order Cypriniformes; family Leuciscidae; genus Rhinichthys; species Rhinichthys klamathensis. Next base: position 822,699 of record NW_026606706.1, read on the forward strand.
CGTTGCAAGCACTAACGCTCTACTGGTTGAGCTACAGGAAAGTACAGTTTCTCTATTAGTACGCTTCTACCTAACACTGTTGAGAGACAGATTCAAGTAATTCACATACGCTTAGTCAATTAATCTCTCTCTCTCTCTCTAACGGCATTAATAACTGCATTAGACTGCTATCAGTGGCTGAAGCTTCTGTTACTAGCTCTAAAATGACGTTTTGGAATTAGCAACGGGGGCTTGGGATTAGATGCTTACAGTTACACACAAGAGCGTTTTAAGGACAAAAAACCTGACAAATGTCTTGAATTACATCATCCGAACAATGATTTGAGGTGTGGTAACATAAGCGGAATAATTGACTCCGGGCCGTTGAATTATTAGAAAAAGAATGGCCGCATTACCACCTCGGTGTGCATTATTTTTCTAATAATTCAATGGCCCAGAGTCAATTATTCCTTAAATTAGTTAATTTAATCTATAAAGCATTTCTGCAGAACAACAGTGATGTCATCACCCAGCTCAGTTCGGTTCTCATCCAATAATGTCAGTGCAGTCAAACCAATAACAATGTTGAAAATTTAAAGGGATAATTCACCCGAAAGTGAAAAATCTGTCATCGTTTAATCACACTCAAGTTTATTTCTTCTGTTGAAGACAAAGGAAGATATTTTAAAAATGTATAGTCAAACAATTGATGGGCCCCCATTGACTTCCATAGTCAATGGGGCCTTGGGCCTGTTTGGTTGCCCATATTCTTTAAAACATCTTTTGTGTTCAGCAGAAGAAAGAAATACACACAGGTTTGGAACAAAATAATGGGAATTTTGAGGAATGACAGAATTTTCTTTTTTGGGTGAACTATCCCTTTAAGTCTAGTCCAATACAGAACAAATTACTCTTATGAGCTTCTTTTTAGTGAATCAAATATATTCAATGTGACCAGTGTAGTATGACTCCTGAATGAATGATTCATATGATCCTATTCATTTTAATGACTCATTTCTTAGAAAAAGCTTCTTTGAATTGAATTTCATGTGTTACAGCAATGGTCAGATTATCATTTGTACAACTGGATTTGAACCATGTAATTTGCCGTTTTTCAGTCAACCGGTGCAGTGTTATTTTACTATTATTTAATTTTAGTATTAATTTTAATTAGCTTTTATTTATATTTTTCATTAACATTTTATTTATTTTGTTATGATAGGTGTTTGTCATTTTTATCTATCATCATATCAGTCGTTATATATATACACTACCGTTCAAAAGTTTGGGGTCGGTACGATTTTAAATACTTTTAAAAGAATTCTCTTCTGCTAACCATGGCTGCGCTTATTTGATTAAAAATACAACAAAAATCAGTTATAGTATTGAATATTATTCCAGTGTAAATCAGCTGTTTTCTGTGTGAATATATAGTAAAGTGTAATTTATTCCTGTGATCAAAGCTGAATTTTCAGCATCACCAGTGTCAGTGTCTTCAGTGTCAAATGATCCTTCACAAATCAGTATAATATGAGGATTTGATGCTCAAGAAACATTTATTAATATTATCAATGTTGAAACAGTTGTTGGTCTGTTAGTTGTACAGTTTTTTTTTTTTTTAGGATTCTTTGATGAATAGGAAGTTCAAAAGACTTTTGTAACATTATAAATGTCTTTACTGTCACTTTCGATCAAATTAATTATTCCTTGATAAATAAAAGTATTGATTTCTATCCTCCAAAAAATAAAAATAAAATTCTCACTGACCCCAAACTTTTGAACGGTAGTGTATATATATATATAATTATTATTATTTTAGCATAAAATTATTTTTATTTCAGTTTGAGTTTGTCATTTTACTTCAACTTCAACTTATTTGATATTTCAGTTTTTCATTTGTTCATCTAATATTTATATTTTAATGTATCCCAGCTTTGTTTCGATTAACAGAAGCATTCATTGAAAATAGTTTTAGTTAAGAATAACTGGTAAGTACCTCTGTCTTATTTACTTACGCAGTATGTTATATACATCTGGTCCTTAGTGTTAATTTTGGTGTTAATCCATGGTTGTTCCTTAACATTACTGTGCTGGAACAGATCTTGAATCACACTATTCCCTGGATTAAAGTGGAGTGAGGTCAGTGCGTTGCCATAACTCAAGCAAGAAAACTATGAATAATGAAGTTGTCCCCTGAGCCACTAATATGACCTCAGGGCTGTGATCCAAACAGTTTGCCTCAGTGTTTGGGTGTAGTCGACCCGGGGTATCCTTCAGACCCTGCAGCCACTGAAACGAAAGCTGTCTCACTGCGGTTAGTAAAATAGTTGGACAGTGAGAGCATGCGGTGGCCACGACTCAAGGCAGTCTGGGTGAGCAATGGAACTGCTGAGCTCTGGAGGACAAAAGAGAGAGAATCAGCAAGAAAACACACATTGACCTGGTTTAAATTTACATGGAAGAATTTCAGGAAAAGAATTGTCCACTGTCAATGTGTATACATTGTTGCATTTACTTGGCAGCGTTTATAAAAAAAGAAAGTTATAAAAAAAATGAATGTCAACAGGGCATGATCTGTGACCAAATATCACTGCATGTATCTTGTTTTATGACTACTGCTAAACTTAATGTGTCATTAAAATGTGATTATGTGCACCTTTTTATGATCTAATGGTTAAGTGTATGCAATAATAAGGGTTTGGTCGTGTTTAGATAAGCAAATATAAGGACACAACACACAACACATGCAAGTGATATTTATTTAACACACTTTCTGTCATCTCTTCAGCTTTCAAAAGTTACGAGAACAGCTGGCTGGTTCAGTTATTTGACTGCCATAATACAGTCTGAAATCTTTATTGGATTGCATAACTCTTCTGGCAACATTTGAGAGGGCAAGACGTGAAATAATATTATAAGCTCCCTGATTGGTGAGTCGATTTTAATCCCCACCCACATTCCACAGTAACTGCTTGCTCTGAGAGCTTCATGTTTTTCCTGGCTAATTACACCACTAACATATTCCAATATCAATATTACCGTATGCTCCACATCAATAAAACATACAAGTTCTTTCTTACCTGAACCTTCTCTGAGGTTTCCTCACTCCTAACTCTTTCAGTTTTCATTAGTCTCTTTGCTTCATTTTAGAGGAGGAATTTCATGATAGCCGGCAAAAGTCTGAAAGCAATCTTTTGTTTCAGAGTACCTTAATTTACCAGGAGCTAGAAGTTCATCAGAGTTTGGGAAACAAAAGTCTCTCATATATTCTAAGCTCTGCCGGCTCCATGCAGGGAATGGGATGGGTTTCATAAATCTCCGACCCAAGTTCCTTTGAGTCCATTGGGGGGGGGCAGGCATTAGCCATGACTCAGTCTTTCAAGTGTAACCCGAGCCAAGACATCTGCATCGCTCGAGAGGAGGGTACTGAGGCGCAGATTTGGAACACTCAGCGTTGGGAATTTTGGGAAGCAGTGATGCCTATCAATGACCCACGTTGATTTCGAAATGTTAATTTGTTCCTTGTTGCCACAATATGTCGTTTTTGTGTGACTGATTGTCTGAGGAGCCACTGATTTTAAAAGGAGAAAAGATAAGTAAGCTTCCTGTCATCATTTTCCTCAGGTGCTTCCATAGCCTGTGCTAATGTTCACAGCCAGAGGGAAGGTGTGTGTGTGCTGTCTGAGTTCAGCAATAGATTGCAACACTCTCTTAAAAGTGGTGCATTATTACACCACTGTACTATTATATTTTTAATTTCTTTTTCTGTCCTCTGATTTTATTGGAGATAACAGAATTGAACTGATCTGAATTGAGCTGGATAATGACACTATTGTCTTTTGCAGAGCTGCTTGATAGCTGAATCTGCTTCGTAATTGACGGATTTTCCAACATTGACACAGTTATTGAACTGAATTGAATCAAAATTGAACTGACTCAAAACTATTGTCTTCCTCCTCTTTATTTTCGGACCTCCTCCTCCACTGCAACTGTTGGGGCCGGCTCTACTCTGTACACCTCACTTTTTAATGCTCCTCATGTTAGATGGCCAACATTCACATTCCTACTTAAGAATTAGGGTGTGCTGAGTGGAGGGTCTGAAGAGGTCCTGCACTGTTGCCCCCCACTTCTTTTTAATGCATCTCATATCATACATTTAATCACACAATCAATCAATAGGTAGGGAAATGGGTGGTGCTTGAGGTGGTTCTGAATAAGTTCTACCCCTTTCGCCGCACCTTTTTTAAATGCACTTAGACTTAATTTAGACCCTAGAAGACATAACACAGGGATAGTGGGGTGGGTAGATGAGCTGGCCCGTCAATAGAACAGCAACTGACGGCGGGGGCAGAGGAGAGCAGAAGTGGAGAGGGGTTCTGGCACCGTGTGCCTCAATCTGTATTTAATAAAGCGCTATATAAATAAAGGTGACTTGACATGATTTGGAAACAGGTTCTTTTTATTGTAAAAAACATTCTTCACACTAAAACAAATGGTTCTTTTAAGAACTTTTCACTGAACGATTATTTTGGGAATCAATTTATCTTTGGGAACCTTTACTTTTAACTGACTTGGAAAAACATTTAGCTTTGTACATTTAGCATTGTAGTGAAAATGAAATCTAGGGTGTTGCCAAGGTGTTATGTGTGGTTGCTAGGTGGTTGTTTAATGGTCCAAATCAAAAGTCTCTGATGCCCATTTTTTCCACTAACGGGGTGAACAATGCATGAGTTTCCCCAGCAGAAATTATGATTTGCAATATGGCGCCAATGCAGCTTGCATTGCATTCAGTATGACGGTATGACGCTTACAGTATGACGATTTGGCCACTTTATTTCCCCCATTCCCGTCATAAAGAAAAATAATCTAAGTCAAATGTATTTGTTTTTTTTAAGACTCAGAATTATTATTATTTAAAAAGTTATTATTTAAATAACTAAATGGCTAATTTGATTTATTGATTTAAGACTTTAAAAGTGGCAAGCAGTGGTAGTAGTGGCGAATTTAATTTTACGTTAATTCTCAGTATAACTTTTACCAGCCCTTGCAGCATCTTGGCTTGCTTAGCTATAATGTTTGAATTGATGCACATGTGCATTCAATTTGTTGTAGGCCTAATACTTAAGATTAGGAGTTTTTTTCTAATACTCTTACTCTAAGTATTAGAAATTATAATACATGCTTTTTTTCTGATATTGTATGTCAGATGTACATGTAGGAGGGAAACGATGAGAAATGCATGATGTATAGTTGCCATTTATTTTCTTGAAGGATTTCAATTATATGTTACATTTGTAATAGATGTTTCTCTTACACTAGTCTTTCCAGTCGAGGCACATGTGGACATGAAGGTGCAAGGATAATCTTTCACGTTTTATTGTGTCTTTCCTTTTTCTGCTAACAGTACCCGTGTGTGTCTTTGTGCAGTCCTGTCAGTGTGTGACCTCCCATGTCCTAGAGTCCTGCCACCACACCCCCCAGCTCTCAGCGCGTCTATTCCACCCTAGACAGGAGCCAGGTTGCCAGAGCTACGCTACTCCCACCCATTAGCTGCAGGAATCCAACATAACCATGGTAACAAGTCTCTCACCCCAGGGGAGATGAGCAACAGAACTGAAAGACTCCATTCAATTTCCACATCCCCAGTCCACTAGGGCTGACAGCCTCTCATCGTTTGTGTTGCAGTGGGCAGGGGTATGTGCTCATTAAAAAAGCCAACACACACTCACTCTCTTTTCTATACACAAGTCTGTGGACACACACTGCCATACATGTGCTTCACATTATCTTCACATTAGACTGCATCCTTCCTCAACATTTGAATGCTTGAATTGCGTCTGCCCACTTGCCTGACAGAAGATAAGATAGGTTTTAGGGCTGGGCTTGTATTCCAACTCCCTACATAGTTATGTTTTTATGTCTTGGTGTGTTTCCACCCTCAAGATTAATGGTGTCAATCTGCACTCCTAAAGATGCTGGATCAATACTTCTATTCACCTTTGCCACCCTTTCTTAATAATTCAGATTTGTGTGTATAGATTGTTTGGGGTGATGTTGTGTCACTGACTTATTATGTTTATGATTATCACATTTGGTGTGTTATTTCGGTAATCAAACAATACAATCAAAAAATACAAACTGTTAGTGAGAAAAGTAAAATGTCCCAGTACCCATACCTGAGGCACACCGGCCTTCTTTGGAAGCATATGTCTGTCTAATCTGTGGATATTAATCCATGTTTCTGCATTTAGTCACCACAATATCTAGAGAACCATCTACTCCCTCAAGTGATGATGACATTATAGCGCATGCTTCAAATGTACCTCGATGAATCCGTGCTGATGAGATCCAGGAAAGGTTAATGAAGCACAATGGGAAATCAGCCCTCCTCCACTAGTGCTGTGAAGAGGCTAAAGGAGTTCTCTCTAGGTGGAGTGGGAGAGAGCAGTTTCAGGTTCTCTCCAGTGAGCGATGAAGCAGCAGTGCCCACACTGCCTGAATCAAAGCCCGGCCCAGCCCCAGTGCGCAGGGAAACCATGCAGGCTTTCAATTATTAGTCAGGCTGGGGACTGGAGAATGGAAGCAAGAGGTAGGAAACTCTGCTGGCGAAACTTCATATATCAGTTACTCTACTTTTTTAAGGCAAAATAGATGTTAGGAATAGAAAATGTTAAGACTGGAGAAACATGAGCTAGTCTGAGGTTTTTTGAAGAGAAACTGTAATGGGCAGTGCTTAGATTCTCTTGGGTACAGTATTCAGGCTGGTAATTTCTACGCATATTTGTGCTTTGATTGCACAATTTCAGGTTAATGACTTTTGTATCCTTTTTGGACTTATTTACACTTCATACGTTTTTTTTTTTACAGCGCAACCTGTGTTGTCGAGTTCACAAACAATCTCTTTTGAACTGGCCCTTGTAATAAATCATTTAAAATGACTCATGAACTCATGAACCATTACAGTTTACTCATGAATTCAAAGAATAGACCAAATTCAGAGCTTTTATACTATTTGGGAGTTTGTAACTGAATGTTCATGAGTTTGATGAGTTTATATTTCAGTTTTACACAGGAAATGCAATTTAAAGTTTGGAAACTTTGGAAAGAAAAATGCACATTGCATTTGAAATAAAGGAATTTGAAATTGATTTGTGAATTTAAATCTGGAATATTAGTACCCAACCCTACTTTAACATTTACATTTGTTCTTTTCATGATCGGATAGCTATCTGCTAAAAAAATGAATGATGTGATCAAGAGTAGCACCACTTAATGCCCCATAATTTGCTTCTCTCTTGTCTGCATAAATAGTGCTTGATGGCACTGGTCCCTCCTTCAGAAACAGGAAGTAACTGGTCAGGGGTGGAGTTAGTGAGAGTGCGGGATAAAGATAAAAACAGAGAGAGGGAAAGATAGAGCAAGCACATTGGCTCTTAGCCAGATACACAAAACCTAAGTGAGCCGACCATTACGCCTCAGTGCCTTCTTTAGAAACCTCATTTGGAAAGTTCCGCATCTGTACACAGCAACTTCAATGACCTCAGAGGCCCCAAAAAGTGTGAGATATGAGGTGTTTGTGTGAGCATGACGAGCGCTGGTGAGTTGTGGTCTGAGGGTGGAGGCTGTTTGTTATTAGATAGATGGGTGTGGTGTCAGTGCAATGAGATCTAGGTGGGTTGTGAAATTAATTGAGGGTGCGCCCATAAAGTTGCACTCCTTTACGATGTTGCCTGCTCAGCAGAGCTTGTGCGAGTTTGTCTGCACAATTGTTGCATCTTGCTTTCAAACAGATGTGCCACTCAAAGGACTTCAAAACAGGCTTTTAACGCTGCGCCTTGCAAGGCAAAGTTCAATCCAGACATGTGACGTGGGAGATGAGTCTATCAGCAGTGCCTGGACCTATGTAGAAAGGAACAGGGCAGAACAACAAATATTTGGCAGCCATTCGCCCATCCAAAGGCACACAAGAGCAGCCCCCAGTCGAATGTTTGCTTTGCTGGTGGAGAGTGTCTCCACTTATCACACTGTTTTCACTGAGGTCATCACAGACGTCAGAAGAGTGTGGTTTCAGCCAGTTCTTTCTATCTCTCTTTCTCGCTCTCTGCCTACTGCAGCACCATTGAGGATGTGTGTATGATATGAGTGTAGTTTCACACCCATAACGCCCCTCACCGATAGTCCAGAAAATCCGCAGAGTTGACCTCCTCCCTCAAAGGTTGTCAAACCGAGTGTTTTTTTATTTAATTTTTTTGCAAAGAAACTGGCCTCTTTCTCTGTTGTTTTCTGTCTATGTAAACAATGGGCTCTGATCTGGTTTGGTGAGAGGATAATATGATTAAAAAGGGAGTAGATAGAATATTCAATGTCTCTTTTGGGATCAGGTCACATATGTCATGAGAACTTACCTCATCTAGAAAATCAATTTTCATTAGGGTTAAGTCATAAAGGTTATTGTTGATGTCAGTGTAAAAACTTACATGTTGCCAAGCCAACATGTATCATATGTTTCTGTCCCTAATAAACAGTGAGATTTATGACTGAAAGAATACCTATATTTTTCCCTAATCAGACCCAGAGAGACACATTTTCTGCTCTATATTTTTTGGGAAAAGTTCAGAGTATTTAAATTAGCCCAAATATTAAATAAATTACTGTAACTTGCCAGATTTGGTGATGTATTAAACTGAAAACCACCTAGGCCTACATCATTCAAAAGTTTAGGATCAGTAAGATTTGTCATGTCACCAGGAGTGCATTTATTTGATCAGAAACAATAAAAACTATAATATTATGAAATATTGCTGAAATGTAAAATAACTGTTTTCTATTTTAATATATTTACAATGTAATTAATTCCTGTGATGGCAAAGCAAAATTTTCAGCATCATTACTCCAGTCTTCAGTGTCACATGATCCTTCATAAAACATTCTAATATGTTGATTTGGTGCTGAAAAATTATTATCAATTATCAATGTTGAAAACTGTTGTGCTGCTTAATATTTTGGTGGAAACCATGATACATTTCTTTGATAAATACAAAGTTCAAAAGAACAACATTTATTGGAATTTCATTTGTAACAACGTAAAAGTTTTTAAATTAAAGGGATAGTTTACTTTGAAATTAATTTTTGATATGTTTTAGCTTACCTCAAGGGCATCCAAGATGTAGGTGTCTTTGTTTCCGCAGTAGTTTCAATTTTGATATTTTTAGGTCAAACCGTTCTTGTCTGTCAGTCATATAATGCAGGTCTATGGTATTAGGTAAAAACGATATAAATACTGTTCGTTTTCTCACACAAACCGCTCGTTTCGTGTCTTAGGCCATCAATGTGTATTACATTTATGAGTCATTAAATCATGTTTAATTTGGACTTCTCTGTGCATACTCTTTGAGGTGGTGACCATAGACCTGCATTATATGACTGACAGACAGGAACGGTTTGACCTAAAAATATCAAAATTGAAAATACTGTGGACACAAAGACACTACATCTTGGATGCCCTTGAAGTAAGCTAAAACATATCAAATTAATCAATTAATTTCAAAGTGAACTATCCCTTTAAAGCCATCCTTGCTGAATAAAAGCAATCATTTCTTCTAACTGTAATCGGCACTGCACTGTCAAGGTGAGCCGATCCCATGATGGTAGCTCCATGGGAAGAAAAAGGGATGCAGGTAATTAATATTTTGATCTAGTTCTTATTAATTTACCACACTGACTTCACAATTTCATATTTTACCACAGTAAACTAAAATTGCTCATCCTGTGGCCCTTAAAGAGTGAGTTTCCTCTACAAAAAAAATAAAAAATAAAGATATGAGCAAAATGGTTAAAAGCAGCATTTTTTTTTTTTTTTTTTTTTTTTTGGAGATATGATGCATGGTGGCACAAGCAGCACCAGCTGGGAGGGGGTGTGAGCGTTGTGCTATACCGAGAACGTGCATGGAACCTCCCTCCTCGCTCTCACCATCCCTCCTGGACCAAACTGTGCTTTGTTCCCCTCCCAAAGGGGAAGGAGATTAATTCAGTGCTGGATCAGGTAAGCCCAGTGATTTTCCTGGGGACGTTGCAGCCGGTCTTTTGGGATTAGCTGCACATTCGCCCGGCAGCTGGGGGATGAAAGTGGAAGTGTGGCTTGCAAATGGCCTCCAGGCAGGAAAGGAGCCTTGACAGGTACACTAGGATAAACACTGATTGCATTCAAAAAACACATTGTCTGCTTTGATACATATCAAGGAGGGTTTCTCTTTGTGTTTGAGCATCTGTCCTCTGCTTTTAAAATGTGCTGTGACTGTGAAATGTCTGTGCTGATAATCTAATGAGTTGCCACAGATTCTTGACAAATGTAAACCTCAATAAGTGGACAGATAAATATCTATGAGACAATCTGCATGATGTTTCATGGGATGTCTGTGCGTTAGGAGAGTATATGATGACTTTGGAGTTGGTGTAGACTGAACGAGGAAGGGGGAGGGATACGGGCAGACTTTACTCTGCTCTCAAGGCCAAATGCAGTAGTCCTACACCTGCGTCTCGGTAGCTGTCTGCACACCTCTGTCACCTGGCCTCTGTGTACAATTCCCAAACACAGCATGGCCACTGAATCCAGAGCCAACACTCTTATCAGTGTGCATTAAATGTTTGAATGCACTTAAAGTCACAACAAAATCAAATTTGACAATTCTTATTTTTGTATGGAATATTGCAGTATTTATTATTAGTCATCCATGCACATCATTCAAATTCATATGCCCTACTAGGTGTGTTCGGCTTGAAGCGGCACTGCACAGACTGATCAGTTTATGACATCAAAGTACCGCGAGAGCGTTTCGAAAGCATACAGAGCTGTCTGCTCTCTAATCGCTCTCGCGGTACTTTGATGACATACACCGATTGGTCTGTGCAGCTCCGCTTCAAGCCGAACACACATGGGTTGCATCCGAAATTGCATACTTTCATACTATATATAGTAAGGTGAAAAACAGTATGTGACAAAAGAAGTATGTCCAAATTCACAGTACTCAAAAAGTACCTGGATGGCCTACTACTTCCGGCGAGATTCTGAAGTGTGCATAGGATGGACACTTTACTATCCCATGAGGCCACGGGAGAGGATTTATGAATGGCAGTGAAGCGACACAACTGACGCTAGGTCACATGATAATGACAACATGGCGGATGTATTACGTCCGGATTACATTCATGCAACACACCTCATGATATGGGCCTTTCCAAATACCCACACTTGCGGTCTTTGCACTTGACCACTTGTCGACTTGCGTATTTTCTGTATTTGGCCCAAGTGTTCAAATAGGTGTGAAGACCCAGCCTGATCTCATGAAATGATAGCTCTCTATAGCACGCATTGTGTTTAACATTGTGTGAAAATGAGTTTTTCCGTGCATATGGATACGCAGTTTCAAGTGCATATGATACGCACTGTATTGCGTGTAATACACACGCACCCCACACCACTAATCCTACCCAAACGTATAATACACACGTCACGTACCCCTACTAATCCTACCAAAGAACGTATATTGACAAGAAGTGAAAGCCAATAGAACGTTCCATTGCAACACCAGCGCCCAGCAGCAGCCCTACGCGTCCGCCATTTTGGGGTGAAAGCGACTCGGCAGCGGATCGGCAGTCATATATTATATTTAGTCCAGTCCAGAGGTCATTTTTAGGTTGAAATAATTAGGGGATTATTTTAACTCACAACAGTTAACGTTATAGCAGTTAAAAAGAAGTTGCTACTTAACCAGGCTTTTTCCCCCACATAACTTGAGACAGGGAAGTTCAAGGATTTAATTAACGTTATATTACTCACCATATTAAGTGTGACAGGTAAGAATAAAGTGATATCAGTTCATAAAGTTATAATAACGTTAGACCGTTTCCCAGGAGGTACACATAACGTTACATACAAAAATAAGTTATCAATGAAATAAATGAATTCAGCAAATAAATGTAATTGTAGCTACTAAAATGTAAATGTTGGACAATAAATATATAACAGCAATAGAATAACTTTACAGTTTTTTTTGTGTTTTTTTTGCAGTACTATCTTATATTAATGACCGTTAAAGCAAGACTATGTAAACAAAACAAAAAAACAGCCACTGTCCCGGACACAGCAATGCAGCAGCATCATGTTCTATAAGATCATCATGTTTGTAGCATGATCCAGGGGATTAAAACGTACAAAATATATTCCAGGCCTAGTGGAGTTGGTAACTAATAATAGTAGTAAATGTGTAAAGTTGCATAAAATGGAAATACTCACTAATGCAAGAAAAACTACCTCAAAAGACTGTATCTGTGCTGTTGTCCAGTAACTCCAGTTGGAATTTTCACCCCAAAATGGCTGCCGCCCTACCGAAGCGCCACCTAGTGGCTGTTACCAAAAAAGCAAGGGGTTTACAGTGCGTATCATATTAAAGGTGCTCTAAGCGATCCTGGGTGACTTCACTTCTTGTTGACGTTCGAACTATTGTCAAACAAAACGGAGGCTAGCTAGACCCTCCCTCCTCCTCATCCGCACACTAACCCCCCAAACCACACCCCCAAACCCTTCTTGTCGGTCATTGGCTGGAACAGTTTGTTATGTTTCGGGGAGCGGGTCGCCGCAGTTTGTTTTTGTTGCTATTTGTGGAGCCTGGGCTGTCTACAGAGATCGCGTTTCTTTACAGTGTGTTCAGGGGACAGGCAGCCAGCGGATAGTGAGGAGATGTTTGCTGTATGTGACAAAAAATGTTTTGGCCTAAAAAACGCGTGACATCGCTTAGAGCACCTTTAACGTAAAAACAAATTTTCAGTGCATATCATATTAACGTAAAAACTAATTTTCAGTGCGTATCATATTAACATAAAAACTCTTCTCCGCGTATAAATTGCATGATAAACACAATGCATGCTATAGAGACACATTTAACTTGACCGGGTCGCAAGACCGCAACTGTGTAGCAAGGCCTTATAGAACATACTTTTGTTAGCGGTCGTGAAGTAAATAATTAATCAATATAATAACTGCCTACTCAAGAGAGCATGCGATTTCAGACGCAGCCCTTTTTCTCTGATGACTTGTTTACCGGCGCGAGGGCAGGACAACTCTCAAAAATGAATGCGTGTGCTTGCAGTCGATTGTGGAAGGGTGGAGTTAAGTGGTCTAAACATTTTCACCGGATATGACATTTTGATTAAACATGACTAATGAAACATATGGATAGATTTACAATCAAATCTATAACATGAATTTACAACATAACGTATATTTTCATTTCATGCTGACTTTAAAGTGCACTTTTTTTTACAGATTAATCTTCTACATGAGGTTTCTATGTTCATATACCGTACTCATTAAGTAATTGTGTGACAAAATATTCATAAAAGTCTTCACACTGCTGTTGCATCTTGTATTAAATGCAGCTCATATTTGAAAAATTATTTTGAATGCTGGAATCATTATTCCTATACAGTGTACAACAAATAAGACAAGATGATAAATAACCACAATAAAGAAATATACAGGCTCAGCATTTGAAAAGGAAATCTGATTTACAAAATCAGGATATTAGGCCAGTTCAAGCAGTGAGTTTGAACAACACAAAAATAAAGTAATAAAAATTTTTTTTTCAAAAGCTATTTTGAGGAAAATCACTCAATGGTGCTTACCTGTTCAAAAGTCACAGAGGTATTGTGGGTGTTTGCTATGCCATTGCTACATGGATGCAAGGTTATTCTCTGTGTTTTTTGAAGTATGTTGCTATGCACTTGCTATATTGGGTTCTGGATAGCTTTTAGCATTTTGCTGTGTGATTGATTGCTATAGGGTGTTCTGTTGGTGCATCCCAATTCGTGTTTTGCACTATTCTTTGCTTTTTTGTAGCATAAATAGTGTGAGTGTTCAAGCTGAAAAATACCCTGATAATGCACTTAATTAACCAAAAAAAAAAAAACTAAGTGTGGAATGCTGGAAACTTTGTGCACTCAACTGTCACAGCTTTCCTTACTAAGCAGAGGGTGAGGGGGTATCAGGCTCCAATGTTGAATGACAAAATAAGTAACCTTATAAAATTCACACACTACACGGTTGAGCGCATAGTATTAGCGTATAGTGCGTCATTTGGGACACAACTTATGTGGTCTTTAGCATGTTGCTATGCAGTTGCTATTGTATTCTGGGTGTTTTTTTTAGCATGTGTCTGGGGTTTTCAGGGTAGTTTTGAGCATGTTGCTATGCAGTTATTTACTAGTAGAGCCGAAATTCTTTACCTCTCATTAGAGTATTAGTTGAGTATTAGTAGACTGTTAGGGTTAGGTTATGGTTAGTAGAGTAAGGGGTTAGGGTTAGTAAATTAAGTTGACATGTACTTCCAAAGTTACTTATAATCAGTAGAATGTCTGTTGGGGCGCATTAAAATAAAGAGTTAGCAGATATTAAGCAGCAGTCTCTACCAATACTCTAATGAGAGTTAGTTGACATGTAGGTGCAACTATTACTTATAGTAAAAAGAATATCTAAAGGGGACCATCGAAATAAAGTGTTACCATAGTTGCTTTTCAAAGTCATTTTCCCCCCATCTTCTACTGTTCTTGCTTTTTGCCCCAAATCATTGTCTGCTTCATCACGAACTATGCGATAAGATTCACCTTATGGCAAGAGGACACTGACTACCTGTATTAAGTCTAACCTCCAAACTTTGCTTGACATCTCCAGCCTATCTCTGGCCAAGAATTAAACTGCAGAAACAGGCTTCTTTTAAGGTTGAGGGGAGACACTAAGGAAGGTACTTAATGTAATGACAAGTTTGCTATATTTTATTCATTTTTTGTCTTAAAAAGTGTAAAGCATTTTGGTTTTTCGATATTGTAATGCTTATGGAGAGATTTTGGGACAGTTTGGACCCACTTGGTCAAGGTTTAGCTGGTTAGCAACTGCAGTTAGATGTTGGTTGTTGTTGTAACTGCAAAAGGCGTCCTTCTCAGCTAACACCATTCAAAATTAGTAGTGTTTTCTGACAAAATGTATAGCCTAATAAAATATTTGTTTAAATATTTAGATATTATAAATATTCTATGGCAAGCGAGAGCCATTGGAACAGAGCGAGGCCGTTGGTGCGAGTGTTAATGGGCGTCAACTGCGCCACACACCACACCGGTCTCAAGTCTCACGGAGGAGCTCCGGAAGGATAAAAGGAGGAGTGACGACAGAGAAGGACGAGAGAGGACCAGGCCTGGGACATTTATGTTAGTGTCTTAGTTTTTGTTTATATGGCAGTCATCCGTGAGGGGCTGCTGCTTTACTCTCATTTTGTTGTTTATGTTTATTTGGTAACACTTTAGTTGAGGGTCCAATTCTCACTATTAACTAGTTGTTTATTAGCATACATGTTACTAGGATATTAGCATTTACTCAACCCCATTCATTCCAGGCCTATAGGACTTGAAGACTGACTTTCTTCAATATTTTGAAAATTGTCTCTCAGGTATCTTTTGTTCAATCTGGAAATCTGTTTTCACACAAGGAGGGAAAACATGCCCCAAACAAAGCGGTTTGATGGCTATTTTGCAGCACTCCGTCACCCTTTGACATAAACCCCTTTATTGTTCATCTCTATGAGTGGGAGGATGGACATGGTATTAAACAAAAAGCACTGATAAGGTTGTGCAGAGGAAGCGTTCTGTGCGCCAATCCCCAACTGACTTCCATGATCCATCCAGGCATTTCCCCTCCACAGGAAACACCCTCACCAGGGAACATGTACGGAATGCTGCCTTTTGTTCCGAGCGGGAGATAAGCGGCGTGACAATGCTCCAAGTGTGGTATTTTTGCATCCTCTCGCCATCAAAAGGAGGTTTATCGAAACGAAGGGTGGGTAATGCGCTGTCTCCATCTCTCAGCTGGTCCTACATCTGGTCCAATGACTCATTGTCTACTCCCTGCAGGAAAATTGGGCTTAACTTCCCATCTATCTTGTAAGATTACAAATCACCACTTTCTGTGCCAAAAATTGTGATTCTTCTGAGTAATATGGTTGGAAAAGAACTGACGCTCTTTTGCATAAGCACAGACATATCAGGCCAAACACAATCAGCCCAGACTTTCATTAAACAGAGGAACTTTCACAGGTCAGTCTTGGTTTTTCCTAATTTAATGAGAAAATCTGTAGCCAAAACTTGTTGGAAATTTTTTCTCAAATCTATATCTTTGACGCATTAACAGGTTTAAAAATGAATGGCCCAGTTTCACAGACAGGGCTTAGATTAAGCCAGGATTAGGCATTAGTTCAATTAAGACATTTTTTTTTAAACCTTAGAAAAAAAAATGATGTGCATTTTGAGACAAAACAATAGCACTGGCATATTTTAAGATATGTCAGTGCAAGTTGATTTCAGTTAAAACAGCTCAAACATGCATTTTAGTCTGGGACTAGGCTTAAGCCTTAGGAGGTATGTCTAATAAATTAACTGTATGCATGTCTAAAAAAGTGATTATGTGTGGCTTTTCACATCCATGTTTCTTTTTGATTCTAGGGACTCGAGATTCAGTTCAGCTAAGATTATGTTTTTGCACTGTAAACTCATAATAATAAATGAAATACCCCTGTCAGTTCAGTATCAGATGGCGTTAAACTAGAAATGCACAAAGGCAGATTTTATATTCATAACAGCATGCTGTATATTAGTAAAAGTGATATGTGATAAATGTAACTGTAAATAAAAAAGCTCTAATATAAATTATTACATTTTATGTGTGCATAAAGATTTTAGTCAATGAGGAACAACCTCAAACACTACATTTATCTTCTGATTATGACATCACAGCAAGTTGATATGAAAAGCACCATTTAAACTCCAAAGATGCCTTTTTAAATGGAAAAGAACATAACTGTTATTGTTCATATTGTTGAATTATATAGTTTTTACTGTACATAACACAAATTATTTGTATAATGTCAATAAAACTGTCCATTCTTGCAGGAGGAAATTGAGGGCTGCATTGTCATGCAGCATCTGAAACGGCTAATGAAAGTATTTTTTTAACAGTGTTGCATCATTGTCAGTAAACAGGCAGAACTTCCTTATTCTTCCTCCGAATATGTATTAATAAGAACGGGGCACAGAACGACAACCTTTTAATTCAAACAGCACCTCAGAGAGCAATCAATGAAATGCGCTGCCCTTTTGACTTCACTAAACCGTAAACATCTTCAGGCTGTCTTCTTGTATTACATGTTGGCAATGGCAACATTATAAAAGCGTGAAATTTACATCACAAAATATTGGTGGTATTACAATTTCAAAACAGCACTGGGCTTGAGATAAAGGATAAGCACAGCCAGCTCTCCATGACTGGAGTCTCAGACCTGCTGTTTAACAGCCTCAGGTAAAGAGAAGGGCTCAATTTCATATTCAAGCACTGTTTGTAGGAGGCTCTGTTTACCGGGCGGTGAAGAAAATAATGCTAACTGGCTCAAGTATGTCATCAGTTTTAGGTCTTAAAGGGATTCTAGCACTTTTGCCATTGTAGATATAATCGGTCTCAAACAGTAATGGATGATGTGCTGGCATAGAGCTTCATATTCATACAAATGTTCAACACACACAGTGGGGTCCAAAAGTCTGGGATTCAAAATCAAATTTAAATCTGGACATAAACAGTTTTAAGAGTTTGAAAAATGTGAAGAATAAGATTCCATTGTATTAATATTAAAATTTCACTCTACCTTAGTTTTTAGATGATGTAAACTTACACAAATGTATCATAATATCCTGGCCTGAATATTTTTATATTTGACTGGTACCAAAATGTTAAGATGTTTTTTGCATTCCATATTGCTGATAAACCTTTATGTAGTAAAACACAAAAAATAACTTTGCCAGTATTTGATCTTCATGCATCATTCTTCAAATTCTGCAAATGTGTTTATATTGAGCTAAGATGCATATATATATATATATATATATATATATATATAAAAAATGTACAAACAAAAAAAATGTGAAATGTGCTACTGGCCCAAGTCAAGAGACTCTCCCTCAAGGATTTTGTCCTTCCTTCAATGTAAGTTTATACAATTCTTCATGTTTATTATCCACTAGATAATCATTCACCAAGTTCAAACAATAATAATAATCCTTTCCTTGGCAAGCAATAATAAAAAATGGAAACTGAGGTATAAAAAGTTGATTTTAATGGAGTATGGAGGACTGACAACTCAGCCAAAATCAAAAAGAACAATCACGAGATACTGTCAGTAGACACACTTTCAATGATGAACAAAGATTCATTGCAAACAAAAGTAAATCTG
This sequence comes from Rhinichthys klamathensis goyatoka, assembly GCF_029890125.1. NCBI lineage: Eukaryota > Metazoa > Chordata > Actinopteri > Cypriniformes > Leuciscidae > Rhinichthys > Rhinichthys klamathensis. The sequence goes on from NW_026606706.1 coordinate 840,998, forward strand.
AAATTAATGTAGTCCAAGAAAACTCATGTTGAATGTTGTGCTGAGAAGTAACAGCAGCATGTGATAATGGAAAAGTGATGGTCATGGTGAACATGTTTTGGCACACTGAATATAAAGTATGAAAAAGTATGACTATGATGTATCAAACGCACCATCAGACCATTTGCTTTATGGGTTTTTTTTCTGTATGAAGACATGATATCATGATAGCACTGAGAAATATTGAAAAGTTGGACAATGTGCGCTCTTTCTCCCCCGTCCTTCACATTGATAAACTTTGGTGCAGAAGCATTGCTAGTATGTACCTTCTCTGAACAGGTGATTTATTTGCAGCCCTTGGTTAAACATGTGCATGTTTCCACTCTCTCTAAAGAGATGCAAGTCTTTCCAATTCACAATGTCACAAAAATGTATTTTTAAAAGAGATCCAAGAAAACTATCTAAAAACAATCAAACTACTATCTAGAATAAAGATTAGACATATTTTACACGCCACTGGTAACCACCACCAGCCCAGCAGTAACACTTCTTAATATGCCACTTTTGACATATTCACACAAGCACAAAATAGCAGAAAGAAGCTCTTGATTAAGTTTGCGAACACTGCTCTAAGAGTTTTACCATCTTACTACAATTGTGATTCATTCATTGAACTATCAAAACAAGGTCAAATGTAAGACAATTTGAAGACAGACAAACAATAATAAATGTTCAAGTAGATAATCCTATATAAGTATTCTGCTCATTCTTCTTACTGTATATATATATATATATATATATATATATATATATATACACAGTCTTATTTAGCCACCAACAGGCAGTTTAACCCAATGCATCATCTATCATTTTTGCTGTATTAGGCCCAGATGAACTAACATCAAGTAAAAAATTATGACAAAAAAATAAATGAAATCAATGCTTTAGCTCTTATACAACACTACAAAAATATTTGCGCAGATGTCAAGTACAGTGCGACGCAAAACTCAAGTGATCAATTGAAAAGAAACCCAAGCTATGGTAAAATCCACACAGGATTTTTGGATTTATTATCCACAGTGTTTGAATGATTACATGCACACATCTTTATGGCATAGTATCCAGCACAATGTTTTTCAGGCATACTTCCTCACTGCACACACAGAAATGCTGTGCAATAACAAAGATGAGGGTTTAAAGACAAGAAACTCTTCATGTCTTCAGACAGTGATTCGCTTGAAGCCCATGAGCTCAAACTAGGAAGTCTGGACAGCAGGACTGTTTGTAAGTTGCAGAGGAAACCCAGCAGCAGATGGTTTCACTTCCTGCCTGCACTTTAGGTGAAGCACTTTAAGCAAAAGGTCGACCCGGTAAATATTTGGTTTCCTCCAAACTCCAGGTTTGGAGTGCCAGGCCAAAAAAATCTTCACAGTGAGCACAAAGACACGTGTGGACATTAATGCAACACGCCATAATACGCGGACTAGTCATGCTGCTCTTTGGAAAGGAAACACTTCCGTATTGTTTTCAAGTTTAAGTGCAGCCGCAAGGTGTCAAACGTTCCCATTTGTCAAACGTAAAAATTGAAGTAGGCCTTCAAAGGTGAAGCATGATGGGAACATAGAGGAAGAAGCAGACTAACACTACTGATGTACCGATATGATGCATCAGTCAGTACGGCCATTCAAGGCTTTTTACAGGCAGCTTTGGCTTTCCCATTATTGCTGGACTTGAGTTGTGTCATCTCCACCTCAGCCATGGCTTCTGATGGCAAACTGCTACGCATGCGCTCAATGGTCTTCTGGTAGGAAGCTTTCTCCTGTTCCAGAGAACGGATCAGGTGCTTCATCTTGCTCTCTCGTGACAGGAAACTCTCCACGCTGCTCTCCAATGTCTGAATCTTCAAACGAGCCGCCTGTTAATAAGAAAACCAAAAATGAGCACTGGGTGATGAATGAAGCTTGTGAAGAAACTATGCACAATTTTTGTCATGTGACCATATAGACTATTGTTCAAAAGTCTTTGAATGTTTTAGAATGTTTTTGAAAGAAGTCTCTTATGCTCACAAAGGCTGCATTTATTTGATGAAAAATACAGTAAAATGGTAATATTTGGACATATCATTACAATTTTAAATAATTGTTTTCTATTTGAATATATTTTAAAATGTAATTTATTCCTGTGATGGAAAAGCTGAATTTTCAGCATCCATTCCTCCAGTCTTTGGAGTCACATGATCCTTAATATGCGGATTTAGTGCTTAAGAAATATTTCTTAGAATCAAAGAAAGTTTAAAAAACAGCATTTATTTAAAGCTGCAGTCCGTATCTTTTCCTCTTTGTCACCATCTCTCTGTTCGAAATCTGTAACTGCAGTGATTCGCGGAATTATCATCTTTACGTGGGTTGTAAATCGGCATGAAACAGCGCGGATGAACACAGTGCTTTGAGGCGAGTGCTGCTGTCAGTCACCGCGCTGTGTGGATACTGTCATACAGAATCACAGATTCACTTTTTGAAAGTTTTACCAACATAAGAATTTTCATAAGAAAATGTCTTCTGAACAAGTAAGTAACATCCATTTTTGTTCTGACCAACTAAGGGGGGAAAAAGCATTCGACATAAGCTTCGTTAGATTTAATCAACGCGATTTACAGCAACCGTGCAAATTATAGCCTACTTTGTTTTCAAATTGTTCATGTTAACAACATCACATCAGCATTGCGTGACTAATGTTAAATTTAATGTGTTTTATGGTTACCTGTGTAGTTCAGAATTCATATTCTCCATAATAGCAAAACGAGAAAGGCACAACAAAGGAAACGCCATAACTGTGTGAATTAAGAAAACGTACTGTTACACGATTGAACTATTGAAATGTCTTAACTTACTTGTTCAGCAGAAAAAAGCCGTCTCTTCTTCCGTTTTGAACCCCTTCAAAACACGGAGTTCACGCACTTTTCAAAAGCCGTTAAATATGATGTTTAAATCCTTGTGTTCGCATGAGACGGTTTCTTTCTCTTTCTCTAGCCACCTTAAATCCGAAGTACGAAGTCTTTTGGGTTTTATAACTGCTGAATCTCCAGTTGACACTGATGATTGTTGTTTGGATCTTTCTGGATGCCATAAGTTTAATTATGTAAAGTGCTGCGAGAAAAGCCTATACATCTAAACATCTCGTCACGCGCAGTATAGCCGGCTAGCCGAAACTCCTTCTTTATGTGTACGGGTGTGACGTAATGACGCAAAGACATGCTTGAATTTCCCGCGGAAACCCACCAGTACCACTGGAATTAAAATCATTATTACAAGCTAACCGTTTTGAATCTAGCTATGGCAAGCAGATAGTTTTGACCACTGGCAGAATAAGTTTTTTTTTATATAATTATTTTGGATTATTTTTAACTTAAAAAAGCTACGGACTGCAGCTTTAAAATCAGATTTTTGTGGAACAACAGCCACATTTCCACTGTTGGCGATGGAAAGACGATATGAGATGTAAATAGTGACCGTGTTATGGAGGATGATCAGATATTTCTTTTAATTTCATTAACTTCGCTCAAATAGTGCGCTTGGCCAAATTACTATAGAGAAACTGGCAGCCAGGCAACAGACAAGTGATCAATCCTGACGTCACTACATGCATTCTACCAGCACGGTTCTACCAGCTGGCTAACCGTGCTGAAAATTCCAGGCCGTGAACTGTTTGTAATCCTACCGTGCCGAACCAAGCTCAAGTGGAAATATAACTGGTACCGTTCCTTACCGTTCTGCCTGACAGTGGAAAAGCAGCTAATGTAAAAGTCTTTACTGTCACTTTTGATGAATTTAATGCATCCTTGCTGAATAAAAGTACAGAAATCCAACTTTTTAACGGTAGTGTATTTAGAAAGGGTATTTTTAATGCTACTTTGACATTTAACATGTAAAAGTAGATTTTCTATATGGGAAATTAAAATTACATTTATCCACATCTAAAATACTATATATATATATATATATATATATATATATACATATACACACACACACACACACACACATTGGTGAAATGCCAATGAATAAAACTCAAGAAAACTTTTGGCTAAATGGTAGCTATGGGGTAAATTTTTTCAGATGTTTCAGGGTAAGCTGTGCCAATGGCTCAAGTAATAGTATTATTGATAGTCAGTTTTGCATCTATGTACTATTACGTTAGTTTGGAAAATTTGGACACTTTCCCCTCTAACATGTTTCTAGGAACAGCTTGGTTTTAGCAACAGGTTGTTTTTAAGAACAAATTGGAGATGAGCATGCTGTGACAATACATGTTTAGACTAATGGACTTTCAAGGATAATTCACTCCCCCACATTCATAAACACTAGTGAATGACCGATCAACAAGCTATTATCAGCTGAATTCCTATTACTTTTAATTTAAATGTGAAAATCAAAATACCTTTTTAATATTCTTTGGTAGTAAACGAAGAGGCGTATCTGTAAAGATATCCAGTTTCAGGCTGTTTGTCTTTTGTACTGTGAGTGTGCTGCCACACACTGGCAATAAAGACACAAAAAAACACTTCTCTACTTCTGCTATTTTGTGATATAACATCTACATACCTGCAGTTTCTCTAGCAAGTCCATGTTCTGTTTCTTGAGCTGGGAATTGGATTTCTCCAGTTTATCCAGCCTATCAGACTCCTCTGATGGTGGAGGAGCGTCTGACAGCTCATCCTGCAGGACGTGGTACTCCACTTCATATGCGTGCAGCTGCTTGGAGATGTCCATCTCAGTCGCCTGCAAACCACATTTCATACTGACAGTTATTGTCAGAGAATATGCCACAGGTTCTTTCAAATTATTTGCACACATACTGTAAATATATATATATATATATATATATATACTGTATATATACACACACAAAGATTTTTTGTTATCAATTTCATTAACAATAAAGGCTTTTGATTTTTGGAAAGTAAGTTACACCACCTAGTGGTTAAATAATGTGCATTCTACTCTAAATAGGCTGTTTGGCCAGTGTGTGGAGAGAGACACCAGTGTACTGCATACTGCGCAGCAAACGCTGTGCTGTCTGCTATTAAAAATAGTATATGAAACAGTATTTAGTATGCAACAAAAACGGTTTTCAAACAGTATGCTACACTGTTGTCACAAGATCACTTTGATCATGCCACATGGCCACTTTACGGTATAGTATCCAGTTGCAGTTTAAAAAAAGGATATTTTGAGTTTGATCAAATAAGTCAAGGAAACCATGTCAAAATCATGGGTGATCAGAGTTGTTATTGGTAACTAGAACTATTTTTTTTGAAAATCATTTCAGTAATTGATATAAAGACGGAAAAAAAATATTAGATGAACAGCTGAAATTAAAAAAACAAACAAAAACATACAAATTTGAAGTTGAAGTACTTAAAATACAATTTACTTTTTTTTTTTTAAATGACAAAAGCACATACAGTATGAAACAAATTTAATAAAATGTAAACTAAAATAAAAATAAAGTGTAACTCAACCTTAACCCATTAATAAATACTATAATACTATATAAATAATACTAAAATAGCACTGATATTACTTACATACTCATTTGGAGACTGTATGGAATATTTGAATAAAAAAAAATCTAAATCAAACGGTGGGCGATTTAAAACAATTGAAAAAAAAAAAGAGATTAAAAATGGTGAAACACTTAAAAGAATTGTTGACAGGATCCAAACCTTACACTTTCCCTTAAACATTCATAATTATTTTATATTAAAATCTTGATATTAAAAAAAGAAAAGTAAAAAAAAGACCATGAACACATTATGTGCCAGATCCCTGAGAAACAAAATATGAGTGTAAAACTTTTTTTTTTTTTTTTTTTGTTGATGAAATTAAGTCCCCATATATGCAGGAATAAAGATTATTCCATTTTAAATGTACCTTGGTGATCGTCTCTTCCATTTGGCTGTGAGTGAGGGTGGGGATGGTGGATTTAAGGTACTCCACGATACTTTCAAAGCAGTCACACTCCAGTATCTCCCCCTCGTGGTTGCTCAGCAAACACAGGGCCACCTTAAAGATCACCTCTGTGCCTTGGACAAACAAGAGGTCTGCCACAGAACACACATACATGTACAAGAGTCAAAGGCTAAGCACTGACTACAATACTTGACTTATGCATGAAATGCATGAATTTGAACACACAAGATCATTTCATGTTCCCCCTAACCCCATCACATACCCTACATTCGTTCAGGTCTGAATAAGGTAGTTACGTAGGAAGTGAAATATACCAAATATACGGGCAACAAAGCCGAGCGGGAACTGAGAGGCGAAGAGAGTGAGGAACCACGGTGCGGCGTACAGGCTGGGGCAGATCTCGTGCTCCTCCAGGTGAGTGTACAGGTTACGGTGATAGTCATGCAGCAGACGGGACAACTGGTACATCTGGATCTACAGAGAGAGAAAGAAGAAAAAGTCCTCACACTTACAGGTGTGACCTTTAAACAGGCTCTAACGCAACTAGCTGAGACAGCCCTCTCACAGGATTAAACATTGGCACATCTGATGATGAATAATCACTAACAGCTGAGGAGGAAACAGTGTGCAAGAGGTGGAGACGGCTGTTTGCATACCGCTTGAGCAAATGTGCATTAAGTCATGTGTATTAAAAATACTCTGTTCTGACCGTTGGAACAATATTAGGATTTGGAATTTACAAATCACTAAAAGAAAAGCTCTAGTTTAAAAAAAAAATAGTATTTCTTAAATTTAAGGTGTGCTAGGTCACTTTCAATTTATGTTTCACTGGTCAATACATCAATGGCTTTGAATGTTATACTGACACCTGGTGGAGTGGAGGTAGCATTGTGCAAAAATGTTTCAAGGCTGATGACACTTCAAACATGTTTGTTTTTTAAATTTATTTTACAAATGAAAGTGTCTGATAAAACCTTGCTTTTGATGCAATAGGAAAAAAAATTATATAACATACAGTTCCACAATTTAGGACACATTGTTCTATACTCGTTCCATTATCTGACACAAAAACCAGTTCTGCTACATTTAACAATAGGCATAATAAGAAAAGCGAACATGCCAGTTCTGAAATAAAAACACGAACTAGTGAAATCTGACACTCTCTCACACACGCCGCACCTGCAGGGAGATCATGTCGGGACGGTACTGTCGGCGAATGCCCAGATCGTACATGAGGAACTTGAGGGTGTCGAAAGCCTGTTCCTCGCTCATATGCAACAGTAGCAAACCGGCCACAAAACTGATGCCCTGGCAGTAGCCCACCTCCGTGTCCAGCAGGGAGTAGGCCTTCAGGAGATTGTACAGAGACAGCTGTCCAGCTCCCAGCTGAGCACTGAAATACTGGTGCGTTGGGAATGTCCGGCCTGGAAAGGAGAACATCCCTTCAGTAATGTGCTGGGTCAAAAATATAACACTATTCTGATGTCCATGTGAATTTGCTGCAACAATATGAAAATATACAGTAATAGTCTGATTCACATTTTATAGGTGATTTGATAATTAATAAACAAATAATATACAACTTTGAAATGCATTCCATGTATGTAGTTTATCAGTATGCGTATTGCCCTATAAACAAACTCTACGTGCTTGGTTGGATACAGACCGAGGTCGACCAGGATGGCGTGTTGCTGTGCTGTGAGCTGTTTGAGGAGATCCTGATAAGGCGTTTCAGGAGACTGCTGCCGCTGCGGCAGACGGTGACGCAGACGATACTGCTGGAAGAGGAGGAGCCACACCTCACCTCGCCGACTTTTGGGGACACCTACAGAACACACACATTTTATTTATTTATTTATTTATTTTTATTTATCCTTTATTTTACCAGGTGATGTCCCGTTGAGATATTCAAATCTCTTTTACAAGGGAGCCCTGGACACACCCCTGTATACACATACAATTTAACTGAGGGAAATCTGAGCGTTATTTAGAAGAGCAAAACAATTTCATGTTTATTTTAATCTACACAGTACAATTATATATATATATATATATATATATATATATATATACACATACATACTGTATATATGTGGTGAGCAGTCCAATATAAATTTTAGTTGAAAAGAAGTCTCTTGTGCTCTCTGGGAGGCGTTACAGGACAATCGCCTCCAGAACAACTAGCTTCAAAAACAGTTTCATTCCAAAAGCAATACACATTCTGAACTCTGAACGCTGAGGACTGTGGATTAAGCATGACTGGACCCTTATGTATTATGTATTAATGTGTTTGTCTGTATGTATATATATAATATATATATATGTTAATTTATATGTTTAATGTTTACTGTTTAATGTAATGCTGGAACCTGTACCAAAGAGCTGTACTGAAAACAAATTCCACCAGCCTGGCTTAAATCAATCAATCAATCAATCATCATTTATTTGATCCAAAAAAACGGTAAAAACATAAATACTAATATTAATATTAATACAATTTCAAATAACCTTTTTTTTTATTTTAATCTATTTTAAAATGTAATTTATTCCTGTGATGGTGAAGCTGAATTTTCAGCATCATTACTCCAGTCTTCAGTGTCACGTGGTCCTTCAGAAATAATTCTAATATGCTGAATTGGTGCTCATTAAACATTTCTTATTATTAAAGGAGCTGTATGTAAGAAATTTATTTCAATTAATCATAAAATGGCCCTGATATATCACTAGACATTAAGAAATCATGTACATTTCAAATACTTATATCACTGACAACAGTAGTCCGGCCAGGATATTGTCATTTAAAAAGTGCAGTTGCAGCCCTCAACTGATGTTGATGTTGTCATGTTGTGTTTTGGTCTGATGCTCCACCCTCCACCTATCTACCAATCACGAAGTCAGTAGTGTTGCGGCATCCAGGTTGCCAGCTCTGCTCTAGTTACCACAGCTGCAGCTTGTCACGTTCCTGCTGGATCCTGCAGCCGATCTGGCAACCTTGAGTCAGGGGGGAGGGGGAGGGGATACACCACTCTACAGTAATTTGAAAGTGATTGCAGTACCAGTTTTGGCCACAATCTTAAATACAGCTCCTTTAATGTTGAAACCAGTTGATAAAAAATTGTTTTCAAGATTCTTTGCTGAATAGCAAGTTCAAAAGAACAACATTTAAAATATTTTGTACAATGTAAACATTGTTACTGTCCGTTTTCATCAAATTAATGTGGCCTTGCTGAATAAAAGTTAATTGAATTTTTTTTTAACTGACCCCCAAAACTTTTGAACGCTAGTGTAAGTATTTCTGTAACAGGTGTAACAACAAAAGATGATGTAGAGTAGCATGCCAGAGACCAGAATCTCTGAAGTAAACAGTTTTTACCCTGGCAGACGGCGCCGTTGATCTCTTCTTTGTCCCACTGTACTTTAGTGCGGCAGGGGCTGCTCAACTTTTTGTCCCACAGGGCCTGCAAATCTTTGGAGCACTGACACACTTCCGGGTAGTCCAGCTTCATTTTACGAATGTGCAATTCATCACGGCTGGCTGCAGGGTGAGAAAACTGTTTAGCATTCATTTATTCAGACTAACATCAGAACAACTAGTAATTAATATATTGCTTTTATATTCTATGTAACTGGTTCTCAATTTGTGGGTTGTGACCCATAAATGTGGACAGAAAGGGGAAATATGCTAAATGCAATTTATCAACATTCAAATAAATTCATATTTTTAATATAACATTGTATCAGTATATGATTTATAAAATCTCATTCATCATATTTTAAGAGCAGATTACAATAATATACTGTATGTTCTTAAAACAATTCATATAAAAAAATGCCATTGATCAGATTATTTAAATAACATTTATTAGTAATTTGCGCTGGTTTGCCACTTGATATTCAATGTAAAATATGGGTCCACAAGCAAAACCAGTTGAGAGCCATTCATCAAAGTCATGCATACAATAATTTAATAAGTTTCAGTTTGTAAAAATAAAAGTGCCTTTACAGCAGTGCATGTACAATGGAAGCCTCACAGGCAAGCGCACATCACTGGGTGCTTCTCAATATCCCTCCTCGTCTCCTCGCTCCTCCGTCCTCCATCCTATGACCCGGAAACCAATCGAGCTCAGCCATCTTGAAGGACATCTCAATTCTCTAATTGCACCGCGAGGAGGCGAGGATCGAGGAGTGAGGAGGCTTCCAGAGGAGCTATGAGCGAGGATACACAGGTGTACCCTTTGCGGAAGAGTTTTATCGACTAAACATGACGCACGTATCAATTCTCCTCCCCCTTCACATCTGTCACAATCATTTGAATTTATACTTTACTTTTGTAGTTTACATAAACCACACAACTCACATATTTCAACAAGGTATCTTGCTTTATTATTATTTATTATGAATTTCTTAAATAAACTAACTTTAACAACATAAGGGCAGATCCTTTGAGCACTGCCGATGACGCAGTGAAGTGACGCTCGAGTGATCAAGTATTCCAATGTATTAAAAAAGCTTTCATTCAATTCCTCCGTCCTCGTTTTTTTCCCTTGCAGCCTTCCCTCGCGTCCTACAGGGGGTGGAGCTGAGACGCGAGGAAAGGAAGCGAGGAAAGGAAACGAGGATGCACAAATAAGAAATGAGAAGCACCCACTGTCAATAAAATGTAGCATGCTGCTGATAGATCGAGGAATATTAAGCACTCTCCATTTCCATAGCAACTTTAGACAAGGTTCAAAGTATACCAAGTCATGGCATGGCCTTTTACAGTAACCTTAAAGCATCACTACACATATGTACTATCCAATATAAAAGCATATATGAACAGATGAATAAGAGAACGATGCTCTGTTTTACTCCAGATTAATGCAACTCTTTAACTATTGCACTCAACAGGAGAAAATGATATCCTAAAAAACACTTATAGGCACTGGAGAACATGTAGCTATCTGCCTCATGCTGGTTTGTATATTGCAGCCAAACAATGATATCATGCCAACAACTGCCTGAAGTTCAGCATGTTCAGGCAAGATGTCAATGCCATGGCTGTATTTTCTTACCTTCTACAATGACATGTTCATTCAGTTCGGCCCATCCAAGAGCACACAAAAACAGACAGAAAACATCAAAAGTAAAAGGGTAGAGGAAGCGACTTGAGTCTCATGCGTGATGCAGTTTGGCCAACAGAGGGCAATGTTTCACATGCTTTTTGCTTTGCTCTTCCAAAGCAAAGTTGAAAATACACAATATTAACCTTTCATAATGTGTTAAAGAGATTGAAATACTGACATTATTAAACCATTTCTGAAAGACTAGAGCTACATATGTAGCCCAGAGGTCACAGAACTGAAAGTGCACTCTTAAAGAACGTGAACGTCATCCAGACATTCCCATCTATAATTAACTTTGCTCCAGAATGTAAAATAGAGGCAGTGACACTTGCCCCTCTTAAAATAAGGCCATGGCAAAAACAACAGTCTAATCAGAGTGGCGGGAGGAAACACTCCCTCTCCTGTGACTCCACAATGTACCATGAACACTGGACTACTCCTGAAGGTTTACATTTGTATGCATTTGGCAGACACTTTCATTCAACGTGACTTACAATGCAACTGACTTGTTCATACATTAGGTTTATTTTATCAGTGCATGCATTCCCTGGGAATCAAACCCATGACTTTAACCTTGTCAGTGCAATGCTCTACTGTTTGAGCAACTGGAAATATTTTAGTTCAGCTAAAAATTTAATCTGATTAAATTAATGACTGACTTTCTGTTGAGTAACACAAAAGGAAATGTTGTAAGGTCTCTAAGCCAGTGTTGTTTTAGTATTATTTATATACTATTATATTATATTATTTAGATTCAGATGGATCCATCAGATATTAAGATATTAAAAAGGATCTACAAAAATGTCATACAATAGCTTTTTCACACATGCACTGCACATTTTCAAACTTGGTTTCAGAAGAATTAGAATATAGCACACAAGTTTATGTATGGTTCACGTTTATGGGGATTTCAGGGTGATTTTTAATTTATTTTTTTGGAAGCACCTGGTGACCCCTCCATTCATTATTTGGGAAAAAGCTGGATAAACAATATTCTCCTTTTGTGTTCAATGAAAGGAAAACTCAAATGGTTTGTCTTTTTTGGGTGAACGAACGGACACCCAGTGAAGTGGATCTGCACGTTATGTTATGAGTGAATCCAAATGAGAGAAAAGTTAAATTATAAGAGAGAGAGAGAGAGAGAGATACAAGTAGAAACACTAACCTTCCAGGCGCTGGTTCTCTTTCTCCATGCGGATGAGCAAAATCTGTTGGTGGATGGCTTTCTTCCACAGGGCCCTGTAGTCAGCTGGGCAACGCCGGCCCTTCTCTCCACCAAAGCTCTGCTCTGGGGACAGAGGGCTGGCCTGAAAGTCTTGATCCTGGTTCAAAGCCCGAGGAGAAAGCGGCAGCAGCTCCCGGCCATCCATGTGGTCTGGAAAACAGCAGATGCTGACCAAAATGTCTAAGATCCATGCTCAAATGGCATGAAAAGACAATAAAGTGATTTAAGGAATGTAGTACTGTGTATTTCCCTGACAAAAAAAGTAACTTTTAGGTTGTTTCTTTTTCTTGAATCTCAGTAAAAGGGAGAGTTATCTTGAAGTTCAAAAGCATGCAGAACAATGATATATTTCAGTGTTGACTTTAAATAGACTGCTGGGAGAACAGGGTGTAATGTTGCACCTGTCTGCTTGTCTGTGCGTACGCTCAAGCATGTGTACCCACCCACGTTTTGCATAGAAGCGGAGGGTTTGTTCATGGGTGACGCTACCCTCAGGAAAATCTTCTGGCGCCAAGAAACTCTGCGTGGAGGCACCAAGGTCAAAGAATCGGTGCTACAGCCTGACAGAGACCTCTTCCTGCCCTCCCCATTACCACTGCAGGCAAACAAAACACACGCTTATTCAAATAAGACAGACCGACATTTTTTTTTACCATGTGCTCTCAATACAGCTGGTCAAACCAGTTATAAGCTAAAAACAACATACATTTATGTAACAAGTTCATTCAGCAAAAGCTCATAAGCAATAAGAAGCAGAGCGTTTAGAGGTTCATAATAGATGTTAATTGGTTTCATGCATAAGCTACATAAAACACAGATTACCTGTTTTGAGGAATGAGAAGAACTAGGAAGTGAACAGAATGAAGAATAACTGAATAATGCATTGCACACAAAAACCTTGTGCAACACATGACTCAACTATGTACAAAAACAAAGAAAACAATCTTACAATATTACCGTTTTTACTGTAATCAAATAATTGCAGCTTTGGTGAGCATAAAAGACTTGATGCTCTTTATTATTATTAATGTTGGAAATGGTTGTGCTACTTCATTTTTCAGGATTATATGATGAATAGAAAGTACTAAAATATACACTTACCGGCCACTTTATTAGGTACACCTGTCCAACTGCTCGTTAACACTTAATTTCTAAGCAGCCAATCACATGGCGGCAACTCAGTGCATTTAGGCATGTAGACATGGTCAAGACAATCTCCTGCAGTTCAAACCGAGCATCAGTATGGGGAAGAAAGTTGATTTGAGTGACTTTGAACGTGGCATGATTGTTGGTGCCAGAAGGGCTGGTCTGAGTATTTCAGAAACTGCTAATCTACTGGGATTTTCACGCACAACCATCTCTAGGGTTTACAGAGAATGGTCCGAAAAAGAAAAAACATCCAGTGAGCGGCAGTTCTGTGGGCGGAAATGCCTTGTTGATGCCAGAGGTCAGAGGAGAATGGCCAGACTGGTTCGAGCTGATAGAAGGGCAACAGTGACTGAAATAACCACTCGTTACAACCGAGGTATGCAGCAAAGCATTTGTGAAGCCACAACACGCACAACCTTGAGGCGGATGGGCTACAACAGCAGAAGACTCCACCGGGTACCACTCATCTCCACTACAAATAGGAAAAAGAGGCTACAATTTGCAAGAGCTCACCAAAATTGAACAGTTGAAGACTGGAAAAATGTTGCCTGGTCTGATGAGTCTCGATTTCTGTTGAGACATTCAGATGTTAGAGTCAGAATTTGGCGTAAACAGAATGAGAACATGGAACCATCATGCCTTGTTACCACTGTGCAGGCTGGTGGTGGTGGTGTAATGGTGTGGGGGATGTTTTCCTGGCACACTTTAGGCCCCTTAGTGCCAATTGGGCATCGTTTAAATGCCACGGCCTACCTGAGCATTGTTTCTGACCATGTCCATCCCTTTATGGCCACCATGTACCCATCCTCTGATGGCTACTTCCACCATGTCACAAAGCTCTAATCATTTCAAATTGGTTTCTTGAACATGACAATGAGTTCACTGTACTAAAATGGCCTCCACAGTCACCAGATCTCAACCCAATAGAGCATCTTTGGGATGTGGTGGAACGGGAGATTCGCATCATGGATGTGCAGCCGACAAATCTGCGGCAACTGTGTGATGCCATCATGTCAATATGGACCAAACTCCCTGAGGAATGCTTCCAGCACCTTGTTGAATCTATGCCACGAAGAATTGAGGCAGTTCTGAAGGCAAAAGGGGGTCCAACCCGTTACTAGCATGGGGTACCTAATAAAGTGGCCGGTGAGTGTATATATATATATACACTGCACATCTGATCTCACCTTCCAGAAGAGATCAGATGTGCTCCTACAGTAGTCACATTCAAATCCAGCCTCAAAACACATCTGTTTAGCTGTGCATTTACTGAATGAGTACTGTGCCACTGTGCGTCCAACTGATTACACCATTTTATTTCTGCATCCTCCTTTTGATTCTAAACTCAAATGGCACTGAAAATTGGATAAGAGACAAACATTAATTACTTAATTGGAGAAATTGAGAGATGAAACCATGCTGATGAGCTGGGTCTGTGGTGGAGTAGTGAGTTTGATGTGTCAATTAAACTCGAGGTTCTGTGGGGTGCGGACTCGATCGACTCCATTCCTAGAGCTTCCGAACAAATGGGCTTTATTGGGGTGCGGACTGATGGGGCAGTGAACCCGAGGTCAGTTCCTCCTGTCCGATTTTAGGGGGAAATCGGGTAGGCGCGCTAAATAAACACCACAGACACCGTGTAAGAGTAAAACTATATGCAAAATAAGATACACAGATGTTTTGCCAGATGAGAAGTTTATTCTATGTATCATCTTTTACTATAATTAATTTTACTCTAATTCCTTTTATAACTGTTTTAATTTCCCTTGCTTTTATTTTGTGCTTATTTTCTATGCAAAGCACTTTGAATTGCCATAGTGTGATATTGTAAAGCATTTTGAATAACTGTTTTAATTTTCCTTGCTTTTATTTTGTGATTATTTTTATTCCTTTCTATGTAAAGCCCTTTGAATTGCCGCGTAGTGTATATAAATGTGCTATATAAATAAACTTGCCTTGCCTATATATATATATATATATTATATATATTTATATATACACACTGAAGATTAATACTTAGAATTAGGGTTTATAATAACTTAAAAAGCTGAAAAGGGTTATTTTTTTCTATTATTCCATTAGATAAGACATCTTTTAAGCCATTCCAAATCTAAGAAGCTTTATAGATTAATATCAGAGGCAGGAACAAGACGTGCTTAAAGTCTAATCAAATCTGTTTTATCCCCCAGGTCTCTGTCTATTTTCCCTGTACCTGTCTCTTTGCTTAGTTACCACAACAATACACAAGCAACAGCAAGGACAATTCAGTTAATGAAAGCGTGAAACGGGGTTGAATGTTATGCATTAACCCTGGACCAACCCTGACCGCCGCTCAACAGACAGGTGTGCTGCACATCCAATTACAAAAGACAGCTGGTGACAATCAACATACAAAGAGGAGGACCCTCTCTACAATTTGTAGAAAACAGAGCAGGGCCAAGGAAGTGACATTTTAAATATCTCCTCCTTTCAGAGCACTCAAAGCATTGGACCATTAAAGCCCGCTATTTTTAAAAAAATGAAGGCCGAATACACATCAAGGAACATCATTTATCAGTGATCTCAAGTTAGCTGTTGTTCAGATGAAGGAGAGCTCAGTTCAAATATTATTGTCCTGCATAGAAACCCTTGGGAGAGTGTCTATATTCCACACATGTACTAATGTAATACACTCGCCCTTGACAACCGCTGCTTTAAATTCTACTTAATAGCTAATAGTTAATAACAGGAACTTTGTTAAAAGGGATAGTTCTCTAGAATAATTTATTAACCCTCATTCCAAACCTATGACTTTCTTTCTTCTGTGGAATATAAAAGAAGATATTTTGAGAAATGTATCAATGTTTGTTTTGTTTTTTTTGTCCATACAATGGAAGTCATAGGTAAACAATACTGTTTGGTTACCAACATTCTTTAAAATATCTTCTTTTGTTTTCTGCAGAAGTCAGTCATACAGGTTTGGAATTACATGAAAATTAATAAACAAAGGCTTTCGCCCTGGGTAGTTATAGGAACTCAGTTATAGGAACTCAGTTATAGGAACTAGCCACCAGGGCGGTCCCCCGAGAACTATATTTTCACTGAAGGCCATTTTACTGACACAGACAGTCACTTACATCCTGTCGCTCTGGCTGTTCATCATAAAACTGTCATCATAAAACAGTTTTAAGATGGTCTTAAAGGTAGGGTAGGTCGTTTTTGGTCTAAAAAACTTTTTCCCAAATTTGTTTAAACTTTCTATATATATCAATGCATAATTAAAATGTAAGTACTCTGATAAAAAGAGTATAAGAATCGAGTGACTCTAGACCGTTTAATCTGCACTAAACGCAGCTCATTATTTCCTTCCGGGACGAAACAAAGGATTGGCTTAGGCGACTGTCACTCTCTCGCAACCATGGCAACACCCCCGCTGCTACATGCGCTGCCCACATGCGCGCACTCGTTTGACTCGAGGAGGGTAAGAGACTAGTAAGAGACACAATTACATGCAAAACACGGCGTATATGTTATGAATCTTACACGAAATTCACCTTCATCACAGTGTAACTGATTGTAATGGGAAAACGTGTATCAATGCAACCTGTTTTTAGCTTTGCTTTATGTTACTAGCTCGTTAACGAATCAAACTCAATATATTTTAAACTTTACCAGTATCGATATGCTAGCTTGATAGTGAGTACTAACAGCCATGTTAGTTGTTTATATTCATAATGATAAAGTTAGGTATTTTATTACATGTGAGTCTGACATGATGTCACTACATGCACTGCTCCTCTCCGCTCGGCGCTGGTAAGCGCGTCCTCCAGCTGTGAGCTGTCGGCATCGCGCGTTCATGTGTTTTGGGGGCGTGGTTTTGGAAGGAGCCCAGAATGGAGGGGGTGGAAGTGAATGGAGATAAGTAGCTGTGTTTATTACGGCCCTGAGAGGACTACAGACACTCTATTTTTATACTCTCTTTTCCAGAGTACTTACATTTTAATTATGCATTGATATATATAGAAAGTTTAAATAAATTTGGCAAAAAGTTTAAAAAAAAAATTCTACCTACAATACCTTTAAATCGCAATTGTTCAAACCAACCTGGCAATGCTTTTTCTCTTAAAAATGAATTCTGAATTATTATCCAACATAAAATACCATTCTCAATTATTCTCAATATTTAAGCACTATAGAGTATAGATGAGAAGAAAGTTCTGTGACAGTTGATGGATGCAATCTAGATGATAAACGCTTTTGTTTACCATTAGTTAGTAAAGACGCCAACATGCAATTGAGGTTTAGCATCCCTTTTGTCCAGTTGACAATGACAAAGTCCAACAATGTTGACAGAAAGAGAGAGTAAGTTACAGAAGTGGTTCTTCTTAACTGACGACACAGTGACTGAAGCCTTTGGGTTAAGAAACAGACAGGTGCAGAGAAGGCCGCTATCAGCTCGAACCTCAGGCACCCCCGCGGGAAAACGCGATCGACGCCCCCTCTCACCTCTTAAGACTCCCGCTGTCCGACAGGGAGGCCAGTGAGCCAAGGGAGCCCTGGTAAAAGCTTTTCAGGAAAGTGGGGGTGTGGAAGGAGGACGATAGACTGAAGTAGGAGTCACTCTCAGAGACACTGCGCGCTCTTGAGATACCAACAGTGCTGAGGGAGCCGAAACATAAAAGGCCCACGACAAATACACATTTCATTACAGATGTCTAAACACGGCCATGGAACCACAATCTAGAACACATGAGCGCCTCTGAGCAGATGAAAGATAATAACAATTATTTTAGGTTTTGCCTGATTACTGGAGATTTTTTTACTGTTACTTTTTTAAATGCTGAAAAGTAAAAGCTCTGACAAAAATACATAAGCTCTCAGAAGCATACTATCATTTTACCTATATTAAATCTATTAGAGACGACAATATATCAGTACAGCATTGGTTTTATATATATATATATGTGTGTGTGTATTTAAAGTGATTAAAAAAGACAAATTCCTTACACTATAAAACTAGAGCCATCAATTGAATGTCTTGATATAGCACATTTATTTATTTTTTTAAATGAATGCCAATTACCAATTGAAGCACCCTGACCTATACTAAATTCCTAAATAATATTAAGATAATTATATATTATATAATGTCCTCATTTGGGGGAAATTCTCAGTATAGGCTGATACTGGTTAAATTAACTGGCATATAATATAATTAATTCAGTTAATTTTCAAACAATTGACAGACTCCCATCAATAAAATGTTGATTCATTAAAATAACCAATATACTGTAGTTCACAAAATTCAACAATAAAAATCATAGGCATCACATTCTCTAGATTTAGTAATTTTCTAAATGATTTGAATTAGTGCTAAATCCAACAATACACAGACATGCCACATGCACTCTTGACCATGTAAGCATTCATGCTCAAATTTGAGTTTATATGTATTGAAGAATTTTTTATGACTGTAAATAAACACAAGCGGTTTTTAGCACATCAGCACATAGCTGTGACTGTCTATACATCATATGACTGTTGAATAACAGAAGTAAAGATAAATGGCTTTATCACATGAGAGCAAACAGGAAGAAATGCATTACCTGCTCTGCAGCAGCTCTGGGGCCAAAGACTGCTGCCGGCGCAGTGGAGCTTTACAGGCCTGGGAGGAAACCTCAGTGAAGGAGATCTTCTTCTTGATGGGCGGGTGGCTGAAGGTGTGTGCCCGGCGACGGAACTGCGGGGCATCTGGGTCGTCCTCAAGGTAACTGGGTGGAGTCCCAGGTGGGGAGTCACCAGGAGAGTCGCCCTGCAGGGTGAGCAGATAATGAACCGGGTCAGTGATGAGTTGAACCCAACAACCTCAGACGATGAGATTATATTTAATGTCAGACAACTTAGCTTATCAATGAGTCAAACCTCAAATTCAACAAGGATCCATCCCAGACAGAAACAAGCAATTTACTGATATATAAATGTACAACCTTCAAATTTCAGACAAAGCAAAACAACTGACTTGACACCAGCTACATCAAACTATTGATTCTGAACTCACTCAGCATTTTCCCTCTCCCCGTCCTGTCTCGTTCGCTTCCCCGGTAAGAAGTGGCTGTGTTGGCGGTAGAGTGACTGCACACTTTGTGATCTATTGTATGTTAATAGTCTGTGTCACAGAGCCACATCACACACACATGAGCCGTTGGAGGTGGACCGCAGCACAATGGAGGTTTTTGGCTGCTGTTTGCTGTGATGGATATAGGAAGGGTCTCTCTCTGGCTCTCTTCCTCACTCTGTTTCCTGTCCTTGTGCTATGGCAGTTCCTGAACCCATGCTGTCCTGTGAGTCAGTAAACAGCAAGGCCAGGAAACCAGTAACGGCTGCACAATGCTCTCTCTCCTTTCACTCGCACAAATCACAAACCCTGTCCACTTCCTTCAGCTGCCTACAGCTAAATTTGGGAAAAACAAATGATCCAAACAATATAATAGCTCTCGTCATGGTAATACCTAGGGAACGGGAGCCTTCAAACAGCGCAAGATTTGATCGATTTGGGACCAGTAATTATTCAAATGGCTTAGAAAAAAGTATTAGCATAATTTGTTTACAGATGCCACTTAATTTTGTATACAAAATTATTTTGTATATTTTGTAGCATTTTTGGTTTGCACACATTTTGACCAATGAATCTCCATGATTTTTCCAGTTGTTTGAGATTTCTGAATAAGGATTGTAAACAAATTCAAGGAAAATTCACTCACATACCCATTACTATGGCTTGCGGCTGCAAGCAAGTTTTAAAGGTGACCTATTATGCAAAATTCACTTTTAAATGGTGCTTGAACATAAAACAAGTGTGTGTACACAACCACCCTATAATGGCAAAAATCCACCCACCCCTCTTTTTTAATCCCGATAAACAGTGTCTCAGAACAAGCCATTTGCAGATTCTATGACCACTGACAGACTCTGCCCTATTAGCATATACCCTGCCCTGAGTGAGCTGTACACACTCCGCCATGTTTATCTCCTCGCCAGAGCATTTAACAGCAGCTTTCAAGTAAGAAATGTATTCTTATTAAAGCTACTAAAGTCAAAAACTATTCAGTCAAGAGCAGCGAGTGATTTTATGTTTTTCTTTTCTTGTTTGATTCACATTAACAGCATATATAGCAGTAAGTTCTGCATATTATGCTGCTTTCACTTTAATACACATATCTAATATACACATGCGATTTCTTTCCCTGCTGTTTACATTCACAGACATAACTAACTGTGTTGATGTGATGTGAACTGTGTTTTTGACATAACCTTGTGTGTATTTGACAGTTTAAGCGCAATAAAGCCCCGTACACACCGGGACGAATATCGGCGCGCGTTATTCGTCAGCGTTTTTTAACGCGTTTTTTGTGTTCACACCCAAGCGATTTTCGCTGACGATGAGCCGAGTGAACATGCAAATTCATTCCCTGACATTAGATGGCGCTTAATGTAAAACAGAAATAGTCCTATTTTGTAGTCGCTGTCGCGTTTGTCATATGTTCTTTATGTTACGACACCAACGAGACCAGCAGCAGCTCTACATTCATCTTGCCTTGCATCTTCCTCGTCTTATTTCTTCCCGGCAGTGTAGACGCTACTTGGCCTATATCTTCTTCGCCGTTACGTATGTGTGCTCGGCAAGACCGTTTTGTGTTTGAGCGCCCCCAAGTTGTGTTTTACTGTAACTTCAGAAGCTCCAGACAAGTGAGTAAAAGCGTCAATCTCATTGGTTGGATAGTTTTTGACGCGGCGCGTCAAACCAAAAAAACGAACCCGAGGCGTTTTTTAAAAAATGACGCTTTTACGCGTGACGTTTTTCGTGTCGGTGTGCACACTCACATTGGCGCCCTTTGTTTAGTCACGAGGCGTTAAACGTCGGCGAATATTGCACGCGAAATTCGTCCCGGTGTGAACAGGCCTTAAGACGTGAAAAAGAACTTAGTTTAATACTCATGGGACATGCTGTCTGACAGCCAGCTCTCCAGCTCTCTGTGTGTGTGCTTCAGATGTGTGCGCTCAGAAAAACCATACATCAGAAGTTTAGACTGATGTGGCTTTAAAACGCATGCAGATAATAAACTTTCATGATGATGAAGAACTGCAGTGCCAAGTGACCGTGATAGATAATCAAAACAAAACCGATGTTTTAGTTTTTGGCAGACTATCGGAGGCACAAGCTGTAAAGGCTCTGCCCTCTTCTGGAAAGTGGGGTGGGGAGCAGCAGCTCATTTGCATTTAAAGATACATGCACAAAAACAGCATGTTTTTCCTTCCACTCAAAAATGGCCATTTACAACAAGGTATAATAAATGATCTGTAGGATATTTTGAGTTGAAACTTCAGACACATTCTGGGGACACCTGAGACTTACATTACATCTTGTAAAAAGGGGCATAATATGTCCCCTTTAAGCAATATTTAATCACATAAATATTTTAGCAGAGCTTAACTAGACAAATGGTATTCACTACATAAACTTCATAATACATACAAGTTCATAAACATTCCTGATATTTCCTGGTTTTCCATGACCTTGAGAACCCAGTATTTATTTTATTTTGGTTGATTATTATTTCATTTCATTCAGTTAAATTTGCAACTGAACCACTACTTTTAGTATTTTTACTGTTATTTTTCGTTAATTATTTAATTTAATTTTACAAAGATGGTTTAAAAAAAAATTCTCAAAATATCTTCTTTTGTTCCACAGAAGAAAAAAAAAGTCATTTTGAACAACATGAGTGTGAGTAAAGGATACCAGATTTTTAGATCAGATTTAACAGATAAAAATATCATTTTTGGGTGAACTATGCATTTAAATCAATCATTCTCATTGTTTTAGAGTAGACTCACTATATGATGATAACTCGTGGACCCTGTGGGAAGGTAGAGCTGACTGATTTGTTTTCCATGGAGTCCAGAGACCCAATCCTACCATCACACACACCTCACATTTCACACCCCACCGAGACAGAGAGGTGGACAGGGTCAAAACAAGCCAACCCCAACAAGTGAGACCCCCTGATGAGACTGACAGGCCAGCTTTAATCATATTACTCATGCTGATGCTTAAAAACATGTAGTGTATTATGACACAGCATTGGTATAATGTGGTGAATGCATGTGGACGTGGTGGTAACTGACACCACAGAGGCATGCTTGCTGGCAGGGGCAGAACAGATATGTGATTCTTGGCAGGGTGAGAACAAGAGCTGGGGTTAAAATGACAGTATTCACGTGTTGTGTGATACTCACGCGGTCAAAGCTTCCCATGCTGCCCAGACGCATTCGCATACGGCTGGCTCCCTAGGGAAGAAATTAAGCAACTTGAAATGTCAGAATTTACATCTACACAGACTTTATGAATAATGAATAAAATAAAAATTCTGTTATCCTTTAATCAACATGTCATTCATCATTCACAAACCTGTATGATTTCAGTCTTTCATGGAACACAAAAGAAGATAATATGTGTAGTTTAAAGTATTTTAATGCTGCTCTTTTCCATGTAACAAAAGCAGATAGTGACCATCCAAAAAGGATCTTAATTTGAGCTTCAAGAAAGAAAGAAATTCATACAGGTCTGGAACAACATGAGGGTGAGTAAATGACAGAAGGTTAATTTTTTACTGAACTGCCCCTTTAACTGAACACAGACATCTAATGGAGAATTCAGGCTTAGCTAGTTTTTATCCTTATGCAATGATATTGCTTTGTGAGTAAATACAGCAGCTGGTTGAGTTATTATAGTACTGTACACAAACAAAGGTATTATTCATAGTACAAGGGTGGGTAAATGGGTCAATCCCCATTCATAGACCATTAAGACACAGACGAACAACACACACACATACCCGTGAAAAGATGTTCTCCAGGGAGCTCGTCAAAGAACTCCGGGCTTTGTTCTTCAACAAGTCAAGTTTATTGCGGCCCACACTGGAGTTATCAGAGGTCAGAGTGCTGCCAGAAGCATTCTGCGGTGACACAAAGAAATAAAAAGGAGTGAATAAGTGAGAATGAATGCCCTGTACGATTAGACAGTTTTCTGAGGAATGCATGCTCTGCACTTGGTGACATTTCACTTAATAGATTTTAAAATGATGGAAGCAAGACCACCAGGTATCAGGGATAAATCGGCACTTGTCTAAACCAAAGCACAAAGACTGGAAGTAAATGGCTCCAGCTAGCATACTGCTCCCAATAAGTGACAAAATAACGCCAACATTTTCCTATTTATATGTTGTGATTTGTATAGTCACAGTGTGTACAAATAAAAAGGTCATATGAGACACAGCCATCTTTTAACCGTATATATACTGGGAACTATTTTCTCAGAAGGCGAAGCACTGCTACTTGGGCGGAGTGATTTGCTCGCAGCACCTGAGAAGCCTCGTGGTGAGGAGCAGAGAGTTCGCTCAGTGTGTTGCGCTAATCTCTCCGCCCAAGTAGCAGTGCTTCGCCTTCTGAGAATATAGTTCCCAGTATATATACGGTTAAAAGATGGCTGTGTCTCATATGACCTTTTTATTTGTACACACTGTGACTATACAAATCACAACATATAAATAGGAAAATGTTGGCGTTATTTTGTCACTTATTGGGAGCAGTATGCTAGCTGGAGCCATTTACTTCCAGTCTTTGTGCTAAGCTAGGCTAGCGGTGGGTGCGTCAGACAGAGTTACAGCACGCACGGAGATGAAAAGGGTATGTATCTAACTCTGGGGGATACGGTGAATAAGCTAAAGTCCCAAAAAGTCGGCGTGTTCCTTTAAAGCACAGATTGAGCACATTGGAAGCCTTGCCAACTATGATTTTCTCAGCAAACCATTGTTTTCACTGCAAAGTTCAAAGGGTAGGCAGATAGGATCGTTGTTTCCATGGTACCTTATAAAAATTGTCTGCATGTCTGTATACATACACACATTTTATATATATAAAAGTAAATGGGGATCTATTTGATTTCATTTCAATTTTAAAAGCTAGATGAGAGAAATGTTAACAGAGGTGAACTACTCTGAAAACATACAGTCTTGCACATGTTTAGAAAGGCACCTGCATTCATTCAGGTGCTCTGTTCTAATCTCTATTCTGATGACTCTTACAACCTGTCTTATCCTATTAGAGGGAGGTCACAGTTTCATGACTTTGCAAGGCGGCGTGGGTGGGCGAAGTAAGTGGTGCATTTTTGTTGTTTTTGTATTTTTGCTACCTGTGAGACCTCTCCAATATGAACATGAGATTTCTGCTTGGTCTCACACAACTGTCGAAGGTGAAGAATCACAAGCTCGTTTTCTTCGTGATCAGATGCTGGCTTCATTTTCTAATGCATGAGAAAACAAACTAAATATACAATAGATAATTGGAATGAAATGATATTTAGTTAATTTGTTTGCCAAATTTCTCCTGGTTTGCCTACCTGCACCCGTTCGAATATGTTCACCTGCTCGTTGTCGCTCAGTTGTGACAGGTACTTCTGAATGGCTAGTTTCGCCCTGGGAGGATACAAGCCTGGGACATTGAGAGAGACACACACTGAATTATTGTGCTAAAACTGAGGCGAGTACATTGAGTGAGTTTATGAAAGCTGGTGGCTTTACCTTCTATTCTCTCACAGAGCTTGTGCAAGTCGTGCATTGGACAAGCCTCGCACAGTTTGATTTGGTTCTTGGAGCTCTGCATAGCTGCTGCTGTGGTAAAGGCTTGTTTTAGGGTGAGCATTACTTCATCCACCTAAGAAAAACATTTGTAGACAAAATTAAAGTAAAAAAAAAAAAAACACCTTTAAAAGAATATTCTTGGTCAAACTTAAGCTCTACTCATGGCATCAATGTTGTCAAATACTTTGAAAAAAGATATATATTGACTACACAAATAAAAATAAATTATACAGTAATAGACTTACAATGAAAGTCTTTAGGCCAGTCATGATGGAGGATTTAAAAACAGAAATATGAAGCCTGTATTTTTTTATATATAAAAAAAAAGAATTGATTTGTGAAGTCCTCAATTGTCGTTTTGAAATTAGACAACCTTTCCACACAAATTAACATCTGGTTATTAATTTATGATGCATATCATGTGCTTGTTATGGCCATGAAATGAGTTGAAAGATTATATTACTGTATAACTTTTGCTCAGATAAAATTTGTAAGCGGTAGCATATTCTGCTTAAGAATTATGTTTACACTTTTGGCAAAACAGTTCCATATTTTAAGCATTTATTTATAGTGCTGTACATTCAGTCAAAACATTTCTTTTTTTTTTTTTTTGAAATCAAGGTAGTCCACATTATTTTTTAAGGTAATCGACAGCAAAGCATCCATATAGACCAAAAACAAGGAAAAACCTTCATGTTTGCATATCAGTTGTACAATGAGACCTTATCTGTACATTGTGTGCAAAAACACAGGTCTAATCCTATTCATCCTCTCGGTGGCATTCAGTTGGCAGAGAAATCAGCGTACTAAAGGTAATGTCCACAAGATAGGCAAAGGAGAGTCATTGTTTCCATTGTACCTTAGGATGAATAATTAATCAGTGTGGTGACAACAGGTGCTGCAAGCAGGTCAGGACTCACCAGAGACTCACTAGCGCACTGGAACACGTAACACACATACTGGGCTGGGCCAGACACCTCCACATCCCGACAAATAAAGCCAAAGTGATCTGTCTGTTTAACACCCTGCGGGCACAAGAAATGACATCCATAAAAGACTAACAGACATACAGGGCTGCAAGTCACATGGACACACAACATGTAAAAATTCACTTCATAAAACAAATTATTCTACCTCTGAATTCTGATTGGAAGAAAGTGTGATTACACATCAACTGAATTGTATATTAACCTTGTAGGTATTATTATTGGTAAGGTAACACATATATTTTTTATTTAATGAACATTAGTATCCTTAATAATATTTATGTTGCTGTCATTTTATGAAACCAATAAGCACTTAATCAAAATTTACGTTTTTTGGCTTTTAGTATGAATGTTAGCCATACTGTTATCTATAAGCTAGTGTTCTCCAAAACAATGACAAAATTCGTATTTAGAAGATATAAGCCTTTAAAACTGACAGTCTCTCACTTTCGCCAATATGGATCAATGATTTTGATGACATCATGCTGCACTTGCAGCTTCTCATCAGATTTTCTGTCCAATCAAATGCTTATAAATGCTCATTAAGATTCTCTAGAATCTAAAGCGTCCCGCCCCCTACATTATAAATAGACACTGAAGCTGGGCTAAAATCAGTCACTTTTTCACACATTTACTATTTTCTATATGATTAACTGCTTTACTGAGCTGTGATATAAACAAAACGCTATTGGCTATTTTTAAAAAGGGGAGGAGCTGCTCAATATGTCCAGCTCTGTCTTAATGTTTCAGTGGAAATTACGTCAACACATTTAATAATGCTGTGCCCTTTAAGGATGAGCATTACAAAAATAAAAATCAATGACACCTTGTGTTGTGCCTAAAACACCCCTTATCTACGGTAAAATCACTCAACTCATGACCTTGTCCTTGAGTGACTTATTGCCTTAATATTCAGATCACTGTCCTGTTATACACATGCAAAACATGCACTTTTATCGTAAGACATAGACAACAGTAAGAATTATGGCAGTTTGAAAGGTCTTTTTATGAGAACATCAATATATGACCAAGAAAAATATAAATATTCTAAATTAGTACAAAACCTCATGTCAGTTGCTTGGTACTTGTTTTGAATAGCACTGTGTGACAACATATGGTGACATTAAATATGAGACGTACAAAGAGCTTATCTCTAAAACCAAACAATCCTAATCCTTTCACACACAGACCTGTGAACAGGACGAGATGTCCTTAAAATTCTTCTCCAGAACCACAGTTTTGGTTTCAGGGCTGATGAGATTCACTTCAAACCGTCCAACCTGCACAAAAAAAAGCCGTTTGATAGCATATTTTGTTTATTGAGAAGCAGTAGGAATAAAAACACAAATATTAAGCTAAATGTCTGATAACTGATAACTCGGCTCGCAGTGTTTTCTGAGAGCTGTATTTGCATTTAAAAAAATCCTACTTAACAACCAAGGTCATAGATTGCAAGTGATTTCTTAACCAAATGACCATAGAGACACCTCCCCCTAAAAACTGTTTAAAGGGAAACGTGTGACTGCATGACCATCATGCATGCTAATTAGCAAGAATTTGACTTTTAAAAAGAAGACATTTACATGCGTAGGCCTGTTTTTAAAGGGATAACTTAAAGGGATAGTTTACCCAAAAAAAATTGAGCTCAGAAGAAAATATTTTTGTGTTTTTTTGGTTCATAAAATTAAAGTCAGTTGTTTAGAACTCCATCAACCCTCTATTCACACAATAGAAATAGAATCACCATAGTTGTGGTGTGGACTTCCCACTTCTCATAGAATCAGAACAATTATTAAAACATTATAGTTATCATCCTTTGTGTTAACGGGCCTTTGGCCTCTAACTCAATCACTGGTGAGTGAAATCTAACAATATACAGACATTATTTGTTCACCTAGCGTGAAATTTAGTAGCATATGTGATCGATTTACTCGCAATGTAGAGGGATTGTCCATTAACTTCTATTGTATGGCCAAAAACAGTTGAAAGACTCATTAATATCTTTTTTGTTTCAACATGAGGGGAAGTAAATGATGAATTTCATTTTTGAAATCATCTGTAAAGGTTCAAGAAATCACAGTCTAAAAGTTTGTGTAATACCTGGAACAACATTGTGCGATTCTTGTCAGCATCAGTCGGCTGCACGTTATTGGGCGCGCTAGCATGTCTCCTACGCGTTGACCCCTTGCCAGTCTCTCTGGGCTTTTTCTGCAGGCCGCCCGCGAGGCTATTACAGCGCGTACGAATCTCCTGCTGCTCCCCAAATCCCGAGTCCTCCAAAATGCACTCAGGAAAGGCCCCTCGCAAGCTGCCTGTACTGGAGGAGCTGGTCAAGGCCAGTTTCCCATTGGCCAACTCAGACAGGTCTTCCTCAATCGAGCCATGTTCTGCCTCTGGTTCGTCAACTTCGCAGAGGGAGGAGCTTAGAGGGTCGTCACCCATGATGAACTCTACGGGGGCTTCGGTGGAGCTACGCTGGCCGCTGAGGAGCCGCAGACGCTTGCGTTCAATCTCGTGTTGGCGGAATTTATCAATGCAGTCGTCAATTAGAGTTGAAGGGGCTTTTTTGTGGTTGACAGTCACTTTTCCACAGTAAAGTACTTCAAACTTCTGGGAGTTGTAGAAAGACTCGTCACTATCTTGCTTGGGCTTGCTTTCCTCCTTAAGTGCAGCCTTAGACACCTGTCTAATGCTGCTAATAACCTCAGGCACCTGGGGAACAGGGTAAGACATTAGATCAACCATACAAATACTAACTCAACACACTGAAAGGCAAACAAGGACAAAACGTCTATAAAAAGGCTCAGTGGTCACGTTAAACTTTTGGAGTGAGACATGCAGGTTGCATAACTAACTAGGTTCAGCCCCTAAGGAGTAATTTAGGAGTCAGTAATACAAAAGCCAAGGCAGACTTTTCTCTGGTATCTGATACTACTATCGATCATTTAGAATGAAACCTGGAGCTAAGAAAACAGATCTCTGTTTTTATAAGCCTGAACATCAGTAGGAATCTTTTGAAACTAGATGCAAAGGCATAGGTTTGATTATAACATGGGTTGAGACATTTCTAAATCTGCAACACTATACATATCCACACAAAATACTTTATCTTTATTTCATCTTTATGTATTAAAGATTTTCTTTTCCAGGATCTAACACTCATGTTTCAAACAACTGAGAAACTGTAATGTAAAAAAAAAAAAAAAAAAATTATATATACAATTACACTCACCTAAAGGATTATTAGGAACACCATACTAATACTGTGTTTGACCCCCTTTCGCCTTCAGAACTGCCTTAATTCTACGTGGCATTGATTCAACAAGGTGCTGAAAGCATTCTTTAGAAATGTTGGCCCATATTGATAGGATAGCATCTTGCAGTTGATGGAGATTTGTGGGATGCACATCCAGGGCACGAAGCTCCCGTTCCACCACATCCCAAAGATGCTCTATTGGGTTGAGATCTGGTGACTGTGGGGAACATTTTAGTACAGTGAACTCATTGTTATGTTCAAGAAACCAATTTAAAATGATTCAAGCTTTGTGACATGGTGCATTATCCTGCTGGAAGTAGCCATCAGAGGATGGGTACATGGTGGCCATAAAGGGATGGACATGGTCAGAAACAATGCTCAGGTAGGCCGTGGCATTTAAACGATGCCCAATTGGCACTAAGGGGCCTTAAGTGTGCCAAGAAAACATCCCCCACACCATTACACCACCACCACCAGCCTGCACAGTGGTAACAAGGCATGATGGATCCATGTTCTCATTCTGTTAACGCCAAATTCTGACTCTACCATCTGAGTGTCTCAACAGAAATCGAGACTCATCAGACCAGGCAACATTTTTCCAGTCTTCAACTGTCCAATTTTGGTGAGCTCTTGCAAATTGTAGCCTCTTTTTCCTATTTGTAGTGGAGATGAGTGGTACCCGGTGGGGTCTTCTGCTGTTGTAGCCCATCCGCCTCAAGGTTGTGCATGTTGTGGCTTCACAAATGCTTTGCTGCATACCTCGGTTGTAACGAGTGGTTATTTCAGTCAAAGTTGCTCTTCTATCAGCTTGAATCAGTCGGCCCATTCTCCTCTGACCTCTAGCATCAACAAGGCATTTTCGCCCACAGGACTGCCGCATACTGGATGTTTTTCCCTTTTCACACCATTCTTTGTAAACCCTAGAAATGGTTGTGCGTGAAAATCCCATTAACTGAGCAGATTGTGGAATACTCAGACCGGCCCGTCTGGCACCAACAACCATGCCACGCTCTAAATTGCTTAAATCACCTTTCTTTCCCATTCTGACATTCAGTTTGGAGTTCAGGAGATTGTCTTGACCAGGACCACACCCCTAAATGCATTGAAGCAACTGCCATGTGATTGGTTGATTAGATAATTGCATTAATGACAAATTGAACAGGTGTTCCTAATAATCCTTTAGGTGAGTGTAATTATATATATATACACTCACCGGCCACTTTATTAGGTACCCCATGCTAGTAACGGGTTGGACCCCCTTTTGCCTTCAGAACTGCCTCAATTCTTCGTGGCATAGATTCAACAAGGTGCTGGAAGCATTCCTCAGGGAGTTTGGTCCATATTGACATGATGGCATCACACAGTTGCCGCAGATTTGTCGGCTGCACATCCATGATGCGAATCTCCCGTTCCACCACATCCCAAAGATGCTCTATTGGGTTGAGATCTGGTGACTGTGGAGGCCATTTTAGTACAGTGAACTCATTGTCATGTTCAAGAAACCAATTTGAAATGATTAGAGCTTTGTGACATGGTGGAAGTAGCCATCAGAGGATGGGTACATGGTGGCCATAAAGGGATGGACATGGTCAGAAACAATGCTCAGGTAGGCCGTGGCATTTAAACGATGCCCAATTGGCACTAAGGGGCTTAAAGTGTGCCAGGAAAACATCCCCCACACCATTACACCACCACCACCAGCCTGCACAGTGGTAACAAGGCATGATGGTTCCATGTTCTCATTCTGTTTACGCCAAATTCTGACTCTAACATCTGAATGTCTCAACAGAAATCGAGACTCATCAGACCAGGCAACATTTTTCCAGTCTTCAACTGTTCAATTTTGGTGAGCTCTTGCTAATTGTAGCCTCTTTTTCATATTTGTAGTGGAGATGAGTGGTACCCGGTGGAGTCTTCTGCTGTTGTAGCCCATCCGCCTCAAGGTTGTGCGTGTTGTGGCTTCACAAATGCTTTGCTGCATACCTCGGTTGTAACGAGTGGTTATTTCAGTCACTGTTGCCCTTCTATCAGCTCGAACCAGTCTGGCCATTCTCCTCTGACCTCTGGCATCAACAAGGCATTTCCGCCCACAGAACTGCCGCTCACTGGATGTTTTTTCTTTTTCGGACCATTCTCTGTAAACCCTAGAGATGGTTGTGCGTGAAAATCCCAGTAGATTAGCAGTTTCTGAAATACTCAGACCAGCCCTTCTGGCACCAACAATCATGCCACGTTCAAAGTCACTCAAATCACCTTTCTTCCCCATACTGATGCTCGGTTTGAACTGCAGGAGATTGTCTTGACCATGTCTACATGCCTAAATGCACTGAGTTGCCGCCATGTGATTGGCTGCTTAGAAATTAAGTGTTAACGAGCAGTTGGACAGGTGTACCTAATAAAGTGGCCGGTGAGTGTATATTGATATATATATATATATATGAGACTGGTTTTACAAAAATTCTCAAAATTAAAATTTGAAAGATAAATTCAAAGAAGTTTGTTAGAAAGTTCAGTAAGTGCAGTTACTTTAAGAGATGTTGGAGTATATTCAAAACTTCAAGATGTTATTTATGAGAAAAAGAAGGAAAATATTTTCAGGAATTCAAATTCTTATGTTTTGTCCAAAACAATCCTGAGAAAGAAAAAAAAAAGTTTAGAACATTCTTAAGAATGTTTTGTGAATCCAACCAATTGTGTGTTTTGTGAATACAACTGAATTTAGCTGAAACACCATTTTTGGAAACCTTGAGATTTTAATTGGCTGTTTGATTAGGCTCCTCGCAGAAAAGCATGGGACATAAAGAAACTGATTTATAGCGGCTTGGGTTTTGAACACATGCAGCATTTGCATAATTCCCATAAAACTCATGCACAGTCACAAGCCATGCAAAAGTGTTACCCTTGTAATGCTTAATTTCACTTATTACAGGAAACAAAGTATTTAATTTTGCAAATGAAAACATGACATTAATTACATTCCGTAGCTTTATCACATCTAGTCACAGCTGAGATCAAAAGAAACTTTGGTATACGGTCATGACTCAAGTCCCTACTGTCCATCCTCAAATCTGCATTCATGCTTTTGGGTTTAAAACTGGTATATTAACTGGTTGCAAATGTCAGATATATCTCAAAGTATATTACGCCGTGATCTCTTGTGCCTTTGCTTGGCTTAGAAATGTTCTGGCTTGTCTCTCAGGCTCAAGTGTATAAAAGGTTATGGCTACGTTAAATAAAACTGATTTACATCAGCAAGACACATCTTGTTTGAGAGAATACAATAAGGAGTCTGGTGACAGAATTGGGCCTGATGCCAGCAACACTCAGAGGTGAAAAGAAATGAAGCTCCACCGACTTTAAACACACACTAGGCCAGCTCAGACTAGGCTGGAAGTGCATGCTTGGCTGGCCTGATCTAGATGACATACCATTACCAGGCTTATGGTAAAGATTCTATTCTGAGCTGGCTCAACATAAACAATAAATCCCTGAAGTTGCGTTCAGGGAAAACAAACAGAAGTAGAGAAAATTATGTTCTAACAAGAATCTGAAACGGTTTCAGGCATGGTATAAACGAACGAGTTTCCTTTGACTGTGCAACATTCTAATGTGTCTCAGAGCTTGCCGTGTCTGTGGCAGTGCACATAGAGCGCAAAGCACTAATGTGAACAAGAATCCTGTCGATATAAACATCTTCCAGGAACTAAAGCCCTGTAATGGATACAGAGTGCTTGCTGCATAAAAATGCAGTCACATGGATTACTTGTTCAAGTAATGTAGAGCAAGTCAAACATAACTGCAGGCTGTGCACACTGTTCTATCTCTTGTAAAGCTAACCCATGAAAACTTTCACATTAGAGGCTTGACTTGTTGCTTTACCATGTCACTGGCATAACTACACCCATGATATAAATCATCTTTTCATGGGCTATCAGGTACAACAAACACCTAACCTGCCACATTAAATTTCAGCGCATAACTCAATATAATATGGCTTTTTGATAATTGGTGTGCTATTACTTGAAGCAATCAGCCTTATAATTTTTCCCTGGTGTGCAAAAACCATTGAAGGAGGGACCTGAGTTATATATAGAACCAGAATATCACAGAGACTTGAGGCTGGGAACGTAACTATCCAGAAAACCTTATAAACCACATTAAATGGTTCCACTCAGAATGCTTTGCCAACCGCATAGCAACACCCTGGCAACCACACAGAATAGCCTAACAATTTAGCAGCAAGTTGTACATGGGTACATTTTCTTTACTTTGCAATTGGTTTTATGCAATTATTGCAGGCACTTCACGAGTGAGTCAGGAGTAAAAAATAAAGACAATTAAGTCCTCTGTGGTCCACTACACGTCTGTCAGTAAATATAGCTCAGTTTAATGCAAACATGTCATTGAAACCCTAAGGCTAACTGGTGGAAAATCATGGTGCAGCTGAGAGAAAAGGTTCCTTGAGATCAGGAGGAAAAGCAAACAATCCTTCAAGCAATCGTCTGCTGCAATGGGCTGCCTGTGTAAGCAGCACAAAGGGTGTGGCTGCTTGTTTTTAACTGACAAATGGCTTATTTCCTAGGAACACTCACAGATTTCCAAAAAGACTCCTAGTAACTACCTAAAGCAGCCTGAATAATCAGCAAAAAGCTGATTTTTACATCTGATAGTGAAAAGGCAATGCACATAGTGCTGTTTTGAGGTCACATACCCAGCGTACAAGAAAAGGCAGAATAAAAACATTCACCTACAGTAAACTTCTGTGACCTCACCAGGCATCAGTGACAGTGTTTAAAACCCTTAAATGGTCTGAATTATTCAATTGCAAGATGATGCTAGACCCCCTTTAGTCTAATAAATTATTTGCACTGAAACAAACATGTAAGGATGAAAGTAGGAGGGTATGAATTACAAAAGCTATATAAAAAAACAAAGAAATTAATAGTAATCATTACTAATCATTAATTAATGATTCAAATAGAAAAGTCCTTGTCATTGCATTAGATGACTATCAAATTTTTTTTTTTAATTTTTATCATAACTAAGTTCACTTTCCTTTGTTTATTTGCCTTTTCATCAACTGGTGTCAAGGGCATTTAGTGAATATGACATCAGTTCTCCTCAAGTTCACTAGCAAGAGTAACCACGTATAGTGCATCACAGTAACTATGAGCATGTTTGTTTTACAACCAGAAAGAGTCCAACAACATACATTGTCGTCATTTTGAACAGAATATCTATTCTTTTATCATTCAAAACACGATGCTTTTGTGAAGCATTTTGATGTTTATAAATAAATACCATTTGGTTTTGTTTTCTGTAACCAAATGCAATGACATTCATACATTTTTAGGTGCTTTACATATATGTGACACAGAGGCTTGATACCAGATGAGGAATATCAACCTCTTTGATTTATGCATCAAAAGCTGTGGTATGAAAAATACTTTAAACAAATAAACTGTGATGAGAAATTCCTGCTTTTCATTAGAATTGACAAAATACAAAGACTGATTAGTGCACATGACCTCCTAAATCTCTCAAGATTGAAAGAATGTGCAAAATTTTATCAATGTGCTGCCATGACCTCATGTTTAAAAATGCTTTAGAATGCTGTTTAAAAACTAAGATATAAAATGCAAACAGCACTGGAGGCTTCTCAGGAAATTACCAGAGTCAACCCACATAAAACTAACAGTGAAAACAGAGAAAGGAGCACTGAAAGATGATGAATCTGAACATTTAAAAAAAATCTGTATTTCGTTAAAATCTAAAGTATACAAATTAACCTTGACAGACCTAAAAATATACTGCACAAAATCCTTTTATTTCTCTAAAAAAATGTGCGAACCCCCAGCACCAAGTCTGAAAATTCATTACTTAAAATCCACAATAAAATATTGATTATTCATAGATATAACTTTGCTTTCTCTACAGTACCAAAAAACAATGCACTAGACCAGGACACCCATGTACTGGTCACTTCTTGTACAGGACGCAGATTGGCATGACATGAGTCATGGGTACCAGGAAGATCGACCAACTACAAGGTATTCAGAGCAGCTGGGTAAAACAGGACACTGTCCCATATTCCAAAACTCTAACTTGGAGGTCTAAGTGGGTTATTATATCCTGTGCAACATTGCTTTTGCTTCATACTTTGATAGCCGGTCCAAACCTCAAAACAAATAGCCTAGTCTTAAACTGCATAAACAATTTTAAAAAATGCATCAGAAGGACCCCAGGCATTTTTCTTGCCCACAGCATAAACACACTGCAGCTTAATCACAGATAAAGCTATCAGTATAATGAGGCGAAGCATCTGAGTGCACATAGTATATCATTATGAAAAGAAGCATAACCTTACTTTGTTGCCCTTACACTGGGTGGGCTATTCTATGCTGAAGGTGGAGTTATAAATAAGGGAGCAGTGGGTTCCCCCACAGCCTTAAAAGTTGAACTATGTCACTCCACAGGCAACAGGGAAAGGATTGATCAGGCTGCATTCAGACTGGGAGAGATATTTATATGCCGTAATGCCAGTCTAAGAAAACTGGAGGGACTATAGTGCACGGTAGCACTTCGAAATGAGCCAGCAGCCATCTTAAGATGTGAGCAAAGACACATTCCTCATGGACTATCTAGCACGTGTTGATATCCAGCTACGTGTTGCTATTTTATTGCATAACACATGACGGTGATGTATGCATGTTGCCTCTGGAGCTCAACATGCACACACAAGAGGACCGACACCAGGAAGAGAAACTTTCCCTTCCTCACATTCACTTCTGCAGTACTTTTACCTTTGAGAATATACAACAATAGTATAAATAGCATACATAATGTGCCACATGCAATAAAAATGATTTATTTTCAAATGAAATCCACAGAGAAACAGAGATAGCAAATCACTGAATATACACACATATGTGCAAATTCATGTTTCACCAAAAACAACAAAGCACATTGAACAGGCTTCTCAAATATAGCTCAGCAGCAGAATAACATTAGGGTTACATTACAACTAATTACAAATCAATACGATGGAACAGAGTACTCAGATGTAACTGCAGTGCATCATGGTTATTATTGTTGTTTCAAGGCATCATGACAGAGCGCAGAGGAGCGGGTGGGGGGTATTTCAATATTCTATGTGTGTATTTTCTAGCTGATCTGATTAATC
The DNA here is from genome assembly GCF_029890125.1 of Rhinichthys klamathensis goyatoka. Classification (NCBI taxonomy): domain Eukaryota; kingdom Metazoa; phylum Chordata; class Actinopteri; order Cypriniformes; family Leuciscidae; genus Rhinichthys; species Rhinichthys klamathensis. The sequence continues at coordinate 877,531 of NW_026606706.1, forward strand.
CTTCCTACTCGTGTGCCAGGAGAGATCTGGCCCGCCTTTACATGATGCTCTGTAAATCTAATTCCTCTGGTCCAACGCTGCCCTACATACTGGCATTTATCCAACTGACAAAGACCTGTCAATCATACTGGAGACTAAACGTCAGGGTGCATTATCCCCGGCATTGTAAAAGTTTAGCATGATTCATTATTTCTGTTGAAAAAGTAAGGGGGACAAAGAAAGGAAGGTTGTTTTATATATATATATATATATATACACAAACTAGAATACATTTGGTAAAGAGGCAGTCCCAACCAACAGCGGAAAAAAATTCACATAAATTAACGTGAGAAATTACGAGTGAATTACGAGATTTTTCAGGTTCGGATCATGTCGCTGACCTGGTCATAGTTAACGAGTGGAAATCTGTCTGCGACAGCATAGATAGATAGATAGATAGATAGATAGATAGATAGATAGATAGATAGATAGATAGTAACTTTTTTGCATTTAAATATAAAAAGTATTAAAAAAAAATTCAGGGAAAAAATAAATAAATAATAATGGTCAGATGATGCCATTTATTCATAGACCAGAAAGAACCGATAACCAGTCTACCTCTAATTCAATCCCCAAAAAGGGTTTGATTGAATATTTGTAAATATATATATATATATATATATATATATATATATAATATATATATATGTGTGTGAACAAAATGAGGACATTTAACAATAGACCTGATATTTAAGAATATATAACCATTTAAATTAAAAAGCTGTTACGCTAATATCGTTAAAATAAATAAAGTAAAAATGATGGTCAAATCATGCCATTTATTCATATACTAAAAAGAACCGATAACCAGTCTACCTTTAATCCAATCCCATCCCCTGTAAGGGTTAATTGAATATCTGTAAAAAATAATTTACAAAATTATGTCATTTAACAATAGACCAGATATTTAATAATACATAATTTAAGTTGAAAAGGTGTTAATATTGGTAAAATAAATAAATAAAAATGATGGTCAAATGATGCCATTTATTCATATACCAAAAAGAACCGATAACCAGTCTAACCTCTAATCCAATACCCTGACAGGGTTAATTGAATATCTGTTTAAAAAAAAAAAAGTAAAAAAATTTGGTCATTTAACAATAGACCTGATATTTAGAAATATATAACCATTTAAGTTGAAAATGTGTTAATATCTGTAAAATAAATAAATTAAAATTATGATCAAATTAAGCCATTTATTCATATAGCCTACCAAAACGAACAAATAACCATATAGGCCTATCTCTAATCCAATCCCCTGAAAGAGTTAACTGAATAGGCCTATCTGTATAAAAAATATATTACCAAAATTAGGTCATTTAACAATAGACCCGATATTTAAGAATATATAACCAAGTTAATATTGGAATAAATAAATAAATAAAATAGTGGTAAAACTATGCCATTTATTCATAAAGAACCGATAACCAGTCTACCTCTAATCCGATCCCCATAAAGTGTTGATTCATAAACTATACGCACTGTGCCCTTGAGCAACACATTAAACAAACAAAACGCTTACCATCTAAATCAGTGGCCAAACATACCTGATTTGGATCGCATGCTTTGAACACATGGCATGCCATCTCAGACTCTGGGTTCTCTGGTTGACTTCTGATAAGGTAGGCAAAATAAGACAGGTCATGACTATTGTGGATAAACCTGGATATAAACTGTGCTTTGTGTTCGAATATGAACACGGACGGGTTGCTGCTGTTTGCGGGGACGCAGCGGATCAGAGAGGGCGAGAGATTCAGCTGGACTTCTCTGGCCTGTGCGGGACCGGGCTCGTTCTTCTCACTTTTCCTCCGGATCTCCGCCACCAGCCACGGGAGCATGGGCAGCGTGGTTCGCCTGTCCAGAGACGACCAGCCCATGTAACACAGCGCAAACCTCTTGTCTGCCTTTTGATTACTGTCATTATTATTATTCCCTTTGCCATCCTGTCCCTCCATCTCTCCGAGGGCTCCGGGACAAAGACTTAGTTGCTTTGTGCAACCACTCTATGCCGTTATACCACTAAATGCCTAAATAAATACAGGCACCGGTCAGTAGGCTATGTGAAAGCAACTGGAAACATCTCCTGGCGCGTTAATGGTAGCCTATAGGGATCACTCACGCTTTAGGCAAAAGTGCGTGAGGATCGTGTGTCCTGAAGAGCTTAAGCTACAAAAATACTTGCAGCTACAATAATACTTGCTTTTAAGATGCACCGAGGCTTTTATTCCAAGGTCATATCACTGTTTAAAAATCAAAAACCTCCACTCGAAGCGAAAAATCCATATATAAAGTTAAACGATTTGCCTCAGAGTGTCAATACACAACTGCTTGAAGGACTGCGCGTCTATTCCTGCAGATTTCTCGAGTCCCGACGCCTCAGATTGTGGACGTCGCCGCGGACAAACGCCTCATGTGTGAAGTTGCAGATCAGCTGGAGTCCTTTAAAGTCGCTGCACATCACTTTTTAGGGGTTATTGTGTCATTTAACTGCGTTGGAGAACAGAGAGTGCTGTTGTTCCAGGAGGAGTGGCCGCAGCAGCCACATGAGAGGCGTTCACTTGAACGCGCGCGCGTGTGTGTGTGTGGATCTCTGGCTCCCCTGCGTCTTCAGGAAAGGAAACACACGGCACTGGCCTGACTGAGGAAAGCAAGTGAACTTTATTAATGCTTGGGATATCTAAATTATGGAAGCTTGTTTCCGCCACTGAATAAAAAAAAAAAATAATAATAATTGCGACTTTTTATCTCACAATTGCGAGATATGAAGTCAGAATTGTGAGAAATAAAGTCGCAATTTCGAGATATAAAGTCGCAATTCTGAGAAATAAAGTCAGTTCGATTTTAGAGCTAGTTGTCAAACTTATTACTCCATCTGAATATTTCATATTTTTGAAAGTCAACTTCTTTATAGGTTACAAATAATCGCCCAGGGGCTGATATTTTGTGACAACGTGCCCCAATTGTGAATATTGATATATTTGTCCTTATGACAGTTCAACATTTTGTTTATAATTACAGTGTGGTTTTATTGTGTGCACTTGTTTATCAAACACTAAAAATTTTATATTAAAATTTTAATATTGAGAACACAATTCACAAAAACTACTTTTTTACTTTTCTGACTACTTTTCATAAACGTATTTCATAAACCAACGTCTCAGGAAAACGTTATGAGGTTTCAGATCAAAATATGCCTTTCTGTTACAGAACATGGCATTGGTTTCATACATGTCCACTGTGGACACCAGGACTTAAATCATGTTTATCATAAGTGTGTGAATAGGGAAAGGAATTATACATCAATATTCCTATGAAATATTAGAGATTACCAATTAATACTCCCATTATTGCACTTCTTTTTTCATTACATGTGTCCCCAAAAACAAATTCATATGCAAATTAGATACATTGTACAGATACATTGTATTGAATGGGACTACACATGTATGGCCATTTTACCCACATATTGCATAAAGTAAAATGGTGTATCAATTCATTCTGTTATATCTTTCATAACATAGTTGAGAATCATCTTTATACAAATTTTGGTTAAAAAAATTCCTGAAACCCCAAAATTTAAAGTGAATGAAAAAGAAATCCCATTGTTTTTGCCTATACATGTCATTTCATGTCATTTTATTGTTTTAAACAACTGATTTCTGGTGTCCACTATGAACAAACTATAATTGTTCAAAAATGATTGTATTATTATTATTATTACCTACATTTGTTTATTATGCTCTACACAATGTTATGATATATAAAAAACTTTTTTTTCTGGGCCAATGAACACTAAAAGTTGAGTCAAGAGATTTTACTGTGGATAAAGCATTCTTCACATTTCTAGTAAATACAGGGTGAGGCTCAGGGTGTGTTTAAGGTGAGCATACTTGTAAAATTCAGTGTGAATCAATGGTATCCTATGTAAGTTTCATTCGAGCAATATTTGTTAAGAATAGTATTAAATAATATGTTTTGCCAGTATAGTGAATTGGATACACATTACATAAGTAGGCTACTGACAGGTTTGACACATTAAACTGTACTTTTGCTCAAAAGTGATTCGATATACTCAAGAGCGCCCTCTGCAGTCTCTAGAAGCTATCATGATTTTTTATGATAAAGGTTACTGTGGTCATATTTCGGAATCAAATACTAACATGATACATACTGCTGCATACTATGTAGTATACAGAGTAAACTGTCTACCCTTCATTTCAGACAGCGGCTGAATTCGAAATAGTATGTTTCCATACTTTTCTTATTATTTCTGCCATTTCTTTAATAGTATATACACTACTATAGGAATAGTAGAATACTGTAGAAATCGTAAAGGTAGTATACTTGTATGCTATTCAGAAGTATACAATCTGGATGCTGCTATCATCCGCTCTTAGTTTAAAAAAAAAGAGGCCATTAAACAGAAGTCGTGAAAGTATTTTCTTCCCTATTGTGACGTATTTCCTAGTGAAAAAGCTTCTCGAACAGGAACAAACGTAGGACAGGACTTGATTTTGTCCATCGGGAATTGATTGGATCATTGTGGTTTGCTATTGCTGCAATCTCATGTGAGTGACAGGTAGGTTGTGTCTCCTTTGCGTCAGTAAACACATTGCTTGTCTAACACAGTGAGATATGATGAGATATCGAATTCAGTTCAAGGCCAACTGAGGACCTGCATAATAATTTTCATCATTTTTATTTATGTTTCATAAAAGTATTAGCTGGTCAATAAATCAATTGAAAACACATTTTTAAAAAGTTCTCTCATGTTACTATTGCTGCCATCGAGTGCTGACCAAGTACCCAACTTAAATCAGAGACCAACTGTAGCCCATCATCACATATAGCCTGTAATATAGTCTGTAAAAGTTGCCATCTCTAGGCACAGGTTTCAGGCCTTCAGAAAGTATTCACGCCCCTTCAATTATTTCTCTCTCTGCTGTGTTGCAAGGTCATATTCAAACATATTTTATCTGGAATCTTTCAGCCAAGACAAAACAGCAGATCACTTCAACTGTCAAGGAGACAACGAAGCTGCCAAAATTTGATTTTTGGAAAAATTTATAAATAAGTCCATTCAAAATAACAGGTCATCCTAACGATTTTTTGCCTAAACCAAATCCAACACCGTCCTTGTTTAGCATTGTGATGTTAAGCATTGTAAAGGATTGTGATGTTAAGAAGGTGCAATACAGTACATAAAAAAACTATAAACAAAACACAAAATAGTGGTTCAGTGAATAATTGTATTGAAAAATATTAGAAGAAATTCATGTTCTTGAACATCATCTCATAAGTGTTATTTGTTATTTGAAAGGTGAAAAACATATTTAATGTTCCTAAAGGCACTTTAGACAATTATGAAGATCAATATTAATGACAAATGGAAATTTATGTTGATCCATGGGGGATCTAACACTATAGGACATGTGTTTGGATGTCTTTATTCAGTGCTGACAGTATTAAAGGAATAAAAAGAAAAAAGATCAGTGTAAAATTATTAAATATTAAATACTTAAACGTAACATTTAGTCAAACACAGAATGGTTCAGAATCACTGCTGCAAAAATCACTTGCAGAAAAAGATTAAACCGTCTCTAAAACGGAGGCCATTTCCTTGAACTGCCTGTGGAAGTTCTGAGGGACAAAAAAAAAAAAAAAGAATTGCAGAAGTTTAGACACTTCAGATGGTTTAAAATGAAATTAGGAAAATGCATAATTGCATACCTGAAACTGCTGTACTGTCATCTCAAAGGATTTATATGATACCTCCCCTGACGTGTCCGCAATTTTCATTAGAACCGAGATGAACGAAGAGTTGAGGGATCGGCAGGTATCTGAGCTCACTGCCATTCCAAGCTTCCACTGGATATCTACAAGCTAAGAGTGAAGAAGCTTTGATATCAACAACCTGAGAGAGAATAGCGGCTGACCAATAGTGACACTGAAAACAAGAATCATGTGACACACCTGTCCAATACTAGCCATTGTCAGGTCCTCCTGCTGTGCATGTAGAAGAGCACCATGCTCAGTCCAAAGCTGGTGAACCACCTGTAGCTTTGCTTTGGACCATTTACTGCTGCATTCAGTCAATTTACTGACCAAGACATCTGCACTGAGATTGCCCTTTGCAGCTAACCTGTTTTAATAAATATTTATCATAAATTTTATCGCAGCCGACACCAATCAAACAGGCAAAATCAACATGTTCCAGAAATGTGTATACACACAGGGTTTGAAATAAGCCCATTTACTTCAGAAACGTTTACATCAAGGGCATTTTGTCCTGTGAGAGTTAATACTGTACCTAAAATAGTATGACATCAGTCTTATAATATCTTGAACAGCTTTCTGATCCAGGTTTATCCCGGCTCTTTGAAATTTCTGAGTTAGGGAAATAAAAGCATTTCAAAGACATAAAGAGCAAGTACATGCATGCTCAATTTACAATATAATTACATCCCAGTCAATTTTGTGAGCTTACATCACAGTTTTCAATCAAATCTACTGCTCTGCTCTGATCCTGAAGATGAACAAGGATCACCTGGAGCTGGAAAATTAAAAGACTAGTGTCAGATCAGCAGTCTGAATTAACATTCAATACCGCATCCAGTAAATAACTTGATGATAATATGTAAATATGAACTGTGAAGTGTTGCAAATGTTTCAAGCACAATTTTTTTCTTCCCATTGTATGACCACACAACAATGACAAATCTTACCGTTTCTGCAAACAAGTCTGTGGGGAGCTTTTCAAAATTTTTGACCACATCATCCACACCTGCAATAAAACATGCAAAATGTCACGGATAATCAGAATCAAATAATTTATTATGCTAGCTTATATCAATAATTATTAATGGCTGTGTGTGTGTGTTTATACTTGGGACATTCTGTTCAGTGTAAAGTAAAAACGGCACCCAATGATATGGCAGACAGTATTATATCAAAATATATATTGATACCAATTATTATATTCATAAGGTTAATTTTGTCATGTTTAGTTTAATTAGAACACAGAAAGTGAACGAACACAAATTGCTGCTCTTTAAATTTGCAAGAAAATAGTAATACATTAGACTCACCAGTTGACAGCTCCAGTGCAAACATCTTTGTCAACTATCGGGCTATTTATCATAAGACAACTGTATTCAACAATATGTTAAACAGCCGAGTTTCGTGGTATTGTGTCAAAGCATAGATCAATTATTTTGGACCAGAACTGTTTACTTGTCTTTAGCCACTTCTGTATAAAGGAGAGTTCCAGTCCGGAAGTGATGGATTCCATTGAGAATTTCTTTCAAAATAACAGTACGACTGTTGGGTAGTAGACTACTTATCAATGGGAAGAATATAAAATTGATATTTTTTTATATTATTTATACCTATATTTTTAGTCATAAATATAAAGAATTGCTTACTATTTGACCTCAGCAATATGTGCTTTTTATTTTTATTTATTTTTTATTATTTTAATTCAAATTTTAATTTTTAATTATTTGGAGTCTAAAAAGGTATTCTCTTTGCGGTCTTGTCATATGAAAACAAAACCGGTCTAATGAATTATTTATATTAATACTTAATACTATTAATAACTTAAACATATCAACGTCAAATGAATAATACATCAAATAAATACAAATATAATTAAAAAATCAGCTAATTAAATTTACGTCCCCTTGTTTGGGCTTTTATTTTGAAAATCCTTCGGTCAGTACTCCAGGCTGCAGCTACCCCTGTCTCCACCTCTCTGGACGTTTTGTATCATCGCGGGTTTGTGCCTATCAATGATGGCGGTGCAAACGGAGAGAGGAATCCCGCTCAGTGCGGTATGCATGTTTAATACATTTATTATTACAGCCTGACATGTGTAATTAACGCATGGTAATAGACACCATGTTAATAGACCTATTGGAAAGTGTATAAGTTAAGTAATAACTTAATTTCTCGCACTGTTAGCATTGCCATTGGCAGGTTGACGGTTTATATGTCATCTTAAATGATCTAACGTTATATGTTTGCTCTTAACAATGAACAACAACTATTTCACAGTGTAGGAAAATGGTGTGGTCGTTTAATGTTATGTTCATGTATTTGTTTTGCTGTGACGTATGTGTTCGTCGTCCTATCAGAAAGGCTCCAAAATCGAATTGTACTTTCAGTTTCATTTCTCTGCCAACGGGATGTGGCTAATCGAGGCTGAATCTACCTGTTTATTCGTTTCACCTTAAAAAACGCGACGCTTGCGCTTGTTTTTAAACTTTTTACCCTGGTAACGTTAGTCCATCACACTGTGTATCAGTTCCCTCAGTGTGGTCATCAGTAACGTTAGGCTACTGACAGTAGCTAAGCTCACCCTTAAAAATGACTGAGAAACAGTGGCTCCAATTGGACAAAAAAATGTAATGATACACTAAAACTTTTTCTTTCGATAATCCGGTACATTATCCTCAGACCAACTGCTATTTCTAGCCCTTAAGTTTAAAAGTTATTAGCATGGACAGTGAAACCTTTTAGCTGTTGGTGGCGCTACAGGGTTTGAGACAGATACTCAAAATTCGCTGTGGTTAATGTTGAGACTGTCCTCTATATGTGTGCCAAATTTTATAACTTTAAGTTTCCCTCAAACAACATAAACACAGGAGCAGTGTAGGAGTAATAAACCTTGTGGTCGCAACTGCTTCAGGGGACCCGAGTTTGAGTCCTTTGCCTGTCCTGGCTGTTCCCCTCTCTCTCCTCACTGTTGCTTCCTGTCTCAGCTAATAAAGGGATGAAATATAACTTTTAAAAAAGACACTAGAGTGGAAGAAAAAGATGAAGAAGAATGGATACATATAATAGGTGCACACACCTTCAGTGCTTGTTGGCCCCTAATAATAAGTAGAAATACAGATTTGTAGCATATATATCATCACTTAACAATAACAGTAAGCTCATGGTAGGCCTCTCGTAAAAGACTTATAAATCATCTGTAAAAAATAAGTTTTTACTTCCGAGTGCTGCTGTCTATTTATGTTTTTTCAAAAACAACTTCGAACAAGGCTCATCCACATGATATATGAATTATAAAATGGTTCAGAAAAGTAAATAAATACATTGTTGAAATGTATAATAACTTAGGGTCTTTTGAAAATCCAGATTAAAGAATTTTAAATACCTTCAAACCTGGAAACAGATAATATGGAGAAAAATCTATTTGCAAGTCTTATATTACAGAAACATCCTAACACAAAACCCTACCCTGTCTGTTCAGTAACGGTATAACTTTTTCAAATCTTAAGTATTAAGATAAGAAGTTTCTGTAATACAGCTCCTGTGAACAGAGATCCACAATCCTAGAATACAGGTTTATTAAGTAATCCATACATACATAAATTGTGTTTTAGGGTGTTACTTATAAAGTTTCCTGTGTCTTTGACCCTTTTATAGCTTAATCCAAAGTTCCTTCACACCAACTCCACCAGCCACACCTGGCCCTTCAGTGCCGTTGCAGAGCTGATAGGTGAGCTGACACTTCTGATAGCGCTCGTTGTGAGAATATGTATTAGCATTTGAAACAACGGGTGTGTTCCCTCAAGTCTTAGATTACTATGAATTTGTAATCTAGTTTCACATCTTAAAGACATTCCTGGCTATATTACCAGTGCATGATACCATTTAGTACTGTACGTAATAAATTAAGTAAATAGTTTTATTGCATCCCATGTATTGCTCATTAACAGCTAGCATGAAGTCCTTTACTGTGTTTAACTCCTGCCAGGGTCAAGTAAGGAATTAAAAGACTTTGTAAGAATAGTTTTCAGGGCTACCTCAGTAGAGAGCTACTCAGACACTAGGATGAATATGTGTAATAATTTGATCATATTTTAAATTTATATTTTCTACTTTAGACAATGCTTACGACCCAGATGTGAGAGCCAAACAGTTTTGGATTGATAAGGCGGTCATGAGTGGTCATGACTGTCTAATTTTCATGGATAATGGAGCAGGAATGGATTACGATAAGATGCACAAAATGCTCAGGTGGGTGAGAACACAAACCAGTATGTTGACTAGCACACATTTGGGTTTCATGATCCTAACAGTGATTCTTACTGTGTCACATGATCTAAAATGCTGATTTGGAACTCAAGAAACTTTTCAGTTACCCTCTATTTTTTGAGGTGTCATTACAGTGTAATTATACATTTAAGTACTTAGTCATATACTGTACATTAACAACACTTACTCTAGGGTTAGGGTAGGATTTGGTTGAGGTTTAGTTGCATGTAATTATGCATAATTTACTGTTATTATTACTATGGTAGTTACGTAACATATGTAACAAGGATACTGTAAAATAAAGTGTTGCCAACTTTTCTTATTATCATAGTTGAAAATGGTTGTTCATGAAGTGTGGAAACAGAAACTGCGAAACTGTCTTTTATCAGGATTCTTTGATAAACAGAACGTTTGAAGAACAGCATTTATTATAAAATTGAAACATTATAAATGTCTTTTGTAAATGTATTTATTTACACTACTGTAATTGTTTTAATGTTTTTGAAAGGTGTGTCTAATGTTCAAAAATACAGTAAAACAAAATATTGTAAAAATAAACTTGTTTTCTATTTTAATATATTTTAAAATGAATTGATTCCTATGACGGCAAAGCTGCAATGTCATCAGTAGTCTGCAGTGTCACATGATCATTCTAATATGCTGATTTGGTGCATTTTGTGAAACATTTTGTGGAAACTGATCAATTTTTTCATGATTCTTTGATGAATAGAAAGTTCAAAGGAACATAATTTTTTTTTTTTTTTTTTTTTTATATTATAAGTATCTTTACTGTCACGTTTGGTGAATTTAAAGCAGCGTTGCTGAATAAAAGTACCGGTATTAATTTCATAACAAAAATCTTACTCACCCCACGGTTAAACAGTAATGTAAATAAAAAAATGTTATATATACCCTAATGTATTGTGTTCCTCTCCCTCTCAGTTTTGGCTTCAGTGACAAGGAGACTATAAATGGCCATGTCCCTGTGGGCCTCTACGGCAATGGATTTAAGTCTGGTTCCATGCGCTTGGGAAAGGACGCCATTGTGTTTTCCAAGAACGGAGAGTCCATGTGTGTGGGCCTGCTGTCCCAGACATACCTTCAGGAGATACATGCAGAGAATGTCATTGTACCCATTGTCTCCTTCAAACGCATTGGACAGTCATATATCCTTACCTTCCAAATAAAGACAGGAGGAGGCTTAAATGGATGGGCAACAAAGGATATTATATAATATTTAGCAAGATATAAAAAGAAGAAATTAGAGAGATGATATTAGACATAGTAGGAATCCAGTGCCTAATGTTCTTTTGCATTTGATCAGTTTCACCATTTGTTGTAAAAGTTGTTTTTGTTAAGTAAGAGTTTAAGCATATATTACCTATATGACGTCTTTATCCTTGACCTTTCCTCTCACTCCGACCTGAGTCACAACACACAGCAAGTCTCCAAGATATCCTGCGCTTCTCTCTGTTCAAGACAGAGGAAGAACTGCTCTGTGAACTCAATGCCATCAATTCACACTATGCCACCGACTCCACAGGAACACGAATCATCATCTGGAATCTCCGCAAGTGAGCATGCTGGTAGATAGTGAGGCAGAGAATAAGAAATGTTAGAAATAATGAAAAGATCTGCTAATAATGTAGTTTAGAGCAGTGTTTCTCAACATCAGATTCAGCTTGGTATTGCTAGCACCATACACAGGAATGCATAGTTGAAATTGTTCAGAGAATGTTTTTTTTTTCTGCGACAGAACATCCACAGACAAATCTGAGTTTGACTTTGAAACAGACCGCTACAACATCCTGATTCCATCTGAAGTATATGAGAGTGAAAAGGAGAAATACAAGCAACCCTGCCGCGTATTACAGTCAAGCCCAGACAGCGACTTCTCCCTACGGGTGAGTACTTCACCCTCCTACTGTATTTTGAGTAGGTCCAACAGATTACAGTCTACATGCTGTATTATCAGTGTGTCTGTGATGAGAGACATCACTTCATTATGCATTACAGTTTGAACCACCTGTGGCTTGTCTGTAAGGTAGAGCAGTGCACCACCAAAATATTCATGCAAAACATAGACCTCTACATAAACAGAATCAATAATAAATTGTAAAAGTGAAAAGATATCAGTATTAACCCTCAGACGGTCCTCGGTCATTTCTGACCGAAACATTTTCTGTTTTGAATTTCTAAAAATCACAGCTTCATCGGAATGTTATGAAACTTGGTGACTTTTATGGTATTATGTATGTGAATAAAAAATAAAAAAATTGAGGTCATGATCCGAGCATGCTAAGTGGTCGTAAAAAAAATAGTGACGATTTTGGTCTTTGACCGACCCATAGGAAATGAATGGGAAATTGACAAAACACAAAAAAATTACCGAATTAAAAAAAAAAAAAAAATGTTATAGTAGTTTCTATTTTTTCATCTTTCTTTAGCTTGTTCATTATTGCTGTTTTCTTTTTTACTGTTCACTGTTTTGTTACGTTCAGTGACTTACACAAATGTTCATTATATAGACATGTTCATTAAATATTATTTTACATAGTGTTATAATTGAATGAATTGCTTGAATAATTTATAATAATGAATCATTTTTTGTTACAAATTCTGAATAAAAAAAATGGGTATAAAATTTGCTTCTTGTCAACACAAGCTTCTCTTTCTAACAGAATGTTTAGGTTTGATTGTAATCATAATGCAAAAACTAACACTTTAAATCACTATTTCTTATATATATATATATATATAAAACTTGATAAGAAATAGCTTTTGAGATTGTTTAAATATGTATTCAAATCCACCAAAAAAAAAAAAAGTAAATGTGTCCATCTGTTACACCATGGTCCTACTCTTTCTCTCCATACTCCCACCAGATGGTGCTAATCTGCTTAAAACATTTTTTTTGAAGGCCTAGACTCTATATTAAACTAAAATACTGCATAAAAAAAAAAGCATTTTTAAGCCAGCTCACAGTATGTGGATCAGTCTGGCATCCAACAACCAGCCTAAGCCAGCTCACAATCTGTGGACTAGTTCGGCATCTAACAACTAGTCCAAGCTAGCTCAAAATCTGCGGACCAGCCCGGCATCCAACAACCAGCCAAGACGAGCTCACAATCTGTGGACCAGTGTGGCATATAACAACTAGCCCAAGTCAGCTTACGGTCTGTGGTCCAGTATGGCATTCAACAACCAGCCCAAGTCTGCTCACAATTTGTGGACTGGTATGGCATTCAACAACCAGCCCAAGGCAGCTTACGGTCTGTGGACCAATCTGGCATTTAACAACCATCATATGCCAGCTTACAATCGGCAGACCAGTCTAGTATCCAATAACCAGCCCAAGTCAGCTCATAATCTGCGGTCCAGTCCGGCATCCAAAAACTAGCCCAAGCCAGCTTACAAACTGTGGACCAGTCTGGCATTCAACAACCAGCTTAAGCCAGCTCACAGTTTGTGGACTAGATCTCAGTGGTCTGCGTGTAGCACAAACTGGCTACTAGTCTGTGGACCATCCTAGTGGCCTGCAGTCAGCATAAACCAGCTCTCAGTCTGTGTCCCAGCCCAGCAGTTTGCAATCAGCACATTCCCGTTACCAGTCTGTAGACCAGCTCAGTGGCCTGCACTCAGCACAAACTCGTTATCAGTTACCAGTCTAAAGTTTTAAAACAAAAATAAAAAATAAATAAAGTTGCCCTCCGAAGAGGGGGGGGGGGGGGGGTGTAGGTGGGAAAAAAAAAAAAAAAAAAGCATATATATATATATATATATTTTTTTTTAAATTAATTTCAATGGCAAAAATAGACCATAAATATTGCATAAATATTAATAAATTCAATCAAATTCTCTCAAAATGCAAAATTAAAAAGAATAAATATTATAGAGCAAAAATAAATTGGTTTTACTGGGATGGAGGAAGTTTCATTTTTAGGTCTCCGGTCACTTCTGACCGGGTAGGCCCAGGATGTGACTCGGAAAGGAAGACCGTCTGAGGGTTAACAAAAAGCCATCTTTGCACTGCAGTAGCACAAGCTGCATCTAGATGTATTTACACACTGTTTAATGCTGCTCAGAGATGGCACAAATGCAATTACAATGGCATATATAATGTCTAGGGGTGTCACGATTCTCCAAATCCTCGATTCGATTAAATTTCGATTCTAAGTTCACGGTTCGATTCGATTCTCGATTTTTACATTTATTTTTTTTAAAGCCGAAACCGGCCAATCAGGATGCTCTTTGTTTTACATGCGCTTCATGAGGCATACATGTCTCTCGCTCTCTCCATCTCTGCCGTGCGCGCGCTATACGGTTTGGAGCACAGTTTTTTCTGTCCCGCATGCGCGCTCTTGCTTGCTCACTCTAGATTCCGGGAGATTTTAACTACTTTGCGGGCATCAGGGAGCCGCAATCAATATACGGGAGACTCCCGGAACTTCCGCGAGACTTGGGATGTCTGCAAACTGTGGCTTTTTTGAAGCGCGAACGTTGTCAACATAACTCACTGGAAATCCAAAAAACTTTCACACCTGCGATTTCAATGAAAGAGGAGGGGGTTCAAGTTCTGTCGATGGGTCTCCTGCAACTGCAGTTGCCATGCTATCTTTTGAATGGCTGTAGCTAAGTTAGAGGTGGTTGACCATAGACTCGCAGCACTTCAACACGCGTTTTTTTCCGCTTGGCATGCCGACCGGACGTGACATGGGGGCGTGGTAGCATCGACGATTTTCAATTGTGACTTAATTTCGGTGACACCCTTAAAGGTACAATATGTAAGAATTTTGTAATAAAATATCCAAAAATCACTTGAACAGTGTGATATATTTCCTGCAGTTGTGTACTTACAATATCCCAAAAGTCTCCAAAGATTTTTTATTTCAGAGAAATTCCAATTTTAAATAAGTGGCCGTCCCGGAAAAAAATGTCGCCTGTCAATGACGCAATATCCGCGCTATCCTCGGTTTCCGTTCATACTGCCATAGCCATGACGTAACCATGGCGACAGACGTGGACAACTGCGTAGTGCGTAACGTTTAGCGGCACGCAGTTCTTGTTTCTTTCAAACATAGACCATGGCAAGCAGACTTTGGGACAAACAAGGAGAACTAAAATGAGGATCAATATCAGCGTGGCGTTTTTGAGATGCCGAGAGCTCCACGTCCGCGACTAACTTGGACTTGACAGAGCTTCACGAGTCACGACTTGACAGCTTTATTAGACAGGTGAGCAAATGTACATAAAACAAACCAATGTTATATAACGTTAGCTCAACATGATGAAATGTTAGAATATGGTCAGTATGTTATTCTAATGTTGATCTAGCTTAACGTTACTGCTAGTTTCGTATAGCAAACGAACTAACACGTAGTATAACATTATAACTTTCAACACACATTTAAATGCCGTTTAGTGTGATAGTGTAACGTTAGACCAAGTGAAGCAGCGCTGCGTTACCTCACAAGTTTAATTTGTCTAATAAACTGACCTGTGTGAGTAATCCAGCACTTGCGAGTAGTTCGGTAGAATTTAATGTCCTTATTCCTTTATATCCGCGGGACTCGCGTGTGATATCTGTCTCTTTAGCAATCGCGACCTGCTTCATACCACTGAAATGTTAAAAAGCATGAATGTTTGCACTCATCCATAAACATTATTAGATCCATCAGCTTGACAGCAAGTCCCATCATTCAGCTCATCACTGCGTCATCAACCTACGCCTTTGTTATTGTTGGAAACTGCGCCCTCTTGTGGCGAAAAAACCCTACATATTGTGCCTTTAATAATGTCATGAGTTAATGTTTTAAAAAAATGTTTAATAGAGAAATATAAAATGATGCTAAAATTAAGTGATACTTTTAAATATTAAAGTAATACTTATTCCATGATTTACTCACGCTCAATCCATCCTAGGTGTACATTGATGTACTCATAACAAAAGTCCAAGTCCAGTCCATTGGTCCATCCTGACCAATAACTACCCCTGGTCCCTTCCACTCAGGACAGACTGCTCTTTTGTAATATACCTTGTCTCCTGTCACATACATGTCATCCGTGGGCCTGAGCTGCTTACTGTACGTAGTGCCCTTCTTATCCGCTTAGAAGACTCTGCTCTGTGAATGCTTTCCTAAAAGCATGTACTGTAAAGCAGAAATGTGTTCTCCTACTCTAGCACTTACAGTGGTACCTTCTAGAGCAGGTAGTTTATCAACTAATACAGAAGGAAGGTTAGGATTCTGTTCAAACAGTAATTAATATGGGCTGTGGCCATGAACATTCAACATACTGTTCTTAGCCATGATGGCTCAGTCAAGGGCAGTGTGCCAGTCACATCCATTTTCTCGTTTGACCTTCTGGATTATCTCAGTGAGCATTTGATTATGTCTCTCAAGTAGTCCGTTGCTCCAGAGACTGTATCCCACCAAATGGGGGATGGAACATTTGCCATGGACACTTATCAAAGTGTGAAAATTAATGATTTCAGATGACTTTGTTTTCACAATGTTTCCAGCGCTGAAACGCGTGAAATGGTAGATGATGTTGAGATACCATAAACCTGGCTCCAATGCGTGCAGATCCACCGCTACTATCTCGTTTTATTCCGAAGCTAAGGGTAGCCCCACAGCAGGCTTTGTCTTTTTGTATTTCTTACATATTTCACAGTCTTATACTTTTTTGTTGTAAAATAGTAAAGCATTCTTTGTCGTTATTTCATGATAATGAATGAGCCTCTGTAGCCTGTCTGCAGACGCATGACCAAACTGTTTATGGAGCTTCAGAAGGACTTTGTGTTTCTCATCTGGAGACATATTTTCTGTCACTGTTAGGACTTCATCTCCATCTTGACCTTTTTTTAGTTTCTTTGTCTCTGATATCGACACAGTAATATCCACTATAACTAGTAAATTCAAGAGGAATGGATTGTTTGAACATCACTGCACTTTCCTTTTCCACGTCCAAAATAGTCCCTGCCTTCTTCAGGGATGTTTTACTCAGCAGGAGTGGAATGTCAACCTTGACAGCTTCAGTTTCAATTTGGCATTTTGTCAGTCCTATTTTAGCCGGTAGTTTCACATATCTTGTGGAATATACCAAATTCCCAACTTCAAACTGAAATGGTCTGCAACTGGGAGTTTCTGTTTGCATCAACTGGTTTAATTGATCTTGGGTGATCAATTTCCAGCCATTTTCCCCACACACAGTACGGGTATAGGCAGTGTCAATAATCGCTGATCCCAATGACTCAGTCATAAATATCTCTGCATCTGACATGGCGGCCTTTGTAAACAATATAAAATGCATAGTGTAGAGGGGGAATAACATGTTAACATACACTGAACAAAATTATAAACGCAACACTTTTGTTTTTTTTTCAGCATGCCAATTGCACGCTCCCTCAAAACTTGCGACATCTGTGGCATTGTGCTGTGTGATAAAACTGCACATTTTAGAGTGGCCTTTTATTGTGGCCAGCCTAAGGCACACCTGTGCAATAATCATGCTGACTAATCAACATATTGATATGCCACACCTGTAAGATGGATGGATTATCTCGGCAAAGGAGAAGTGCTCACTAACACAGATTTAGACAGATTGTGAACAATATTTGAGAGAAATAGGCCTTTTGTGTACATAGAAAAAGTCTTAGATCTTTGAGTTCAGCTCATGAAAAATCGGGGGGAAAACAAAAGTGTTGTGTTTATAATTTTGTTCAGTGTATATGACTTTCTTCTTTCAGCCAAACACAACCCGAGTTATAAGAAATAATATCCTGGCACTTCCTAGCTTTGTAATGGCATTGAATAGTGCCCGAGTTTTTGAAGCTCCAGAATGCGCATCCATCCATCCCAAGTAATCCATACAACTCCAGAGGGTTTAATAAATGCCATCTGAATCGGAGCGATGGGGTTTTGTAAGAAAAATATCCATATTTAAAACTTTTAAAACTAATCACTGGCTTCCAGCAGCAGCAATACATGCATTCTTGAGAGTCAAGTTCCAGTGGAAAGGTGACCTCTGACCCGAAGAATGATGCAGGATGTGTCACGTAGGTGTAGTGTAAGCTTACGTGAGAATAGACGCCTCTCGCAAAACCCATGTGATTCTCGTGAACGTGCGTACGGCCGTTGCCATAAGCAACGATTATAGTTTATAAAGTTTTAAATACTCTGCATGCAACCTATCTTTTGTGTACTGTGTGGATGCAGTCAGATTTGACTGTAAAAGATGAGGTGCACTACCATTTTCCTGATTTTACACTATAAGCAACATTTTGCCTGTTAGAAATAGATGCTCGATTTTAATGTTTTAAGGTGGGTTAAAATTAAATGAACGGCAAAATCAGCATTTTGTTCCCCCTCTGTCAAGCCTCAGGGACCCCTAGGGGTACGCATATACCAGTTTGGGAACCATTGTTCTAAAATAACAGTCGGAGGAGATAAATACTACACAAGGCAATTATAAGATGGCATTCTATGTGTTTCGTGTGTACTTAAAGCCTGTCAATCAACATTAGAGCTTCAACCTCAGACTGAATAAGGCAAGGACACTAGGCCTCTTACAAAATGTTTATCAAAAGCTAGTGCAAAGACCCAGAATCTGACCTACCTAAATTTACAGTCAGGAGCTGCCACTGGTTTGAACACAACAACAGTAATTTGTGTCTGTATGTCTCTTTTCTTTTCCTAGGCGTACTGTAGCATCCTGTACCTGAAGCCCAAAATGCAGATTATCATTCGTGGACAGAAAGTGAAAACCCAGCTGATCTCTAAAAGCCTGGCGCACATTGTCAAGGATAAATACAAACCCACTTTTCTAAATGTATCCATACAATAAAAAGGAGAAAGCTGTGATTCCCTGTTTCCCAAAGAAATCCTGATAACTATTGGGAAATTGTTTCCCCAAGATGCTACCTTTTTAATAAGAGACAGAAAATTTAGTTTTTTTAAACATAAAAGCAACTTGACATAAACCTTTTAATGAATTTATGGTACAAAATTTATTTGAAAAAACTCATTACACAATCAGATCATTATAGTAATTTCTGATCAGAATACAGTACTAAATTGGCTATGAATACACACATACGGACCTATCCTTAAGTCTTTTCTTCTCAGAAAGAAAGCATCCCAATCATATTTGGATACAACACCAAGAGCAAAGAACATTACGGAGTCATGATGTACCATAAAAACCGGCTCATCAAATCCTATGAACGTGTTGGATGCCAAAACAGGGTAAATATTTAAAAATGAATTATATACATTTTAATGCATTTGTGATTTTTTTTCTAACCTAAACACCACCTTTTTTAGAGTGATAAAATAATTTTTTGTAGTTTATTACTACTCTGAGTATCCAAATGCATTTTCAATCTTGGTTTTGCAATAGGCAAATGGAAAAGGAGTGGGAGTCATTGCAGTGATTGAGTGCAACTTCCTCCAGCCAACACACAACAAGCAGGACTTTGACTACACAGAAGAGTACAGGCGAGTGTGATACGTGACTAGAATTATTGTTTTCTGTTGAATATAGATACTGTCTCTCCTTTTTACTACATTCTGTATATGGTCAAAATACATTAAATATATGCCAATGTTACCTGCACAAGTATATGCATTTAAAATGTTTTGACTAATTATGAATATCTTATTTTGTGAGCTCATTTGCTATTCAGCGTTTGATTTTTGATGAGGCAGGCAGGGTTACAAACAATTCAGGTAATTGCAAGAATTGTTCGAAACCTTGTTAAGATTTGTTCTCATATTGGACTGTTTTATAACTAAATAAGCTCTTTTCCATTTAAGTTAATAACTAATTTTACAAGTTTTTGCGAGCAAATTTAGTTTTCTACAACAGGAAATCAATAATATAGCAGTCTAAGCTGTTTATTGTTTGTCCACGCAGGAGAACAATGAACATTTTGGGTGTGAAACTGGAAGAGTACTGGAAAGCAATCCGCCATAAGAGGGGATTGAACAGCACAGTCCTTATGGAGGATATCCCGTTAGTATACACTGACACACACTACAAAACATTTTGTTTCTTTTGGCCACTTTATTCATAAACTGTTTACCTTGTTTAACGTAAAGGAAACGTCCTGATCAGAACTGGGCTCAGTGTGATGAGTGCCAGAAGTGGAGGAAACTTCCCGATGGCATCGACACGAATAAGCTGCCTGAAAATTGGTTCTGTCGATTGAATCCAGACCCCCAGTTCAGGTTTGTTCAGGGTTGTTAAACATCTTTGAAGTCAAATTTAAGTTTTTTTAAGACCCTTTTTAGACCTGAAGAAATACTGTACATTAGGGGTGTGCATTATTGACAAAAATATTATATTTCGATATATTTCGATATTTTTTAAAAGTTTTGTTGATAATAATTAGATGATATTTTGCTGAGTGTGATTTTGTGTTGGTACCATGGATGGTTTAAGCCAGTTGTGGACTGTTGATGGACATTTATATTATTCATATTCTATGTGGTGGTCAGATCGCAGCAGTGACAGAAATTAAACATTGTTTTACTTGGGGGCAATATTTGCTCTCAAAGTCTCACGCCAAGCTGAACTCAAAAGTTGGCAGCTATGTAAAAGTGTTACACAGTATAGGCTGTTACCAATCAAAATAAATCATTATCAACAAAATCCATCTATGCACTGCAGAGGTGACACAGAAGCGGCATCAGAAGTGGCATTAAAGGGGTGGTTAGCCTAGCACCGCAAACAATGCAACTGAAACGACTGGATGAAAAATTTTGACAACTGTCTCCACTGATAAATAACACTAAGGCTAACTTGGAAATGAGGCCCGATGTCCAAAATTCTGAACCACCCCTTTAATATATTTACACTGCATTTAGGTGGCGGCAAGTCACTGTCTAAATGAGTGAGTCATTCATTCAACCGATTTGTTCAAACGGCTGATTCATTCAGGAACGATTCTTTATTGAAAGGGTCATTCAATCATTAATTTAACTGATTCGTTTAAAATGCGGAATAAAGGAAAAACAAACAATATTGACAACATTGTGTCTAAAGTTATTGTTCATTTAACTGTTGTATAAAATAAATATTTAATTTGCAATCATGCAGATATTTTGGGCGAAATGGCACTCTTGCTCATGCGATATTGTAATATAACTACATCATATGATATAAATGAAAAAAACTCATCGGGGCAAAAATGCCCAAGTATCTTGAATTTTGGGGGCATATAACTGCATACATCATGTAGTAAAAGCGTGAGTGACAAACTTGATGTCAGCTCGCACATTGTTAAAACAATAATTACGATATCATCATAGGCGATAGCCTACATATCGCACACCCCTACGCACAAAGAATGCACTTACAATTGAACTGACATTTACCCATCTTCTTCTCTTCCTTTCTCGTGCAGGAGACTGTACGTAATAATGTTGTCGTAAATGCCTTGAATTGTCACGGAAACAAGCAAATCCACAAAGAAAGAATAAGACAAAAGAATGTGTACTCTAATTAGATAGTTTTAATTTGGTAAAGGATTTAGATATGTCTTAGTCAAAGTGTGGTTTAAAAAAGACCTCTCATAAGTAAAAAAATAAGACCTTTTTTTTACCTTAAATTTGACTTTTTAATCTTTTTAAGGATCAGTGGGAACCCTGTTTGTCTAATCTAATCTTTTTATTATTTAGCTTTTAATGTTTAATAAAACCTCCAGCAGTACTCAAACAAAAAAGTTCCTTGAAGAGTCATATTACAATTTATTATATTTTTTGTGCCTTTCCATTTGCATTATCCGTTATGAGTATAGAAAAAAAAGTATTACCTCTGCAAACCTTTAAAGGGGTCATTAGAACTCAAAACTACCCTGTTAGTCCAAAAACAGCTTTATTGAAACCAGTTTCCAAAACGACTCGTTTCAGATTTTGTCACATTATTACATCAAAAAATACCGCCTGTGCAGAAGAAGATCAGTGCCTACTTCTACATCATTGCCTCTTTTAGCCCCACCCATCGATTCGCGCATGTCATGTAGTAGTAAATGTGAGACAGACGATACAAAGCGATAGAGATGCCTCTGGGGATTACATGACGTTTTGCAGTGTCAAGTTGTCTTTGCATTGCCTTCCTTGTGATCTTAACATTAAGAAAGCGTGGATGAAGTACCAGATCGCGTCAGTAAGACACTGTTCGTTTGTTTGCCTCATTTTACTGCGGATTCATTTTGAAACAACACACAGTTTGACGCAGGCTTTTCAGAGAGACTAAAATTAAAAGATGATGCAGTGCCAACTACTTTGGATCCGACAGTAATGTCACAACACACAATTGTGAGTAAACAGTGTTTTTAGCGTGTCACTATTGCTTTGTCTGTTACATTTCGTTTGATATGTACTCACTTTACTTTTTACTTTACTGAAAATGATGAACGATGAATAAAGAACGACAATGCGACAAACGATGGTACATTCATTCGTAATTTGTTTACACTAAACACAGTATTATCCTGTCATCTATAACTAGGGTAACTCCAAGTACTTTGTTTGCCACAACCAAGACTTATAAAGCATTTGTAATACACATAAATGTTTTGGTACAGTTGGCAAATATTTCAACTATGTCTATGCAAAACCTAAATTTGACTCAGAAGTGTAAAATGACTTGCAAAGAAATACTCAATATTTCAAAAACCGAGAATACATTGTATTGTGATTCCCACATTTATTACACAACAAAAAGATGAGGAATATGTAATAGTGGGAGTAATTGTAATTGGAGGCATAACTGCAAAAATGGTATTTTTAGAGTTTAAATTAGAGATTTTTTATCAATTAAAAGCTACATTGGTGAAGAGAAGCAGTAATATCTTTTTAAAAAATGATAGTCATTCTACACATTTGAATGGTAGTAACTTTTAACCTACAGCAATTATAAGCACTCTTGGAAGAGATGTCGTTTAAATGGGTTTCCTGAGAGATCACCTATCGCTGTGACATCCCAAGGCTCTGTAAAAGAAAAACAACAATCTGACAGCAGCCCGCGTGTGTTAGCCAATCAGAAATGCCGTTTAGGTAGTAATGATCATAATACAATTATCAAGGCTGTGTATTAAATTCAGAAATGTTTGGGTTTCCTTATGGCACCTACACACTTGAGAGCTCTGATGGGGCGATTGAAGGATAGGAATGCGTACGTTTTCTGGTCATTTTGTGTGTACCATGGAGAGAAGTAGCGGGTGAAACCTAAACTGATTTTCGCATGAAATTACTTTTGGCAATTGCTATTTTGCATCACCGGAGAACAAAGCAAGAAGGAGTCTGGCGACTGTGTGAAATTAATAAAATGCGTTCGACAACCTAAGTTTCATATCTAATATATTATGTTTAATTACATTTTTTATTTTCTAGAATTATACTTTTCCAACAAAACAACCTGTTGTTGTTGTTGGGTTTTTTTTACCCCTGTTGGGTTTGCATCCCTGAACAGATATAATGTGCGAAAACACAAAAAAAATAATTCCAGTGCATTATAGCAATGTATAATTTGTGGAAACTTAGAGAGTAGAGCAGATTAGTAATATTTATCAACAAATGTAATTGCTTCTGAGTTTGTGTGCAAATCTCTAAACGTGTCTTAGCTCAAACAGTTGTTCTTTCTATATTCAGGCGATGTGAAGAACCAGAAGAAGCTGAAGATTCTGAAGATGAAAGTTCAGACTGCCTGAAAATATACAAACAGCAGTGAGTGAATTATTTGTTACATTTCTTACAACTATTCATTTATTTTGTTATCTAGATATGAATAAATAGACCCATTGATTTATGCAAGTACAATTAAGCCAGTGATTTTTTTTTTTAAAGAAATGGATCTGAAATACCATAATCTGACACTAATTTTCTGTTATGTTGACACAGTGAGAGAAACCTCAAAAAACAGCAGGAACAGAAAAGAATTCAGGTAATGTCAAACAATGGCTGGTGAGTTTGTGTTTTGTACTCAGATTTCTTTCCACTTTTTTGTAATTTAATTGGCAATTTCTTTGGATTAGGAGGAAGCCAGGTTGAGAAATGATGTGCTGACTCAACAGAATAAGGACCTGAAAAGGAAACGTGAGGACTTTGTGCGTCAACTCCGGCAAAATGTAATTAATTACTCAAGCTTAGTTAAGCAATTATCAATTATAAGAACATATTTAAGTCTCGCTCTCTCTTTTTGTTTCCATAGGCCCCTTCCTCACCCAGATCACCTACAGTGTCTTTGACAGCACAGAGCCCTTTAAATTCAACACCCCTCTCACAATCTGGTGAGGCCAAGTTTTGAGCATATTTGATTTTGCTACAAAATTGTAATTATTTATATTAATAATATTATTTATATAGGCCCGGACAACATGCCAGTGATTTCAAATGTCATTTCCCTCTTCACTCCTAAAAGGTACATCATTCTCTTTCTTACTTTCTCTTTTTTAAATTGTTGTATTGGTGATAATCTTCTCTTAATTCTCTTTTTCCACACAACATGATTTCAAACTTGTCTTCTAAAGGACGAAAAGCAGTCTAGGACTGACCCATAGCCAAGCTGCAAAAAGAAAAAGAATATTTCAGGATAACTGTAGCAACACACCAGATAGTCCATCAACATCCGCAGCTACATCTGATTTCATATCCTCACCTTTGGGGATCACAGACAATAATGACAAAAAAGTTAATGAAAACGATGACGATGAAACAAGCAGTGGTGGTGATGATGACATTGCAATTGATGAGACCAAAAGCACGCCAAGACCAGAACCTTTGACCTTTGACCTCTCTAAGGTAAAGACAGAAAAAAGTACCAGCAAGGATGCAGTGGGATTATATATGGAGTGCAGTGATCAGGCTTCAACTTCAAATGACCAAACCAGCATAACAACTCAAACCGAAAGTTTCATTGTAAAGGCGGAGGAAGACCAGCAGATCAACAGGGAGGAGATTGAGAATGATGCTAAAGGAAGGGAACAGAGTAACACTGCAGAAATAATCCAAGACCCCGTGGAGGTTGAGAGATGTTGTAGTGCAGACGGTTCCAGACCAAAACTTGCGAAATTAGAGGACACAATTAAGGAGAATAGAATCAGTTTTGAACATCCCAAGTCAGATGTAGAAAACCATGAAGGTACGACATCAACAACTTCTAAATCCTCACTTTTCTCTAACATAGAAATAGACCTTATGCCAACCCATGAAGCACAGAAGCAACAGGATAACCTGCTAAAACTCCTGGAGGACACAGCCCAGGAAAGAGATGAATTAAGAGAGCAGGTTCGGGAGAAAGATATCAAACTTCTGAAACTCACTGTGAACAAGGACTACAGCCATCAGAGCATCCAGACAGATCCATCAGAGGAACAGCACTATAAGACTCGCTTCTTACAGGCCACCCAGCGCATCAAAGAGCTTACAGAAGAGAGGGATGAGATAAAAAAGAAAGAGGAGGTGTTGTTGCAAATCAAAGCTGAGAAAGAGGCACAGGATGAGGTGCGTCGTTGCCAGTTGAAACCTGAGGGGGAGGGACACTCATCAACAACAACTGATGTTTTCGAAAATGTAGATGATGAAATGGCTGTTCAAGTAGACTGTCTTATAAGGGAGCTGGACAAGCGCAACTCAGAATGCAATGAACTGAGAAGTAAAGTGAGCATCTTATATTTTTTACTCTCTAAGTGCCCGTAAGTAATAAGGAATTAGTCCCTGCTGAAAAGACCAGCATACATTTCCAGACTACTTAGTTATGCTTTAATGTTGTTAAAGGGTTAGTTCACCCAGACATGAAAACTCTTGTCATATTTACTCACCCTCACGTTGTTCCAAACCTGTATGACTTTCGTTCATCTTGAAACCTGAAAGATTTCTGTTTCTCCACTGAAAGTAAATTCCACCAAGACTTTCAACACTAGTTAATCAAATATGGTCAATGGAAGCTCAACCATTCTTGCGTAACACGCAGTAAGTACGTAACACAAACATTATTGGTTCTCACACATTAAGCAACCGCTTATGAGCTTCTGTTTACCATATTTGATTTGCTGTATGTATATGCATTGATCAGTGTTTAAAAAAAGCCGAAATTAAATCTGTTCATCATATAAAACAAGAAGATTCTACAACTGAACTTTTTGAAGCATGAAAGTTTTGCTTGCATGGACTTTCAATGGAAGGACAGATATCTCTGGTTTTAAAATGTCTTCATTTCTGTTTCGAAGATGAATGAAAGTCTTACGGGGGTGGGAAAGACATGAGGGTGAGTACATGATGACAGAATTTAAATTTTTATGTGAACATTCCTTTTAACTGGTAAATCTTGCCTGTGAAGGTAATTTATACTGGTGAAGCTGGCTGACGATGGAAGCCTTGTTGGTTAAACTAGCTACGAGCCATGGTGCGGACATACCAGCATCCTAGTCTACAAGAGCTTGTCTTTTCCATTATTTGATTGGTCAGGCTTAAACTGTTTTTCTTTTTTCCCTTCTTCCATTCCTCAATACCCACAAACTCAATTTTATACGTAAAGTTGGACAGCTTGGAGCAGGAGAAAACTCGTTTACAGAAGGAAGTAGAAGAGCTGAGGAAATACAGAGAGGAGTGGAGTAATGCAAAAGTAGAGAAAGAGACTCTGAAGAACAGTACCACCAGTTCAAATCAAACATGCAGCACAAGCACAGCTGCAAACCTTGTGAATGCGATCACAAAGGAAGAAGAGAGCAATGAAAGACCTGTGGAGGGAATGAATGCGGTGACACTGGCCAAGTAAGAGCCTTGTTGACTTATTTTAAAGACTTTCAGTATTAAGGTGGCATTTCTGTACATACTCATCAGGAGTCACATTTTAATGCATATATATAAAGCTGCTCTCTCTGTTCTGTCCTTAGGTTGAGGGAGCTGAGGTGCAGTGTCGCCCGTTTATTGGTCACTTTTGTTCCTGCACTGGACCTTGACCAAGTGAACTATGACTGTGAGGTCATAGATGAGATTTTAAATCAGGTCATACAGGAGATTCCCCCCTCTTGAGACCACTTTTACGTTAAAGCCAGTTGCCAAAATGTTCAGCATAGGTTAATGTTTTGTATATAGAGGCAAATTGTTCAAATTCTATTGGACTCTGAAAATATTAAACTTAATATTAAAATGTTAACTTAAGTACTTCCTGATTACCACTTGCAGTTCTTTGAGCAAGTTTCACATTCTTTTTTTTTTAAATATTTGTATTAGAATAGAGTTAATTTGTCCAGAATAATGTTTGACCTTTTTGACACAAAGACTTAAGCTTTTAAATGTTATGGCATTTCAAGTTACTTATTCTGTAATTTTTCTGATATGCAATTGTGTGTATTTCTGATACACAATATTCCTGATACACAATACACAATTGTGAGTGGATAACAGCTATAGTAATTTCTACTTAAATTGTGTACAAGCAATTCTGTGTATAAAATTGTACATAGTGCTGTTTTTGAAAAAAGAGTTAAATATAAAATACATTTATTTGTTTAATTAAAAATGGTTGTATCTGTCTTTCTTGTTTATATTAGATATTATTTGTTATAATTCTAAGTTAACTTAAAAGTTAATATTTTACTAAAATATCTTTTTTAGTAAACTAAAGTCGCCACATACTGTTTACAAAAATTACAACCAAAGTATGTTCGTTTTTATTGTTGCAGTGCAAACAGTATTTTACACGCCGTTTTTATACAATATAATTTTAGTACACTATTTAAAAACTCATGAAACTCGTACACTTTACATCTAAAAGTGGAAAATGTCACAGCTCCGACGTCGGATTTGTGTGGGATCAGGCAACCCTTGAAACCGGAAGTTCTCATTCTTACAACGCTGCGCGGGAAAGGCGGCTGTGTTTGGGTGAAAGCGGGAGTGACACGAAGCAACTGTGTAGAACAATTGTTACGACTATTGCAACTTTAATAGTCAAGGTAACTGGATGAATGTTTTCTATATATAATATGCCTTGTGACTTTTATCATTTATTATTAATTGACATTACGTGCTGTTACCGTTAAAGTTCTTCAAGAACTGTTGTGTTTGTTGAGTCCATATTACGCTGCGGCTGTAATAGTTCATAATGCAAGTTAATAGTACTTTGTTAACGTTACACACAAATATTACTGTGTTTCACGGTTTGCTATTACTTTTATTAATGGTTCTCACATATTCATGATTTATGGACATTTAAGCTTCAAGTATATTCAAATGTCTAGTGTTGTTTACTTTATAGAAATGTAGCATTGCATTCAACTCCACTGGTTATATAGTAATAGGACAGTGTATTGCTGTTGTGACGTTGTTAAATAAATTCCTACCGTATTTTGCTTTTCAGTATGCGTGTTTTCCTCTGTCGTGCCATCATCTTTTACATTCTGTTACTTCCCTCATATTCCTCCTGCCTTTGTCATGATGAAAATATCTTTATCTCTTTGTTATCCCGACCACGTCCATCAGGAGTCAGAATGAAGGTGGTAACCTGTGAGATTGCCTGGCATAATAAGGAGCCAGTGTACAGTCTGGATTTCCAGCAGAGCGGTGAGGGAAGGACACAGCGACTGGCTACAGCTGGGGTGGACACCACAGTTAGGGTGAGAGAGAGCCTCTACCTTGAGTTAATACATCACTTGTGTCTCTTAAGTTAACACTGGTGGTGACATATTACAGACTGTAAGATGAGAGCTGCTCTCTTTCAGATGTGGCGTGTGGATAAAGGGCCTGATGGGAAAGCGGTCGTTGAGTTTTTGTCTAACTTGGCACGACACACTAAAGCAGTTAACGTAGTGCGTTTCTCACCCACCGCTGAGGTCTTGGCATCTGGAGGGGATGGTAAGTTTAAAGTCAGATCATCACTTGGGTAAGTTCTGAAATCACTTATAAATGTCTTAATAAAATATCTGGTTTCTTAAGATGCTGCTATCTTGCTTTGGAAACTGAATGACAATAAGGAGCCTGAACAAACCCCGACCTTTCAGGAAGATGAAGATGCTCAGCTCAATAAAGAGAGCTGGAGTGTGGTAAAGACTCTGA
Source organism: Rhinichthys klamathensis goyatoka (assembly GCF_029890125.1). Classification (NCBI taxonomy): domain Eukaryota; kingdom Metazoa; phylum Chordata; class Actinopteri; order Cypriniformes; family Leuciscidae; genus Rhinichthys; species Rhinichthys klamathensis. The sequence goes on from NW_026606706.1 coordinate 906,675, forward strand.
GGTCTGATTTTAATCTCTCCCAATTAAAATGTCCCTCCTTGACTGTCTTTGACTTTAAATTTGGCATGAAATGAAAATTCATCTTATGTTTTCAAAATGCATGTTATTGATCTTCTTGAGAGCAATTTATCTGTCCATACGTCCTATTTTTTATGTCCTACTTTTTTTGAGTTCATAATTTTTAATCAAAATGTCTTAACTTGATCTTCCGGTGAAACAACAGTCTTCTCTCTGGCGATGTATGCTTTCGTTTAGTCCGCTTAAACGCTGCCCCTTTCTTACAAACGACTGCAAGCTCATGCTAGCTGTTCTGCCTCCATCAATCAACAACCAATGGATAGAGGAAATTCCCCGTCCAACATTTTTCTTTTTTTGATTAACTGTTTCACTCAGATATGCATCACAATACAGAAGAAACCATCTGCAGCTACTTTCATTTCATTGCAATTTTAAGTTATAATTACTTTTGAAGAAGTTTGTCAAAGCTCATATTGTTGTTTGTGCTTGTTAGGGGACATATTGAGGATGTATATGATATCTCATGGACCAGTGATGGGAATTTGATGGTTTCAGGCTCTGTGGACAACACTGCCATCATGTGGGACATCAACAAGGGTATGAAACTTGAAGCAGTACTTAAGTGCTATGTGACTTAAATTATGACAGTATTGTAAAATGATGATAGTTGTTTAGAAAGCAGAGCTTTATGAAGTTCCTTCATAAAGCTTGCTTCCTAATCTAGCTATCTAATAAACCTGACATTGTATATTACGTATATATTTGGCTCTGTGATGAATTGCTTTCGTTCCTCTATTGTAAGTTGCTTTGGATAAAAGCGTCTGCTAAATGCATAATGGTAAATGTATTGAATTCAGTGCCTGTTTTGTTTGCAGGTCAGAAGATGTGCATTTTTAATGATCACAAGAGTTATGTGCAAGGAGTAGCATGGGACCCACTTGGGCAGTACATCAGCACATTAAGCTGTGACAGGTTAGTGTGTTGATTTTAAGGGCTTTCAAATGAATTTCAAGCCATTACAGATTATCATAGACAAGAGGCTTGTGATGAGCATTTTGAAATGAAACCTTTCATGGTTTTACAAACTGACAGCATGTAAAATCTCTGTGTCTTAGGGTAATGCGCGTGTACAGTGCTCACAACAGGAGAAAAGCTTACAGCGTGAGTAAGATGGCATCAGCCGCTTCTGCAGATGGAGAGGTGAGTGTCTCTGGGATCTTCAGCCAGCCTTTATTTTTATTAAGCTGATAATTATTAAGAGATTGGTTGATGTGGACAGTGTCTTCCTTGCCCTTTCAGGGCTCCAGACTATGACCAAATGGTATCATTTTACATCCTTTTTCCTGTTGGTGTGATTACATTTTGTAAGACATCGCACTCGGGCCACCACTACGTTGCCCAACTTATAATTTCTGTTTCAATGAGAAACTGTAAACTAAACTGATACCGCGCTACTCGTTTGAGCTGCGCAGCTCGGACCGAAAATAGACAGCGCAGCTACTACACAACGCTGAGAGATCCAGTAAGAATGTGTTTGAGTTCGCTGCAGAATTAATAACATTACTGCAAGATCTAATGAGAACCATTCAAATTTTCTGCAGAATTCTGTTATAAACCATATTGGATCTAGGGATGCACTGAAATGAAAATTCTTGGCTAATGCCGAATATGAATATGAAGGCCGAATACCAAACGCATTTTTTTTTTTTACCAACAAATCACAATATAAATATTTTTATTTGGCCATCTTTGAGCCCCCCTTTTTGGCCTATTATGCCTACAGGCCTGGTTCTAGAATCAAATCACTGAGGGTGCTTCTAAAATCCCTGAGGGTGCTCTAGTACAGTTCATATTTAGGCTAGCAGCGGCTCCACCATAGCAGTGTACACAATTTCAATGAAGCTCCCAACAGTGCACAATAAGTCTCTTACTTACACCGTGTCTACACTTTTTTTTAATGAGAGGTTTTGCGTGCCTGCATAACTCAGCACTGAATAAAAACTCTGGCGTTCTAAACTTATATATAACACCTCTGATTGGCCATTGCGTTCAAGAGATCAACAACTATGCATGTGATTGGCTACATTGATCACCGCTGCAAAAACACATTGTAAATTGATTAATTTGACGTTCTCCAGAGCACAAACACCAGAGCGTTTGCCAAATCTGTTTCGCCAATACCGTATTTTCCGCACTATACGGCGCACCGGATTATAAGGTGCACCTTCAATGAATGACCCATTTTAGAATATTTTTCATATATAGGGCGCACCGGATTATAAGGCGCATAAGTTACTGCAGTCAAACGTTTGACTGGATTTGCGTTATGCATCCACTAGATCTCAACAAATGTCAACAAAACAGTCAGATAAAGTAAAACTTTATTAAGCGTTCTGACAACTCCGTTCACTCCCATGGTAACGTTGTTTAAACGTTAAAGGAAAACTCCTGTCAATTTTAACATTGAGCTCATTTTTTGTAAATTTGGAGTGCTGTCAGTACAGATAACAACGACAAAAACCGGTGTTGCCTACACCGTGTTATCCTCTTTTTAAAATTTGCACCCTGTTGACTTAAACGGGGCAAGTTTTAAACCTGCTTTTAGCCTCTTAACAACCTTAATGTGTCATTACAAGTGCACAGCCATGTGAGTGAACACGGTGAATCTGACTGCAGTAAACGTGAAGGATATGAATAAAAATGATGTTTATTCAGCCAGCTCACATACCCGTATTTTCTTCCTGTTTTCGGTCGAAGTCCACAGTAGGCGATAGTCGAGTGCGCGCGCGCGATCATTGGTAACTAAGCAACAGTGGAGACTCAGACTGTCAGCCGATGACGGTGCTGTGTGGTGCTTTGAGAATATCAGCTCAAATGGATAGTTCATCCGAATCAGATGTTGAACACACGGAGGAGGTTTGATCGCGCGCGTGCGAACTCGACAATCAACTACTGTGGACTTCGGCCGAAAACAGGAAGTAAATACGGGTATGTGAGCTGGCTGAATAAAGAGATTATTCCTGCCTTCGTGAAAGCTCGGATCACAGTTGAGACCGATATATCAGCCCAGGCATCCACGATCCGTTGGCAGATAGTGGCGTAAGTCGCCCGGCGCTGTTCACCATCCATATATAAGGCGCTCCGGATTATAAGGCGCACTGTCGTTTTTTGAGAAAATTAAAGGCTTTTAAGTGCGCCTTATAGTGCGGAAAATACGGTATATATTACAGTATCAACTGAGTGTGCGATTGCTTACGTTTGAGGGTGCTTAGACAATTAAGCAGAACAGTGTCTGCAAACGGCCATTTTTACATCTTTTTCGGACACTTTAAAATGCGTTGCTGCATTTATAAAATGTGTGCGCCTCTTACTCATGCTGGTTGCTATTTGATTGTGTCAAACGTCATTGTTCGGTAAAATTTATTCGGCCTTTTCACTTATTTGGTATTTTCGGACGAACATTCGGTGCATCCCTAATTGGCTCAAACAGCGCTGACCAGGAGAGACATTGTGCCATGAACAAACAAGTTATAGAAGGCTTTTCAGTCCACAAATCACCAATGTTCAGCATGGATTAAATGTAGTAATGCTAACTGTAACCATGGTATTGTGGCAGAAATTCTCAAATGTTTTTGTATTATTCATTTCAGGGTTTGTACAACCTTTTGATAGTGAAATTCACACAAGCTCAACACAAAATGTTATTTGTAATGTGATAAATATTATTTGTTCAATTTTCAAAGATTATCTTAATATTATTATAATTTTCACACTTTCTTTTGAATTCATATATAGACAATATGAAATCGCTATTATAAAACATCAAATACATTTTTGTCAAAGTTTGGCAATTTTGTACTGAGGTATGAAGTAGGAAATGTGGTTGTTTTGTTTTGTTTGTTTGTTTGTTTTAGTAAATAGTTTCTTAAATCTGTTTTTAAATTGTAATGACTTTTGTGCAGGTGAAGAACTACAGAATGTTCCACGATGACAGCATGAGATCGTTCTTCAGACGTCTCACCTTCACACCAGATGGGTCATTCCTCCTTGCACCAGGTACACTTTCTTTAAAACACTATCATCTAAGTGTATATACTGTGCATGTAATGTATGTGAATTTCTTATAACAAGCTATTTAATATGCATTTTGACACATTATACAGTATGTATTTTTGGCCCAGTGTTGTCCATTTACATGTACTTTCCTTGTGTGGTTATGGAATATTTTTTTATTTATTTTTAGCTGGGTGTGTCGAGGCTGGAGAGAATGTCACAAACACCACTTATGTGTTCTCCAGAAGAAGCTTTAAGAGGTTTGTGTTCTAAATGTCTATGGTCAATTGTAAACCTATGCATTAATCATATATACACTACCATTCAAAAGTTTGGGGTCATTTTTAATTATTATTAATATTTTTATTTTGCAAGTATGCATTAAATGTATCAAAACAACATGCTTTTTGTGAATAAATTGCATTTTAAAATACATTAAAATAGAAAAGTTATATTAAATTGTAATAATGTTTCACCATATTATTGTTGTTGTTGTTTTTTTTAATAAATGCAGCCTTGAGCATAAGTTTTAAAAACCTTATCAACCTCAAACTTTTGAAAGGAAGTGTAAACCCTAAATCTTTAAAAAAAACTGCATGAAAGATTTGTGGTTCCAGTTATTTAAAGAAGAATCAGTTTTTATTAACCAGCCCGAATGCTGACACAGTCAACTTTAAATGTTTATCTGTTTGTTTGTTTGTGTGTCAGGCCCATTGCTCATCTGCCCTGTCCATCTAAAGCGACCCTGGCTGTGCGCTGCAGCCCAGTGTACTTTGAGCTGAAGACAAAGAGAACTGAAGGTACAAACAATACTCTTCCAGAGGTATGTTTGTGTTCCATGCAATGGAAAGACGGCTCTCTTCTAGTGTTGTCAAAAATATCGATATTTCGATATGTATCGATGCTGAAATATCTGAAACTGTTCCAATATTCCTTTCTGCAGTATATATATACCGATACCAGCTGCGCATTCTAGCTCTCTCTTCTCTCCAACAGCAAGTTGACACACCCGCCTCCTCTCACTCACTCGTCTCATTCGCTCCGGTTGAATAGTGCTTGTACTGCACATCATTTTACTCATTCCCGCAGGGTTTGCGCTCACACCAAAAGTGTGCGCACCACTGAACTATATTGAAAACATAATCCACTAGATAGTGCGTATGCGCCGAAAGCGCCTTTCTGTGCTCCCAGCCAAAGAAAGAGTATACTTTGAAAGGGAGCAGAACGGGCCTTTAAGTGGCCCGCTGCGCATACACAAGCCGCCTCTCAAACAGCTTGCATATACCAAATTGACTTCTTTTTCAAATTTTATTGTGCTTAAACAGTCAAATACACACACATTATGTCAAAATGCCTGTCTTTTGGTGAGTATTCAGGTAAATACAATCAGTTTTGGGATGTAAATAGTTGAAAGAAAACGCATGTTGTGTAACAGTATATTGGATCTGTCTGTGTATAAGCTCTTAAAGTTGACAGCAGTCTAATAAACCTGCTGCTGTCTGTCAAGTTAGTCGAACAAAAGAGAGAAAATCAGTCGCTGCTCTTGACTGAATAACTTTTGTAACTAGCTATTGCAACAATTATCCAAGTTATCAAAAAATTGAGTTAATGACAAATTATCTGTATGGCAGTTTTCCCCCTTGGTATCTCAAATGGTATACAATATATATTTCGATACAATATTGAAATATTTTTCAAGGTATCATATTGAAGTTGGAAATTTCAGAATCGTGACAACACTACTCTCTTTGTCCTACAGATGGTTCACTGAAGCCGGTGTCAAATACATTTAATCTGCCATATCGGCTGGTGTTTGCGGTTGCATCAGAAGACTCTATCTTCTTTTACGACACACAACAGACGATGCCGTTCGCATATGTTTCCAACATTCACTACCACACACTGAGTGATCTGAGCTGGTAAGACGTAAATAGATGTTGTGTTAATGCGTTGGGCCTGTGTTGTTTTCACATGACTTGAGTTGTGCTTGTTCTACGTTATGACAGAGGGGGAAGATTCTTCTGTCCACAAAATGCATCCCAATGTATAGTTGCAATGACATTTTTTGTGTCTGGTGGTAACCTGCAACAGCCAAATATATTTGGAAAAAATGAAACTAAAGAAATGCTTTACATTTATTATCCTATCAATAATATAGCATGTTATTTATAACATGTAAGTATTATATTTTTATTCATTTGTTTTAATAGTTCAATTTAGTTTATTCATTTATATTTCCAATCCTCGCCTTTTGCTGTTTTATTTATTCATTAAGTTGAAGAGTGGGAAATTTGCAATGATTGATAAATCCCACTAAAACCTATTTCTCATGCGTCACATATGCATACCTCACAGAAGAGAGTAGCCTGAAACACTCCTGTCTATTTAGAAATGGTCTTTGTCTATGATGAAATCCAATTGACCAACCAATGCCATTGTTCAAGTTATAGAAAATGCAGACATCTATTGTCTTGAATCATTTTGATAATAGCAGTCATTCACTAACATTTGTTATGCACATTGTTCCACAGGTCTCGTGATGGCTCGTTCTTGGCAGTGTCTTCCACTGACGGCTACTGTTCATTCGTGTCATTTGAAGAGGGGGAGCTGGGCATCCCATTGAAGGAGCGACCTCCACTGGAGATGGTGACCCCATCCTCTACCAATGAGAAGAAGGGAAAGAGACACTCAGCCAATGGCAGGACTGCTTCCCCAGTGCCTCGCCAGGCCAGCATACCTGTCGTACAGGATAAGGAGAAAGAGGGATCTACTGGCCCTGCATCCTCGAAGACCCCCAGCGTATCTGGGCCAGAAGAGAAACGCACACCGCAAGGGAAAACCAAACCTCAGCCCAGGAGGATCACACTCAACACCCTGGAGGGCTGGGGCAAACCCAGCACCCCCAAATCACCAGCAGCTGCTGCCAGTACAGCTCCCAGCACACCCAAATCTGCTCCCTCTACCCCTGGATCCAGCAAAGGACCTCTTACACCTCATACAGCCCCCAGCACTCCTTTTGGACCCCTCAACTCCAAAAGTACCACAACTCCAAAAGGACCCACTCCTAGGTAGGGCGGCACACCTGTGGTGTGATCTGATGTAACATTGTATTTTAACCATAACACCATTTCAAATTGGGGCGTGGTAGTTTTTTTTTTTTTTTTTTTTTTTTGTCATGGCAACCCATAAATATAACCCTTGAGATTATAGATTTTGTTTTACAGACTAATCCATGACTTTAGCAGTAAAGATAATGTTCACAATAGATCAAGTATGTACTTCTCTTTCAGACGAATTTCACTGACTCCAGTTGTACCCAGATCTCCCAATCCCTTTGTCACCCCATCTTCCACTGAGAAAGCCAAGCATGGTTAGTAGAGCCATTTATTGCATGCTTTTAAGTTTTGTTTTGTTTGTTTGTTTTAAGCTTTCTTTTATAAAGTTTTTTTTTTTTTTTTATGTTTTAATTATTTGCTTAAATTGTGTTTGAATGGTCTGTAATAATTTTATTACAGAGAGACCATCTCCTCCCAGTGACCCAGCGTGCAAACCTCCTGAGTCCAAGAGGTCCAAGACTGATGTTCTCAATGGTTCTACCCAGAGCAGTGAGCACAAAGTGGGCACAGAACCCAGTGTCACACCCCAGGAACCATAGGCACTGAACATGGTTCTTTGTGCATCTTTATTAGCACTCACATCCTCAGAAATGAAATATACTCATAAACCAGTAACTTAAAACACCTGATCTCTCATGGACATGGAGTGTCAGATATGGACTTTCTGAAGCTCATCTTCACTTCTTTTTTTTCTCCAATGTTTCCAATGAAAAATGTCTATTTTCTATGAATAAGTGTGTATGTTCTTTAAGAGGGAAATGCATTTAATTATTCTTAAAAACAACCCTCTCCCTCATGGCTTAAATTCCTTTTATTTTTAGGACAGGAATGTTTTACTGTTGGACCTTCGGTTTAAATTTTCTTCATAAAGAATTCTTAAGAATGTGTAAGTTAATTGTCTTTGAAGTACAAAATGTTTAGATATAATCGATTGTCATGTTTTGTAAGATTTACTTGAGCATTTTGGGATTCTTTAAAAAAAAGTACTAAATGACTTGCCAGGATTGGATGGTTTGTGACTGCTTTTTGCTGCATTCAGCATTTGAAACTGAGTTTTATAGAATATGATGAAAATGCCATCAAAAGTCTATATTATATTGTAGGATGTTATTATACAAGACAAGTTATATTTTATTATCTTTAACAGTCGCAAGCTGTGTGTTAAGGGAAGTATATGAACTTAAGTTCAGTATCACAAATGCAAACACTTACAATGCAAATCCTAATAAGTAAACAGATTAAGTTCGTATGACCTTAGTTTTTGATTTTATACTACACATACATTTATGTTAAATTGAGTAAGCTAAATCATACCATTTAGTTAAAAGAACAGGTCAGTTTCTTAAACATGACTGTGAACTGATCTTTAAGGGGAAATTACAGTAACTTGATTTACACTGCCTAATTTGGTCTTTCCCCATTTAAAACCAATTTTAGTATTCTGTTTAATATAACCAAATGTTTAAATCAAAAATCATTTTAAGTTCTCATTTTACATTAAACCACTGACAGATGAAGTGACTGATATTGATTATGTCAAGGGTTGGGATATATTAGGCAGCAAATCAACTATCAGTTCTTGATTTACATAAAGATCATCTGACTGACTTTGACAGGTCAAACAATGATGGCTAGATGACTGGGTCAAAGCATCTCCAAAAACGGCGAGTCTTCTGCTCTGATGACACTGCTGAAAAACCTAAAGCTGGCGAAAGTGCCTACAATGGGCATGTGAGCATCAGAACTGGACTATGGAGCAATGGAAGACAACTGCCTGGTCTGATGAATCATATTTTGTTTTACATCAGCTGTGTGGCCGGGTGTGTGTGTATCATTTACCTGGGGAAGAGATGGCAGCTGGATGCATATGTGAAGAAGACAGGCCGACAGAGGCACCCCCTTACAAAAAATAAGTATTTTATTAAGTATACTTAAGTAAAGTTCAAGTATATTTTTAAGCATACTTTAAGTATACTAATATCAATGTAGTAGTAGTGTTCTTGTAAGTGTACTATTTCAGTACTACTTGGGACTAAATTTACACACTTTTTAGTGTATAAAAAATATACTTTGTGTAACAGTAGTAAACTTAATACACCACCAGTTTACATCTACATTTTTAGTTTGTACTGCAGCTAGAAGTGAACTAGAACTAGAAGTGGGTATACTGATAGTTTACTAGTTAAATACTTGTAGCACATTTTTTTTAGTTTATGAATGTATACTTTGAAGTATACACTCAGTAAACTACTAGTTTATGTAGTTTTATATTGAAAGTATACTTGAAAGTTTTCTTTAAGTGAATTTAACATTATACTTAAAGGCCCGGTTTCACAGACAGGGCTTAGATTAAGCCAGGATTAGGCCTTAGTTAAATTAGGACAGTAACAAAGTACATTTACTTGAGTACTGTACTTGTACACTTTTTGAATATCTGTACTTTACTTGAGTATTATTTTTTCTGGAAAGTTTTTACTTTAACTTCACTACATTTGAAAGACAAATATCATACTTTTTACTCCACTACATTTCTGTCAAGGTCCTTGAGTAGAAAGTAGTAACGTCAGCCAGGGGATGATTTTGGTTGGAAAGGAAAGTCAGATTGACGTCAGAATCCGAAATGTTGGTTTCTGACGTCAACCCGGTTTTCATTTTCAACCACAATACATACAACGTCTGTCCAACGTTGGAGTTTAACGTCAATCTGGCGTTGGATTCTGACATCAACCTGATTTTCATTTTCAACGTTGGGTTTGGTCTTCTAAATGCGAATTTTGTCATTGTTTTAGAGCACACTAGCTTATAGATAACAATAAGGCTAACATATTCATACTAAAAGCCAAAAAACTTTAAATAGGGCACTATTTGAGGGAACAGCCATTTGGGTGTCCGAAACCATTGTGGATGTTATTGAGCGCACTTATTTAATCTCACATTCAATCCCACTACTGGAACTGTGTTCTAGAAATAAATTTGATATTGATATGAGGGTACAGGGGTGATTTCGGTCACAACCAATATCTGATTAACGTGAATATTATTACTAGTCTTCTCGACTAGATGTCATCCTTTTTTTTTTACCTTGTATGATGTTGCAACGGGATCCCTGCATGTGCATAAGGAATGCTTCTGCTAGTTTCTGTTTTTTCTTCACCTGTGTTTTGATCCGGAGATTCTGTACTCTTTTAGAAGATGCGTAATAGAGGCCCCTATAACGTATAAAAGTGAAAACATGGATTGCCGGAAATTTCTGTAAATTCCTATGTACACTATAGAGGACTACACAAAAATTCACTTACTCAGAATTAGGAAAATATCTGTTTTCGTTATAAATCAATATTTTCAAACAAATCTATTGTATTGGGTGCCAAAACATGCAAGTATGTAAAACTATGTTAGTGTAATTAAAGAGTAAACAAAACTACAAGCCAAGTATGCTTAGAATACTTAATTATAGTTTTAACATTGGTACATGTGTACAGTTTGTGGCCCTGAACATTTTCAGAAATGGAGCCATCTCAAAAACGCCTTGTGGCGGCCATGGCGGCCATTTTGCTTTCCGCCATAACTGGATTACGGGATGTATTTTGTATTATATCTCCTGAACCAAACATGATAACACTGAAAATGTGATATCTACCCCATGTTTTGATGGTCAAGGATTACAATGATATCACCACAATGATACAACATCATAAACTGTTCAGGTGAATAGTTAATGCTGAATTCAGTGACGTTGTGATAAGGATTACAATGAAATCACAGTATCTGAGAATATCATCTGAAGCTGGGGCTATAGTAAAAGATTTTTTAAATCTGAAATATTTTCAAAATGTGAGAGACCACAAACATGCCGATAATGTTTGTCATGCCAACAAACATTCCTCTAGTGTGTGGAGTGCTGCGATGTGACCAGGAAAGGACATCACTCACTAACAGATTCCATTCACAGACAAAAGAGTCCCGCCTGAGAACACAGGAAATCTCACAAAATATCTCGCATCAAACGTGACTTTAAAGTAAACAAATATGTCGGACGACTGGCAAGAAGAAATGGTGCTTATAGTGTATGAATTGCTTTTTAAGCCAGGGACACACCACGCCTGCGGTCGGCTGTAGGGCAAAGTCGGGCAGTTTTTGAGCATCGACCGACTTCGTTTTTCCGTTGACTCTAGTCAACACAGTCGGCTTTCATCAGCGCTCTTTTTTTTGCGTCGGTTGGGTGTGTCCCTACCCTTACAGAAAATTTGCGGGGGAAAAAAGAAAACGTTGATGAAAATGTGGAGACGGTGTGAACATGAACTTGCATGAGCTGGAGGTGAGTCTTCCGTCAGCTCGCTTTCTGACTGGGTGTTGTTTCGTTTCACGTGATAATCTGCAGAGCCTGTGCGCGTTTGTCCTCTGGGTTCCCCCCCACACAACAAGATTTCTGATTTGATTCGAGATCAGGGCAGCTACGACGTTCTTCTGAGTAGAATCAGTCACTCTTAACACACCTCACACCACAGGAAAATCTGATAAGATAATTTGTAGAACCATCAAGATAATCGGGACTTTACCTGGCATTAACGGAAGGGGAGAAATTAATCCAAAAAGCACCCCGAATATCTTGTAGTGTGTACCCAGCATAAGTGATACATTTTAGAATGCCATGGAGTTCAGCAGTACGTGTCTCTGAAAACAGACATCATGAACAGGCCAAAAGTGTCCAGCTGAAATTCAAGACATGTGAGTTGGTTGACATGATTGAGGAAATGGGAAATCCCTTCGCAGAGGACAGCAACAACCTTCTGAAGCTGAACTCAAGAAAATTAGCAGACCAAGCTTTTGTGGATTCTATTCGGGTTGCAGAGAGGTTGGGGCAAGAGCAGTACAAATTCTTTGTTGCAGAGAGGATGCAGGGCACAAAACGCATCACTGCCCTTTTGAAGAGGAAAAAGTGCCCTCTTTTTAAAACAGCTCCGATAAGAGGACAGTCCAAGACAAAACTCGCTGAAAAATAACTGTGCACTGTTTTCCAGACTCTACATTGCCTGTCAGACATGTGATGGGAACCCAGAAAACTTCTTCAAAAAAGAAAATCAGGCCTACCCTCCATCACTCTCACTTCATGGTGGACTACACTTGGGAAACAAGGCTGATCTGCCTAGAAAACAGTATAAGCAGTGCCCCAGACAGTGCCTCAGACAATGAGGGCTAAATATTAGATGGGTCAGCAGTCATTAACATGCTGAAACCAGGCGTAGCTAAAACCTTCAATGACTTTCCAGCAAGATCTTCATACCAGCAAGATCTTCATACCTCAAAGAGAAACTTGAAAGGGTCAACAGAGTGGATGTTGTATCGGACTGCTATGAAGTTAACACCCTAAAGTCCCAGAAGCAGGGAAAGGGGACAAGAACAAGAGTGGATGGAAAAAACAAGTTAACAAACCAACTGGAAAGGCTTCCTGAGAGTGGATAAAAACAAAACAGAGCTCTTTTACTTTCTGGCCAGGAACCTTGTGGAAATGTCGACTACCAAACAAGTTGTTTACACATGCGGACCCAGTCATCTCACCCACAAGAAATTGCCCCTTGCACACATGAACAGGCAGATACAAGGATGCTACTCCATGCGGCGGATGCTGCAAGAAAATTATTTAAAGAGATCACCCTGCGCACTGTGGACCAACTGTTGTGGTTCTAGCCATTGCACATGTGTCAGGGCTGGACATTGAGGAGTTGCGGGCGGCATTTGGGACTGGCAAGAACTTCAGATACATACCTGCCCATGAGATTGCCAAGTCTCTTGGTCCTGACAAATCCAAGGCCCTTCCTGTGTTTCATGCCTTCACTGGCTTCAACACAGTCTCTGCATTTGCAACAAGGGGCAAGAAAACAGCATGGTACACCTGGAATGCAGATGACATGGCAACAGAGGCCTTCATGGCTCTGTCATAGGCTTCAAAAAGCATTCCAGAGGTGGTCATTTCCATTGTGGAGCTCTTCACAATTCTCCTCTACGATCGCACCAGCAGCAAACTCAACATCGATCAAGCTCGTCTTGAGTTGTTCACAAAGAAAAGAAGGAGGAATGGAGCAAATCCCCCCAAATAAGGATGCACTGGTGCAGTCAAGTCAAGTCACCTTCATTTTTTATAACGCTTTTTACAATACAGTGTAGCCTACTCTTAAACCTTGGCAGGATTAGATGAGCAACCAAATCTATCATGAAAGATCATGTCATCCACAGCAGTATATTGGAAACCTTATGTATGGCAGAGCCAACAGTCAACTGAACCGTCATGTGATTAGTTGAGTCATCCTGTACAAGCAGAGGAGTACATGTAACGTAAACATGGCAAAGCACATTGCAAGCTATAATGTTTTTCCTGTGACAGATTTATGTGGCACTTTCATTGTGCCTTGCATTGTGGATCTGGTAGAACAATATTGTTTTCCTTTCATATTGCCTATTATTTGAGGAAAGACAATAAATTAGTTTGACACCTTAAGCTGATGAAGTTTCAGCATATACCAGCAATGTTCCTGTAATAATTACAGGCTGTCCTGTAATGACATAGTGCGACTTTGTGAAAGCTATTGTTGTTTGGATTATGAATCTTCTTTAGAATACCACCAGTAATCCTGCACTGATTCTTGACAATCGAAACATTCGATTTCTGTTCCTTGTCTTCTTTCAGTATACCTCCAAGTACTGTTTCATTTTCTGTGACAGTTGCTATTGTCCCTCGTGTTTTTTCAAAGATGTTTCACCAGTCACTGTTTTATCTTTATTCATTATATTTGTTTGATTGTTACTTGCTCTACAGAGAGTGTTGTGTTTGTGAAAGACTCAATAACCACACCGTGTAGCTCCGTTCATGTTGCGTTTACTGCACTGACGCAAACATTACATTTGTTCACAATTGCCGTAAATCACTGCCGTAAGCCTTAAAGGCACCGTAACCTGTCACTCGCAGTGCATAACAATACCGAGTCCAACCGGAAACAATACTGAACGTTTTCAGACATAACATTTTCTCCCCCCCCCCTGGAAACTAAAACCTAACCTTCAGCCCCCATTTCCCAGTGTCACAATCACCCTGTCACATAGTCCCCATGCCAGACGGGCGGGACCCTCATTCTCTGAGGGCGTGCTGGCCGTGAAGCTGCGTCGGGCGGTGCTGGTGGATTACCCCCCAATCGGTTAGCTCTTGGCCTGGGCTGCCAACCTAGAGCCACTGCTGGGGACGGAGGTGATACAGGTGCTGTGGGGGCTGCAACTCTGTGCAGGCGGTTTGAGTGCCAACGAGTCCCATTCTCCAGTCTGTAAGTGGCAGGACCCAACTGCTTAGTCACCCGCAGGGGCTCTGACCAGTATGACTGCAGCTTATTTTGGCGGTGGAGGTGTTTGATCCTGACCCAAACCCCTGCAGAAAGTGAGGGGTTTTGCACTCTGTGCGAGACATCAAACCTCGCTTTCATCCGAGCCTGCGAACCTTTCACCTGAGCTCTGGCTTTCTGGAGCCCTGGGCTTCCACGTGTAGGAGCTGGCTCAGCTCTCAAACAGTCCAGTGGTTGCTTTAGTTCGCGCCCAATCATGAGCAATGCAGGTGACACTCCAGTGGTGGAATGTTTGGATGCCCGGATGGTCAGGAGAGTTTGGTCGAGTGCGTTGCTGAAGGTTTTCCCTTCCTCCAGACAAGCTCGGATTCCATTTTTAAGAGTTTTATTCAATCTTTCCACCCCCCCCCATTACTCTCCGGGTGATACACTGCCGTCCTGATGTGCTTGATGGACCGTATCGTTAGAAACTCAGTGAACTCTGCCGACGCAAATTGGGGCCCGTTATCCGTTGTGACAACACTGGGGAGGCCCCAGCGCCCAAACAGGTTGTCCAGGCGGTCGATGATGGAGTGTGCAGTGATGGAGCTCAGCTGGAAAACCTCTGGCCATTTTGAATGAAGATCGTGCACAACCAGCAGGTAGCGAGCGTGAGCAGGTGCCCCGTGAAGTTCTCCACAGAGGTCGACCTGAATATGTTCCCAGGGCGAAGACGGCCAAGGGGTCGGGGTGAGAGGGGCTGTGGCAGGCTGACCAGTTTTCCCACTCAGGTGGCAGCAGGCGCAGTTACGTACCAGATCCTCAACATCAGAGTCTATGTGGGGCCACCACACTGTGTCACGGCAGCGCTGCTTCACCTTGACCACCCCCAGGTGCCCCTCATGCGCCATGTTTAGTACTCTGGACCTGAGAATCTCCGGAACGACCGCACGGTGGCCACGGGCCAGACACACTGCCCCCCAGCAGGAGAGCTCGTTGCGGAAGCGGTAATAGGGAAGCAGCCTGTCATCCACTTTGGCCGGCCAGCCGTCCTGGACGTAGTTACGGAGAGTTGTGAGGGCCTCGTCTGTAGCTGAGGCCTGCTGCAGCTCCGCCAGAGTGACTACTGAACTGAGGGGGCCGTGCAGGATGTGGACCCAGTCTTCGTCGCTCTCTGCGTCTGGTGTCCCCTCGCCCGTCTCCTTCGTCACAGACACAGCTCTAGACAGGAGGTCGGCAACCGTGTTGGCCCGCCCAGGCATAAACTCCAGACTGAAGTTATACTGGTTCAGCCTGTCAGCCCACCGCAGCAGTCTCATGGGCCTGTGCCCCGAGCCTTTAGTTGCCAGCAGTGCCGTCAGCGCTTGGTGGTCTGTGCGGATGGTGAAAGGCCTCCCGTATAGGTAAACATGCCAGCGTTCGCACGCCCACAGGCAGGCCAGGGCTTCCCTCTCCCCCACCGAATACTTCTGTTCTGCTGGAGTAAGTGCCCGTGAGGCGAAAGCCACTGGGCGTTCCACCCCCTCTTGAATCTGTGAAAGCACAGCGCCTAGCGCCACCCCGGAAGCGTCGCAGGTGACCATAGTGGGCGCGGTCAGGCTAAAATGGGACAGTGTGGGTGGGGACGTGAGCTGCCGTTTGATGATGCACACGGCTTCGTGGCAGGCCGGGGTCCAGTCCCACGGAACATCCTTCCTGAGAAGCTGGCGGAGGGGGGCCGTTGAGTCAGAGTAGTGTGGCATGAATCTGAGGTAGTAAGCGGCCATCCCCAGGAAGGAAGACAGCTGGGATGGTGAATGCGGGTCTGGCAGGGACAGAATGGCCTCAGTGTGGGACATTATTGGGGCGATGCCCTCCTTCGAGAGCCTGAAGCCCAGGAACTCGACCTCCTCAACCCCGAACATGCATTTCTCAGAGTTCAGTGTGACCCCATGCTGTTCGAAACGCTGAAAGACCTGCTCCAGGCGATCGTCATGCAGTGCGGTGGAGGGCGCATGCACCACCACGTCATCCAGGTAGATGGAGACACCCTGGATAAGCTCCTCAGCCGTAGGTAGGGGATACTTATCAGGGATGATGGCTTTGTTGACATCTGTGAGGTCGACACAGAGCCGCAGTCCGCCCCCCCTTTTCTTGGCTATCACCAGGTTAGACACCCACGGCGAGGCGTCGACAGGCTCTATGACGTCCGCCTCCACAAGGCGATGCAGTTCGGCCTCCACCGCGTCACGGAGGGCCAGGGGAATGCGCCGTAGGGGCTGGATAACAGGGCGGACTGACGGGTTTACAGTGGGCTGGTGTACAAAACCAGTCATGAGGCCCAGCCCGTTGAACAGTTGTGGGTAGCGGTCAGGCCAGGAGATGGCAACTTGCAGGACATGCAGGCCCCTAGCATCACTCACACTAAAACCCAGGGCAAGGAACAAGTCTAGGCCCATAATGTTAGCTCCCTTCCGAGTGATGCAGAACTTGGTGGCAGGCGCACATTGTTGATCATACCTGACGGGCAGGCGGGCCACACCCAGAGTGGAGATGGGAGAATGGCCGTAGCCTAACAGGGGTTTAGCCGCTGCTTCCAGAGGCACGCGACTGAAAAAGCCATCATATGTGCATTTGTTTAGAATTGACACTTTCGCCCCTGTGTCCACGAGGAGTGGAATGAGAGCTGTGCCCACACGGCATGTGCAGAGCTTGAACGAAGGCTGTGAGGTCTGTACAGTGTTTATGGGGACAGCCGCAGTATCATGGCAAGCAGGGGAAGAGCGACAGCAGCGTGCAAAATGGTTCAACTTGTTGCAGTTACGACAACGTTTCCCCTGGGCAGGGCATGACTGATCTCTGGTTGCATGTTTAGGGGAGCCACAGTTGCTACAGCTCTTGTGCCCACTCTCCCTGGGCCCCCTGTCCACTCTCTGTACATCCAAACGGTCACTCACCCAGTCAGCCGCATCTGCAGTCTCTGTGTGCTGAACTGATGGTGGTGATGATGTCACAGGCTCGTGCGCAGCGCGGCCGAACTTGCGCGCCTCCATTAGGGCCGTTTCCAACTGTTTTCCGATTACTAAAGCATCCGCTAGTGTCGTGGAGTCTGGCTCTAGTAAAAGTCTCTCCCTCAGTTGGTTACATGACGTTTTCTCTATTAACTGGTCAACTATAAGTCCATCCTCCAAAGCCCCAAAATCACAAAGTCTAGCCAGCTCACGTAATGCTGATACATAGTGGACAACGGTCTCACCCGGCTTTTGCGTTCTCTGACGGAACTCAAAACGGTGCATCCGCCGGCTTCTTCCGGAGCTGAAGTGGGCCTTCAAGGCGGTCGTGGCTGTGACGTACTTATCATCCGATAAGGTGAGCGTGGCGAAGATTCGCTGTCCCTCCTGCCCGAGACAATGGCGCAGGAGCGCGCACTTCCTCGCCTCCGCTAGGTCCGAGTGTCCCAAAGCTAGCAGATAATCCTCAAACGACGTCAGCCAGCGATCCCAAGGAACAGCTGGATCACCGGGAACAGGTAGGAAAGGTGGCGGTGGTGGTAAGACGAGTTCAGACATCCTCGTTCGCCAAATGTTGTGTTTGTGAAAGACTCAATAACCACACCGTGTAGCTCCGTTCATGTTGCGTTTACTGCACTGACGCAAACATTACATTTGTTCACCCTTGCCGTAAATCACTGCCGTAAGCCTTAAAGGCACCGTAACCTGTCACTCGCAGTGCATAACAATACCGAGTCCAACCGGAAACAATACTGAACGTTTTCAGACATAACAGAGAGGAAACCTTTACTTGAATCAAATTACCACAATTTAAACTTCCCTTCACTAAACAATACCACATACACTTGAAAACATTTAGGGAAATAGGAAGTTTCAGCACATCATGCAAGTAAATTAGTTGAATAAGGCTATAGGGTTTTTTGTACGGGAAGGATCAATGACCTCATTGGTCAGTTATGTTGCATGTAAAAAAACAATCTGGACATAATCTTTGTTCGTCCGTGTCAATTACATGTATGCAGCATTGAAAGTGTGTGTGTGCCTTGCTTAAAATAACTATATAAGCCTACCATCAGACAAACACAGTCGAAACACAATAATACAGTCTATGTGTTTCACAGGCCCAATACAATAACACAAATGTGTGATTATGTTTAAAAAAATTAGGGGTGTATTCAGACAATAATTGTGTTTGTTTTCTCCAAAATAATCCTAGATTGTATTTTTCTTTTTTTAAATAATCGTCATAATAAAATGCACACCAAGCACTGCGTTGACAATAGCTTATTACAGCATTTTCCCCTCTGCGTTCATTTGGCTAAATATAAAAAAAATATATAAAAAAAAACAGATTTGAACAAAAATGCATAGCTATTCCACATGCATTAATAAATAATAACCTTAACTATCACATAATCTATCGACTAATAAATAATGCAGACAAATACGAGAATCGTATCAATCAAAGGGCTAAAATGAAAACGAGTCAAAGCGAAACAATATTTTCGCATTGTTTACCTTTTTCATATTGATAAACTTGACACTAAGTAAGGTAACGCTGACGTCAACAACCTATCTTAGTGTAGGGAAAAAGTAGGGAAAACAGCCCGGTGAGTGACAGTCTCAATGACCAATGGCGTTGTCTGCAGTCGATGTTCTTTAAAGAATCCACCAATATGCGTCGAGGAAGGGAGGGGGTGAGGCAATTGGGCGTCGAGGCGAAGTTAGGTTGACGAATGGCAACCAACAGACGACTACGAGTTAAAAATTGGATTATTTGATCATATGACTGGCTTTATCGTTACATGAACGGACGCGGAGCACGTTAAGGTGAAACCGCGGATGATATTTTTGATTTTGGGGGCCGCCGTTCCGTTTGGATGTGTTTCGGGAAGACCCCCGCGTATCGCGCATAGGTCGCGCGACAGATTAGCTGCGGCGTGCTGGCTTAGACCGAGTTCAAGAAATCACAAGTTGCACGCGCGAGAGGAAGACCCTTCCGCGCGATTGTTATTGCTACCCGCCGAGAAATTTGGACGTTCGGATCTCCTGTTATGACGTAGTTGGCGTTTCGTGACACATTGTTAATTCAACTGCAGTTACCTCTAATGAAAGAGGCCCTAAAGTACCTGCCTAAATAATAATAATTTCATACCAATGGATGGCAGCCACTGCATATTTGACAGATTGAGACATTTTCAATCGATTGATTTTTGTGTTTAGTTTAGTTCCATGGGACAACCAGGCTATTGAAGAACTTACCATCCATGTTTCCGATTTTTTTTATCCAGAATTTATTTGAATTATGATAAGTGGTCAGGATTTACTTATGGCTTTTGATGGTGGAAGTTACTCATCTGTCTTGAATTCAGTGTCTCGTGGAGTTGCAGTTTTTCACATTTGATATGATGTAATGTCACATCGTAAGCACCAAAGATGATGGACTTTATTGTAAAATACTGCTTCTTCATAACAAAAATAACCTGGATGCCTACGACCTGTTAAGTGAGACTGTCTTATTTATTCATAATATTATTGATTTTGCTTGTTACTTAAATATCCATATTGAGGATTTGCTGTGAATCTCCAACAGATGTTAAAACTTCATGGACACTTCTCAGAGCATCATTGGTTTCCGAAACGTCTCAATGTCGGTGGATAAAGTCAAGTTAAAAAGTTCTGTTTTTTACACATAGAAACGATTTCAGAGAAGCTGCACTGATAGTTAAAGTGTATTGAGAAAAGAATCCGGTAAAAATGGCAAGTGAATGCACCTACAGTGCTCAGTATGACACTGATGACACCTTTCGCAGTAGTAAACTCTCAGCGGACGAGCAGCGGGAACGCGCAGGATATGTGAACGGCGGCTGCGCGTCCATCTCGTCTTCTGCCTTCTTTGAGGTCATCGGCGGCGCTCTTTACCGCAGAAAGTTGGAGAAGGGTTTCGTCCAGTACCGAGAGGTGCTGGCTGAAGACAAGCGGCTTCAATCCATAGCTACCTTCCACGAGAAGAGACTCGGCAAATCTCACCACACCCTGGAGGACACATACAGACTGGTGGCCGAGCACTATTGGTGGGAAGGTTTGTCATTTTTCTCTTATGGTATTTTGTTTTAACTACCGATATATTTTATTCAAGTGTCTGTTTCGAATTAGTTTTAAGCTGGTTTTATATCTGAACTTTGAATCAAATCATCATGAAAGTAATTAGTTAATTTATTAAATTAATTTTAATATTATTAAAACATATTTAAGCATAATATGTATTCATGAGAGTTGTCGATTTCCACGAGACGTGCAACAGCGATGCAAAAATGTTTATGTAAATGAGCAGCGCAACTACCAACGTGACAGAGACCTCTAGCTATAGCATGAAATCAAATTTGACAGTTCTTCTTATTTTCTTTTTATGGAATATTGGAGTTCACTTAAATTATTTATCCGTGCACATCATTATTGTTTTTAAAATTCATGTGCCCTCGTTATCTTTAATAAAAATAAGTTCCCCTCCCTATTGCAGTGATATCTCTTTTCTGATGATGTTTACTGGAACGAAGGTGGGACAACCTGTCACTCACATGAGATCACAAGCAATTAGCAAAATACAATGATCCAATCAATTCCCAATGGACAAAATCAAGTCCCGCCCTACGTCTTTTTCTTGTTCGAAAAGCCGTTTCTCTAGGCTATGTCACAGTAGGGAAGAAAAGACTATCGCAACGTCCATTTCATGTAGACTTTAAATGTTGTCATTGTGAACTAGGCTTTAAGTTTAATTTGATTTGTTTCTAACTTGACAGGGATTTACTTTAATGTTTAAAGCCATGTATAATTAACTTTTAATTTATGAACAGGTAGGGGACTCTTCATAGCAATTGCTTTTACTAAGCAATTACTAAAATTGAAGTAAACATGGAAGTATTTATTATTATCCCATCTATAGCTGTCTTTACACTTGTAAAGTGGCACAGAGATGACATAAAATAATTTACAATTTAATTACAATCACAGGGAACAATTCATCAAGCACTCAAAAGTCACATTGTTGAGGTATGTTGCCTTTCAAACTAATCTGACCGAAAACAAGACATGCACTGATTATGATGACAGTGGCAAAAATTAAGGTGGCTCTAATGTAGCATTTCAACACAGAACTTCGAAATCGAGGAGTTGAGGTGCATTAGAGTTTGCTTTTATGCTGCATTGCATCCTTAAAGTGGATTTGGAGGTGGCAAAGATCTCCCTCAGGGCCACCTTATCTCGAGACTACTTATGATGTTTACAATTCTTAAAGGAGAACTCCGGCGCAAAATGAACCTTTGGTCTAATTACACATTGTTACCTAGTCAACCGTTATCTGAGATTTGTTTTCATGATTATCGAATGTAAATAGTTTTATCTCTAAAAACAGTTTAGCCTATAAAGCTAGTATAACGCTAGTATATTGGGCATAGTGTAATGACAAATAAAAATCGCTTGTTAATACCACTAACAAGGCTGAAAATAGACCCACACTAGCACGGTAGCATAATGAGGGTCCCTACCTTCAAACCGAAGCATTGAGAACTTTGTAAGTGTACAGACAGTTTAATAAGAAGATATTTTAAACATACAGTCAACTTCGCGTATACAGGCAGAATCCATCTTTGAAATACAGCCTTTACCAGTCGATCTACGAACGCCGATCCAAGCCTGCTGTTCGCGCTCACCTTATCACAACTTATAGCTCGTTCACATCTCACCAGCGCACTTGGATCGGCGTTCGTAGATCGACTGGTAAAGGCTGTATTTCAAAGATTGGATTCCGAGCTTTGGCTATCTTTCTCTGCCTGTGAGAAAATGAGATCTCAGATGGGCTGATCTTGAATCTCCCCCGTATGACGTCATACGGGGGAAAGGTTACCTCCCCTTTCTCTGCTTTGCCCGCCCATGAGAAAACGAGCTAGCAAGTACGAACGCGCACGCGCGATTTGAGTTTTTCCTAGAGAAATATCATGGGGTGTGAACTAGGGGTGGTGAAAAAAAATCGATTATTGATTAATCGCGAGTATGTTATGGACGAGTATGAATCGATTATTACATTTTCAAAAATCGATTTTTTATTATAAAAAAAAAAAATTTGCATTACTTTATTTTGTAAAAAATGTTATACCGGAAGTTGATCGTCACGAACGCACCCAGTTCCAGTTAGCAAGCGCGTCGTGTAACGGCAGCCAGAGCGAGTGAGAGCAGGTGTTCCGGAGACACACTGGCTGCGTGGCGGCGTCTCAGCTGCGTGGTGTGTCCGTTTTTATTTCGGCTCCCATGTTAACAGGTTAGAGCTTGCACACTGCCTGCATGAGCCGCGCGGAAAACGCGTGCATGCTAGAAATAGAACCGACGCCTATTTTTCACGCGACACGCAAGCGTGTTGGAAGCGTTTCCAGGCAAAATAGAATAGGAAACGATGTTTATGTCATTTTGTACACGAATACATATTAATAAATTACATTTTGATGTTTGAAAGTCTAGGTTTTGATATAAATTCAGATATCAATGTAATTTAAACAAATAATAATAATAATTATCGATTTTCAAATATTGCCATTATTTTTGCCTATATACAAATTTATGTCATTTTTATTTTTTTAAAAATCGAGTCCTGGTGTTCACTACAGAGGTCATAGCATAACATATGAATAAAATATCTCTTTTTTTTTTCATTTGTTTCTTATGCTCTTAACAATGTGATTACATGAAGAAGAAAAACAACTTTTGAAAAAAACGTTCTGGGCCTCAGGAGGATATAAAGATAATAGGCTACAATAACAACATAGTGTGTCTTCTGAGTGACGGTCCACCATCAGGCTAAATATAGGCTCTTTAAAGCTACACAAAATTTGTAAATGTTATTGAAATAAACAGACAGCCCACTTCCCTATTTTTCGGATTTTGGAAGATGTGTGATAACAGTTGAAATTGTTGTCATAAAGGCAAGAGGCAAGAGTTGAAATTGTTGTAGTAAGGATTAACACACCGCTAACCCAAATGTAGACTGTCCCTCTATGTCACCTAGCAAACGCCACGCTCACGCCACGCAGCCAGTCTGTCTCCGGCCTAACGAGCGTTGCTTGCTACAACACCTTGTCTTTCTAGAAGAAAATTGTCCAATTTCTACAGTATGTTGGTTCTGATCTACTTCCTAAAGGAAATAAGCCTTTCATTTATTTGTTATTGTTTAGTTCAACTTGATGAGTCACAACACAATGTGATGTATTCATTTCTGTGTTCTACAGAACATAAGCTACATAACATACAAATAATTCTGAAGTTATAACTACACGACACAGAAAGTGCTTTGAGTTGTTGTTACTCAATGAAAGAGTTAAGTAATTCAGCAGCTGACTTTTTTTAATACTGCAAACACTTTGTGGTGTATTTTCATTTACTGTTGTGAAATGGAAAATCAATAATCGCTAATCGAGAATCGTTAATAATAGAAAATCGACTGTAATCGAATCGGGACTTCAATAATCGTAATCGAATCGAATCGGGAAATCAGACAGATTAACCACCCCTAGTGTGAACGAGCGAAGCACAACAGTTGCTCAATAATTGGATGCACAAATGATCACCGAAGTATTGTTTACTTCCTTCATCCAATCCCCAGAAGGATCAATGGATTAATTTCATTTACTCTGGAAATGCACCGACACAACGCACCAAAGTTTGGCATGTCTGCGCCAAACATTTCACAGACGACTGTTTCCACAACATGGGTCAATTCAGAGCTGGGAATGCTGAACGTCTGAAACTAAAGTCTGGATCAGTACCAACTCTCTTTGGCTCATCTAACGACGTTACAAACCTCGGACAAGTCAGTCAACTAATGATCGAGCCAAGCAACACTTTCTGATGTGTAATTGTTCAAGTTCAGACGGGTAATCTTTCTCTCAAATTCGTTCAATACTGTTTATGCATCAGTAAGTCAAGCCAGTGACTAAAATATCAACTTCACATCGTTTATTTTAGTAGGATGAAAATAATCTTATTTAAATTGTGAATAAATTATATACAGAAAGCGATCAAAGAACAATCTTTCCATACAACGCGAGTTTATCTGGACACTTGCCAAACTCGTTATGAAATCAATGACGCACGTTACACTGCACAACGAAGCTCTTACTGTATTTACAGCATCGTGTTTGCATTGGTGAAAGCATTAGAGAGAGTGTAGAAACTGCGTTACAATGATAAGATCTTCATTCTCGCGATCAACAGACTGTCATCTGCTTGCTCAATGCTCATCACGGCAACATTTTATGTGATGGGAATAGATCTAAATACTTTAAAAACTTCTCACGATTCGTTAATCTCGATAGCTGTAATAGTAAACGCGTATAATAGCTGTAATAGTATTCGAGAGAGTTTCACATGTAGTACATAGCTATTTCATATGCAAGCATGTCAGCCAATCACAGCAGAGGCCGGTTACACACAGCAGACACGCCCCTTCAAACAGAGCGTTCAAATCAGAGGCTAAAATTAGGCTAGGAAAAATGCCTTTTATTTCGAAATTATGACTATTTTTGATCTAAAAAACATACTAACATTATAGGGGCAACCCAGGAAACATTATAAAATAATAAAATAACCCCATGTCAGGGGACCTTTAAGACACTTAACCTTGGGTTATTCCAGGAGCACCGAACCTGTAATTTCTGTATTAAAAGCTTTGGCTAAATGACGACTTGGTGAATTACTGAGTGGACATCATTGTTAGAGGTAAAAAAACACTGACCAAAATAATCCTTAGAACGGCTTAATAGTTCAGATCATTGTTTGAGCTCCACATTTATAGTCAAATGCCAACTAAACTTTAGATTATTTTAGCAATTGATTTTTATCAAAGGGTTTGTAGATTGCTGACAGTAATGATTCCAGACAGTATTCAGCTTTATTCAAATAGCAGTATTCAAATCTACTGTCCATTTATTTCAGAGACATTCCCCCTGGAATAGGGGTTAGTGTCTTGTGATTTGTCAGCTGATCAGTCATATAAAAGTTCATGGATCATCTCTTCTGGGGTTCAGACTCACAAACTTTAATGTAGCTCTTTAACCCCTAATCTATACCACTCCATAGTCCCCTGATAACTATTTGGAGTATGCCATATCTGTTTCTTCACTCTCTAGATGGCAAGTCAGGACTTATTGTGATGGGAGTAATAAGCTGAGCTTTTGGTGTGCTGCTTCATGTTTTAAAGGAGTCATAATGTGCAATTTTCACTTTTCCATGAGAATCAATGTATGTTATGATTGACTAACGATTATACATTGGCCGGGATGCCGATATTCAAAAGTGAAGCGTTTGTTTACCCCAGGGTTCTTAAACTAGCCAACGTGCACGCGCACTCAAATACGAGATTTCAATTTCTCCCCCGGCTTGACGTCAAGACGGGGCCGGATATACCATATATGTACACCGCAGAGGAGGCCCGCCCTGCCCCTCTCCCCCTCATATTCAGACAAGAAAGATGCAGAAACGTAGTGCACACGTGAGTTGCTCTGTGGTTGACTGTCATAATCCACATTCTAATGTTTTTTCTTTACCCAAAACTGACCAAACTACAAGGGACAAGTGGATGAAATTTATTTTTAATGACGCTGTTCCAACAACCATCTCAACTTGCTCAACGTTAGGTGCTGCGCTAAACATTTCACAAAAGAATCTTTTACAAATTTGGGGCAATATCAGGCGAAGTTGGCATCGAAGCTAAGTTTGGAAAAAGGTGCCATTCCAACAATCAGGGACTTGCCTGAATTTGAAACGGTAAGACTGTGATTTTATTACTATATTTTGTGTAACAAACAGCAACTACTAATGCGGTTAATGTATGTGATGTAAACACGGGGAATGGACTCTACGAATGCTAGCCACATCTTTCCACTTTGTTTTACACTACAGTAACGTTAGCTATTATTTAATATAATCGTATATAATATAACAATGACAACATATCATTGTATTGATTTTTTTATATAATAGATAAGGATAGATAAATTTAAAAAACAGTCAAGAATTAATAAACATAAAGAAAAACATAACGTTACATGTCTGCAGATGAAAATTATTAAATATCTAAAAAACCACAACGTCAAAAAAGGCAAAAACAACACATTATAGCAAACGTTAATCTCTATAACCACTGTAAACTGAAAATAAAGTAGACTACATCTCCGTTAATGTAATCTACATTAAATAAAAGCTAAACTTATGTGGGAGAAAATAGCGAAAAAACGTGTTAGCTCGTTACTGATGTTAATGTATGTCTCAGTCAAATAAATTGTCTTTACCATTCAGAGACATGTTGATGTAGACGTCCTTCAATTGACTGTTGTTCCTCTTCCGTTTCCAGCTCTGGTTCAGAGTCTGGCTCAAACATGAGGTACGGTTGAATCCCGTAGGTCGCGGCCAGGTCGGGTTCATTCACAATTTGCGCCATGATCTCTGTTTGGAATGATATGCTGAAGTTACCTGCGGTGTCAAGCCCCCTCCTTCCTGCCACCAATCAACGCGCCCCTCATTTGCATTATTAAAATGACCGTCCACGACAGCCAAAACCTCGCATCAGATCTCGCGAGACAATAATGCATTCAGAAATAAGGGTCAAACGAGCTCTGTGTTTATTTTTTTCCAATTTTTCTTTTTTAGAAGGGCATGAAATGACTATAATAGAGCGTGGGTATCAAAGTTAATACTACATTATGACTCCTTTAAAGGAGTCATAATGTGCAATTTTCACTTTTCCATGAGAATCAATGTATGTTATGATTGACTAACGATTATACATTGGCCGGGATGCCGATATTCAAAAGTGAAGCGTTTGTTTACCCCAGGGTTCTTAAACTAGCCAACGTGCACGCGCACTCAAATACGAGATTTCAATTTCTCCCCCGGCTTGACGTCAAGACGGGGCCGGATATACCATATATGTACACCGCAGAGGAGGCCCGCCCTGCCCCTCTCCCCCTCATATTCAGACAAGAAAGATGCAGAAACGTAGTGCACACGTGAGTTGCTCTGTGGTTGACTGTCATAATCCACATTCTAATGTTTTTTCTTTACCCAAAACTGACCAAACTACAAGGGACAAGTGGATGAAATTTATTTTTAATGACGCTGTTCCAACAACCATCTCAACTTGCTCAACGTTAGGTGCTGCGCTAAACATTTCACAAAAGAATCTTTTACAAATTTGGGGCAATATCAGGCGAAGTTGGCATCGAAGCTAAGTTTGGAAAAAGGTGCCATTCCAACAATCAGGGACTTGCCTGAATTTGAAACGGTAAGACTGTGATTTTATTACTATATTTTGTGTAACAAACAGCAACTACTAATGCGGTTAATGTATGTGATGTAAACACGGGGAATGGACTCTACGAATGCTAGCCACATCTTTCCACTTTGTTTTACACTACAGTAACGTTAGCTATTATTTAATATAATCGTATATAATATAACAATGACAACATATCATTGTATTGATTTTTTTATATAATAGATAAGGATAGATAAATTTAAAAAACAGTCAAGAATTAATAAACATAAAGAAAAACATAACGTTACATGTCTGCAGATGAAAATTATTAAATATCTAAAAAACCACAACGTCAAAAAAGGCAAAAACAACACATTATAGCAAACGTTAATCTCTATAACCACTGTAAACTGAAAATAAAGTAGACTACATCTCCGTTAATGTAATCTACATTAAATAAAAGCTAAACTTATGTGGGAGAAAATAGCGAAAAAACGTGTTAGCTCGTTACTGATGTTAATGTATGTCTCAGTCAAATAAATTGTCTTTACCATTCAGAGACATGTTGATGTAGACGTCCTTCAATTGACTGTTGTTCCTCTTCCGTTTCCAGCTCTGGTTCAGAGTCTGGCTCAAACATGAGGTACGGTTGAATCCCGTAGGTCGCGGCCAGGTCGGGTTCATTCACAATTTGCGCCATGATCTCTGTTTGGAATGATATGCTGAAGTTACCTGCGGTGTCAAGCCCCCTCCTTCCTGCCACCAATCAACGCGCCCCTCATTTGCATTATTAAAATGACCGTCCACGACAGCCAAAACCTCGCATCAGATCTCGCGAGACAATAATGCATTCAGAAATAAGGGTCAAACGAGCTCTGTGTTTATTTTTTTCCAATTTTTCTTTTTTAGAAGGGCATGAAATGACTATAATAGAGCGTGGGTATCAAAGTTAATACTACATTATGACTCCTTTAACTGAATTGCACCATGAGGGATTTCTCAATACAGCTTATTGGGGCTGCAGAACAGCTGGGTATTTTGCCCTGTGCCACAAACAAGGTGCCAAATGAATTTGTTACAAACTAGACAAACAAGTAAGCCTAATGAGGATAATAGGCCCATGTCTAATTCAAGGTTGCAGTTGTGGATCAAATTTGAAATTGCTGATGACTCGTTGATTTTGTTAGGTCATTAGCAATGTTAATTTATAAAACTGAGAGTGGAATTGATGAATGTGTATGATATGGGGATGAGTTTGTATCCTGGTATCCCAATTTTCATGTCACTATTCATTCTAATATTGTTTAAAGACAGATATTTATTTGCCATTTCCCATTCCCTCTATTTTGTTTTTACCTGGAGGATAAAATGCTACAAAAAGTATATTTTTTTTAAACTTTTTATTTTGTTTAGCCTTATTATTCATACCTGCATTCATCTTTTTTTTTAAGTAAATGCATATACATTAAAAAAATCTGTTTGCCACACTTAACCACTTTTTCCATTGGCAAGTTTCTCATTTAACTGGAGTTAACTAGTGCTATACTCTTACTCTCTGTTCAAAATTGTGCTATTTTCATTGCCACGCAAAAAATTCACTCATGAATTGAGATTCCTATACTAGCTGTCAGCTGCATAGTTTGCAGTCTTAATCGATTTTGTCTATGTAATGTGAAAGTGAAAGAGAATGGGTAATGCCCACACAGAACTGAGCTACTTGTGGAATAGGAGTGGTCTGACAGTCACAGCACTGACTTTCTTTTTTGAATATACACAGACAAATCCTTTTCTGTAATAATTTTGTAAAAATCTGTTTGTTTTTTTTAGGAATGTATTTTCAGGTCAGAGACTATGTCTTTGGCTGTGAGGAATGTCAACGCAGTCAGTCTGAGAGATCAGTGGTAAGAATGGCTTTTTAAACATATTTATCCCAGTATTCATCTTAGTCAAGAAGATTACTGTTTTGACTTTATCTTACTTTCACTTTGTCTATGTCTCTAGTGTTCTGATGTGGGACTTATCTCCAGGATGGTGGAATCACATAGTCATCAAGTCTTAACCAAACTCAATAGCCAACGGGAAGCAGGGCTCTTCTGTGACATCACGCTGAAAACTGGTGATGGCCAGTGTTTCGTCGCCCACAAAGCAGTCCTTGCTGCGGTGAGCGAGTACTTCCAGGAGTTATTTACTGAAATGGACTCAGCCACTGATGCCCAGTCACATGTTGACCTCACAGGTATGGGTGCAGTATATATTCAAGTTAAACCAGTTTCAAAATAAGTGTTTGTTCACACTTGTATTCATTTAAAATGGGCAATATTGAAATTGTGGAGCATATTTTATTCATTAAGGTGAGCCATTGTAATCTTCTCTGATTATGCTTTTGGTTGTTTAAAGTTGACTTGTTACTGGGTTCCCACAGTCATAGGAAACCTTGAATAATAGGGAATGTTAAAATTGTGATTTCCAGGACTGGATTCATAGGAAAGAATATATTTTCATGGAATTTTCTGTACTAATTATACAAAATATACTAATATAATGTATTGTTAATCTCATTCCAGCAGCAGATCCTTAACCTTTAGACTGTCATTATCCTATTTCAACACACTTATATCTTTTAATGTATCCTTCAGGGCATTAATCAATTATCATTTATGGTTCCTCATATAGATTTCAGTGAGCAGAGCCTGCTTGCTTTACTGGAGTTCTCTTACACTTCCACCCTCAATCTGAATCTGGACATCTTGACGGAGGTTTGTGCCATGGCCCGCCATCTACGCATGTGGCCTGCCCTTGAGGCTTGCTCGGCTATCAAAAGGGAGCGAGAGACTTGTCAGTTACATTCCAGAATGCACAGTACTCCTGGTGAACCAAATAAATCAATACCTGGACCTTTCAGGAGAGACCACTCCTCAGCTTCAGGAGGGAAAGTGGGACTCAAAAGGAAGAGAGAGGATAAGGAAGGAGAAGGCTCTGGGTCTTCCTGGAACATCCAAGCACAGTACAGTGAGCAGATTGTTAATAAGGTGACAGATGAACCTGAAACAGAAACCTCAAATCCTCAGTTCCTGTCCAGTTTTCAGGTTGAGGAAAATGGCTTTCCATGCAGCCCAAATCGCAGAATGAAGCTCATGGACTTTAAATCTCCATCCTGCAAGAAAAAAACGTCCTCCCACCCCACATCTTCGGTCATCTCAACATCTCCTTGCACCTCTACTCGTTCTTCCTCTCCATCACGCCGTCTGCTTCGTTCTTCACCTGGCGCTGCACTTGCTCTGCGCAGACTCCTCCCCAAAATTGACCTCTCCACTAAGAGAAAGAGGAAGTCCTCTTCTTACCGGGCATACAAGCCCCAGTGTGAATTCTCAGTGACTCCATCCCAATCTCAGGCAATTTCTTTGACCCATGATACCTCAGTAAAGGTAAAGGAGGAGTATGTGGAAGAGAAGGTATGTAACAAAGTCCCTCAGGATGAGGTGCATAGCCCCCGTGCTCAGGAGAAATACCGTCTTCTTAGCTTCCTTGGCTTGCAGAGGAAATCCTTGGTGCCTGGTCCAGAAGAACTCTCTGGTTGGGGGCAGAAAAAACGACTTAGGAAGTTAAAAGTCAGTGATTATTCACTCACAGCCCGCCGAAAACCTCGTGCACAAGGCGTCCCATTGGGATTCGGAACCAGTTTAGGGGTGCTTGCTGCCGTTAGTCCTTCTCTGTCTCTCTGTGACATGAGCAGAATGGACTTGCTGAACAGACCAGTGAAAGTAGAACTCCAAGAATCTTGGAACCAAGAAAGGTCCAAAAGGAAAAGGCATGATCCTGTGGAGCCAATTGTTAGAGCTACACGTAGCAGGTCATTGCTGCACACAGACTCCAGTGCAATCGATCGAACGCTCAGACGTCACCACAAAAATCAAGATAAAACACCTTCCCAACCTGCTCGAAGAGGTAGAGTACCAGCACACAATGCATCTCACCCTTCAAAAAGCACTATGCTCAGGATAAAACAAGAATCTTCGGACAGTGCCATCCTGCAACCTATTCACCGTCGCAATACTGTCTGCAGCCCCCAGGCAACTCCTCCTAAAGCACCAGGACGTAGGGGTCGACCACCAGCAGATCGCACAGTAAGGGTAGCCACAACAAATTCACAACACACAAAGCGGCACAAACCTGGGCGTCCCCCAACAGTCAAACCTAAGAGTTCAAAACAAATAGAAAGCAAAACAAAATGCAGCCATGCTACAGGAATTCCACAAGCAAAGCACAGCAGAACTGAAAGAGGAACACAGGTGAAGGAGAACAGAAAAATGAAGGAACATTCAAAAAGAAAGGACAGTCCTGAAGTTCAGTATGCCGTCATGAACTGGGATGCTTCCAACCATCAGCATCTTCACAGCCATCCCCTTTACAAAACGATAAAGGAAGAGCCAGCTGACCCGTTGCCCTTAACCCAGCCATTCCCAACCAGTGATTCCTCAGACCTGGGCAAGCGTCAGAGCAAACCACCCGTCAAATTGTTGGATCAAGGCTTCCTCTTTGGGTTCTGTCGGCAGCCAAGTGGCATCAAACGGGAGGAGGAGAGCATGGACATCTACCTGACTCGGTCTCTCTCTCATGGAGGTAGTTCCCATTGCGATTCATCACCTGACATGGGGAAAAGAGATCGGGTGAGGGCCAGGATTATGCCAGATCGGACTGGTCTAAATGGGCCTCACTGGTCAGGACTTGGAAACAGGCACTCACCTTTTTCCCAAAGAATTGCTATTCAAGTGAAGACAGAGAAGGATGAAAGCAGTGTGTCCCAAGGGTCACGGGTTACCCGATTTTCTAGACGCCCCCAAGTCAGCAAGAGGAGCTGTAAAGTCAAGAAAGAACCTACAAAGACAAAGGTGATAAAAGTTTTTCTTATGCTAGCATTTGGTGATGTTTATTCTTATGACAAAGGCCTGTTACGTAACTGTTTTGTAAACTTGTATGCAGTCTTGGTTGGGGAAGTAGTACTCAAATGTCAATCGTTGAAAAGAATGAAACTAAATACTAAATTTTATCTGGTAATAAACATAAAATGACACTTGCCAAAATTACAAAAAAACCATATTTATCTGTTTTGTCTTCATAGAATGTAAATAAGCTGCTTCCTCTGAGCAGCCGCCGTTCCATCCTACTGGAATCCATCCGAAGGGCACGTCTGAAACAGCAGAAGAGTCCTCACGGTCAGGCCTCCAGTGGAGCACATGCTTGCCTGCAGTGCAGAGCCACCTACAGGGACTGTGATGCCCTTATTATGCACCGGATCAAGCACATTGAAGGCAAACACTGGCCCTGCCCGGTATGTATCATGTCTCCTGAGATCCTGAAGGTGCTCCCTTCCCAGCAATGTGCCTGTCTACTGTACAAAGCTATAATAAAAGGTGGGGTAGATCTGATTAATTGCCCTTATTCTAAAAAAAGTACCATCAGAGCTGTGACAAAGCGGTTTGCACGTCCAGCGTATTGACTGAGCAGGGCAGCTTTGAATCTGGCTCGCAACATTTCTTAATTCCATTTTTTTCTTGGTCACATCATTTCAGTCTACTCTTTGCTTAATAAAATTGACAAAAGACCACAATAAAAAAGCACCACAGTCATTTAACAGTTTTCCTATCCCACTCTGGCATTGTACTTCTATATCTGGTTTCTTCCTATTTTCACATTTAATTCTCTCTTGCAGTTGTGCAGCAAGTCTTTCTTCAGACAGAAAAATGTGAGGAATCACATAAAGACACATAATCCCAAGCTCTACAAATGCCACCAGTGCATTGCTGCTCAGTGAGGTCAGTCTGTAATATGCAGACATTTCTATATTTCTGTTGATTTCCATTGTTTGTTTGTTTTTATGAGTATTTTAATTTGTCTTAAAATTTTAGGTGAAAAGCCACAGGAATAAATGAAGAGGAGCAAAGCTTTGTTTCTTTAAATATTAACGCTGTAAATACCAAGGGTCTGTGATGTAAGACAATGAGGTTGAATTTATTAATGTAAATAATGTAATGATGGTTTAAATGGTCCTTTTCCTCACAATAATTGTTGTTATTTAAGTTACTAAGCTGAGGTTGCTTTGCAATTAATACAGATGTTAAACCAGAACTTGAACCCATGGTGTTTTTCTCAGGGGGGCAGAGCCTGATGGTCAAGGTGATATATGTATAATGAGAATTGTGTAGAATGCTTTAAATTTATTACTAATGTAATTACTACAGTTGTTATTTCTATTGTTATTATGATTATTTTTTTTATAAATGGCATAATCTTGAGTGCACTTAATGTTAGCTTTGTTTTGAAACCTAAGAAAGATGCGATGGACTGGGATGTACTTGAATGATGGAGTGGAGCCAGTGGACTGCCCTAAATGTGTGGTTGTCTGGCAATGTTTTAGAAAAAACTATTAGTCAGGAATTTTTAAATGAAGGTTGGGTAAATGGAGTTAAGAGATATTGTAGAAATCACAAAATGGTTAACCTGCATTGGTGAAATGCCATTTTTTGGGTATATACAATTTTGTGAAAACATTTGTTTGACTACAGCTTTTCAAAATGAGACAGTGACTGTATCTTTTAAATAAGGGAATCCCAAAATGTCTAATGTGATTTGTTTTCTCCTTCCCTCTCTCCTTTGATAATTCCTTGTCTGAATTTTTAATGCATATCCTTCTTTAACATACAATGCAATGGACTTTAATGAAGAAGTTTTAAATGTTGAGGTGTTTTGTCTGAAAACACAAATTTAAAATGTAGAACGACCAAATAGCCATATAAATAAATTTTGCATTTTAAAGTTTACACTTTTCTTCATGTGTGCTTTTTCAGGTATTTTGGTTTGTTACACTAGTGAATGCACAAAGCAAAAATCTATAAAATGTAGAACATGTTTTTTTTTATTATATCACAATTTAATATGCATATCAGTAGTGAGTATGTAAGAAAAGTTTCACCCTATTGACTTGCATATCACCTTGAACAGCACTTAAATTGATGTTAAAACATCAAATGTCATTGTTAAAAGAATGTGAGGTTGCAGCAAAATCTGTAGCAGTTTCAGATGACTGAAATGAAGGCACCTACTGAAGATATTACACACAAACACCCGTTTGAATAGTCACACACATTATCAATATTTTTGCTGTGAAATGTATGCTAAATATTACGACAGCCTGTGAATGAATTTGTTTACCAACTTGTACACTGCAGAAAGATAAACATTTTCTCATTTGTTACATTCGGTCATGATCCATTTCCTTTAAAAGAACGGACATGACAGAATTTAAACATAAGACTTCTGATACTGCTCTTTTGTTATTATAAACACTTGAATCCATGTAGAAGAGACCCGAGCTCCAGAGGATTCTACAGCCCAGAACCAAACATTTGTTTTTTTGGGTCAAAGTCCAGAGTTGAGAGTTAGTGAGAGTTCAGACTTTGGGATGGTCATCTGCACTGTTGCAGAGAGCATGGTAAGAATCATCAGGTAGAGTGTGAACAGCCATTGCCGCCTTAAATTCGTGCAGTGGGCAGTAGACATCACTGCAGCCTGGGATTTTTTGGTCCTGTAGGTATAATCAATAACAGCTTCAAATGTGGATGGATAGACAACACAAAAAGACCAAGCCAGATTTACAAGTAAAGCAAAGAAATGCTTAATTACAAGCAACAAGTTATTGCAAATGTACAGTGTTTTAATGACAATGCTATTCAAAATAAATGCTGTTCTTCCTATTCATCAAAGTATCCTTAAAATGTATCACAGTTTCGGTAACACTTTACAATAAGGTTCATTTATTAAACATTAGTTAATGTATTATCTAACATGAACTAACCATGAGCAACACATTTGTTACTGTATTTGTTAATCTTTGTTAACGTTAGTTAATACAAATCCAGCTGTTCATTGTTTGTTCATGTTAGTTCACAGTGCATTAACTAATGTTAACAAGATTTGAATAAAGTATTAGTAAATGTTGAAATTAAGATTAACAAATGCTGAAAAAGTATTGTTCATTCTTAGTTAATGTTAACTAATGTAGTTAACTAATGAACCTTATTGTAAAGTGTTTCCACAAAAAATGTTTTCAACATTGATAAGAAATATGCACCAAATCAACAGGATCATTTGACACTGAAGACGAGTAATGACTGCTGAAAATTCAACTTTGCCATCACAGGAATACATTATATTTTAAAGTTATTAAAACAGAAAACAGTTACTTTAAATTGTTATAATGCTTGACAATATTACTGTTTTACTGTATTTGTAATCAAATAAATACAGCCTTGATGAACATAAGAGACTTCTTTCAAAAAATCATACCAACCTCAAGCTTTTAAAACTTATTAAAATGCTTTTAAAAAAGCATTTTACCTCCTGATTATTACTGTGTGAATGGTCTTACCTGGCCAATGTAAGATACTTTAACATAGTGCTGGTTAGTCTGACGGTGCTGGTACAGCTCCAGTGTGATGTCAGCTGCATACGGTGGCCATTTCATGTCAAAAACCCCCAAAGCCATGAGACATGGCATCAGGGTGGTGTCATGCACAGAGTACAGGAACAACTTTCTGTATCAACAACAAAAAAACAGCAAAAGATCTTGTTTTCAAGAGGACTTTTACACACGTGATCTCTGAGTTTGACCACTGTGAGGCAGCACCTCTCAAGTTTTGTAACTGACATTTACTGTCTGGAAATAGCAGGTAGAGAAAGTTTTGGACACTTAAGCTTTAATGTCATTGCATTGCAAGTTTAATTTTTAAATATGGATTGCAGGTGTTTTAACGAAAACATTAAAAGAAGTCAAGTGATAAAAGAAAAGATAAGCTGTTCAAAATGAAGACACCTGTCTGGATTAGAAGTTGTCCCTTGAATTTTGTCCTCAATGTTGGTTAGAAGTATGTGGAAAAGAGGACCCACGCACATCTGTAAATTCTGCCTGAGGACAAACAAAAGCAAATAAACATTTACAGAGACCTTAAACCATAAGCAACTTCTTCATACATTCTCTTCTCAAGAATCTACAGCAGGATTCATTGGCCCCTCACCTCTTACTGGGCTCATAGATATGACAGATCATATCTACAGCTCTCTGCTCTACGATACTCCTCCAGTGCTCTAGAGCTGTAGGAAGCGGCAGGCCATGGGTCTAGGATCAATAATATAACAGTACCGTATTTGAGAAACAAAGCCAAATGCAGATGCATCTGTAGAATGTATCAGCAGGGGGCACTTTACCTCTCTGGCCACCATGTCATCTCTTATGAGGATGAAGTCGATATGTTGATGAGGATCAACACCCAAGGAGCTCTGGATGCTCTGGAGGTCTGCAGCAATGTCAGGAAGCGTGGATGATTGTGCCCAACGATGACTACATTTGATGCACCACAGTCAATCACAGACACATGATGTTAAACCAGTCACAAACCAACATTGGGCATTTACACTACTATTCAAAAGTTTGGGGTCAGGAGAAGTTTTTTTTTTTTTTTTAAGAAATTTTTATTTTTATTTAGCTAGCATGATTGATGAAAAGTGACAGTAAAGACATCATTTTACAAAAGACTTCTATTTCAAATAAATGCTGTCCGTTTGAACTCAATTAATCAAAGAATCAGTTTCCACAAATATTAAGAAGCACAACTGATGTTCAACTGAGCAGCAAATCAGAATATTAGCATGATTTCTGGAGGATCATGTGACACTGAAGACTGGAGTAATGATGCTGAAAATTCAGTTTTGCCACCGCAGGAATAAATTTGAATTCATTTTAAAACATAAAACAGTTACTTTAAATTGTAATATCACAATATTATTGTTGTACTATACTTTTGATCAAATAAATGCAGCCTTGGTGAACATAAAAGACTTCTTTCAAAAACATAAACAAATCTTACCAACCCCAAACTTCTGGACGGTAGAGTATTTCAACAAAGCAAAGGTCTAATGTTTTCTGATAATAAAGTATATTGTTATTATTAGATTATTTTTTAACAAAATAAAAGTACAAACCTCAATAAATAAACAAATAATTAAAGAAAATAAAGAAGGTTAAATTATATTTAGGAACATTTAGGAATAAGTACTTCTTCAAATTCTTGGAATTTGAATCATTTTTTAATTTAAATGTATTTTATTATTATTATTATCATTATAATTATTGCCCAACTAATAATAATATTTCCCAATTAACTTTCCATTGTGAGCTATAATTCAGTATGAATGGTTATATGAAGTTTGTTTATTATCATCATTATTATTATCAAAATAAAGCAGGTTTTACCCCATATGCAGCTTGAGCAGCTTGCATCCATGATAGTTGGGATAGAGGACTTCTTTCTCTGCCTTATCAGTGAGGATGGGCACAACACCTTAGAGTGGGAGAAAATCAAACACGGAAAGGCAAACACAGGAGTATGTAAAGCTCATCTCATCCATTACTCAAGCAAACCACACAAAAAAGCGTAGCTGAGCTGCCACCTTACCTGCTTGTTCCTGTTGGAACAGTCCTGCCACCAAACACTTAGCAGACTCAATGGTGCGTACAATGTTGGTAGAGCGAATGCTGTAAATCAATGACAGATAGTCCCTCTTACTCATTTAGCTTAATGCAATTCAGAGCCATAAACATATTCATAATTTATTACATTTTTTAGTCTATTAGTTAATGTTAGTTAATCCTTTTACTAACCATGAGCAATTCATTTGTTACAGTATTTATTACTTTGTTAATGTTAATACAAATACAACTTTTCATTGTTAGTTCATGTAAGCTCAGAGCCATTAAATAATATGAATAGATTAAATTTTTTATTTTAATATTTAATTAAAGTTAAAGTTTAAAAATTAAAGTTTGTTAATTAATGTAGTTAACTAATGTTAACAAATGAAACCTTACTGTAAAGTGTTACTGTTTTTTTCTCCTCAATATGATACAATTTAAGGTGTCATTTTTGTCAGTAGCACAAATAGTGCCAAACAATATAAATATTTCAATAAAGAATCGTCAATAGCACTCACTAAACTTCTTTAGGGTTGAAAGAAGGTGTAAGAAAGGGCTCTTCCTGTATGTATTTCTTTCGTAACTTCACTCCAAGATCGTACAGCTGTTGCATGCCCACCGTGGTCAGCTGACCTGGATAAGTTCCACCCTATGGAAGCAGGAGCCAAAGTCAGTGTCATTTTTTTTTTTTAATATGACAATCTGGCACAATTTCCATCTAAACATTTAGGTATGCTAATGTTTACATGATGTCTGACACTGCCATTTACCATCAATCCACTTCATTCCAAACATCCACTCTAAAACGCTACATCTCGGAAAATGACACTATATGCCCAAAACTATGTGGACATCCAAACAGTTTGCTGAGCATTTCATTTCAAAACCATTTGGTCTTTCATTTGCTACTCTTCATAGAAAGCTTTTATTATACGTTAGAATGTGCCTGCAGAAATTTGCTCCCATTCAGGTCTGAGCTTTGTTGCAGGTCAGTCAAGTTCTTCTACACCAGACTCAATAAACCTTTTTCTTTTTCTGACCTTGCTTTGTGCACAGGGGCATTGTCACGGTGGAGCAAAAAAGGACCCTCGCCAAACTGTTACCACAAAGCTGGATGCACACAATTCTCTAGAACAGGGATGGGCAACATCAGTCCTGGAGTGCTGCTGTCCTGCAGAATTAAGCTCCAACCCTGATAAAAGCTAACCTGCATGTCCTGTAGCCTTAGTGATCCTGAAGACATTGATTAGCTTGTTCAGGTGTGATTAGGCTTGGAGCTAAACTCTGCAGGACATTAGGACTCCAGGGCCGACATTGCCATCCCTGCTCTAGAATGTGAACATATGGAGTAGCATTAATATTTGCCTGCTCTGAACACACTAAAATAGCCAAACCTATTAACTAGAAAGATTTGTGGCCCTTTTTAAACTAATGTTACCATTCAGAAGGCAAACCATAAGCTGGACCCTTTCAAATCCTGTGTGCAAAACACAGTTTCCATTGTATAAGAAAGTGCCAGATATGCATAAACACAAACCCACCGTCAATATTTTGGCCCTGTAGCTGTCCTCCACAGGAGCTGGGGGTCTGGGTCCCCCCTTCAGGTCTGTAACCGTATAGTCTATTTCTGTGTGAGCGGGCGCTTCAAGTAGCTCAGGGACCCATTGTGCCTAGGGGTGCAGAAACCATGCGTCATTCTGGATATAATTGGCATCAACATGTAGACTATTACAGACATATGACAGTGCCACTGTCACTGAGTGAAAAAGCATGCTGTTAAGACTGATGCTGACAATGATTCTGAGACATTTAAGCAATTAAGAATAATGCCACATTTGTGCATTCTCTTCTCTTTTTTGTTCCACCTTCTTTTGCATTATTATTTTTATTATCTTTAAACTATTATTCCTATTATTCAAAAGTTTCATCTATGTTTAACATTATTGTTTTTTAAACCCCCCAAAAATAACTGATCACGCCACATTGCAACTTTGGGAATTGAAGTGACACTAATCAGCTTTCTTACCTCCAACACATCTGGTATAGATTTCAGCGGCGTCCTCGCCCCATGTCGGAATAAAACTTGAATTAATTTAAGCTCGTATGGAGAGGGTTCAGCCTTATTCTTTTGAAACCAAAACGTTGACCCGAGGGCCACTGAACCCATCAGACCCACACGTGCCCACATGATGCACCTGAAAGAGACATGAACACTTGACTTGACATTTTTGAGAAGTTGACATGTCCTGTGTTGTTATACATGCTACTCCAGAAAACTGAACAGCACTTTACATATTCTTTTCTAATAAATAATGCATATAGTTGTATAACCTCAATAGTTGAAAGACTATATGGAATGTTTTGTCTTCTAAAATTCATTGGTCACAACACAGGAGCATTTGAAACGAACTTAGAGAAGCCTAAAATGTGGTTAAAATCTTAAAGAAAGGTGACCACTTATGATATATAATATCAAATACATTTTAAACTAAAATGCTGTTGATGTTTTTAAATGTGGGGTTATGGTTAGAATGTGTCAACTACACTTGTGTCATACAGATCCGCTCAACTGCAATTGTTTTCTGCTTTACAGGTCGTATTTATACTTATTAATAACATTACATTTAATTTATCACGTTGAATACATTATTCTACATTGTATACAGCTGTAGGTTGCATATTTATTTTGTTTTTGTGTAATATATATAAATAGGCTATATCAAAACGTGTCAGCATTACATTTCCATAAGTGATTCAAACAGCAACTGTATCATTCAGTAATGCTGCTGCCTGTCATATCACCAAGTTTCATACGCTCTTGCAAACTGTCAAATATCATGCACTAGTTTAAATCTATTAAGTAAAGTAAAAACATGTAGGTGCACTAGAAAAAGTGCTTTTTAAATATCACCAACCTGAAGGTTTCAGACGCGGCAAGTTAATTCCACTGGTTTTGAATTGCACTCATTCCTTTCAGTTTCAGGAAGACTGAACGTTGCATTACACCGGCTAACGGTGAGGTGCATTCTGGGATATGCAGTTTCACAGTCTACCTATTTATTCTGAGAAACAGCAGAAACACAATGCTGTAAAACTACATTTCCCATACTTATCCATGCAGAAGTAATTTACTGGCGTAATGTTCCTATGCAGAACGACGTAACATACAACGTAGCATAACAAACAGCAAATCTATGTTGTGTCCAAATACTTTTTGGGGACAGTGTTGAAATGAAACTGTCTTAACACAACTAGCATGTATACAGGATGTAAAATATTACACAATCACACAGACATATTATAACATAGCCTACCGTAGTCAGAGGGATGACATTTCGTTATGTGGGTGCGAATAAGCCTGCCTGCTCCACAACAAGCCGATTAACGCCTACATAAAAAATAGCCTTACATTAAAAGGGCAAAAAAAAAAAAAATCCAAATAGTGTGCTGTATAGGCTACGGATGCTGTAATACCCGATTGGTTTGTAATTTTATAATGTGCACCAAAATAAAACCTCCATCAAGCATTTGTAATTAGTGGTAGGATACTTTATTGTGTAGGCTACTGCAGTGCAAACAGTTCAGAGGAAATGAGACACAGTGACTGCAATCATATGTGAGAAATAAAGTGAAATAAAGCATTAACTGTCAAAGAAAGATTCTCTAGACCAACTCTAATCATCTGCCATAAATTTAAGTCTTGTTTCTAGCTACTTGTGAAAATAAAAAAGACTACATCAGGAGACTGAACAATAGGCCTAATGTTAGAATAGTCAGTGAATTATTTTCTTGAATTCTGAAACCCTCTGGCAGATATTTTGAATGACCCTTTGTGAGACTATAGATTATTTGGAATAGGCCTACTTCACGTAGGTGTACATATTACAGACTATAGACTACAGACTGATCTATGAAAGTGCTAAAGTGATTAAAAAAAAAAACCATTTGAAGAATAACAATGATTGTCTTTGGGCTAGTAATGCCATTGCATATGCTAAATTCAAATGAATAATCTTTTAATAATCTGTTTGCCCTATAGCCTTCTTTCTCTTTTCTTTTTGATCTAAAGATGTGATTTTCCAAGACACTTTCATACCTATAGCAGTCAATATTGAGGATTTGGCATTAACAGGTTAATAAGGTTAATATATAATGCCTAACGTCAGTCGCTAGTGTGACTCTTGACATCAGGGGAGTGAGGTTTTACCTGCAGTGCTCTCATTAGCTGGTCTCCGTTACACTCACCCCCTAAACCTCACTCCCATCTGGGTCATGGCACCAATGTAACCCCTCCAATCCTATTCGCCCCCTCTCCGAGCAGGACTCGAACCAGCATCTTCTCCGGCATGGGAGGCAGGCACACTAAGGACACTAAAGACTGCAGTCCCTAACGTCAGTCACTAGTGCTCCTCTTGATATCAGGGGAGTGAGGTTTTACCTGCACAGCTCTCACTTGCTAGCCGCCGTTACACTCACCCCCTAAACCTCACTCCCATCCGGGTCACTGCACCAATGTAACCCCTCCGGTCATACTCACCAATTCACCTCTCACTAGCTGCCTCTGTTACATATACATATCCAGTGCTATCTTGTAAATATATTAACCTTAATGCCAAACTCCTAATCAAAATCATTGGAGAGTTATTGTGATATTAAATCTAAGTACAGCCTCATTACTGTAACAAATAACTCATGTGTTAATAATTCATACATATTTGCATCCCTGGTTGATTGCAATAAAATCTATAAAATAAGACACTTCATAGAATTCAGTGTTATTTATTTCACATATATTTCAGTAAATATGTAGCATACTCACATAATCTCTGTTCTGTAGTCATGTTATTGTTAATAAAATGTATAAACCTTTAAAAAAAATTCAAAGTGTTGTTTTTCTCCTTTTTTATTAAGATATGTTTTTAAGATATGTTTTAAGTGCATTTGTGCTTTTTTGGCTCAAAAACCATGTTTGATTGGAGTGTTTTGAATTACAGACCACAAAAACATTAATCATAAAATATGAACCTTATCACTGAGCAAAACAATCCAGTGCTATCTTGTAAATGTCACCAATTTATTTCAGTAGTCCTCTCATCCTCCATTCATCCATCCATCCATTCATTCGGTTATATCAACAGGCTTTTATTCAGGATCACTTGATCCCACCCTATAAAAATCTACATACACTTTAGCAATTACGACAACAGTTTCAATGAAACCATATTAAATGCTCTGATACAGATTCTCTCTCTGCATGTCTTCCTCTCATTATCCATTATCCTCTTATTCTTAGTGTTATTTAAGCCCAAATGAATGAAATATTCCATCTCATAGTACCAACACACAAGCATACTTATACGCACATAA
This sequence comes from Rhinichthys klamathensis goyatoka, assembly GCF_029890125.1. Lineage (NCBI taxonomy): Eukaryota > Metazoa > Chordata > Actinopteri > Cypriniformes > Leuciscidae > Rhinichthys > Rhinichthys klamathensis. The sequence continues at coordinate 950,351 of NW_026606706.1, forward strand.
ACATACACACCCCTCACATCTATCTCTCATCTTAAGGCTAGTTCACCCAGCTTCCCTTCTTCTGGGACATCCTGTAACCCAACCTACACGGCCAGATCACTTTGTTTGACCCGATTACTACTAGTACCACTGGTCTTGCTAAACCGGCGCTTGTCTCTGGAAAATCCTGGTTGGGAGGATGGCGTGGAGGGGGCGCTAGGTGTCATCTCACCCGGGACTCGAGCATCAGGGCTTCCGTAGCTCATCTGCAGGAAGTCCTCAGCAGGATCCAGGTCATCGTGGCTGTGATGATGCCGCTCGGTGGCCATGTTGACGGAGTTCTGCTGGTGGGCCAGGTGGTTTGTGAAAGGCTGGCAGGTTTGATGGATGTGATGAAGATGGTGAGAATGAAGATGTGGGGGTGATGTTGGACGTTGGCTTGTTGCTAGGCACTGGTTGAAATCTGGGGGTGGGGTGCAGGTGGAGGGACGTGGCTGAGCAGTCTCAGGCAGTTCCATCGGAATACTTGTCTTGCCAGGTTGGACAACAGAAACAACTTTGCTGTTTTTGCTTTTGACGTCATTAGCATGTTTGACGGCGTATTTTCTAAGACATTGCTTGCACTGTTTATATCCGAGGTAATACAGCTCTAGCACACTGAGGAGCAGTGAAACAGCTGCCACCACCAGCATGAACACAATGAAGACATTTTTCTCTGTTGGACGGGACATGTAACAGTTCACAGGGTTGGGGCAAGGTGACATGTTACAAGGATAAAGAGCATTCAGGAAGATGCCGTACATCATATACTGGATCACAATGAAGGTCACTTCCATGACCAAGCGTATTATAATACTCATGACGTATGTCTGCAGCAGCGCTCCCTTCAGGCGGAACTTTGTCTTTGTATATTCGGCTTTCTCTTTGTGTTCCAAATACTCCTTCTCTCCTCTTCCCTCCTCACCCTTCTCCTCTATCTCCCTCTGCTTCCGCTTCTCCTCCATGCGAACGATGTGCATGGCATGGCCCATGTAGATGAGGGATGGTGTTGATACGAAGACAATCTGCAGCACCCAGTAGCGGATATGGGCAATAGGGAAAGCTCGGTCATAACAGACGTTCGTGCAACCGGGTTGTAGTGTGTCGCACATGAAGTCGGACTGCTCATCGCCCCATGATGACTCTGCGGCCGTACCCAGAACAAGGATACGGAAGATGAACAGCACAGTTAACCAGACCTTCCCCACTGATGTGGAGTGCTCCTGCACCTCCTCTAGAAAATTACCCAAGAGACTCCAGTCCCCCATCACTCCACGGCAGCACTACTGAGGCAGAGAGAGAAAAGAGAGAGAGCAAATAAATACCAAAAATGAGATTGGCATCAAGATCAGTTTTAACATGTTGTCAAAAGACATGCATTTTCAGCTGTTTTGAAATGTATGATTATTACTGCTGAATATAATGAAAGGGGAGACTGAAGCTGCGTCCCAATTCAGAGGCTGCATCCTTCAAAGGCCGCATTCGAAGGTTGATTGCGTCACATCGGCGCGACGAAGGCTGTCCCAATTCGAAGGCCTCCAAATGCTTCCATCGTTTCCCGTGCAATGAAGGATACAACACCAACAGATGGATCCTTCGCGGCGTTGCCTTCCCCAGAATTCATTCAGGATTTTTTTAGAGAGAAATTTTCTAATTACACTTTTAAATGTATAAGTATTGGGTTTCCAGCTAAAATATCTAATGATACAAATGTAAAAAAAAAAAAAAAAAAAAAAAAGACCGTTAAAGTCTTATATTTTACTAAGATGCGATTATATATATAGTTTATACTCTTTATAAAGAAATGGACCATGGTGAACATATATAGACTTTAGTTTGTGAACCCTGTTTTGTTTAATATAACTATTAAAAAAGTCCAGTACAAACGTTACTGCCACTCATCAACGGCAGCTGTCACGGTTAGGTGACAATAACAGTCCTCTGTAGCCTAGACCGTCCGACCTTCGTGGCCTTCGGACACAGCCTCTGAATTGGGACACAGCTAATATCTCTTCAAAATGTATTTAGAAGGGTCGTAACAAGTTGATAAAGTTTACTTTTGTTTAAATCAATTTGCCAACTAATGTGCATAATTCAAATCCATATTGTAAAATGTATTATTGTTATTGTTCACGCGGTAGCCCAGTCTAGTTTTAATCACTGTACAAATCACAATGACATTAGAAGAGGCTCACAGCACAAAGGCGCCTAGTACTAAACTGACCAATCAGAATGCATTTTCATATGACGCAACCTCGTTTACTTCTTCTAAAATGATGAAGTCCAGCTCCCCCTATCTGAATGTAATTTGGGCCTAATGGGTGGAGCTGGAATATCCCACCACACCCTAACCCTGCCCATAACTCCATCCCTCCACCCATTTAGACGTCTAGAGAGGTGGCGCTGGACGTCATTTGACTCTGCAGTGAGCACCACTTGGAAAAAGGCACAATGGGATGAAGTGATATTTGTCTCTTTCCCAAAAAAAAAAAAAAAAACCAAACATGCTTTTTAGTATTTTAAAATAAGTTTAATTATATTGAATCAGTCTTGCCCTCGAAAACACAATATTATAATATTGTACAGCCAGTACAGGCATCTCCTTTAATGTTTTGTGTAGGCTAATATTGTTTTTTCCCTCTAGCAAGTCAGTTAGTTAGGTAGTTAGTTAAAAATGGTTTATACATGGTGATATTGTTCATGTACGTACTTGTTATTCAATATCAAAATAAATGTGTCTCCTTCTGCATATAACCAATCATTGTGAGAGAGGTAACCACAAGCCAATCAGCTTTTAGAATCATTGTAGTCCGTCATCAAGCCTCGTTGTGGTTTGCAAGATGAAGAGAAAAACTTTTTCGACTAGTCAATATATTGATGAAATCCAGATTATCGAAGAATCTCAGAACAAGTGAGACTGAACGACACATTTCCATGATTTCCCACAGTGAAGAAGGAGTGGAGGATGGACGCATGTGAGTAGATTTTAGATGGAATGTGGCCCTCCTTAGTCTGCAGATGGCGCTGCTCTGTTGGTTATTCCCTGATCCAAAAATCTATTTAATATGGTCCCCGTATAGGGGACGTATCAGATATTAAACCGATAATAAACAGATACTACACTTGATCTTAGCCATAAGGCCGAGGAGCGATATACAGCTTAGCATTGTGTTGTTGATTGGAGAGATTAATGCGTCAATCATTAATAAAGACTTTTTAATATCACTATTTTGGTGCAATAAATAGATCAAAATCAAACTGCCTGCAATCTTATACTGTTTCGATCTTCACATGCCTCTCCATAAATTCCCTCACAGCTCTAAGTGATCCCAACTCATTTCTAAACCCAAAACTTACGTCTTTTTTTGTTTTTGTGATGCACTTACATTTTTTCTAGAGGTTTCCCGATCTGTGTCATGTTATATTGTATATTTACAGTAGGGCCGGAGAGGGGAGCACCATGAACTTAAACACAGGGGTGACAGTTCTAATTTTAGTCTGGCCTGTCCCATTTTTTGGGTGGGATGGGAACAGTGGTCTTGGCAGGGTAGAGCAGGGCAATGTGATGCCAAGGGCCCTGAGAACTGCCCCTCTGAATGACCCTGTACAGGCCTAGATGGGTGATCATTTAACCACTCTGCAGCTGTCTCCCAACTACATCAGGTATGCCAGCCTTTGTGCTTCTGTTTTGTCCCTGTGTGAGTGATGTGTCTTTCAGGACACTGCAGGGACTAACTGAACTTCTCATCACAGAGACAAATCAAACGAGATGACAAGGGTCACTGTTCCTCTATGTGTAGTATGACAAATACTAATGTCATTTAAACAAAATAACAACAAGATATCCAGACAAATGCGACCAGCTGAGAAACCAGACTTTTTTTTTCTGTTTAGTACTTTTTAAAGGTGACATATTATGCCCCTTTTCATAAGATGTAATATAAATCTATGGTGTCTCCAGAATATATCTGTGAAATTTCAGCTCAAAATACCACCCAGATCATTTATTATAGCTTGTCAAATTTGCCCCTTTGTGGGCGAAAACGCTCAGTTTTTGTGTGTGTCACTTAAGAAAATGAGCTGTTGCTCCCCGCCTATGTTCAGAAGACGGCCGATCCTTTACACGAGCTTCGGATACATATAACAAAACACGCGAATAATCTCACTCATCCAAAATTTCAGAAATAACCACCAGTAGCGGAGTGCAGCCTTACAGAGAGACTCAGGAAGAGGTTGCAACTTTTAGACTGCACCTGAATGGATACATTTATGTTGTGGAGTTACATTGAATCATCTGTTTCTGGGCGACTTCCGTTGAAAATAAAATTAATCCACTGCTCTCTTGTCTCCTCTGAGGCTGGGACTCTGAATAGTGTTCTGTTCTCTTCTGTGCAGCCAACAACAGAGTGGGTTGCCATTGGGTTAAAACTGGTTACACTGTTGTTGCTTGCGAAAACCAAATGGTGGCTTTCATGGGTGGAAACGTGTAGATTAAGGGGCGGTAATATTATAATAAGTTCCCCTTCCTACGTCAGAAGGGGAGCGAAATTTGATCGGCCTATTTTTTGACATGCTTGCAGAGAAAGGCTTACCAAAACAAAGTTACTGGGTTGTCACTTTTCACGTTTTCTGGGTTAGTAGATGAACCGGCGACCCAATTAAACACGGAAAAAGTCTGATTTTCATGATATGTCCCCTTTAAGACTTTTTTCTGTATTTTTTATATTATTAAGTTATAAGGCCTGTTCACACCAAGGACGATAACTATGACGATAAAGATTTTCTCAAAATTGTTCTAAATATAAAAGAATAGCAGAGTCCACACCAGAACTATAACGATAACGGCACAGATAAACAATATCGTTGGAATCACTTTCAGAACAGATTTTTCACAGATAATGAATGATAAAAACGTTGACAGCCAATCAGATTTCATCCTGCTTTAAAGAGCTTGAGCATTTAAAGCAGCAGATGACAAAACTGCATGCAGTGCACGCCTAAAATAAACGGAACGATATCCTCCGCTGGTGTGAACGCTAATATAGTTATCATTATGTTTTTTGGTGTGAACGGGCCTAACTTTACATTTTAAGAAAAAATATTTATCATTTGCAGTTTATGAAGGTAAATGAATCACTTTTTTCAGTAACTGTTGAGTGAAAAGTATTTGGTAAAAAAAAAGCCACCATGTTATTATGACCAAAAAAGGCCAAAAAAAATTATCAAAACAACTTATTTTACCATTTATTTCCTCTTAAACTAAGTCGTTCCATCAGTTTTTAATAAAAAAGAATATTTATTTTAGATATTTTGAAAGCAAAAACAAACACTTTCAAGATATGCTTTTTATACTGTATATTCAATATTATTTAAATGAAGTAAATACTAGTAAAGAGTGAACTCCTTCAAAAGTTTCTTCCCTGTTCCTCTCAAAGGTGTCAAATGTGAATTCGGGTATCAGGCAGTATATTAATCTTAGACATTAACATTAACACTGTCCAGTGCTCTGTTTCCCAAAATAACATCAGTGAGCGCTGCCTCATTTCCGTAAATGCCACTCCAGTCCAGCCGCGTCAATCCGCCCTTAAATAAATCACTCTTAAATTCCAGTCATTCCGTAAAGCATCATGTATGTCTCTAAATTGATTTTGTTAATCCTAAATGAAATTCTAACAGCTTAAAAGTTGTTAAAGCAATGCAACAAGTGTGTATTGTGTCTTTTGCTGTGACACACACATTGATCTTTTCTCAGGTTCTCCACATGCCTGTTTTAGTTGTTTCTTTAGCGCCAGTTAAGGGTTCCTCTGAGAGGGGTTTCAGTTTAATGCTATTTACAGGATGTTGTCACTCGAATACCCATTAAACCTCAAATGTTTTATGAAGCACTATCTGCAGCCACACTAGAGAGTTACCTTTAAAGTTTATGTGTGTGTGGATTAGTATCTGACTGCCCTCTCACACCCATCCTGTACCAAACCCTATACCGGTCCTGATCTCCTGGACAAATATGGACTGACAGTTTGAATGGAGGCCCTCCTACTTTTTTAGCAGATGTAAAATAGTACAAATGTCTGATCTCCCATTAATGTTTAGTGAAAGTTAATCCAGAAACAATAAAGAGGGCACTAATAAAATGTATAATGTATAAAATGGGCTTTATTATTATTATTATTATGAATAATCTTACCCTCTTCTATAAAGCACTAGTCTGTTTTACAGATTGAGTTTCTTTTATACACGGACATTTGACAAATGTGCAATCTAGTTCATAAAGAAATGCATTTTTGTCCATGATGTTCGGTGTCGTGGATGCATGCAGTTTTTGCATTTATTAGTTTGTTTTAAAATCTAATCTAAAGTCTTTTCACATCAGATGCTTTGGAAATGACTGTCATTCAGTGACGTGAACTCAGCAAACCCGTGTGCTATGTTGTGTTGGCGAAATCCTTTCGGAATGGCATCGGTGGGAACGGAATCTTAGACATAAAAAAAAAACTGAAGAAAAAAACAGGAGGACGGAAATATCCATCTGATTCACACTGACTGGGCGATCTCTGTTGCCAGTGTGTGCTCTCTCTCCTTCTGTCTCTACATTTTCCTTTTTTTCCATCTTCCTTTTCTTCTTCTCTTAGGAAGCAATTTCAAACAATATGATTTCCTTTAGACTTGCTACTTTAAAGGAAACAAGTCTCTTAGGGTCTCCAAGTGCAAGGGTGTTTACTTTCCCAAAGAGAGCAAGAACGACACAAGATAAGAGTTCATTTGTGCTGATTATTTTTCATCTGGTTAATGCACAAAATCGTAAAACCCCAAAAGCTCTTATCATGAGGTATTATGAGAGGTCAAAGACTGCTGTATTTCTTGAAGGTAGCAAACAATGGACTTCAGTCCACACACACACATGAGTTTGTGAGATGAATGACAGACAGGAAGAACTTTCACCTGCTCTCATATGATTTTTTATTTGTAAAAGGAAAGACTTGACATTGGTCACTGACCACAAAGGTCATATATATATATATATACAGTACCGGTCAAAAGTCTGGAAACATTACTATTTTTAATGTTTTTGAAAGAAGTCTCTTATTTGATCAAAAATAAAGAAGAAACTGTAACATTGTGAAATATTATTACAATTTAAAATAATGGTTTTCTACTTTAATATACTTTAAAATATTATTTATTGCAAAGCTGAATTTTCAGCATCATTACTCCAGTCTTCAGTGTCATATGATCCTTCCGAAATCATTCTAATATGCTGATTTGATACTCAGTTATTATCAATGTTAGAAACAGTTGCTGCATAATATATTTTGGAACCTGAATACTTTTTTTCAGGATTCATTTATTCAAAATAGAAATCTTTTCTAACAATATAAATCTATTGTATATATCTATAAATTACTATTTTTTAAATCTAACACATTGTTGCTGTATGAAAGTATTAATTTCTTTCAAAAAAAGAAAAAAAAAAATTACTGACCCCAAACTTTTGAACGGTTGTGGATTTGGTTACAAAATATTTTTTTTCTTTTTTTAAAACTTCTTATTCATCAAAAAATCGTGAAAAAAGGTATCACAGGTTATATAAAAAAATATTAAGCAGCACAACTGTTTCCAACATTGATAATAAATCAGCATATTACAGTGATTTCTGAAAGATCATGTGACACTGAAGACTGGAGTATGCTGAAAATTCAGCTTTGCATCACAGAAATAAATTATATGTTGAAGTACAGAAAATAGAATGTTAAATTGTAACAATATTTCACAATATTACTGTTTTTATGTATTTTTGATCAAATAAATAAAGGCTTGGTGAGCATAAGATACTTCTTTCAAAAACATTAAAATTAAAAATAGTGTTTCCAAATGTATATACTGTATATAGGCTATGTATAAACATTAGATGACTTGCATTAAACATCCATTTGGCCTTTTTAAACTATTTGATTTGGAAATGCTAATGAATCAGGATCCGAGAAGCTTTTCAAAAGTCTTCCTGAGCTTCTTTTAAATTGTTTGTTAGGAATCATCAGAGCTTCCCTTAACCCTCAAGGATTCTTTTGCTGTTCTTTATGACTCTAAGGCAATGTCAAACATTCAATAACAAAAATAAACTTAGAATAACATGCAGCCTCGTGCTTCCATTTGCATCAGTTTAACAAGCTGGGAACATTGCCACGACACCTTTGAAACATTCTAGTAGCACTTCACAAAGGTGCCAGGCACTGTTGGCAAGTGATGGCATGCTGGTTTTTCTCACAGTGATCATGTCGCTGCGGGCACACGGATACTCACACCATAAGAGGCTCTACAATGCCCACGCATGAGACCGACCCCTCAACTCTGAATAAATATTTATTCAAGCCCTTTCCCCTTAACCTGATGTCAGGGACTACCAGAATCAGCATGACACCACAGACTATAGTCACATCTTTATCCCAATATAACCAGAGTTGTAAACTAGGCAAGACACAAAGACAAACACTGTGGTTTATATAGATCTGATTATAAATTTGCATGATGTGTATCTTTTTTTTTTTTTTAATAAGAGGGATCATAAAAATTGCTTTTATGAATGAATAAATGCAGTTATTGCCACAGAAATGTACCGTTTAAAAGTTTGGGGTCTGTACATTTTGTTGTTGTTGTTTTGTTTTTGAAAAATTCAAAGTTTTATTCAGCAAGGAAACATTAAATTGATTTTTAAAAAGTACAGTAAAAAACATTTATAATATTACATAAGATTTCTACTTCAAATAAATGCTGTTCTTTTGATCTTTCTGTTCATCAAAAGATCCTGAAAAAAGCAGCACAACTGTTTTAACATTTGACAATAATAATCATAAATATTTCTTGAGCACCAAATCAGAATATTAGAATGATTTCTGAAGGATCATGTGACACTGAAGACTGTAATGACTGCTGAAAATTCAGCTTTGTCACCACAGCTTTGGAATAAATTACATTTTAAAATATATTAAAATAGAAAATAGAACAGTTACTTTAAATTGTAATAACATTTCACGATATTGACAATATTATTGTCTAGTAAAATTATTTACTATTTTGTCTTGAGAAATTATGTAAACATCTGTTATGAAGCTTCTTTAGCACAGTTAGCACAGTACTATAATATATATATATATATATATATATATATATATATATATATATATTCACACATACAATATATACAATATATCTTTTTTTATCTTATTTTTTTAAAAACAAAAATGCTAAATCTTACAGATTATCTGAGGGGAATTTAAAGTTATGTGAGTAGAGGACAGGTGTATGTAAACTGGGCATACTTACGTATATTATCTCAGTACAATCAATAAAACTTAATGCTTGAATGTCATGAACATCCATTTATACGAAAACTATTAAACACCATGGGGTATAAAATTTGCAGTGTCAAATGTATACAACATGAATCAAGGTAGTGCTTGGATGGATGTTACAAAGAGCCAATCATAAGTTAAGTTGCCTCTGTACTTGCTAACTAATAAAATATTCACGTTGTAGAGTCACAGATACATATTTCACGCTGTTTAGTTCCAGTGTCTGAGGAAAGCAGTTAAAATGTCGAATGGAGACATTACATAAATATGTAAATAGAATGTTAACCTGCAGTTTACATGTGTGGAGTGTGAAATTAAAAGGGCAATGGCACTTGCACAGAAGTACAGAGGAAAATACAGTGAAAGAAGAATTTTGTGAAGGAAATTGAATCAGTTTCTTATGGAGAAAGCAAACATCACTTCCAATTGAAGTCTAAACCTGTGCATGCACTTGTGTTGCTGGACTTGAACTTGCATACCAATGCTAAACGTGTGCTTTTAAAAACAAAGGATAGAACAACTGTTTAAGCCAGACATTCCCGGACTGACACAGGCCGCTTTAATCAATGGAGAGTTCAAGGATGAGATGCTGAGTTTAGCCATATGAAGTGAATCCCCCTCGCCCGACTCTGCCCACTGCAGAACCCCCATTATACACACACTGACACCCGCACATATCAACACTTCACCTGCCATCCAGTGGGATTCCTCATGTGGACCATGAAGACAATCCTTCTCTGCTTGTCAGGCTGCTAACTGGGTGATGTGTTTCCTTACATGGCAGTTTTGTTTTTCTCTTCACTGTCAAAGCAACTGTATTGATCAGCCAATGTCTTATTATTAAAGCCAGGCACCACTTGACATGTTGTCTTTTGCACTTTGTAAATATGTGAGTGGGATATGAGAGATATAATATGTTTAACATACAGTGACCCTTAATATGTTTTTGGACACTTAAGCAGTGCATAAAAAAATGCGTTCAACAAGTTTAACACAAAAACATGGCTCACAAATGTAGAGTTGGGTCTGCAAAAAGTTCAAAAATAATTGAATTGCAGTTGCAACTTTTATACTTTTGAATTGATACTTTATTAAATGACATTCTGTGTAGGGTAATATGGACCACTGTATCTAATTATATAAGTAAAACTGCTTAGACATTAATCACGTCAGGTGACCAATTCACACTGAGCCGACAGTCACCAGATTACAGCACGTCACTTGTCAGACATTATAAATCTGATTCAGAATGTTCAATCGATGAAAACAAGCTCTGACAGACGCCTACTGAACTCGACAGGGTGACTCACTGATCCGACAAAACCCGACGAAGTGTCTCTGGCCGTCTGTCGGTGCAGTGTGAATTGACTTTAATTCACATTTCTACTTAAAATAGACTAGACAGACAGTTAGTTAGTCGCTAAAGTACAATCAAAATCTCAATCCTTTATGATGACGAAAGCATCTGTTGGATAAGTGCTAATCAGAAATTATCGTTCCATTAGAATGGCTGCAGATTCTCATCTCAAGCAACAATGATGTCATAATGTGCAAATGTAATTATTGAGTACTTAATTTGAAACTCTTAAGAATTATTTATGACCATGTAAAAAATTAATGTAGCAAAGTCTACAAGCAAAATCTTGTAAAAAATACAATTTAAAATTTGTAAAAAAATTAAACAAAAAAAAAGATTTATACATAACTTAATATTTAATTAGTACATTAATAAAGTCAGTGGTATTTTAATATTTCTTATAAATAATTTGAAAAATATATATATTTCAATATTAAAAAGATAATAAAATCCAATAATCTATTGTTTAAAAAAAAAAAATACAGCATTCTGCACAGTACCTCAAAATCATTTCACAAATAAAACAATAAAATCTTATTTTTGACCCATAGATCTCTTAAACAATTAATGTTATGTATAAAACTGAATTACCTGTCTGACTGCTGACTTGTGAGATTGTCTTAGGTTGAGTGTGCTGTGGTCTGGTCCTCTTCAGATGAACGTGGGCTCTAATTCTGTGGCCCGGGGTCCTGTAGACGTAGCTCAGCTCTGATGGCTGTATGACAGTGGGGAAATACTGAGTGATGGAGAAAAATGGCAGTGTATCTCTATAGAAAACACTCTAGCAAGACTATTCAAATATAGCACAGGCCCCCTCGTGCCTGTCCCACTGTGGGAATAAAACACAAGTGTGGGACACTGAGAATACTGGGCCATCTCAGGGAGTGTTTCAATCCCCCCCACACGCACACTCTTCCTTTTCCTCCTCCCCCTCTCTTCCTCCTTCCCTCCCTCTCTAGTTGCCCCCCCAACAGAATGCACTTGGTGTATAAGAATACCACCGTGTAAAGAGAGGAAGTGTGATTGGAATAGAACACAATGGTTGTTCTTCTCAGGCTGGTCACTTGTGCTATGATGCGTTGTGCTTGTCACTATATGTGATTGTTGAAGTTTTACCCCTACCCTGATCAATAAACCTTTTCATGCGATAACCACACAAACATGTCTTCACCATACATGCACTTCCATACGTACACACATGACCTCAATTTTAACAGCATTATGTATATATTTATATAATCGTACGATAAAATAGTGCAGATTTGTTTAGCATGCAAAGGCACACTGGTTTAAATCCTGATGTGATTTGATGAAAATTATTTTTTAATAAACCAAGGAAAATTTCAACTGAATGTGACAGCCAATGATCACCGTGGAAAAGCAGCTTTAATATTTTGATAATTTATTTTGCACTATATAAATTGCCGTGAGGGTAGGTAGGCTAAGTAACGACTATTTTGCAAGATAAATGCAAATGATCTATTGGATGCACTAAAATCATCCATTCACATGGTTATTTGTAAATGAATCACAGCATGATAGATGCAAATACTTTTTCTAAACCAAAATAATTGCACAAGATACAACCCAGGCTCATTGGAAAACCATTCCTATGCTGGCATTTCTGTAAAATGATATTACATTGCTTCTTGCATGTTTTGCAACCCTTTCAAAGTAAAATGTCCAGTGATTGGCTGTAAAAGCATGAAAAAATGGTAACACTTTAGTTTATGAATTCTCACTATTAACTAGTTGCTTAATAGCATGCATATTACTGGGATATTGGCTGTTTATTAGTACTTATAAAGCACATATGAATGCCTTATTCTGTATGATCATAATCTACAACCCGATACCTTAACAACTTAACAACTACCTTGCGAACTATTAATAAGTAGCCTAGTAACTAGTTTATTGAGGCAAAAGTCAAAGTTAATAGTTAGTTAATAGTGAGAATTGGAACCTAAACTAAAGTGTGACCAATTATTCAAACTATCGAAAACATTTGAACGAGAATCTGGCAACATTTTATTATGCATTAAGTATTGCGGCAGTTCAGAAATGAAATGTCCGTTGAGTGGGGCTAAAAGGTTAATGCTCTATTTTAGCTTGCTTGTACAAGTCTTTGAGCTCTTTTATTTTGGCTCGTGTTTCACAGGTCACTCATACCCAAGCTCTTTGCATTGCAAATGCAGTGCTGTACAAGGTGAGCTATATCCTGCAAGTTTACTAAAGCCATGCATATGGAGCTGGTTATGTGCATCAACTGTCAATTTACAAATCATGCATATGGTAAAAGTGTTTTGAACAATAAGCATTTTTTAATTAAACATCTGCCCCTGTAATCATAATTTGAGTAAAAAATAATAAAGTTGTTGGTGTTTTACGGCTAATAGTGCTCATTTCAGCTGGAAACTGCAGTGAATTATATGTATAGGTATACATATATGTTTTTGGAGTTTTGCAAAAATGTAGGCACATTTTTCCAATAGGTTGGCAAAATTATAGCTAGCTAAAGCTAAAACTAATTCTTGAGACAAAACTCATAGACTCACTGCCCTGGCAATCACCCAAAATGTGAAATCAAGTAGTTTTTTACGGTATTTTCCCTAAATATTCCTTTTTAGCTGAACAATATGATGCATCAGTGTAGCAAAAATGGTTGTACCAGTGTTTATAGGATATTAAAATATTGTACCTGATCACATGATCCCTTTTTTCTTCTTTGTTAGGTGTCCTTCTTCCTGTCCTTCATACAGTCGACTACTGTATTCCAGTGAGGAAGCAACTGTAAGAAATTCAACCAACTTCACAGAGACTAATTTAAACAGAAGCCTGAGCTGTAAGCCCTCTCTCTCATCACATCTCTTTCATTGCTTATTCTGCTCATCGGCTGAGAGCCGGAAGATATATGTCAGCTTTATATAATGGCAATCTTTTAGGTTTCATTCCTCCTTGCTCAAGGGTCTGTGTGTGTTTGTGTGTGTGTGTGTGGTGGGAATACTGTAGATTTGAGTACTCCTTGCTGCTGGGTCCATGTGTGTTTGTCTGTACATACATATGTAACCTATATATATATAGTGAAATGGGCACAAAGCGACATGATGCTAATTTGGTGTAAGGGACACCAGAGGTTACTAAGGGCTGTTAATGACATTGTGTCATAGTGCACTTGCTCATTTAGAGCCAAAGAGAAATCGAATGTAAGAAAATGGAAATTTTGAGCCCTAAAAGAAACTTTGACCCCTGTTTTAAGAACCGCTTACTTAAATCATGTGCTTCTACCAAGGTAACCATAGTTTACTAATTCCCATCAGCTATCTGTTTTAATATTGAATGTCCCTATCATTTCTTATTTGGGCTCATCTAACACAACACATCACAGAAAAGCCCTCAGTGAATCTGTTAGTTATTCAGTTTGTTTCCCCATCTCTTCGCATGCATAAAAACGGGATACATTTTTTCTAACTTAGTCAAAAAATATAAAAGTCAAGATATGACAAGTGGCTCTGGGATTTAAACATAGGGCATTGAAGGCATCCTTGGCTCTCTCTTTTTTTCAAAATTCTGTCTGAACATGTTTCATTTTTGTTTAAAATTAAGGTGGCCATTTTTCCCCAAACCTATAAAATAGTTTTGAGCACCACGCTCACCACGCTTTGAGCATCATTTCCAATCAAGTGGAAATGATAAAGGAAATATTTTAGTATCACAGAGTATATAACATTGATGCTGACATGGTCAGAAATACATGATGATTTGTTTTAGTATGAACTATTAGGTCAGAATTTGAGTCTAAATTAAGATTCTGGACTCTGTTGCTTGTACGTCACTAAGCAAATCCTCATTGTTATAACTGTTGAACATATCATACTGTTGTCTGGAGAGTTTCTGTGAGCATTATTAATATGACGTAGATAGTGCTTTGTTCCACTCGCCAGCACCCACCAATCACTTTTTCTACAAACAGGGTGACTGAGACAAATGTAATGAGAGCAGTATTTGGGTGTGTACTAACCGGTATAAAGTTGTTATAATTCACAAATATGCTGATTTATTCTTTTTCGGAAGAACAAAGTATGTTCGATATGCATCTAATGCTTCTGTTTTATGTGTCTGTCCATTTCATTTCTTGACATAACTTATGTACCCTTATAATAATTTAGTTAACAATCACTCTTTCCTTTTGGATTTGTCCATATGTTTTTGTTACTGTAAAAGGGATAGTGAAAATATTATATTCTGTCATTATTTACTCACCGTCATGTCTTTCCAAACCTGTATGTTTCTTCTTCTATACAGAAAATATTTTAAGATTGTTTTTGTGCATACAATAGAATTCTCCAAATCTAGAATTTCTCCAATATTGATTGGTTCATTACATTCTTGGGAACAAGAAAGAAAGTGATACAGATTTAGAACGACATGGAGGTGAGTAAATGATGACGAGAGTTTTCCTTTCAGGGTGAACTATCCCTTTAAGTTACATGTAATATCCAAACATAATATTTGCTATTAAAAAGGAATTATTTTGCCCTTTTAAAAATATTGATTTTGTTTTTGCGGTCTATTAGAGGGTTTCAAGCTTGAATGTAAAAAAAAAACACACATTAATTTTCACATATTTGACATTTTTTATTTATTTTACATTATTGCAGCACCTCTCTTCCCAGTCTGTCGGTAACGCTTTGTTTGGTTCCTGTCTCTATTAGGCCCTATCCTTCCGAAAAGCTCAATGTACTCTGATTGGCCAGCTGGACCAGTGTGTTGTGATTGGTCAATTGCTTCAAGCATGTTTTGGAAATGTCACGCCCCTACCATAACTGTAAGTTTCAACTTACTAACGCAACTCAACCAGGCCTCTTCCCTTTTTTCTTTTCTTTTTTTTTTTGCATATGCCTTGGGAATTGTGACGTATGTTCCCGGGAGAAAACTAAAGACTTCCATGGAGGCATTTCAGGGGGAATCCTTTGACTTTGTGCTTTGTAACTTTGCAGACCTTTTTCATGCTCAAACAGCAACATTACACACTAAAGAAAGTTGAAAATGTAACAAATTCTATATAGTGTATTCTATATTATTTGTCTCAAATAACTGAAAACTGTGCAACTACTGTGGAATTAGGTGTACAAAATTTCCAAATCAAGACATGCATCAAATAATTTTAGAACAATTTCCAATCATTTCAGTTTTTTTTTTTTGACAGTTTTCATCACCATCACACTATTCTGAATATGCTGTAATATGCTATGCTGCCATAAGGCAAAACAAGCAGGGATGTACAAAGCGTCTTTAAAAGCACACTCCACCCCTACAGAAACACGGCAATCAACACTTTCAAAACTGGCCCAGGAAAGAAGGAGACTGACAGACGTTATTCTAAGAGAAAGAAGGATGCTGGACGGGTAGATGTTCTGTTTTTCTGCACTGGAGCTGAAACATGGATTTCAGTGGTTGGACACGACCACTCAGACAAACACAGGAAAAGGAGTCACCCTGAGACATCGATGCTGCTAATTTCATAATCAGTTCAGCTAATTTTATCAGATTCTCAACAACTAAAGACTGTTACTAACAACGACAAGGTCATGAGTTCGATGCCTAGGGAGCAAACAAACAGACACAGTGTTTAATTACCCAGAATGCACTGTAAGTCACATTGGATAAAAGCGTCTGCCACATGCGTAAATGTCAAATGAACAGCCAATGCAGTCTAATTCATTCTAACAATATACACTTTCATTTACAAGCCAATTAAGTATACAGGGTTTTACCTGATAGAAAGTGTGGCATGGTAAATTACTGAAATTAATTTGTGAATTTTAATCTTTTTTTTTCTTTGTATTGTATTATTTCTGTGAAACTGAGGCATGGTATAAAGGTGCCAAGACTTTGAACACATTTGATGAAAGACAGAATGACAGAGAGAGAATGAGATGAAGATTGAGAAAAGACGTGTAGAGAGAGAGAGCGAGAGAGAGAGCAAGAGAGAGGGGGGGGGGGGGGGATTGAGAGAAAGATAGTGTTTCTCCTGCCGTTAGTTTGTCACATCCTCTGATAACATTGTTTTCTGCATTGGTCTAATGGTGGGATGAAAATATATTTTGAAGATCAGCATCCAAATGGCAATCAGCCTGTTTTCCTTGTTACCTTCTCCTCTACTTTAACCCTCCTCCATCCATCCTTTATTCTCTTTATTAATGTTGCATGTAAAGGCAAACATCACTATTATTATTATTAGTCATATTTAGGGTTGGGAATTTGTTCTAAATGTAATAGATAAACATTTAAAACAATTCTTGCAAAAGCTGCACTGTAAAAAATAAAATGCCATTTTTACGGTAAAATACCGGCAGCTGTGGTTGCCAGAACTTTACCGTCAAAAATATGGTAGAGACGTTATTGGTTTTACAGACTTAACTTAAAATTTACAGTAATAAACCGTATTTCATTATCTGAAATAATGTTAATTTACCAACCTATTTATGTATGAATATCTGTTTTGTACCATTGTAATATACTGACAACCATCAATCATCACAGCAGTGATGAAAGTCACATGATAAATCAAAGCTCATCACAAGCAGCTCTTCCATAAGAAAGTTAATACTATTATAAAGAAGCTGCACAGTGTCATTCGCACAAACATTAAACACCATCATGGTAACACACATGCAATTTTAAAAATGCAATAAACATTAATTTAACAACATTAAATGTAACATAAAACTCTAATGTACATAACTGATTAGAAAAGAACTAAGAAAACTAAGAAGAAACAGTTATTTCAACAAAAATACATCAAATGTGAAATGTCACGCAGGGAATTGTGGGAAAACTGTTTAAGTTTTTTCACTGTAAATTATACAATGAGTTTTTCTTTTTCACTTTCAAAAACTGTACATTTAACGGTATTTTACAGTAAAATTACATTAAATGTACCGTTAGATTTATCACAGTTATTTACCGTATATAGTAAGGAAACTTTCTGTTAACCAATTAACAGTTTTGCACTGTAGCATTTTTACAGTCTTTTACCGTTAAAATCACGATCATTTTTTACAGTGTGTATTAGTTGGCTTTTTATGTTATAAGCTACTGAAAAAACTCATAATTTGTATCCTTACACATTGAACAACCAGTCAGTAATTATACTGATTTAAATCTCACAGTCAGTTGAAGGTTGTATGTGTTTGATACGCTAAACCGACTCATTAGAGTCATTCGTTCGAGAGTCAAACTACATTAGATGCACTGTATGGTTTTGATCCTCTATAAAGAGCTGGTTCATAAATTCGTTTATTCGTTCTGTATGGCACTACTCTGGTCGATCACTCTGTTTTGCGCGGCAAATTCAGGGACGTTGCGGACAATTTACTGACAAAACTGGAAACTCTTAAAATATGGTATTCAGTCTGCATTGGCGGGAAAATGCACTGTGAGAACCGTTAAACATCAAGCAGAACACCTTAGCAACACCCTGGCAGCCACTCATTACAACATAGGACTTTGGGAGTGATCTTTCACTGACAAGAACTCCCGTTTTCTTCAGAAAATGTAAAAACTATAGGTTTTGCTGCTGCTTTGGTCTCATACATTCAGTTTGTCTAATGTGACTGACAGTCCAGAGCCTTTTCCCATGGCTTATGCATTTCTTTCTTCTGTTTATTCGGTTCCTTTCCCATTTTTTCTCAATTTTTTTCCCTCCCTCATCTTCATCATCCATTGTTTCAGCAGCATCTCAGCATTGGCCCCCTAGTGTGACCATTGCTACGCTACAGGAAGTCCAGGGTCTGCTTCCTGTCAGGTTGAAGAGAACAATCAATCATTTCCTCCTTTGACCTTAACAAATATGCTTTGCCAGTTTATATGCTTGCTTGTTTATAGGTTGTACATAACAGGGTTAGAGAACATTTACACTTCTTAACAAATGGCTCTTCAAATGGCTCTTTTTTGGTGGCCACTGTTTCCTTTATTCTGTTGAACAACAGTCAACACAGATTTGCAAGTGCACCTCAATAATAACATATAGCTGGGTGATCTGTTATGTAATCATCTTTGATTTGAGTAAAAGCTAATCACTTGATTTGCCAAGTTTGCAAGATTCGCTGCATTAAATCTTTAAATGATTTTTAGAGCTGTGTTTTAGCAAAACTAAAAATATTAAAATACTAAATATTATAATTTTGTATCCATTATTTTGTATTAATAAATGTATTAATATTTATTTATTTGTGTTTGTCAAGAAAAATGTATACTTCAAAATCAGTAGCACATACAAACAATAAAAATGACATCTGAAGTTTCCTGAATTTCAGACAGAATTATAAAAAAAAAGGTCAAATATAGAGATGTCAGACTAACCAAGCGCTTTCAAGGTTCACACCCATATAAGCGCTAATAATAAATAATTCAAAAGCACATCACAGACATTTAATATTTAGATGACAAGAAAATAATTGAAAACATACTTTCATTGTTTTTCAGTTATTTGGTTAAAACCAAAGTCATGTGAAAATACATTTATATGGTTAGACTTGAAGTGCAAAAGTGTGACTTAAGTGATTGTTTTATGATCCGTTGACATCAGATTTATTTTATTAAAATGGTTAATGGAATAGTTTCACTTATAAATGAAAATGATGTCATCATTTACTCACCCTCACCCTTTGCTTGTATGAATTTCTTTCTTCTGCTGAACACAAAAGAAGATATTTTGAAGAATGTTGGTAACCAAACAGTGGATGTAACCTATTGACTTCCATAGCATTTTTTTCCTACTATGGAAGTCAGCGGCTGCGGGGTACATCAACTGTCTGTCAAATAGCTGTTGAATATGAGAGGACGTTTCTCTTTTTTTCTGAGTTTATATTGTGAGTGAAATTTAAATTACTTGACATTTTTTGCAAAAGTTATAGTTCAAAGACCAAATACAATAACCTAATAAGGAAAATGTCTGAATGCCCATTGTGTGTCTCGTTACTTATTGGTTATCCAAATCAAATGAACTAAAACAATGAGGTAAATACTTGGTGTTGTGAGTCATAACTTTCTCAAGAGAACTTTCAAAGAACGGTTTCTCTTGCCTTACTTTTAAAACTGACTCATTTGCACTGACCAATATAAATTAGTGATATTAACGAAACATGAATGACTCAAACAACAAAACTTGAACTTGAAGCACTGATTTTAATATTCGGCTCCCACACTACTGGCAGTCCGTCCTTTTGAACCCTTTGTGGCGATAACTTCCATAGGAAATCACTTGTTCATTAGAAGTATTGAATTTGAGGAAAAGGAAGCTTGTATCTGCTGGTACGTATGCCTGCTGCCGCTCTGGTTCCCTGTCTCTCATTCTTCTCATGCGTGGAGTCTGTTTCCCCAATTTAGGCTTATCACGTGTTTCTGAGATTTGTCTCTTGTACACAGAATGAAATAATCAGTGATGGAGGGCTTTTGTATGTGCCAAAATTTTATTTTATTATTTTGTTATATTTTGTATTACACAATGTTGTTTCAAATATCAGCGAGCTGTGACCATCAATACCAACAGCACGATTGCAAGTGTAATATTGTATTTATTCAACAGTAAAATCATTTTATACGTTTTTGATCTGCCAGCAAAAATATTTCTAAAGAAAGTCAAATCTGAATCGACCATTACTGTAGTTCAGTAGTCAGGGCTTTGATCAGGGAGTCAGACATTTTAAGGGTTGTTTCAGTTGCAAAACGCTTTCAGTTCACTGAAATATTAGCTCTTTAAAAAGTCTCACAATGCACCATGAAAACCAGGGAGCATGGATGCTCACTATGTTCCTATTTTCTGAAGCATTAAACGTAAAATGAAGCTTAAAAGGATATGTCGCCGGATAGCGTAGCTCGCACGGATGGCTGAAGGTGGCGAAGACGGCCGGTGTTGTGCCGAATTTCGACCCCCTGCCAAATTATTACCCCCCTCGTTGAAGTCAGTACCTGATTGCCTAATCCCAACCCCGCCCCTAATCCTAACCCCTCCCCCACAATTAATCCTAAACCTACCAATGCTAGGGGGGTAATAATTTGGCGGGGGTCGAAATTCGGCACAACACCGGCTTCTCCTAAGCGCTGTCCTAAGCTGGCTTGTCGCTTTTCTCAACGGCGGCAGCGGCTTCTCTCTAGATCCAGCGATGCGGAAAGCTTCGCTGAAGAGATGAAAATCAGAGAAACAGCCTCCGAGCCCTGCTTATATACGCTAAGCCACGCCCATTCTGGCGGGCTGTGACGCTGTGAAGGCGCGAACACCCTTTTTATTAGTAAATAATAAAAAATAAAATATATAAACAGTTACTTGATAGTTCCTCGAGAATCCTTTTTTGTTGTTGTTGTTGTTGTTGAAAGAGACTGTTGAGTGAATGATTCAATGACTGAATGAATTTTGATTTTGAGAACATTTTGGTGCTTAGTTCGGTCATCATTTTAATGTTCAATATAAGCAAAACCATTTGAGAAACACTGTATTATTTTTAGTGGACATCTATATTATTGTCATATGTTTCACAATCAGGTCAGTCAAGCACTCTGCAGACCTGATGATATCAACAGGTCAGTAGAGGTGAGGGTGTGTCTGGTCTGTCTAGAGGAACAACGGAGAAAGCCAGGTCTTTCACCTCTATCCAAAATCAACATTTGTTCCTCTCGCAAACACAATTGCAGCTGGGCAGCGCCGACCGTCGCACCCAACGAGGTGTTCTTTATGACCACAACCGGTCGACCGGCACAATGACCTCAGCACAGTTACCTGCTCCATACACCCATAAACACGGCACACGTAATCGTTCAAACGCACACTCTAATCAAGAGTTTAGGTTGGCATGGGCTGATGTCCGCTTGGGGTGAGTGAAAAACTCAGTGTGTATAAACTGAGCTCGGTGAGAACAGTTTTTGTGTACATGGGGGAAGTGAAGAGAATGCTTTTGTATATACTGTTAAATTAATTAAACAATCATTGGAAAGGTCCGAAAAATAGTTCCCACAGGAAGTGAGGCTCAGTTCAGGAATAATGAGGAGAAATGAAGAGACACACTGGAGGTGTGAACAGGGTCGAGATTGAATGAAGGTGCATTATTTCACACTAACTTTAAAGGGATATATTCAAAATTTCTGTTATCATTTACTCTCCCTAAAGCTGTTCCAAACCTGTATGAATTACTTCTGCTAAACACAAAAGAAGATATTTTGAAGAATATGGGCAACCAAACAGTTAATGGGCCCCCGTTGACTTCCATAGAATGGGAAAAAAAATAATACTATGGAAGTCAATGACCCATCAACTGTTTGGTTACTGACATTCTTCAAAAATATCTTCTTTTATGTTCAGCAGAAGAAAGAAATGCATTCAGGTTTGGAACAACTTGAGGGTGTGTAAATTATTTTTTGGGAGAACTATCCCTTTAAGTTTAATGGTTTCTAAAATGTTATGGGCACCCTTTTCTGTCCAGACACATGCAGGACAAACATGACTCCTTATTTGAAGACTTAAAATGTTTTTTTTTTTTTTACTTTCTTGGTCCTTTGATCCATCAGTGTCTTTTTTAATGATGATTCTAGCATCAATGACCCTCCTTAGCATCTTCATCCTCTTTTCAGCAATGAAGAGCTGCTGAAGTCTGCATTTATTCATCTATAGGAAATTTGTAATGTAGACAGAGTGAGAAATTGCTTTGACTTGAATTTAAATGGTTGTATCTCTGAATGACGCATGAAGCTTGTTATAGAAATGTAAATTTCAAAATACATTAAGTCAATTTCAAGGATACTTAATTTTTCTCAAGGCAAGACGGTGAATTACTGAAATACACAAAGTGCATTGGTTTCGAATACTTTAGGTTTACAGTGCCATCAAAAAACATTTGGCACTTAAGTCTCACCTGTCAAAAATGTATGAATGTAGCCTATTAGATAAGACATCCAACAAAGTAGCAATTGCAAACAAATGATGCCAGACTGCAAACATTTTTAATTAACTGATGTTAGGGTGATTTTAGTGAGCATGTAACACTAAATGTTGTCAGCGTTAAGAATTTCAAGATATAAAAGCTGATTTAACAAAAATAAATCAATAAATCAGATTTCATTATATAGGAAATGTAATGTGAGCAGCATTTGATAGCTGTGCTATAGCTTCATGAGTGTCTGCTGCATTGGCACGATGTGGGCTCATGCCTGACTGCACATGCTCCATAGGCTCAATGCTCTAGAATGACATCATGTCTTTCTGTGTCATCCTATCACTATTCACTGACAGTCCTGTGTGGCTTATCCTGCTAGTGTCCACTATATCAACACACAAACCCTTCTAGGGAACAATTACTAGGGTCTAAATTGCAGAGAATACCATGAAGTCACTGAACTATTGCATAGCATTAACTATTACATTTAGATTTTTTTATTTACTATTATTTACTGTTTTACGCATTACTATTATTAATATTTCTGTATTGATATAATTCTAGTTCCACCTTTTATTGTTTCCCTTTTATTGTTTCCCTATAACAGATATGATGTGCAACCTACTATATCAATGGCAGGTTTATGATTAATGGTGAGGTGGCAACATGTTATAGGACAAAAGTTAAAATTTTGATGACACATTTGGCATCATAATTTTATTAAATGATGACAAATGTAAAGTGTTTGTGCACTATGTTTGTTTTCAATATAGCCTTTAGCACACACACATAAACACACACACACACACACACATATATATATATATATAAGAACAACATAAGTGACACAGGCTTCAGTCTTCCATTAAGCAGTTAGTTAATTGTGCTCTTCTCTTTATCTTGATGTTTGGTCCTTATGTACACAACAACCAGTCAAATGTTTATGAGAGATACTGTGCAGTATGGGGAAATGAATTGTGTATCTTGGAATAAACTCTCCGTCTATGTAGCATAAAACATTGCCCATTGACTGTCAGTCATGTTGTTTTCCCTCTGAAACTTGTAGCACAAACTGTTTCCCCTGACAACAATAATTCAACAGTTTAGATAAGTGCTAAACAATCCCAAACTTTAAATAAACCATTCCTAAGTATAGGATTTTGCCAACTGTTTCATGTGCTCTCTTGATCAGGACTGCCACAGTAAGAGAAACAGTCAAAACATATAAACCCGAAAACGCCAAAATAACTCAGACTATACACATTTCCCGACTTTTAAACATTGGTGCTTTGCGTACTGTTTAAAATCTTGGTGTGAACCAACACTGACAAGAATGTGTCTGGCCAATGATTCAGCTGCGCAGGAAGTTTTTTAACAGGGTATTGTTGAAGTTTATCCATGTGTGTATGTGTGTTTGAGCTTCCTGGCCGATATCATAAATATGCCATTGCGCTGCACTGTTGCCCCGTTATCACAAAACCATTAAACCTTATACCTCCAACACCCAGCTTTCCTGCATGTGTGTGCCCAAATGCTTTATTATCACCATTTCCTAAGGCTGTCTGTTTGTGAAATATCTCTGTTGTCATAAGGTCTTTTGGCTTAAAGTGCAGCAACATTTTGTTGAAGATTTGTGTGTGGATAATTTACTGTGTATCCCACTCATACAGTGAAACACAAACACTGTAATACCAAAATGCTGCTCCGCCTAACATGAGCAACCATGTCATGAAGTTTGTGGCACAGTTTCCCAGTTCTCATTGCTGTACATGATCATAAAACAGATCTAATTTTTCACTTTCTCTGTTTTCTGCCAGCATTCAAAAACTGTTTTTAAAGAAAATTGGTCACCAAGGCTGCATTTATTTGGTCAAAAATACAGTGTAAAATTTTTATTTTTTTTAAGTAATATTGTGAAATATTATTACAATTTAAAATAATTTAGATTTCAATATTTTTTTTAAAGTTTTAAAATGTGTTCCTGTGATTGCAAAGCTGAATCTTTCAGCAGCTATTAGTAACGATGCTAATGTTTTTACTGGCACTTTCTTTTAAAAAATACTGTATGCATTTTATATTATTTAAAGTAAACAGAACAGGAAGTTTGACCACAGATTTTTCTGTTTTCAGTTTTCATCATCTGATACATCCCTACAGCATTTATATCATGATGAAGTTGGCCATTGCTGTGGACCTCATGCCCCAGTTTTATTTTATTTATTTTTTAGCGTGTGCTCTTGGTTTGGGCCTGTGGATGGTGTCCTGTCCCTCTGGCCCCTCTGGCTGCGGGTCTGTTGATCCTATTGTCTTCTGCATCAACACTCGTGGTCTGGTGCATAAAGGGCATCTAGTTAGCAGCTTAAACTCTACGGCAGGCATGAAAAGCAGCCATCATAGCCCATTCGCTCACATCTGCTCAGTGGTGCGACAAGGACGAGGACTGAGTTTGGGTGACTGGGGGACAGGAGTTCAATTCGCCCCGCAGGGCACCAGGAGCAACAGACAGAACTGGACTGCATTGAATCCACCACTGCAAAGGTGACCGTGTTTGAGCAAAGTTCACATTGGCTCTCCTTTTCATGCAAAAGCTTATATGTATAGTTTTTGTCTTTTAAAATTGTTTTCTTTTATGTCTAAGATGTGCAGATGGCTTAGATTGTTGAATGTGAACCCATTGGTGATGTGTTTTGGCAATGGCATATCTGAGTCTTACAGTTGTTTCCTGGTCCTGTTTGTAAATGGTCAGTTCAGTCTAGTTTTGTTTAAAAAGAAGGTTTACAGATTAGTGAGAAGGTACACTTGGAAAGTATTTTTTGTGATATCACTAACTATATTTTGAAAATGCTGTATAAAAAACAACAAGTGTGTATTATGTATTTATTATGTATGTGTCAGGCTTATTATGCATCACTGGATAATGTAAAAGACACTTGTATTGCACTTTATTTTAACAGTAGGCTATGTGCACTCATGTGTACTTACCTAAGAGAGTACTGGGTGATATAAGGTTAGTAGATGGGTTAAGATTAGGTTAAGGGGTAGGTTCAGGGTTACTTAGTAATTACCCAGTTATTCCAATTACTATAATAAGTACATAGCATGTAAATAAAGTGCTACCGACACTTGTGTCATCTTGTTTCTCCCTAATTCCTTTTTGTCTTTCTTGTACACAGCTAATATACAATCATGGGAGACTGGAGCTTCTTGGGTAATATTTTGGAGGAAGTAAACGAGCACTCCACTGTGATTGGCCGTGTTTGGCTCACGGTGCTGTTCATTTTCCGCATCTTAATTCTGGGCACGGCTGCCGAGTTTGTCTGGGGAGACGAGCAGTCTGATTACATATGTAACACTAAGCAGCCAGGTTGTGAGAACGTGTGTTACGATGAGGCCTTTCCGATCTCTCACATCCGTCTATGGGTGTTACAGATCATTTTTGTATCCACACCTTCGCTTGTATACGTCGGCCATGCTGTCCATTACATTCATATGGAGGAGAAGCGCAAGGAGCGTGAAGAAGCTGAGGTTAGCCACCAACAGGAAATAGGTGAGGAGCGTCTTCCCCTAGCGACGGATCAGGGAAGTGTTCGCACCACCAAGGAGACCAGTACGAAGAGTAGCAAAAAGTTCAGACTCGAGGGAACCTTGCTTTGCACCTATATATGCCATATCATCTTCAAAGCTCTGTTTGAAGTAGGTTTTGTAGTCGGACAATACTTCCTCTACGGGTTCCGCATCCTGCCACTGTACCAGTGCAGTCGTTGGCCGTGCCCCAACACGGTGGACTGCTACGTCTCCCGGCCCACCGAAAAGACTATCTTCATCATTTTCATGCTGGCAGTTGCTTGTGTTTCATTGTTCCTCAACTTTGTGGAGATCAGCCACCTTGGCTTGAAGAAGATCCGCTTTGTGTTTCATCGACCAGCTCCTGCACAGTTGGAACCTCTTGGACCACCGGAGAGAAGCTTACCGTTTCTCTTAAACACCCCTGTCCAAAAACGCAAAGGCTATAGGCACCTTGAAGAGGAGAAGATAGACGAGGTTGCACACATATATCCACTAGCTGAGGTCGGTATGGAAGAGGGACAGTTCTTCTCACCTCAACTGGAGAAGGAGCAGAAAAGGAGTCAGGAGGCAGTTGTGCCAACAGCTCCACCTGTAGAGGAGACAATCATTTGTGATGAGACTCAACCCTCCTTCATTCAGGTCACAGAGACACTATCAAAGCTCCCAGAGGAGCTACTTCGGGAAGGAGATGAGGTAGACAGCTTAAAGACTCAGGCAGCTTTACCAGAAGTACTGGAGGAGCGATCAGAGGGAGAAAGTGTGGAGGAAACATATTTAATATCACTTGAGGAGAGTCTGGATATAGATCTAAGAGAACTGGCCAGTAGAGAGGCAACTGAGGAAAAGTCAGTGAAAAAGAGTTTGGTAGATGCTGAGCCAACACAAGAGGAAAACTTTTCAGGAGCTGAAGAGAATGAAATCTCACAGGAAATTAGGGGAAAGGAGGATAACACCTATAAGGACAAGGGGTTAAGAGAAGAAGAGGGTTTACCTGATGTGGTAGAGGAAGGGACAGAAATTGGGGTGTTTGATGAAGAGAGAGAACTTTGTGAGATTGAGCCTTTTGTAAATGAGGACATTTTGGAGGAGGTAAAAACTTTAGATGATGAGAAGATTGCTGGAGATTTGGGGGAACAAAAGTCTGAGGCTTTAGGGGAGGTTGTAGGGTCAAATGTATCTGGCATAGAGCCCATTGGGGATGAAGTGGATTTGGGAAAGGACAAAGCTCAGGGGGATGTAGAAGATACAGAAGGGGATGGAGTTCAAAGGGATGAAGTAGACACAGGAGTGGGTGGAACTTTAGAAGATGTAAATAATATAGGAAAGGGTGGTGCTCTAGAGGATTTAGTGGATGCAGGAAGAAGTTGTGGTCTAGAAGATGTAAGGATGGGTAAGGATGAAGTTTTAGAAAATCTAAATGAGAATAGACCTATTGAGACTGCATTCAATACAGGTGAGGAAGTTCTAGATAAAGCTCTAGGACTTTCAGTTGACTCTGTACAGGTGAAAACTTTGGGGAAGGATGGGGTATCATTAGAGATAGAGGATCCAGAGGAGTTGAAAGGCTCTAGGGAGTGGGATGAGAAAGAAGAAGACTCTGTGGAAACTGGAGGCCCTGAGAAGGAGTGTTCTGAAAAATCAAAAGCCTTGGAGGCCATAGAGGAGGTGATGGATGTTCCACTTGTAGCTCTGGAACTAGAGACAACAGAGGAAACAAGATCATTAAGTCGTCTTAGCAAAGGGAGCAGCAGAGCCAGGTCAGATGATCTAACTATATGACTGACCAAACAGAAACTTAATCAAATTCTTTGATTCCAAATTTCTCTAGTGCCACATTATCAGGTGGACCAGCATACTGCATGTTTTCTAGATCAGGAGTTTTCAAAATCTGATCCCAAATGATGCTCCCCTTTATACTGAAGTATAAAGGCAGCTATGTATTTTCATGCATAAGAATTTGTAATAATTGAGAAAAATATCATTTCCCAAAATTAAGCCCCATAGCACCCCTCTGTGGTACCCTAGGTGTCCCAGATCCGAGTTAATCTTAAAAGCAATGCAAAAGAAACTGAAAAAAAAAAATCATATGAATAGCTTATACGGTAAAAATATAAACATTAGCCACTTTCTAAAAAGTAGCTAATTTCTCGCTGTGAAAAGTGTTAAAGACATATTTTCCTAACACAATTTTAATTCTTTTTTTTTTTAAATGTCAAACATTTATGTTTTGAAGCTAGAAAGGTCAAAGAATACAAGCAAAAACAAACAACAACAAAAAAATAGTCTTGATTTTAGCATTTTTTTTTCATAGCATTTATTACAAATCCACAGGGATAGTCACAGGGAGTAAATAATCTCACATTCTCAATTTATGCCTCATCTGTCGGTTGTGTTTAATAGTTATGTTTATCTATACATTTGCCATTCATTGTTACATGCTGATCCTGGGCCATAGAAATAATTGTGTTATTGTTTATAAATCCACCAATTTGTGTATAACATTCACATCCTTTTTTGAGTTGTTCTGAATTGCTACTACCAAATTGCTACTACCAATGGTGTTCAAGTCCATTAAAAAAGAGTTTTAAAAAAATGATAGTTCCCAAATTTAGATCCATATTTAGATGGACTGTATCATTTAAAAACGATTTATAACAATAATTTTATGCTGTGTGCAATACCTCTCACCAGATACAATGATCATTTACTGGTTTATATGTCAAGATTTTATCTGATAATAAAGATACAATGAGTGATGACTAAAGAGCCTTGTGTTTGTCTGTTGTGCAGGATAAAGATTTTCACCTAACCTGAGACATAATTTCTTTTAAAATGTAGAAAGACTAAATTATATCTGCAGAAAAGGTATGAAAGTGCACTTCACAGGACAACACTGAGAAACGAACCTTTTATGACCTCTAGTGGCCAAATATATTATAACTCAAGGTTTTACTAACGTCTTAAATTTCAAATCAATTTTAATAAAATTTGTATTTTTATTTATTTAATTAAAACCTTCTGATAATACACTGAAAATAATTAACAACCACAGTCCCAAAAAGAGAAACTGAAAGTACCTCATCATACACAACTAGGCCAATCTGGGAAGATTAAAAAAAACCCACATACATGAAGTAAACAAATGTGTCAAAATATTTTCATTTATTAATATATCATGTGATTTTGCATTGACAATTAACTTTTTCACTATCAAAAGACTTTTTCTGACCTATTTGATTTACTCTAGTCTAATTTGCCAACATACTAGCTGTAAACTGTTAAGACTTCTCATCAGTGCCTGACCTATAACGTTACTGTGGGTTTAGAGCTGTTGCATTGCAACACATGAATACATTGGTGGCTTACAAGTACAGAGTGCCACTGAATGCCTGTGATCATTATAGTTGCTATTTACAAGAAACCATATAAAAGAATTCATAATGAAATTGAAAGTGCAGGAACAGTCAAAATTCACATTTGGCTCTCCTTAGTAAAATGGTCATTGGGTCATTGGAATTGGTTTTGAAATAATTGAAGAAATAAGTGCTGTCACTTTTTGCCAGAATGTCTTGATCACCTCACATTCCCAGATACAATGGAAGAATGTACCCTTATGTTTTTGCCATTTAAAACAGATATCTGGGATTTCTTAAACCTATTTAACTTTTCAGGGGTGACATCTGTACGCATTACCCAGTTATATTGGATCAGCTTAAATCTAGTGTTAATTGACAGATTCTGGGCTTTAACACATATCTGGCTCCATTCTGAATCTGGAAGGTCATATTGGAAATCTATACCCCAAGCAATTCTCTTGGACTCAGATGATTCCTTAGAACTGTTTACAAAATTCCAATAAAACAGTGAAATTTGGGGAATGTCCTGTGTTGTCTCTCTTGTCTCATTCCATTAGCTACACAGCAGCTATAATAGTTCTTCCAAGCAGGCTGTAAAGGTTACTATTGTTTGTGATGGTTCTTGGCTCACTCAGGCTCCCATTCCTTGAGAGCTGTCATTCAGTTTGATCACAAAGGTGGTACATTAATGCTAAAGTGAGAATTTCATCATTAAGTCTTTTAGAATATGCAGTTTAAATTCCAGTGGTACACATGAACCTAAAATGGAGAGACGGAGAATTAGAAGTAGTTAGAAATTAGAAAAATAAAGTAATGGGAGACATGTTTTGGAATTTTACAGGAATGTAATGTCATACAGAAAGTGATTATCTCTTTCCCTTTTCTTATAAATGCACAACTTACCATATGTGCTTACTGCTTACAAAAAACACCACCCACACATTCTAAGGTGAATATTACACATATGTAAATACAAAATCCCCACCTGTTTCCATCAATGCTGATCTATGTTGAAGCCTCCGTTTCAAAATGGAATCCTAAAGTCATGAAACCAAGAGTTATTTACATAGATCATCTATGCCACCATCTGCAATTCCAGATGGTTTAGGGTCAGTTCTATATTTAAACTTAAATTGGTTTTCAAACGGCAGTCAAATCTAATAGGAAGGACCCTAAGATCTAGACACCCAATAAAAGCAGTTGCTTTTGAGTTGCTTTTAAGATATATTTTAAATGGAAGAGTGAAACAAGGCTTATAAACAATTTCACACATGTGGATGATTATAATGGTGGAGTAACATATAAACAAGAAAACAAACAAAAGAGAAACATGATCTCAACATGATACCTTTTCCTTGAGTAGTGTCTTCATGATAAAGTCCATGATAGGAAGCATGCTGATCAGCTGCCCTTTCTTCCACAGTCTGTAAAGATTCAACAGCTCTACTCTAGCACATCCTTCTCGACACACTGAGGACTAAACAAAAACAAGAGAAAATTAACAAGGCAGATAAATCCATATTCATATGTATGGGCTTAAAATGACAGTATGATCAAGTAATAAAGCTTTTTTTATCATGACTAACCTTTGGAAGTGACTTCAAAATATAAATAAACCAGTAAAAATCTTTATGAGCTTCTGTCAGTTTCTGAACTTTATCTTCTCTGGTGTTTAGACCTTCCAGACTCCTTTTGAATCTCTCAACATTGAATATCTGATGAAATACAAATATTTAAACATTAACTACCTTTTAACAATCTTTTTGTTGTATCTGCAATACTTGCAATTTGCATTATGCATGTCTTATATCCCTACAGCAGACACTGAATGTTTTCTCATGGTTCTGATAGCTTTCTGTATAGGCCATCTTTATACTGTTGACGCAAGTACACGAAACACCACACTACTTTTTTATGGAGTTCACCAGCAGCAGTAGACTGACATCAACATGACCATACCTATAAATATCATAAACTATAAGCTGTTACCAACAGTATAATGAACCAAAGGGACTAGCCTAGTTATTGAAACACCCTAACTGATTATCTGGTTTCCTTTTCATTCTCCTTTACTTCATGGAAATAAATGTGCAAATAAAAGCACATATCCACATTTTGCAGCTGATTAACAAATGCAAATCATCAATTCAAATACATTCCAAATGATATGGAAATATAGTGTAGGTTTGAAGTGTGGGTGTTTCTTCCATGAAATACATATATTGGAATGGAATGCAATATTTCACCATGGAGTTCTGAGTTCTTTAGAAGCTAATCTTTGTGGGAGTCATGCAAGATTCAACAGACTAGCATTTCCTGATAAAGTAACAGGCCCATCAGCGTTTTATTTCCTGATAAAAAAACAATTCTCGCATTTGGCACTTTAGAAAAGGCGTTAAACTTGGACCCTGTGTGTAGTTACAAACACAGATATATTGAGATATTGAGATATTTTACCTTGCCTAGGTGGCTTCTGTATTTTCCACGCAAACACTTCAGATCCTCAGACCATCTGACAATGAAAACTTCACACTCCTCCAAACTCAAGTCATCCACCACATTGTAAGCTTGGGACTTTCCAAAAACCTATAATAGAAAATGAAATAGCAAAACTTACTCACTCAGCGTCTAGACAAAAGAATGATGATGTAGATGATCTCTCAATGGATCATTATTAAGCTGTGTCTCATTTCAAAGGCGCATTTGTCGGCCGCATATGTCATCAAATGAGGATGTCTTATTTCACAAAAGTAGCCTAACCATTATAAAATTGACCATTATTCCTTGTGAAGTGTAAATTGTTATGATTTCATTATGACTTTAGAATGTAATGGTTACTTTACTGAAATGAGGCATCATCATTGACTTAAGCAGCCTTTGAAATGAGACAAAGGGATTGAGGCATGTCAAGAGATCATCTGATTGGATAAAATGTCTAAAACAAACGTACCAACAGTAACAATTAGTAATGTACCTTTGTTGTGACTCTATCTAACTGTGTTGCCAGGTCTGTTATAATGTGTTTAAAAGTCTCCATGGTGATGCTTTGTTTCTGTGTGGATACAAAGACGTAGACAAAAAATATTAAGTGACAGGCTTGTCCATGTATGAATTGTCCTTCAAAACAAAGCAGTCATGGTAGAGATTGGTTTTCTAGGCTATTTTAAAGGGATACTTTAAAATTCTGTCATCGTTTACTCACCCTCAAGTTGTTGCACAGCTGTATGAGTTTCTTTCTTCTGCTGAACACAAAGGAAGATATTTTGAAGAACGATTGGAACCAAACAGTTGTGGGGCACCATTGACTTCCATAGTATTTTTTTTTCTACTATGGAAGTCAATGGTGCCAAACAACTGTTTGGTTCCAATCGTTCTTCAAAATATCTTCCTTTGTGTTCAGCAGAAGAAAGAAACTCATACAGGTTTGCAACAACTTGAGGGTGAGTAAATGATAACAGAATTTAAATTTTTTGGTGAAGTATCCCTTTAACAAATTAATCGGAGTATATTTGAATATAAAATTTTACCTTTGATCCTATTCCTAATGTAAGCATTAAGATCCTCTTGTAAAAAATAAGTTGAAGCCTAAGAAGCTTTATATAAATATGCCCAGATGTGCAGTGTTGGTTTTATATTGTTTCATGATGAAAACTTACCAGTGTAGAGGACAATTGTGGTTTTGTGAACGGTTCAGACATACAATCATATTCCACCTCAACCTTCGAAGGAATATTAGTATCCCACATTACATCTTGTCCTTTAAAAGAGCACACACATTATTATAGCACGTAAATTTTGATCTATGGATATGAAACTAAAACAAACTGAACGACAATCCGGCTTTAACTTTAAATGAATACACACATCTCTATCACTCAGGATCATCACATAGCTTAATTTTTTTTTTTATCTGTAAGTTTTAATTATATATATATGCTTTATTGATTTACCTTTTCTACGCGATTCCTGCAGATTTTGAATGAGCATTGATAAAATCCTCATAGTTTTTAGGATTGTACTCCTCGTAGGCAAACACTTCGGAACATAGCTAGGCTAACTGAATCGGTAGCATCGCCGTGCTTTTAAAAGGCTCGGTGACATTTTTTTCAAAATCCCCTCTGTTAGCAGCACTGAGTAGGCAATAAAAAAGACTTCCTTCCTTACTGTCACGTGATTTTGCAGATTTGCAGATTGGGCGGGCATACGATCGTTGTCTCTTCTGTACTGTCCCGGCAGTCATCACCATCAATTTGATAAATATTGACGTTTTGGAGGCAAATACAAAGGGAATGGATAGTACCGGGATTCTGTTGGACTCTACACATAAATGATATGACAGAACTTGTAAAAAAAAATATTGAGAGTGGGAAGAGATTTGGTAGTAGGTAGACATTTAGGCTATAGGCCTAGCCTATATATATATATAGGCCTATATATAGGCTATAGCCTATATATATATATATATATATATATATATATATATATATAACAAGGGTAAATGGCAAAAGTCTAATTGGAGGAAGAGGTCAATGGCAATTCAAGTTTGAATTAGGTTGGTGTGAAAGTAGAGGGAGATAAAGGCAATTAAAGAAAAATTAGTTGCATTTATTACTGCCTTCAATTTGTTTCTCTTTGCCACGCTGTTCACATAGGCTACTTTCTTTTTTAAATATATACACATATATATCTTTTGTCTGAAACCTAAAATAAACATGTGGTTAAAAACACTGAATAGTTGTGATATATGACAAGCGCTGAGCGCGTCCGTCTTTGAGTGTACACTCATTTAAAGTGTACCTATTCACACTATTTTTTCCCCGGCCTTAATTTGAGACCGGCCTTTATTTGTCCGCGTTGACCACGCCCCCGGCCACTATCAGAGGCCCGGCGTTTATTTGAATACCGGTCTTTATTTGAGGAATTACGGTATACTAATTAATAATTACTGATTATTGGATTACTGAGTCAGTGAGTTCTCTAGAACCAGATAAGAGATCTTTACAGAACACATTCATGATTGGTAGGGTAGACTGGGTACAGTTGAGACACTTTTTGCGTTTTGATTTTTCACACAAAAATAGATGCTGAAAAGACGTGAATTTCCACATGATATGCCACATGACATTTCATGAGCTTGTAGACTAAGATATTATCAATCAATATTACTCATAAGTAGTTTATATTTTCCACAATTAGCTCATAAAAATAAGGTGCTTTTTGTCTCAACTTTGTCTCAACTGTACCCATATGTGGTACAGTTGAGACAGTACCATGGTACAGTTGAGACACCCATTTTTAATGATGTAAAGGTAACTAATCGTTCATTGAAAATATAATAAATAAAGACAAATAAAAAAAATAACAATTGGGCAACATGTTTGTTTATTCATCCATTCAAATTCATTAATGTTATTTAAATTAGCACTGGTTAAATTTTATAAAACAGAAACAATATATTTTATATATTCATTAATAATACACAGTTTAATTATCACAAATACCAAATTTTTATTTCATTTGCAGCTTATGCTGGCTAATTATGACATTTAACCTGTTATCATAACACTGAACAACTAAACAGTGTGTTTCCTAATAGAACTCTATCGCGGGTACAGTTAAGACAGTGTGTCTCAACTGTACCCTGATGGCCACCTCGCGCATTTCTCTAGATTTTGCAATGACCATGCCTGAAACAATCCCATGAAATATGCCCGTTTTTAGGGCACAGAATAACGTTTGTGATTATACCAGTTACGTTTAACAGTCACAAAAGGATAATAAGCTATTCATTGTGGAGTGTGCATGGTGAAGTGAACGTCTTACCTTAAAAAAAAAACTTTTGCCGATATCTTCGGAGCGGAGATGCGTCCATTGATCAAATTTCCCACGATCAAAGAGGACACTAATACGCATGTGCACAGCAAAAATCACAACTTGTGCTGGCTGCCGCCGCAAGTTATTTAAGGTGTCTCAACTGTACCTATGTCTCAACTGTACCCAGTCTACCCTATTGTAAACTTGATGATTTGCAAAGATAATGTAGCCTACTGTGTCACCAACGGTTGCAGGAAACACGATGAAGAGGAAGATCAGGTATAAATGTCTTTAATAATCCACTCAGAAGGTAATACAAACCAAGATACACAAACCCAACCCATGCGTAAACGTGACCGGACAAATGAACACTGAAAAGACTGCAACTGAAATACCAAGCAAAGGAGGGAAATAAATGACAAACACCTGTGATTGTTAATTAATAACTAATAAGTGGCAGGAAACTAAAAGGAGAATATGGAAATAAAACCCAGATCAAAATAACTGAATGTTCGTGGCATAACTTCCCCTCCCAGAAGGAGCGACCTCGAGCCTTAGATGAGGGAGGAAGGGAGTGAGGGTGGGGGCTTTGAAGGAGATCGAGGAGCTGGCGAAGGGCTGCTGGGAATGGCTCATAAGTACGCAGAGCAGGAATGGTGATGGTTGACCGAGGTGAAGCCGTTGGGACGAGGGGGCCTGGTGGACCTGCAAGGCCGAGGATCTCAGGTGGCGCCGAGGGTAGGAGGAGCCAAGGCGCCGCCGATAGGTCGAGGCGAAGCGAAGGGAGCTCTGTAGAGGTCGGAGAGGAGGCTGACTCAGAGTAATAATACATAACACTATGTGTTTCCTACTACATTGGAATGCCTGGAGCTTAATAGCTAATGGGCAAGAATTTGGAATTTGGAAACAGCTCCTTGGAATTTAAGATCAATGGATATGTAGGAAAGATAGGGAAAATGGCAGAGGTGGAGGATGTGCTGCATGTAAGAAAAGTATTACGTATATAAAAGAGTATATAAAATAAAAAACAGTAATGCAGAATAAATAATGCGAATGAATGAAATCAGAATTATACATTTTTATAATCCATGTAAATAAATACTATTTAATACTAAAGTAATACTATTGTAGTGTCTGGACGAAATCACGATTCATGTCAAACTTTTTCAGAAAGCTTTTAACCTATTAGTCTCATTCATGTAAATTTACAGGCCTAGCGCCAATGAGTCTGCATCAAATTTGCCCCATTGTCACTTTAGTGGTATGGCAGAGGTTAAACAGAAACACCTCCAAACTCCGTCAAGGATGATGGCTCATCACTATCTTACATCTTACTTCTTACGCCTTAATTCTTGGTCTTGTCTTAGTCTTGTCTTGCCTTACGTTTTCGTCTTGTGCTCATTCATTTTTATAGCCTTAGCCTTAGCTATTTTTATAGACTTAGCCTGAATTTCCAGCAAATTTGCTTTCATGACCAGAACAGAAGAATAAACTTCCTTGAGAGTTGACAAGAAGATCGTACTGTCGGTTCGGTGGATGAACAGATTATTCGATATGAAATTAATGTAAAAGGTTATTCTGAAAATGTATAGCCTGTCTATATATTCATAATTGATTATAATTCGTTGTAGTTAATTATCCATATATATAGCCTTCTGCAGACAAATACATGCTATGTATGTATCCCCTTTTTGGGCGATTTAAAATATGTAGGTAATAATTGATCATAACCAGTATGATTAATTATTTATTATATTCCTTTTTTGAGCTAATTCGCTACACTATTTTAAAAGAGGTGATGGGTGACGCACAGGGCAAAATTATTATGTGTGGGGATTGTATTGTACATAATGGTTTATGGGGCAGTAGAAACACTGATAATAGCGGGGACATAATAGAAGAATAGAAGAACATCAACTGGTTTGTTTGGATGATGGGGAACCAACAAGAATGGATATAATAAGAGGTAGCACATCATGTTTAGATCTTACAATAATGTCAGCAGCATTAGCTGGTGTACAGCATGAAGATAATATGGGCAGTGATCATTGGCCAGTAATATTTGAAATTCAAAATACAGTACAAAAGTAAAAATATTAATCAATGTGTAAGATGGAAATTTAAACAGGCAAAATGGAAAGAATTACTAAATTTTCCAAAATTAAGTTGACCCAACTGATTTAAATTAAGTTGCCCAACTATATAATTAAACATTAGAATTTAAATTCTTCAAAATTAAGTTGGCCCAACTCAATAATTAATATTTAGAATTTAAATGTTCTAAAATTGAGTTAGCCCAACTCAATTTAAATTTTCCAAAATGAAGTTGGCCCATCTCAATAATTAATATTTAGAATTTAAATTCTCCAAAATTAAGTTGCCCATCTCAATAATTAATATTTAGAATTTAAATTGTCCAAAATTAAGTTGGCCCAACTCAATAATTAATATTTAGAATTAAAAAAAAATACCAAAATTGAGTTAGCCCAACTCAATTTAAATTGTTCAAATTTAAGTTGGCCCAACTAAATAATTAATATTTATAATTAAAATTTTCCAAAATTGAGTTGGCCCAACTCAATAATTAATATTTAGAACTAAAATTTTCCAAAATTGAGTTGGCCCAACTCAATTAAAATTTTCCAAAATTAAGTTGGCCAAACTCAATAATTAATATTTAGAACTAAAATTTTCAAAAAATTAAGTTGGCCAAACTCAATAATTAATATTTAGAACTAAAATTTTCCAAAATTGAGTTGGCCCAACTCAATAATTAATATTTAGAATTAAAAAATACCAAAATTGAGTTGGCCCAACTCAATTTAAATTGTTCAAAATGTCAAACATCTATGTCTACATAGTCTAACATCAAAATGTTAATGTCTTCTGTAGATTTTGATCTTTATAAGTTGTTATGATAGGCCTGTATTTTTAATGAAAACACAATTAAAAAATACAACAACTTTTTATTACCAAATATACTATTAATAAGACGGGTGACCCAAAATACCCATATTATAAAAAATTAGTGCTGGGCAAGTTAACGCGTTATTATCGCGTTAACGCAT
Source organism: Rhinichthys klamathensis goyatoka (assembly GCF_029890125.1). NCBI lineage: Eukaryota > Metazoa > Chordata > Actinopteri > Cypriniformes > Leuciscidae > Rhinichthys > Rhinichthys klamathensis. The sequence continues at coordinate 988,808 of NW_026606706.1, forward strand.
TTATTAATTAATGCCGACAAATTTTTTATCGCGCGTTAACGCAGAGGTTTTTTTTTTTTTTTTTTTGAAAGTCCGTTGCTCACTGCCTCTGAATACAAATAGGCCTACAGTCAAACCATGATCACAGGAGGGGTGGGATGTTGGTCAGCCAGCAAATAACCCACCCAAACAAGCAGTGGAGAGGCTTTGGCAGGTTCTCTCAGGTGAACAGAAAGGGAGACAGCGCTCCGCGAGTGAATGACAGGCGCTCTATGGATAGTAACCATGGCACCGGCTTCTGTGCGCAGCTGCGCCTTTTTAACTTAAATTAAAATTATACATAACTTTACCTGATAGGCCTGCGTTTAGTTTAGCGGGGATGCTCTGCCATGTGAATTCCCTCCTGTTGATGTCCTGATAACTATTTAGATTCTGGAAACTCACAAACAGCGAGCCGAGGATCAGTCTCTCTTCCAATGATTTGTGCTGCGCGTCGTGTACAAAAAAGTTAGACAATTCAACTTCGGCAACGCGCGGGCGCGTGCGTGAGGCGAGCATGACTGCAACAGTTTCACAGGAACGCACCCGCTTGTCGCTGCACCTGTGCTCGACCACTTCACCTCACTCTAAGGCTGATTTATACTTCTGCGTCGGACTTACGCCGGAGCCTCTACGCTATAGACAACGCGTTGGTTTTCATTTATATTATATCTGCGTCGTTGTCCGCGTTGACGCGCAATTACACATGAGGGAGAGTGTGAAACCCGGGGAGCGGTTCTAGCTATCACAGCGCTTGCGGTACGCGTAGAATTGACGTTACATTTCTGGAGAGATGCACGTCAGGGTACGCGCGCTACACAGCTACGGCGTGAGTTCGATGCAGAAGTATAAATTGGGCTTTACCTCTGTTTAATGTAATCTTACGTGGGAAACCATGGCATGCCATGACCAAACCTAAGCTGCTATCAGAGAAGTAACGTTGGTCGACTTATATCTGTAGTAGTGATCATGACCCTTTGACTACATAGACTGTTTGCTGCTCCCTGATACAAGATACCTGTTCAGAAAAAAAAAGAAAAGAAAACTGGACTCGTTTTAACAAGCTAGATAAAAGGTAATGCCCTGGCAGTGGCAAATAGCTTTGTTTAAATATTTGATTTGATTACATTAATGTTTAAGTTGAGATTTACAAGAAATATTTTATTGATACTGTGTAAAGGGAATACTGCTGGTGTAAAAGCACCTTATTTGTTTAAAGTTTTTGCAAACCACATGTTATTGCACTTTTGTAGCAGTACATTTAAATCAAAAGTGCGCAATACACTACTAGAATTCATTATTCAATTTTGCGCGTAACAATGCGATTAATCGCGATTAATCGCAAGAAAATCATGCGATTAATCGCGATTAAATTTTTTAATCGTTGCCCAGCACTATAAAAAATAAATAAAAGATATTTGGAAATTTCCCTTTAAAACAAAGGCTCAGTTTGTGGTCAACTGTTCATTATTATTTTATTGAAAACAATAAAACAAAGACAAAGTCACTTATATTAAACACTTTTTTTTAACAGAAGTTATCTTGCCCCTTTAATTGCCTCCGCTATCATCCTGTCAATCATCTGTCTCATTCTTGCGGGTCGCGGCTATGATTGCAGTTTCAGTAAAATTTAATTTCACCATCATCTGTACCCACCCTCAGCCGATTGGCATAATTACAGTATTTGCAATGACCATCCCGTGTCCAAAACGGAGCTTACTGTCTAAAAGAAAAGTTGTGACTGCCTAGCGCAGCACCACACAGATTCAACTCAGCACATCTAAATAAAACAGGCTGGTGGCAGACTAATATTTAATATTTCTGATGTAAATATTTCTGTGAAACGCATTAAGTTGCACAGAAGAAAGCCTAATCTAGGACCTGCCCTGTACAGTTTAAGAAGCGGTAGTAGATGACTATTATTAGTATTTATTTATTTACAAAAACACATGATAGAGGTACTACCAGAAACAAGTAGAACTTCTTTAAAGAACAAACAGAAGAATGACATGAGAGTGTGCATATAAAGCATACATACAGTATACAACAAAGCACAGGCTATACAACAAACGTGTGCATTCTTTTTAAAATTTGACTTTAAACTTAACAAGAGAAGGAAGGACCATGAGGTATGTATTAAAGGTAGGGTATGGGATTTGCAAAACGGCCGGCAGATTTTGAAAATACACAACTCAAAAGGTCCTACCTTCTTTCCTCCAACGCTGGCCCTGACTCCACCCATTCGAAGAACATGGACACGCAATCATGCATCTGCAAAACTCAGATGCGCGAGATTGCAAGATTGCGAGATTGCGAGATTACTCTCTCTCTCTCTGTACCGGGGCGACTTGCACTTACTGTGACTGGGTCACAAGCTTTGAGTATGCGCACGAAGGGGACACGCGCACAAGGGGGATGGGGGAGGGGGGGATGGTACGACCGTTTGATTGACGCACTGACTGTCCAATGATTCTAGGTGGTCTTGGAAATGATTGGCTGGAGTTTCGAGTCCTGCCCGTTCCACAGAATTGCTTATTGCTTAATTTTCATTTCAGTGCTTCTAACTCAGTGGCTGTAAGTAGGTTAGGAATAGGATTTCAAGTGATTTTGAAAAAAATGGTCAAAAAAGAAAATCACACACCCCACCTTTAAACTACATGAAGTACATTTTATGATGAAATCACCAATGCTCTGTCTGTCTCAATGGTGCCAAACATTGGGTAAATGTTTTCTGTCTCACTAAAGTCTGTGTTAAATGTGTAAATATGTCTTCTTTTCTCAGCATCATAGAAGGAGACGTGGCCCTCCTCTATGTCCAGATAAACTCCTATCTTAGAGGGAGTTGGTAGGTTGAGTTTGATGACTGGTTCAGTCAAAGCCATCAAAGTACCCACCCGCAGATGCAGATTCCAGTACCCTGTTTTTGTGTTCATGGTCACATAGCCACTACGAGGAGCTGATTCCTTCACAACTCCCACCCGCCACTCATGTTTCTTCTTCACATTTACCTCCCAGTAATGCCTACCTGTATTATAACCCTCTTTAGCTTGGACACAAGTCCAGGCATCAAATTTAGAACGCTTCCGTTGGAACTCTTTCCAGTTGTTGAGACCATATTCTTTTGCCCTCAAAGATTTTCCATCTTTAGAGACTAGGAGATCTGGGTTGGCTGTGTTTGGATCCAGAATTACAACAGCTTCAAGAACAAAATGATAAGATATTGAAGTATTGAAATTAAACTTTGTATAGTGAATTTACATCCCTTATAAATCTATATCCCTTATAAAAGCTATATATCAGTTGAGCTTTACCTGTTGATTTTGTAATCCAGTTCCAAACTGCGAAAATAAAAGTAACATTGGATTAAACCTGACAAATTGAACATCAACACAAAAGTTTTTTTTTTTGGTTGTTTTTTTTTTCTTCAAAAATTTAAAGTGTAATTAAAAGTGAAGCTATGATTTTATGAAAGTCAATGAGTCTAATGAAAATACCTGGGTTAGGAATGCATAATCCAACTATGAGGGAAAAAAGAAAACAAGGAAACACATTGACATAACCATATATGCAATTTATCATTCTCTGAGACATTTTTTCTACCAACATGGTAGATGGTAAAATCTCTGTGAAAAAGACTAAAGTAATCTTCACCTGCATTTTTGGCGTTTTGCGTTTTGCTCTGTTTTCTCTTCACCCACTGTCTGTGGTTTGAATCCTTCCATACAAAACAATAAAACCATAAATACTCTTTAAGATTTGACATTCATTTTGATTAAAATGTGATTGACGTGATAAATAATATACAAAATATGATTAAAAAAATGACAAAAACATGATTCTCCAAGTATAAAAACGAGTCATAAAATGTTCATTACATTTATTGAAAGTTTAGAACATCAGTTGAAATCTCATGCATTTAGATGTTCAGTTGCAAAAAAATATTGAAAAGCCATGGACTACTGTCTCAGTTAAATAGCAATACTTGATTTCTTTACATGACCAATTTTCTTTTTCATCTTTACCTCAGAGCTTCCTGACTGTAGTACAGTCCATATTATCCAGTCCATTACTGGGAGTATGCTGGACTCTCCCTGTTTCCATTCTTTGTGGAGATCCCTCAGTGTTTCTTCACATTCCCTCTTTGGAAATATTGAGTTCTATATTTAGAAAGAGGCAGAAAGATATTTGAGATATCTGATTTAATCTTGTGCGTGACCGAAACGTCTTATCCCTCTGATCTCTGTAAACATGCAGGTGACAAACCTGTTCCATGTCTTTCAGTTCCCAAGACCAGTCAGACAAGATTTTTTTTGCTTTGTTAAATTTAATTTCACTGTTCGACAACTGCTCTGAACAGGTATGTTGTATCTACAGCAAACAGAAGAGTAAACAAATATATTGACAACTGTGGTAAAATAATGTCTGATGTTAGTTAGGGTTAATTCATAATTTTCCCTGTACCACTGTTATCTTGTCATCACTTTGCTCCAGGATGGTTATAACACAAAATCTCGAAACTGGAAGAGATATATTTTTATTGCTTATCGCATATCAGTTTATGGCATCCTGGTTAGGACATGAAACTAAACACTCATAAAAAGTGAATCCAAACCTCTTGCTTGTCCAGTTGTTTTGTCTGTGTGTTCTCGAGATCTTCAGCCCATTGCAGAATATAATATTGCTGTTCATCCGGCTCTTCTTTTTTAGTTCCTTTATTTTTAAACTTTTGAGTCATCAAGTAGAACATCTTTGACTGTGGGCATAATGCAGATCATTTGAAACTTCTGTTAAACTCATATTAAATTCATATAATAATGTCAAATATTTACCTGTACCACTCTGTCCAGTTCAGATGCTAGGTTTCTGATAATGTCCCTTGACTCATCAAGTGAGTTGTCTTTTTGCTGTATGCTTTCAGTGGCTGGTATTTTGAAGTTGAACCGCTGCAGAGAGATTTTTAGATATTAAGCAAATACTAGTGGCTTAAAGATCATTAATTATACTTTATATTACATGCATATGTTTACCTGGTAACAGTCCTTCCCAAATTGTTTGAATATTTTAACAACATTCTATCAGGAAAAACAGGGACATGCCCAAACAATTAATTCACCATGGAAGTTTTTTTTGGTACTGTTTAAAATAAAAAATAAACTGTCTATGTAGAAGATGTTTGTGACATATACCTCAGCAGCACTCAGATCTGGCCTGATACCTGGGAATGATGCAGAAGCTCTTTCATTCTTCTTTATGTTTGGCTTCATGAGACTAACATCACTAAAGGCAACTCCAGCTGCAACATATATAGACAGCCAATGAATTTAGTAACGGCAACAGGAAATGAAACATTAACGCTGTTGGCGCATTGTGGTAAAGTTATTAATTACAAACAACTCAGAGTGAAACATGCTGTATGAGTGATGTTAAGAAAGATGTCACCCATTAATATGAATACTTTTGAATATGTGTTGCACTATTCCAAATTCTGCCATACAAAAGAATGTCTGAGAAAATAGTGGAGATTTTTATTTCTCTAGCACTATATAAGATATGAATGTAAAAAGAAAAAAAGAAAGCATACCAGCTGCTGCAAATGCCATATCTCATGTAAAGAGTAATCCAATAAGAGCTCTATGTGAACACATCATTGACTGTCACTGCAGTCGAAAGAAGGGTTGTTGTTTTTGTACAGCATATTTATACTAGACCCCGCCCTGTCGAAACAAAAGTGAAACCAGTTTGTTTTTGTGCAGGCAGTGACTTTGGTCAGTTCAACCTCATAGTTCCAAACAAAAAAGGGGACATTCTGTTTCAAGCAGAGAATAGGTTATGGCTTTAAACTGCTTGGAATCGACCATTTAGTGGTGCTTTTTGTCCTTTTTTGGTGCAGGGGAGTTAGGATTTGAAAACATATGGGGTTCTTATTTTGCAAGAACAAATTGCAACATATCTGCCATACAAACACACTTACATTAATTTAATGTCACATGCCACTCACTGCTGGCCAAGTTAACAGAAGTAATAAAGAAAAGAATGGGAAAAAATATATTATTGTTTATTAGTCTTACTGAAATCGAACTGTTTCCTGTAAACGTACTGTGTCCTCTAGAGGGCAGCACCTACCGTCGCATCATTTCATTTTACACCACGAAGAAAAGAATCCAAACATCACGGAAATAGACGTGATGGTGTACTGTTTCACTTGTATAAAAGCATTCTCTGCTTGTATTTTATTCCAGGGAAACACAATTGAAACCTTTTCATTTTTTATGAATTAACGATGGATTTAAAACGTGATAAAGATGTAACAAGATCGAGCACACATCTTAAATCAGTCTTTGTTCATTTGTTCAGGATTCAGTTTCATTTTTTATCAGCCAGTGATTGACTGGGTGAGTGTTTTAGTGTCTCTTTAGTTAATTTAAATTTATGTAAATGTAACGTAATGTTAATGTACATAAATCCGTGTTACTCAAGACTCTTTAATTCATCTATCTGGCTGTCTGACTATTAGCTTTTCGTCTATTAAATCAATGCAAGTCTTGCAGTGTTGTTGTAGTGACGTTCAGCCACAATATACTGGAATATAGCTTGTGTAACTGTGTTGTGCAGAAGTAACTTACATGTGTACATCTCTACTTTTGTATGGCAGAGAGAGCACTGAGGATTTCACAACACCATGGGCAACAGGAGGAGAGGTCACTCTCATGCACCTAAAACACCACCTCTATCCCTGGACACACACTCCTCTGATCATGAGCCGGGCGTGAAGCACAGGATATGTATGGTGTCAGACTTCTTCTACCCAAACATGGGTGGTGTGGAGAGTCACATCTACCAGCTCTCACAGTGCCTCATAGAGAAGGGCCATAAGGTTGTGATAGCAACGCATGCGTATGGAGACCGCCGTGGGATTCGCTACCTGACCAACGGACTGAAGGTGTATTACCTACCACTCCAGGTTTGTTTTACAACATATTGCATTAGTTTAAAAGGGTCATATCACACACTGCTGGCAAAAAGTTTGGAATAATAAAATTTTAAAAATGTTTGTGATAAAGTCTTTTATACTCACCAAGGCTCTGTTTATTTGACCAAAAATACAGTAAAATAAATAACTCATCTTTTTGAATATACACACTCACCTAAAGGATTATTAGGAACACCATACTAATACTGTGTTTGACCCCCTTTCGCCTTCAGAACTGCCTTAATTCTACGTGGCATTGATTCAACAAGGTGCTGAAAGCATTCTTTAGAAAAATTGGCCCATATTGATAGGATAGCATATTGCAGTTGATGGAGATTTGTGGGATGCACATCCAGGGCACGAAGCTCCCGTTCCACCACATCCCAAAGATGCTCTATTGGGTTGAGATCTGGTGACTGTGGGGGCCATTTTAGTACAGTGAACTCATTGTCATGTTCAAGAAACCAATTTGAAATGATTCGAGCTTTGTGACATGGTGCATTATCCTGCTGGAAGTAGCCATCAGAGGATGGGTACATGGTGGCCATAAAGGGATGGACATGGTCAGAAACAATGCTCAGGTAGGCCGTGGCATTTAAACGATGCCCAATTGGCACTAAAGGGCCTAAAGTGTGCCAAGAAAACATCCCCCACACCATTACACCACCACCACCAGCCTGCACAGTGGTAACAAGGCATGATGGATCCATGTTCTCATTCTGTTTACACCAAATTCTGACTCTACCATCTGAGTGTCTCAACAGAAATCGAGACTCATCAGACCAGGCAACATTTTTCCAGTCTTCAACTGTCCAATTTTGGTGAGCTCTTGCAAATTGTAGCCTCTTTTTTTTTCTATTTGTAGTGGTGATGAGTGTTACCCGGTGGGGTTTTCTGCTGTTGTAGCCCATCCGCCTCAAGGCCTCAAGGTTGTGCGTGTTGTGGCTTCACAAATGCTTTGCTGCATACCTCGGTTGTAACGAGTGGTTATTTCAGTCAAAGTTGCTCTCCTATCAGCTTGAATCAGTCGGCCCATTCTCCTCTGACCTCTAGCATCAACAAGGCATTTTCGCCCACAGGACTGCCGCATACTGGATGTTTTTCCCTTTTCACACCATTCTGTGTAAACCCTAGAAATGGTTGTGCGTGAAAATCCCAGTAACTGAGCAGATTGTGAAATACTCAGACCGGCCCGTCTGGCACCAAAAACCATGCCACGCTCAAAATTGCTTAAATCACCTTTCTTTCCCATTCTGACATTCAGTTTGGAGTTCAGGAGATTGTCTTGACCAGGACCACACCCCTAAATGCATTGAAGCAACTGCCATGTAATTGGTTGATTAGATAATTGCATTAATGAGAAATTGAACAGGTGTTCCTAATAATCCTTTAGGTGAGTGTATATTAAAATAATTAATAATTATAATAATTTATTCCTATGATGGATCCTTCAGAAATCATTCTTATATGCTGATTTGGTGCTCAAGAAACATTCATTATTATAAATAAGGTTGAAAACAATTGTGCTGCTTAGTGCTTCATATTTTTGTAAAAACCGTGATAAACTACCATTCAAAAGTCTGGTGTAAGTACAAACAAAAAGAAAGATTAAATTGATCAAAAGTGACAGGCATTTATAATGTTACAAAAGATTTTATTTCAAATAAATGCAGTTTATTGAACCTATTCATCAAAGAATACTGAAGAAAATGTATTATGGTTTTTACAAAAAATATTAGCCAGCAAAAACTGTTTTCAACATTGATAGTAATAATAACCATTATTAATAATTGAGCACCAATAATAATTAATAATAACTGAGCACCAAATCAGCACATTAGTGATTTTTAAAGGATCATGTGATACTGAAGACTGGAGTAATGATGCTAAAAATTCCATCACAAGAATGAATTTGAAAATATATTAAAATAGAAAGTTATATAAATTTGACTATATTACTGTTTTCACTGTATATTTGATCAAATGAATGGTAGCCTTCGTGAGCATAAAAGACTTCTTTCAAAAACATAAAAACATCTTAATTATTCCAAACTTTTGACCGGCAGTGTACATATCAAACTTCTCACTCACATCCCTTCCTTTCAGGTCATGTATAATCAGTCCACAGCCACCACCTGCTTTCACAGTTTGCCGCTACTCCGATGTGTGTTTGTGCGTGAGCGCATCACAATCGTGCACGCCCACAGCTCCTTCTCTGCGATGGCCCATGATGCTCTGTTTCACGCAAAGACTATGGGGCTGAACACTGTATTCACAGACCACTCTCTCTTTGGATTCGCGGACCTGAGCTCTGTACTGACCAATAAGCTGCTGACTGTCTCTCTGTGTGACACGAATCACATCGTGTGTGTGTCGTACACTAGTAAAGAGAACACTGTACTGCGGGCCACCCTGGACCCTGAGATTGTCTCTGTCATCCCTAATGCTGTTGACCCCACTGACTTCACCCCTGACCCCTGTCGTCGTGACAACAGCAAGATCACCATTGTGGTCATCAGTCGACTGGTTTACAGGAAAGGTGAGGAAAACATGGTGTTTTTATTTGTATTGCAAAATAATATAATGTATTGCAAAGCATTTTCATAAAAAAGTGTTAATTTAATGACTCTAAAATCATTCAATCAGTATTTTAATTAATGTTATATATTCATAATGTTTTTTTCCCATAATAATAATTTCAAATTTTTTATTCATATTATATAAAATAATATAAAAGTAAAATGTAAAGCTACTTAATTTTTATGTAAAGCTGCTTAATAAGATGTTATTTTCAAGAATTGTATTATATCAAAGAGACTTTTTATTCAATGTGATATCAGGACAGTTTTGACTTTATGTCCCCTTAAAATATCTGAATGAATTTCAAGTCAGAAATTAATATGCTCATAATACAATCTGTTGTTTTTCAGGGATTGATTTACTAAGTGGAATCATTCCTGAACTGTGTGGAAAGCATCTAGATCTCTGCTTTCTGATTGGTGGAGAAGGACCCAAAAGAATCGTATTGGAAGAGGTTCGAGAGAAATATCAGCTTCATGACAGGTAAGAAAGCCAGTAGGCCTGAGCAATGATCTCTAGATGTAAGTATGTGTATAATTTCTTTACTTACCTTTATTTTTCCTGTGTATATTAAGGGTTCGTCTGCTGGGAGCTCTGGATCATAAGGATGTGAGGGATGTTCTTGTTCAAGGTCATGTCTTTCTCAATACTTCTCTCACTGAGGCCTTCTGTATGGCCATAGTGGAGGGAGCCAGCTGTGGTTTGCAAGTATGTTTTTTTTTTTTTTTTTCTATGAATATGTATGAGTGAAGTAACATTATGCAAGTAAAATGGGTTGCAAATGACATTTCATGTTCAAAAGTATATTGTGTGAGTATGTTCATAGTATGGACGATATATGTTAGTGACATGACGTGAAGGCCAAGTGTGGTAACCTATACTCAGTCCAGTCTGACTCTCTAACCATTAGGCCACAACTGCCCCACATATAAGATGGATACAGTATACTTTTTAATGCTACAATTAACTGGTTTATTGTGTGTGTAGGTGGTGAGCACTCGTGTTGGAGGTATACCTGAAGTCCTGCCTGATGAGTTGGTGACTCTGTGTGAACCATCAGTTCAGTCACTTTGCGATGGCTTGGAAACTGTAATTGCAAGAATACGCACAGGAAATGAGGCGTCTCCTGCCGCCATCCACCGCAAGGTCCGAACCCTGTACACTTGGAGAAATGTTGCAGAGCGCACAGAAAAGGTAAGTTTTAAGAACATGCTCGAATTTAATCATTATTTGTTGTTTATTATTGTGTAATTATTATTATTGTACACAACCATTCAAAAGTTTGGAGTCAGTAAGATTTCTTATTATTTTGAAAGTATCTTATGCTCACCAAAGCTAATATTGTGAAATATGAATCAAATTTAAAATAGCTGTTTTCTATTTTATTGTATTTTAAAATGTAATTTATTTCTATGGTGGTAATGCTGATTTTTCAGTTGCCATTTAGTCCAGTCTTCAATGTCACATGATCCTGATCACCCAGAAATCATTGTAATAATCGTGATGCTTTTTTTGTTGATTGATTGATTGATTTTATTTGACCACTTAAATATAAAAATATGAAACTGTGTCATACATTAAAATAAAATACATAAGTAGTCAGGGATAACACAATAAAGCCCGAAGACTTATTTCCATTGTGGTCCCTTATAAAGGCAGCGGAAGAGGACAAGTGGCAGCAAATCACACATCAATCATTCATCATACATTAAACAAATTCATACATATTATACAGAAAAAATGATCATAAAAATAGACTATGGTATTATAATAACTACAATTGGCACCTAAACCATACTTTCAAACCCTGTTTAAAACTACCTATACTTCTTACTTGTACCAGGTAACCGATTCCAAAGGGTAGTTCCAGCATAAAGAAAAGACTGTTTGCCCAGATTTGTATTAAATCTGGAGGGGTACAAAATCGGTTGAGCTACCCCTAGTGGAGTACCTGTGAACTTCGTTTACTCTATTAAAATAATTTCTAAAATATTTGGGAACATCTCCATAAACAATTTTATGTACCATACCCAGCTGCATCTGAGACACTCGATCCTCAACTTTCAACCATCCCACCCTTTCAAAGTGGGAACATTCCAGATGAGTTCTTATGGGGAGGTCTAAAATTAGCCTTATTAATTTATTTTGAGACGTCTGAAGCCTATGTTTCAGGTTCCCTGTGAGACCATTGTACCATGCGCCACACGCATAATCAAAATAAGGCTGAATTAAAGCTCTTGCCAAAACTAGCTTTGTTTTTTCATCCAAAAACTTTGATATTCTGGCCAAAAACCGAACTCTCTGATTAACTTTGGTGATTACCTTTTGGGCCTGACCTACTCCAGATAAATTACAATCTAACATACATCCAAGATAACTGTCACTGCCAAGATGTCTGTCACTTTTTGATGAATAATGCCTCCTTGCTAAAAAACCCCCAATTAATTTTTATAAAAAAAATCTCACTGACCCAAATGTTCTAAATTGTAGTCATTGTATAATTCTCCCACTCTTTCTGTGTTTGTTTCAGGTGTACAATCGGGTGTGCAGGGAGCCCGTTTTGCCATTGTCTGCGCGACTGCAGAGACTGCGCTCTCACTGTGGTGCCGTGGCAGGCTCCATTTTCTCCTTTGTTGCTGTTATTACCTTCCTCTTCCTGCTTTTCCTGCAGTGGCTCCGCCCAGATCATCTAATTGATGTTGCTGTAGACTCATCAGGCCCCCACAGCCGCTTGGGGCAGCACGTTAGTAAGAAAACAAGTAAAACACCAAACCCGGCTGTGTCCTGAGTGACTAATGATCTAACATGACTTTACAAGGTTATTTTGGAGGGGACGGATGTAGGTAATGAACTGAATTGTAGTACCAATGTACTACGGTACATCAAAACATGTACTGACTGTACCCGTTTACATTCCTGTATAAAACTGTGACCTCAGGTGTAGAGAAAGCTTTTAAGAGCTATCCTCAGCCAATCCCAGAGCCCAGCGCCTGCTTTTGCACAATGAACCCCCATCAGATAATAATCTAAGCTTGCTGAAATGGTTGCACAAACACCTTTAAAAATCTGGATTCAAGATAAATAAATGACAAACAGGGGCAGCTTTTTCTGTATCACCTTTACATTCATCTCACAGCATATCTGTATGCTTGAGGTGTGAGTTCAAACTGGTATATATGAACTGAACTAAAATGTTTAATGAGAAACAGTTTTTGAGCTTTAGTGGAGCTATGAATCATATCGCTTCTTTAATCTGACGGTACTTCTTTTTCTGTAAGCTGGTTTTGACTTCTATTGCTGCTTTTTATTGGCTAACGTTGGATAGTAACATGAACGTATTTATTTTAAACCCAAACACCCCATTTTCTTTTGACTTCACATGCAGCACACTCATTTTAAGGCACTATACTTCACTTTTCATACTTGCTTTCTTTTATGTTACACCTATTTTATATTGACCTTCTCTGTGAGTATGATGATCATAGTTATAACGCACAAACGTTTATACTACCTGAAAGTGGTGTTAACTTGAATTTTTTCACAATTGTTGACACAATCTACAATAAATTTTATTAACATGCAATAAGTACTGTATACATTCTTTTTTTTTACTGCTTCAGCTTTGACATGAGTATTTGTTGGTGCTTTTCGAATTTTGTCCACACAACACAAAATAATTGGAAGAATTTACTTAAAATATCAGAAGTTGAATTTAAAATTCAAACTAAAGAATATACATTAAATTAAGTCAATATATGAAATTTTACTTTAAATGTGTGACTGTTGAGGATAAATGAGGCATGTTATGTTTACATAAAGTTGTTTTTGTTGTAGATAACCGTCAGGGTCTCTCTGGATCAGGAATCTTATGCTAATACCCAAACAGGGCTGATAAAACACACCCTCAACCATTCAAGGCTAAATCCAGAAGTCGTTAACAAACACTTATCGCCCTTTCTGACTGCTTTCACACACATGCACATTCAATAGCCGCTCTATCCAGCTAGAGCGATCCTGTTTCTGCATAACACTGGATGCAAATCATGTTTTGCTGGAGAGGCAGATACTGTATCACCAATTACATTTGCAGTTACATTGGCTTTGGTTCATGGTTAATTTTCTTTTTTCAAGTTTTAGCTATTTCTCTTGCTGTGTATAAAAAATCATATTTATTTTGAGGTTGTAGATCAGTTTTACTTAGTTACTTTTTATAGGGACATATTGTCTTTACATACTGACTTTCATTTGTTCTCTGAAGCTGATTAAAGGTGCTTGCTGTGGCATGTTTTTGCATCTAATGTTTTATCTCCTCTGGCCCTTCGACTCATTTTGAGGAGATTGTTTATGTGGGGGATGCTCACCTCAGGAGTTTGGGGAGATGGGGGTGTAAGCACATATCACTGATAACGGTGGGAGGTGCATTCTTGCCAAGGGGGGTTCTTGTTTCTCTGAAGGCCATATAAACTCCTCTGAAGAGTTTCTCTGTCCACCACTATCACAATTGTTCTCTTCCTGCGAGGTCTCTGAGTTGTCTTCTTGTGAAGTTTGGAGATGGCTGTGGTTCATGCTGAAGTGAGCGTCTGGAGTAAGCCATGGGATCACAGGTTTCACATATATGGAGGACAAGTGTGTAATACACTAATGGCAGGTGAGTTTTCCTCCTCTACCTCTGTTATTCTCTCACTCTTCTTGAATGTTTTCAGTGGTCAAACACGTTTACAACAAGAACCAAGCTTGTTCTGTTTTCACAATTTGTTTTACAATTTTATTACACTAACTAAAATACCTAAATTTATATCAACCAATTTGTCACCATTGGACCATGAAACATGTATGATAGTAGCATACTATATAGCATCAAGTCAGCAATCCAGACCATTACATTTTGCAATTATATGGACATAGAAAAAGGAAATTGACTTTGGCTTGGAATGATGGTCTAGAAGATAACCCAATCTGACTTTACAGCAGGACTGGTTTTGAATAGTTTGTTTAAATTGCTTTTAAGAGATAAACTTATTCAAAAATAAGGGATTGAGTGTGGGTTTAATTGTCTATACTTGAAGGATACTTTCCCTGGATATTTGCTAATTTGACCTCTTTGAGGTCAGAGTTGTGGCTCAGTGAGCTGTGCACATGCTCAAAACATCTATAACACATCTGTCTTTCAAATTTTTGTATCTGGCCCTGGGTCATTTTCTAATCCCTGTTCACCCATTTTTCTGTCTCTAAAAAACAACTCTGTGTTTGCATTTCACTGTTTTTGTTCATTTAGAGGAATACTGAATCTGTTTTTGTGCAAGTGAGATGAGTAAATGTATGCTCACATTTAACTGCAATAACTACGCCTCTGCATCTCATTCCTGATTTACTTTACTAATTACTTGAAAAAAGTAATCGGATTACATGCCTTTAAGATTAAGTAGTGTTTCTTGTAACACTGATTATTGTTTAAATATCAAAACAACAAATGTGATATGGCACATCCTCATTTAAATATCTATGTATGTTTCTGCTTTGTTAGGTTCCTGGGATGACAGAACACCTCTACACGATGCTGCTTTGCAAGGAAGATTGCTGCCACTGCGAAGACTCCTTTCACAGGTACTAATGGGAGGAACACTTACTCAAACTGGATAGCTAAATAAGAGTTCACAAAAAGTATTTGGACACTTAATCCACACTGAAATAAGTATGAATGTCATTGGACTAGATAATACAAACCAGCCCGACTGGTCTGGGGCCACTATTACATATTGAGGTTTAAGGACAGAAGACTATGTATTAAAACAAACGGTTATTATGAATGAAGGAAATTAATTGTCCATGTTTGCATTTTTATAGGGATACAATGTGGGCATGGCTACATTAGATGGAATCACACCACTGCATGAAGCATGTGTTGGAGGCCATTTTACCTGTGCTAAACAACTTCTGGAACATGGCGCTGATGTATGTATATAGGCCTAACTTTCTCTTTATTTGCAATATTTATGCCTTTATTTTTCTCTTTTTCTCTGCATTAACATGCATTAATGGCTGCAATATGTATGCATTCAGGCGAATGCCGTCTCCTTTGATGGAGCCACTCCTCTCTTCAATGCATGCTGGAGTGGAAACCCCACTCTCGTCAGCCTCATTCTGATGTACAGCTCTGTCCACCATCCGGCTCATCTGCTGAGCTCACCTCTTCATGAAGCAGCAAAGAGAGGTATATGTGATGATTCTTGTGGATTTACAGAGAACTGTAAACATTGGGATTTCAGTAAACCGGATGTCTGTGTGTACATGTTTTAGGTCACACAGCATGTGTTGAACTGCTGCTGTCTCATGGTGTGAATGTGGACATGGAGTTGCCCAGCATAGGAACACCGCTGTACTGTGCATGTGAATCCAAGAGCACAGACTGTGTTCAAAGCCTGCTGATCTCAGGTCAGAATCACACACGCCACCCTTCATGGGTTAATAAATACATTTTTGTTTTATTTTGTGTTATCTCAAAGATGATTCTCACATGCACATTACTGTAGTACAGTAACAAAAATATCCTATCTGGATCATGTATTGTCTCTTTTTTTTTGTTTAGTTACAACTAAATAGATTAAATAGCACGTAATCAATTAGAGAAAATGCCAAATCTAATCCAAGCTAAATCATACATGTATAAATACATACAGTTTAAATACAATATATAATTATTTGTTCCCACTAATTAGCAGGGTTATTTTGGTTTTATACAGTTATAATATTTTGTAATAAAATGTATTAAATATTTAATACTCATTATTTGTAATTTATATCTTCAGTGTTCACTTTAATTTTAGTTTAAATTTTAGTATACTAGAGAAAATCTACACTTGCATAGAAGAGTGTATACATAAATTTCAAGTACCGTATTTTCCGGAATATAATAAAATTGAAAAATTTTAATCTCTGAAACCTGCTCAATTTACATTCCAAAGCGACTAACACAATGAAATTAACGTTAACCACCTTTTGTCCACTTTTAATCCCTATAATCCCATCCTTTAATGTGGTACAGTAGAAAAACACTGTATATGAGATCATTAATGATCTTCCAACAAGTCAATTGTTGGCAAATTAAAAATGACTGGTCTGTGCATTTGTACAGAAATGTTTTATCTCATAGGTTTCAGTTTGTATCTCTCCAAACATTACATTTTCACACAGTTTGTGCTTCATAGGCAAAGTAAGGCACATCAAGTTTATTTGCATAGCGCGTTTGCTACATGTTTGTTGTGTTTGTTATTACTAGTGCAATGCCCGTGCAAAATCTGTTTTTAGTAATTGTTGGTTTGGTATGTTTGAGTTGCTGAATAGCCTAGGCTACTATTACACAGGTGCCTAAACTCTGAGAAAATGATAACGTTAAGCGCACCAGAATAAAATATAATATTCAGAATTAAACAGTGTAGCTGACTTACAGATTCAGTTAACATCCACAAAATGAATAAGCGCGGCAATTCAGGGGAGGTTCAGACCTTGGCTGGAGCAGCTACACAGTGAACTCCAAGAAAATGCTACGCTTGAGCAAACAGTTGGTGAATAGGCTACTACAAATGATGGCCGTGAATAAAATATAATATTCAGATATTTTTAAACCACAACCCTCTAATGTCAGAATGTTTATTTTGGGGAGTGGCCACTCAGTGTGCAGTGTGAGAGGGGGAGTGGCCACTCAGTGTGCAGTGTGAGAGGGGGAGTGGCCACTCAGTGTGCAGTGTGGAGGGGGAGTGGCCACTCAGTGTGCAGTGTGGAGGGGGAGTGGCCACTCAGTGTGCAGTGTGGAGGGGGAGTGGCCACTCAGTGTGCAGTGTGAGAGGGGGAGTGGCCACTCAGTGTGCAGTGTGAGAGGGGGAGTGGCCACTCAGTGTGCAGTGTGAGAGGGGGAGTGGCCACTCAGTGTGCAGTGTGAGAGAGGGAGTGGCCACTCAGTGTGCAGTGTGGAGGGGGAGTGGCCACTCAGTGTGCAGTGTGGAGGGGGAGTGGCCACTCAGTGTGCAGTGTGGAGGGGGAGTGGCCACTCAGTGTGCAGTGTGAGCCAGAGTGGCCAGCGGCTAGAGTGGCAAAAGCCAATGTGTGCTTCTTTTACCGATATATTTAACAATATCGTTTGCATTTCTAATCCAAACAACGTCAAACTCGGCACTGCACTTACTCGTGCCCGTAGCAAGACAACTGTCAAGTTTGAAATCCATTGGACTAACGGTTTGAGATATTCGATTAACAGACAGACAGACAGACACACACACAGACACACAGACAGACGTTCCTGTAATTTATAGATAGATATAGCTTTTAACACACACACACACACACACACATAGTTTTTCTTCATTTTATTTCATTAATTATTTGTCTTATTTATTTCTAAATGAAAGTTAGAAATAAATAAGACAAATAATTAATGAAATAAAATGAAGAAAAACTATGTGTGTGTGTGTGTGTTAAAAGCTATATCTATCTATAAATTACAGGAACGTCTGTCTGTGTGTCTGTGTGTGTGTCTGTCTGTCTGTCTGTTAATCGAATATCTCAAACCGTTAGTCCAATGGATTTCAAACTTGACAGTTGTCTTGCTACGGGCACGAGTAAGTGCAGTGCCGAGTTTGACGTTGTTTGGATTAGAAATGCAAAAGATATTGTTAAATATATCGGTAAAAGAAGCAGCCATTGAAGTTGTGGTTTAAAAATAAACATTCTGACATTAGAGAGAGTTGTGGTTTAAAAATTGTGGTTTAAAAATAAACATTAAGTTTTTAATCTAATATTGGTAACACTTTACAATAAGGTTCATTAGTTAACATTAGTTAATGTATTAACTAACATGAACTAACAACGGGCAATACATTTGTTACAGTATTTATTAATCTTTGTTAATATTAGTTAATAAAACTCCAGCTGTTCATTGTTTGTTCATGTTAGTTCACAGTGCATTAACTAATATTAACAAATACAACCTTTGATTTTAATAATGTGTTAATAAATGTTGAAATTAATATTAACTGAGATTAATAAATACTGAATAAGTATTGTTCATTCTTATTTCATGTTAGCTAAGGTAGTTAACTAATGTTAAGTAATGAAACTTATTATAAAGTGTTTCCCTAATATGTATATATAATTTTAATATTATATTATATTAATACAATTTATTTTAGCTTTATTTCAATTACCATAAATGATTTTAAGTAGCCTAGTTTTAGTTATAGTCAACAATAGCACCACTGCTAATCACTGTGCAGTGTGCATTACAGTAAAGTGCTCCTTGTCTCTCTCCAGGCGCTGATGTGCAATGTGGGCGGGGTCTTGACACACCTTTACATGCTGCAACCAGAGTGGGCGGAGCAAAGGAGGTGGAGCTACTGTTGAAGCATGGAGCTGATTGGACATCAAGGAACTCAGAGGGAAAGAAACCTCTGGAATTGACTACAGATCAGAGTATCAAACATCTCTTGCAGATTGCAGGTAAATAAACACAAATTAAACACTCAGCATGCCCCATTACTATTATGCTGTTTTAATGCATGTTGCGATACTGATTCTGGCTTGTGATCGGTTCTGCAGGTCCTTGCTCTCTTTCTCAACTGTGCAGATGGTCTATTCGACGTTCACTGGGACAAAAAGGACTAAACAAAACTAAGTTGCTTTGCTTACCACTTATCCTGCACAATTATCTTCTCTATCATTAAAACACACATAAATATTATCCAAACACTCTTCCATAATCTTTCTCTTTTAGTAACATTATGTGCACATTTTTATTTGTAAATAATCTTTGTATAAATGTAGCTACTTAATCTTTGCTTTTTGTAATAAATATTGTTATACATTCACAGGCTATTCATTTGTTTGACACACACACACACACACACACACACACACACACACACACACACACACACACACACACACACACACAGTCTACAATTGCACATTCACACTCTTTACGAACGAGAATTAACTAACTATCCAGTAGATGGCAGCTTTGTAACATAAGATAGCCTAATATTATTTTCCCCTCATAATTTTATAGGGTAGATTGGGCTTTAAGAATCTATATTTTTACGTAGCCCAGCCTATCTATGATTTTTTTTATATACAATATAAGTAGCCTACAAAACAACAAATTGTGCCAAACATAGTAGGCTAATTACAAAATACGATATCCATTAAAGTAAAACCCAGATAAAAAAATCCATTAAAGTAAAACCCAGATAAAAAAACATGAATGAACATTATCTATCTATCTATCTATCTATCTATCTATCTATCTATCTATCTATCTATCTATCTATCTATCTGTCTGTCTGTCTGTCTGTCTGTCTGTCTGTCTGTCTGTCTGTCTGTCTGTCTGTCTGTCTGTCTGTCTGTCTGTCTGTCTGTCTGTCTGTCTGTCTGTCTATCTATCTATCTATCTATCTATCTATCTATCTATCTATCTATCTATCTATCTATCTATCTATCTATCTATCTATCTATCTATCTATCTATCTATCTATCTATCTATCTATCTATCTATCTATCTATCTATCTATCTATCTATCTATCTTTCTATCTTTCTATCTATCTATCTATCTATCTATCTATCTATCTATCTATCTATCTATCTATCTATCTATCTATCTATCTATCTATCTATCTATCTATCTATCTATCTATCTATCTATCTATCTGTCTGTCTGTCTGTCTGTCTGTCTGTCTGACTAATATGTTGAGGATGTTCCCTCTCTAGTCTCAGTTGCAAACAGTTTGGGAGAGTATATGGCAGTCCTATGATGCAGACACGTAAAAGACTGCGTGTGTGTGTGTGTACACGGTCACGGGGAATCCGTGGAAGCGCAAACTCCGCCCACGCTATGAACATCTCCAGCGGAGGGTGCGTGGGGGGGTTTGCCTCGCGCTCGGAGCTCGGGCTGCAATGAACACACCACTACAAAACTGATCTTGACTTGACCATGTAACAGCACTGCAGTTCACAGGATATTCATGTACGAATGCTGCGGCAGGTAGGACAACAGTTTATATCCTGGTGTGTTTCATGTATGCGGGTTGAGGGAATAACGCAGCTTTAAGGTGAGATGGACGCAGGAACTTCAATGCTCCCATTCTCTCATGTTTAACAGGATATCTTCTTTATATATCGGTTACATCATCTTAAAACATTCTAAACCCCGCAAAAGTCATAATCAGAAGATATCCCTTGACAAACAAGCCAGTTTTAACGCTGTTGTGTTGCACATATAATGTCGTCTCACCAGGTGTTTGAACAGGTGCAATGCAGCAGAGCGTTTTTGTAATTGTTTTTCGAGCCAGCCTGAAGTCGTTTTCAAATTTGTGTAGGATATTTTTTGTTAAAGTTCAAAAGTGCCACTACAATCTAATCGGTGGTGTTCATTGTAGGCTACGCTGAACATCTCATCACATATCAGTCACATATTACATGAGGCTAGTTGTCCTACTTTTTACCACAGTGAAAATTAATTGGGGTGTTTATTTTTGAAAGTGAATTTCATGCATGCCTTAAAGTCCTAGGGACACAATATCTTAATGTGTTCCATTGTGGCTCTATTGTGTCCATTTGACCATTTAAAAAAAATATATGATGGTAGGCTATTTATATTTACGTAGGATATAATTTACAAAATGAAATTATCTAATTTACCTAATTTAGTTTTAAAGTAGTTGTTTGAATCCAACATACAAAACCAGTGCTCAATTAAGCAATTTATGCATTATAGAAATCAACTTGCCGACCTTTCCTCTATATTGCCTATAGGCTATATGAGAGAGAGAGAGGGGGGATATAATCGTGCACAGTGAGGATTTCTGTA
This sequence comes from Rhinichthys klamathensis goyatoka, assembly GCF_029890125.1. Classification (NCBI taxonomy): domain Eukaryota; kingdom Metazoa; phylum Chordata; class Actinopteri; order Cypriniformes; family Leuciscidae; genus Rhinichthys; species Rhinichthys klamathensis. Next base: position 1,010,231 of record NW_026606706.1, read on the forward strand.
AGGTGATCTATAAGATGCTATTCCACATGATTACAGCTTTTAGCACATGCCAGTGCACCGTGTTTATCCTTTAGTATGATACCAAGCGGAAAGCTGTCCAGGGCTATTATGACATCATGAATGCAAAACCGGCCCACTAGTAGCCTACTGTATGTTGTTGTTAAGTATTATCTGTCTTTTTTTTATTGCTGTTACAGTGGTAATCACACTGAGAACCAGAACAGACTTCCTGCTGGTGTACTGAACTAAGTGCCTACTCACATGAGTGGAAGAGTGCAAGTTATACACGCAGATTTAAGCCCTAATTATTTACGGAGGTGACAAAAGCAGTGATGGATAAAATGCCTCTAAGCGTGTCAGCCTTATGTCACATGCCGGTAGGTAATGGTTTAAGGCGTGGTATGTCTTTTGTGTACTATGAGCAACAACATACAGTAAATCACTTCTGTTTTCAGAAGCTTTAGCTATTTATACCCGAGTGAGGCATAATCAAGATAAAAGGCAGCTGAGGAACAGCAAATCAGTTTGACTGGCCAGGGGAACATTTGCGCGTGAGAGAGAGGAGCATTTTGCTAAATAAATGCACTATATTACATATTCATTATATTTTCACTCTTATAATGTTTTTATTATAAAAAACTTCCTTATAATTGTATACATAAGTTGTTAATTTTATGTACCAGCAGACAGGGTTCCCTGACCTGAATAGTTTACAGCATTAGTTGAGAATCTTTTTTCCCTATCCATGTACTGTAGCTGATATTTATCGAATCAACATTGAAGTGAGATTCAAGTCGAATTGCAAGTTTATGAATCAAATCATGAAATGTGTGTCAAAACCCAGCCCTAATAAAAACACAGTACCAGTCATTGTACCGTGTAACATGTTGTTGGTAATGAAATTATGTTCAGTTACCAAATGTTTTGACAATCACAATACACAGTTTTTTATTTTTATTTTTTATAAACACCCCCATCTCCCCGAAAAATCCATAATTCTCACTCTTAAGATGCCAGCCCTGGTTAAGTGCCTAAAGAAGAGACATGTCTTCAGTTGTGATGTCTCAGCAGATCAGGTGGAGGTTGGCAGCTCATTCCACCAGAGACTAGTAGAGGTTTCAGAGTGTTAATATTGTAGTCTAGAAGAAACAATGAAGATATTAAAGAATTTGCAGTTGTGAGAATTTGCATTTCTGTTTTTCTTTGGAATTCCTTTCACAGATGGCTCTTGCAACAAATTTCAACCATCACAACAAAACAAAAAAAACTAAACAAAACAAAGTTGGCTGTGTGGACACGGTTTGTGTATTTGAGGCACAATTCCACCCATACAAAATCACTGTAAAATCATAATTTTTGTAAAAGAGTGACTGATACATACTGGTCACACAGAAAATGTATTATTATCTTCACTAAAAGATAGAAATATTAACATAATTCGCTATATAGACAGTGACGTTAGTGGCAGCAGGATCATAAAAACTAAATAAAATTCATAAAAAAGACTGAAAGCAAACTCATTAAATTTTTAAGGCCTTTTTCTAATTTTAATGTGCACTGGTCTTGAAAAAAGAGAATGTGGGATGACTTCATAGTTAGCAGGACCAAAATCTGTCATGTTCAGACAATATACCTCAATATATTGTGCTCTCATATGATTGACTGAGATGTACTGCACATATCATTCTACTGAAGGACTTTAACACTAACAATTGACTATCCATAAGTGACATTTTGTATTGATTTGTGTGTATGTGTTTAAAGAAGAGGCATGCATTAAAGATTCAACGGGGCACAGCTGGAGAGAACAACATCATTATATTTAATTACATTGCATGTCATTAGTCCATTAGTCCATACTTCATATGCAATCTGAAAATGTATGGAGGGCTGAAAACAACATTTCCTTTACATCTACTACTTTTATAAGTTTGTTCCCATGCATGGTGATTTGGAGATGTACCATGTTCATCTGGTGATAAACAGAAGTTGTTTCCCTTTGTGTTCTTTACACAAAGCTCTTTGAGTAACAAATTGTGTAAAATAATTAGTGCTGGGCAAGTTAACGCGTTATTATCGCGTTAACGCATTTATTAATTAATGCCGACAAATTTTTTATCGCGCGTTAACGCAGAGGTTTTTTTTTTTTTTTTTTTGAAAGTCCGTTGCTCACTGCCTCTGAATACAAATAGGCCTACAGTCAAACCATGATCACAGGAGGGGTGGGATGTTGGTCAGCCAGCAAATAACCCACCCAAACAAGCAGTGGAGAGGCTTTGGCAGGTTCTCTCAGGTGAACAGAAAGGGAGACAGCGCTCCGCGAGTGAATGACAGGCGCTCTATGGATAGTAACCATGGCACCGGCTTCTGTGCGCAGCTGCGCCTTTTTAACTTAAATTAAAATTATACATAACTTTACCTGATAGGCCTGCGTTTAGTTTAGCGGGGATGCTCTGCCATGTGAATTCCCTCCTGTTGATGTCCTGATAACTATTTAGATTCTGGAAACTCACAAACAGCGAGCCGAGGATCAGTCTCTCTTCCAATGATTTGTGCTGCGCGTCGTGTACAAAAAAGTTAGACAATTCAACTTCGGCAACGCGCGGGCGCGTGCGTGAGGCGAGCATGACTGCAACAGTTTCACAGGAACGCACCCGCTTGTCGCTGCACCTGTGCTCGACCACTTCACCTCACTCTAAGGCTGATTTATACTTCTGCGTCGGACTTACGCCGGAGCCTCTACGCTATAGACAACGCGTTGGTTTTCATTTATATTATATCTGCGTCGTTGTCCGCGTTGACGCGCAATTACACATGAGGGAGAGTGTGAAACCCGGGGAGCGGTTCTAGCTATCACAGCGCTTGCGGTACGCGTAGAATTGACGTTACATTTCTGGAGAGATGCACGTCAGGGTACGCGCGCTACACAGCTACGGCGTGAGTTCGATGCAGAAGTATAAATTGGGCTTTACCTCTGTTTAATGTAATCTTACGTGGGAAACCATGGCATGCCATGACCAAACCTAAGCTGCTATCAGAGAAGTAACGTTGGTCGACTTATATCTGTAGTAGTGATCATGACCCTTTGACTACATAGACTGTTTGCTGCTCCCTGATACAAGATACCTGTTCAGAAAAAAAAAGAAAAGAAAACTGGACTCGTTTTAACAAGCTAGATAAAAGGTAATGCCCTGGCAGTGGCAAATAGCTTTGTTTAAATATTTGATTTGATTACATTAATGTTTAAGTTGAGATTTACAAGAAATATTTTATTGATACTGTGTAAAGGGAATACTGCTGGTGTAAAAGCACCTTATTTGTTTAAAGTTTTTGCAAACCACATGTTATTGCACTTTTGTAGCAGTACATTTAAATCAAAAGTGCGCAATACACTACTAGAATTCATTATTCAATTTTGCGCGTAACAATGCGATTAATCGCGATTAATCGCAAGAAAATCATGCGATTAATCGCGATTAAATTTTTTAATCGTTGCCCAGCACTATAAAAAATAAATAAAAGATATTTGGAAATTTCCCTTTAAAACAAAGGCTCAGTTTGTGGTCAACTGTTCATTATTATTTTATTGAAAACAATAAAACAAAGACAAAGTCACTTATATTAAACACTTTTTTTTAACAGAAGTTATCTTGCCCCTTTAATTGCCTCCGCTATCATCCTGTCAATCATCTGTCTCATTCTTGCGGGTCGCGGCTATGATTGCAGTTTCAGTAAAATTTAATTTCACCATCATCTGTACCCACCCTCAGCCGATTGGCATAATTACAGTATTTGCAATGACCATCCCGTGTCCAAAACGGAGCTTACTGTCTAAAAGAAAAGTTGTGACTGCCTAGCGCAGCACCACACAGATTCAACTCAGCACATCTAAATAAAACAGGCTGGTGGCAGACTAATATTTAATATTTCTGATGTAAATATTTCTGTGAAACGCATTAAGTTGCACAGAAGAAAGCCTAATCTAGGACCTGCCCTGTACAGTTTAAGAAGCGGTAGTAGATGACTATTATTAGTATTTATTTATTTACAAAAACACATGATAGAGGTACTACCAGAAACAAGTAGAACTTCTTTAAAGAACAAACAGAAGAATGACATGAGAGTGTGCATATAAAGCATACATACAGTATACAACAAAGCACAGGCTATACAACAAACGTGTGCATTCTTTTTAAAATTTGACTTTAAACTTAACAAGAGAAGGAAGGACCATGAGGTATGTATTAAAGGTAGGGTATGGGATTTGCAAAACGGCCGGCAGATTTTGAAAATACACAACTCAAAAGGTCCTACCTTCTTTCCTCCAACGCTGGCCCTGACTCCACCCATTCGAAGAACATGGACACGCAATCATGCATCTGCAAAACTCAGATGCGCGAGATTGCAAGATTGCGAGATTGCGAGATTACTCTCTCTCTCTCTGTACCGGGGCGACTTGCACTTACTGTGACTGGGTCACAAGCTTTGAGTATGCGCACGAAGGGGACACGCGCACAAGGGGGATGGGGGAGGGGGGGATGGTACGACCGTTTGATTGACGCACTGACTGTCCAATGATTCTAGGTGGTCTTGGAAATGATTGGCTGGAGTTTCGAGTCCTGCCCGTTCCACAGAATTGCTTATTGCTTAATTTTCATTTCAGTGCTTCTAACTCAGTGGCTGTAAGTAGGTTAGGAATAGGATTTCAAGTGATTTTGAAAAAAATGGTCAAAAAAGAAAATCACACACCCCACCTTTAAACTACATGAAGTACATTTTATGATGAAATCACCAATGCTCTGTCTGTCTCAATGGTGCCAAACATTGGGTAAATGTTTTCTGTCTCACTAAAGTCTGTGTTAAATGTGTAAATATGTCTTCTTTTCTCAGCATCATAGAAGGAGACGTGGCCCTCCTCTATGTCCAGATAAACTCCTATCTTAGAGGGAGTTGGTAGGTTGAGTTTGATGACTGGTTCAGTCAAAGCCATCAAAGTACCCACCCGCAGATGCAGATTCCAGTACCCTGTTTTTGTGTTCATGGTCACATAGCCACTACGAGGAGCTGATTCCTTCACAACTCCCACCCGCCACTCATGTTTCTTCTTCACATTTACCTCCCAGTAATGCCTACCTGTATTATAACCCTCTTTAGCTTGGACACAAGTCCAGGCATCAAATTTAGAACGCTTCCGTTGGAACTCTTTCCAGTTGTTGAGACCATATTCTTTTGCCCTCAAAGATTTTCCATCTTTAGAGACTAGGAGATCTGGGTTGGCTGTGTTTGGATCCAGAATTACAACAGCTTCAAGAACAAAATGATAAGATATTGAAGTATTGAAATTAAACTTTGTATAGTGAATTTACATCCCTTATAAATCTATATCCCTTATAAAAGCTATATATCAGTTGAGCTTTACCTGTTGATTTTGTAATCCAGTTCCAAACTGCGAAAATAAAAGTAACATTGGATTAAACCTGACAAATTGAACATCAACACAAAAGTTTTTTTTTTTGGTTGTTTTTTTTTTCTTCAAAAATTTAAAGTGTAATTAAAAGTGAAGCTATGATTTTATGAAAGTCAATGAGTCTAATGAAAATACCTGGGTTAGGAATGCATAATCCAACTATGAGGGAAAAAAGAAAACAAGGAAACACATTGACATAACCATATATGCAATTTATCATTCTCTGAGACATTTTTTCTACCAACATGGTAGATGGTAAAATCTCTGTGAAAAAGACTAAAGTAATCTTCACCTGCATTTTTGGCGTTTTGCGTTTTGCTCTGTTTTCTCTTCACCCACTGTCTGTGGTTTGAATCCTTCCATACAAAACAATAAAACCATAAATACTCTTTAAGATTTGACATTCATTTTGATTAAAATGTGATTGACGTGATAAATAATATACAAAATATGATTAAAAAAATGACAAAAACATGATTCTCCAAGTATAAAAACGAGTCATAAAATGTTCATTACATTTATTGAAAGTTTAGAACATCAGTTGAAATCTCATGCATTTAGATGTTCAGTTGCAAAAAAATATTGAAAAGCCATGGACTACTGTCTCAGTTAAATAGCAATACTTGATTTCTTTACATGACCAATTTTCTTTTTCATCTTTACCTCAGAGCTTCCTGACTGTAGTACAGTCCATATTATCCAGTCCATTACTGGGAGTATGCTGGACTCTCCCTGTTTCCATTCTTTGTGGAGATCCCTCAGTGTTTCTTCACATTCCCTCTTTGGAAATATTGAGTTCTATATTTAGAAAGAGGCAGAAAGATATTTGAGATATCTGATTTAATCTTGTGCGTGACCGAAACGTCTTATCCCTCTGATCTCTGTAAACATGCAGGTGACAAACCTGTTCCATGTCTTTCAGTTCCCAAGACCAGTCAGACAAGATTTTTTTTGCTTTGTTAAATTTAATTTCACTGTTCGACAACTGCTCTGAACAGGTATGTTGTATCTACAGCAAACAGAAGAGTAAACAAATATATTGACAACTGTGGTAAAATAATGTCTGATGTTAGTTAGGGTTAATTCATAATTTTCCCTGTACCACTGTTATCTTGTCATCACTTTGCTCCAGGATGGTTATAACACAAAATCTCGAAACTGGAAGAGATATATTTTTATTGCTTATCGCATATCAGTTTATGGCATCCTGGTTAGGACATGAAACTAAACACTCATAAAAAGTGAATCCAAACCTCTTGCTTGTCCAGTTGTTTTGTCTGTGTGTTCTCGAGATCTTCAGCCCATTGCAAAATATAATATTGCTGTTCATCCGGCTCTTCTTTTTTAGTTCCTTTATTTTTAAACTTTTGAGTCATCAAGTAGAACATCTTTGACTGTGGGCATAATGCAGATCATTTGAAACTTCTGTTAAACTCATATTAAATTCATATAATAATGTCAAATATTTACCTGTACCACTCTGTCCAGTTCAGATGCTAGGTTTCTGATAATGTCCCTTGACTCATCAAGTGAGTTGTCTTTTTGCTGTATGCTTTCAGTGGCTGGTATTTTGAAGTTGAACCGCTGCAGAGAGATTTTTAGATATTAAGCAAATACTAGTGGCTTAAAGATCATTAATTATACTTTATATTACATGCATATGTTTACCTGGTAACAGTCCTTCCCAAATTGTTTGAATATTTTAACAACATTCTATCAGGAAAAACAGGGACATGCCCAAACAATTAATTCACCATGGAAGTTTTTTTTGGTACTGTTTAAAATAAAAAATAAACTGTCTATGTAGAAGATGTTTGTGACATATACCTCAGCAGCACTCAGATCTGGCCTGATACCTGGGAATGATGCAGAAGCTCTTTCATTCTTCTTTATGTTTGGCTTCATGAGACTAACATCACTAAAGGCAACTCCAGCTGCAACATATATAGACAGCCAATGAATTTAGTAACGGCAACAGGAAATGAAACATTAACGCTGTTGGCGCATTGTGGTAAAGTTATTAATTACAAACAACTCAGAGTGAAACATGCTGTATGAGTGATGTTAAGAAAGATGTCACCCATTAATATGAATACTTTTGAATATGTGTTGCACTATTCCAAATTCTGCCATACAAAAGAATGTCTGAGAAAATAGTGGAGATTTTTATTTCTCTAGCACTATATAAGATATGAATGTAAAAAGAAAAAAAGAAAGCATACCAGCTGCTGCAAATGCCATATCTCATGTAAAGAGTAATCCAATAAGAGCTCTATGTGAACACATCATTGACTGTCACTGCAGTCGAAAGAAGGGTTGTTGTTTTTGTACAGCATATTTATACTAGACCCCGCCCTGTCGAAACAAAAGTGAAACCAGTTTGTTTTTGTGCAGGCAGTGACTTTGGTCAGTTCAACCTCATAGTTCCAAACAAAAAAGGGGACATTCTGTTTCAAGCAGAGAATAGGTTATGGCTTTAAACTGCTTGGAATCGACCATTTAGTGGTGCTTTTTGTCCTTTTTTGGTGCAGGGGAGTTAGGATTTGAAAACATATGGGGTTCTTATTTTGCAAGAACAAATTGCAACATATCTGCCATACAAACACACTTACATTAATTTAATGTCACATGCCACTCACTGCTGGCCAAGTTAACAGAAGTAATAAAGAAAAGAATGGGAAAAAATATATTATTGTTTATTAGTCTTACTGAAATCGAACTGTTTCCTGTAAACGTACTGTGTCCTCTAGAGGGCAGCACCTACCGTCGCATCATTTCATTTTACACCACGAAGAAAAGAATCCAAACATCACGGAAATAGACGTGATGGTGTACTGTTTCACTTGTATAAAAGCATTCTCTGCTTGTATTTTATTCCAGGGAAACACAATTGAAACCTTTTCATTTTTTATGAATTAACGATGGATTTAAAACGTGATAAAGATGTAACAAGATCGAGCACACATCTTAAATCAGTCTTTGTTCATTTGTTCAGGATTCAGTTTCATTTTTTATCAGCCAGTGATTGACTGGGTGAGTGTTTTAGTGTCTCTTTAGTTAATTTAAATTTATGTAAATGTAACGTAATGTTAATGTACATAAATCCGTGTTACTCAAGACTCTTTAATTCATCTATCTGGCTGTCTGACTATTAGCTTTTCGTCTATTAAATCAATGCAAGTCTTGCAGTGTTGTTGTAGTGACGTTCAGCCACAATATACTGGAATATAGCTTGTGTAACTGTGTTGTGCAGAAGTAACTTACATGTGTACATCTCTACTTTTGTATGGCAGAGAGAGCACTGAGGATTTCACAACACCATGGGCAACAGGAGGAGAGGTCACTCTCATGCACCTAAAACACCACCTCTATCCCTGGACACACACTCCTCTGATCATGAGCCGGGCGTGAAGCACAGGATATGTATGGTGTCAGACTTCTTCTACCCAAACATGGGTGGTGTGGAGAGTCACATCTACCAGCTCTCACAGTGCCTCATAGAGAAGGGCCATAAGGTTGTGATAGCAACGCATGCGTATGGAGACCGCCGTGGGATTCGCTACCTGACCAACGGACTGAAGGTGTATTACCTACCACTCCAGGTTTGTTTTACAACATATTGCATTAGTTTAAAAGGGTCATATCACACACTGCTGGCAAAAAGTTTGGAATAATAAAATTTTAAAAATGTTTGTGATAAAGTCTTTTATACTCACCAAGGCTCTGTTTATTTGACCAAAAATACAGTAAAATAAATAACTCATCTTTTTGAATATACACACTCACCTAAAGGATTATTAGGAACACCATACTAATACTGTGTTTGACCCCCTTTCGCCTTCAGAACTGCCTTAATTCTACGTGGCATTGATTCAACAAGGTGCTGAAAGCATTCTTTAGAAAAATTGGCCCATATTGATAGGATAGCATATTGCAGTTGATGGAGATTTGTGGGATGCACATCCAGGGCACGAAGCTCCCGTTCCACCACATCCCAAAGATGCTCTATTGGGTTGAGATCTGGTGACTGTGGGGGCCATTTTAGTACAGTGAACTCATTGTCATGTTCAAGAAACCAATTTGAAATGATTCGAGCTTTGTGACATGGTGCATTATCCTGCTGGAAGTAGCCATCAGAGGATGGGTACATGGTGGCCATAAAGGGATGGACATGGTCAGAAACAATGCTCAGGTAGGCCGTGGCATTTAAACGATGCCCAATTGGCACTAAAGGGCCTAAAGTGTGCCAAGAAAACATCCCCCACACCATTACACCACCACCACCAGCCTGCACAGTGGTAACAAGGCATGATGGATCCATGTTCTCATTCTGTTTACACCAAATTCTGACTCTACCATCTGAGTGTCTCAACAGAAATCGAGACTCATCAGACCAGGCAACATTTTTCCAGTCTTCAACTGTCCAATTTTGGTGAGCTCTTGCAAATTGTAGCCTCTTTTTTTTTCTATTTGTAGTGGTGATGAGTGTTACCCGGTGGGGTTTTCTGCTGTTGTAGCCCATCCGCCTCAAGGCCTCAAGGTTGTGCGTGTTGTGGCTTCACAAATGCTTTGCTGCATACCTCGGTTGTAACGAGTGGTTATTTCAGTCAAAGTTGCTCTCCTATCAGCTTGAATCAGTCGGCCCATTCTCCTCTGACCTCTAGCATCAACAAGGCATTTTCGCCCACAGGACTGCCGCATACTGGATGTTTTTCCCTTTTCACACCATTCTGTGTAAACCCTAGAAATGGTTGTGCGTGAAAATCCCAGTAACTGAGCAGATTGTGAAATACTCAGACCGGCCCGTCTGGCACCAAAAACCATGCCACGCTCAAAATTGCTTAAATCACCTTTCTTTCCCATTCTGACATTCAGTTTGGAGTTCAGGAGATTGTCTTGACCAGGACCACACCCCTAAATGCATTGAAGCAACTGCCATGTAATTGGTTGATTAGATAATTGCATTAATGAGAAATTGAACAGGTGTTCCTAATAATCCTTTAGGTGAGTGTATATTAAAATAATTAATAATTATAATAATTTATTCCTATGATGGATCCTTCAGAAATCATTCTTATATGCTGATTTGGTGCTCAAGAAACATTCATTATTATAAATAAGGTTGAAAACAATTGTGCTGCTTAGTGCTTCATATTTTTGTAAAAACCGTGATAAACTACCATTCAAAAGTCTGGTGTAAGTACAAACAAAAAGAAAGATTAAATTGATCAAAAGTGACAGGCATTTATAATGTTACAAAAGATTTTATTTCAAATAAATGCAGTTTATTGAACCTATTCATCAAAGAATACTGAAGAAAATGTATTATGGTTTTTACAAAAAATATTAGCCAGCAAAAACTGTTTTCAACATTGATAGTAATAATAACCATTATTAATAATTGAGCACCAATAATAATTAATAATAACTGAGCACCAAATCAGCACATTAGTGATTTTTAAAGGATCATGTGATACTGAAGACTGGAGTAATGATGCTAAAAATTCCATCACAAGAATGAATTTGAAAATATATTAAAATAGAAAGTTATATAAATTTGACTATATTACTGTTTTCACTGTATATTTGATCAAATGAATGGTAGCCTTCGTGAGCATAAAAGACTTCTTTCAAAAACATAAAAACATCTTAATTATTCCAAACTTTTGACCGGCAGTGTACATATCAAACTTCTCACTCACATCCCTTCCTTTCAGGTCATGTATAATCAGTCCACAGCCACCACCTGCTTTCACAGTTTGCCGCTACTCCGATGTGTGTTTGTGCGTGAGCGCATCACAATCGTGCACGCCCACAGCTCCTTCTCTGCGATGGCCCATGATGCTCTGTTTCACGCAAAGACTATGGGGCTGAACACTGTATTCACAGACCACTCTCTCTTTGGATTCGCGGACCTGAGCTCTGTACTGACCAATAAGCTGCTGACTGTCTCTCTGTGTGACACGAATCACATCGTGTGTGTGTCGTACACTAGTAAAGAGAACACTGTACTGCGGGCCACCCTGGACCCTGAGATTGTCTCTGTCATCCCTAATGCTGTTGACCCCACTGACTTCACCCCTGACCCCTGTCGTCGTGACAACAGCAAGATCACCATTGTGGTCATCAGTCGACTGGTTTACAGGAAAGGTGAGGAAAACATGGTGTTTTTATTTGTATTGCAAAATAATATAATGTATTGCAAAGCATTTTCATAAAAAAGTGTTAATTTAATGACTCTAAAATCATTCAATCAGTATTTTAATTAATGTTATATATTCATAATGTTTTTTTCCCATAATAATAATTTCAAATTTTTTATTCATATTATATAAAATAATATAAAAGTAAAATGTAAAGCTACTTAATTTTTATGTAAAGCTGCTTAATAAGATGTTATTTTCAAGAATTGTATTATATCAAAGAGACTTTTTATTCAATGTGATATCAGGACAGTTTTGACTTTATGTCCCCTTAAAATATCTGAATGAATTTCAAGTCAGAAATTAATATGCTCATAATACAATCTGTTGTTTTTCAGGGATTGATTTACTAAGTGGAATCATTCCTGAACTGTGTGGAAAGCATCTAGATCTCTGCTTTCTGATTGGTGGAGAAGGACCCAAAAGAATCGTATTGGAAGAGGTTCGAGAGAAATATCAGCTTCATGACAGGTAAGAAAGCCAGTAGGCCTGAGCAATGATCTCTAGATGTAAGTATGTGTATAATTTCTTTACTTACCTTTATTTTTCCTGTGTATATTAAGGGTTCGTCTGCTGGGAGCTCTGGATCATAAGGATGTGAGGGATGTTCTTGTTCAAGGTCATGTCTTTCTCAATACTTCTCTCACTGAGGCCTTCTGTATGGCCATAGTGGAGGGAGCCAGCTGTGGTTTGCAAGTATGTTTTTTTTTTTTCTTTTTCTATGAATATGTATGAGTGAAGTAACATTATGCAAGTAAAATGGGTTGCAAATGACATTTCATGTTCAAAAGTATATTGTGTGAGTATGTTCATAGTATGGACGATATATGTTAGTGACATGACGTGAAGGCCAAGTGTGGTAACCTATACTCAGTCCAGTCTGACTCTCTAACCATTAGGCCACAACTGCCCCACATATAAGATGGATACAGTATACTTTTTAATGCTACAATTAACTGGTTTATTGTGTGTGTAGGTGGTGAGCACTCGTGTTGGAGGTATACCTGAAGTCCTGCCTGATGAGTTGGTGACTCTGTGTGAACCATCAGTTCAGTCACTTTGCGATGGCTTGGAAACTGTAATTGCAAGAATACGCACAGGAAATGAGGCGTCTCCTGCCGCCATCCACCGCAAGGTCCGAACCCTGTACACTTGGAGAAATGTTGCAGAGCGCACAGAAAAGGTAAGTTTTAAGAACATGCTCGAATTTAATCATTATTTGTTGTTTATTATTGTGTAATTATTATTATTGTACACAACCATTCAAAAGTTTGGAGTCAGTAAGATTTCTTATTATTTTGAAAGTATCTTATGCTCACCAAAGCTAATATTGTGAAATATGAATCAAATTTAAAATAGCTGTTTTCTATTTTATTGTATTTTAAAATGTAATTTATTTCTATGGTGGTAATGCTGATTTTTCAGTTGCCATTTAGTCCAGTCTTCAATGTCACATGATCCTGATCACCCAGAAATCATTGTAATAATCGTGATGCTTTTTTTGTTGATTGATTGATTGATTTTATTTGACCACTTAAATATAAAAATATGAAACTGTGTCATACATTAAAATAAAATACATAAGTAGTCAGGGATAACACAATAAAGCCCGAAGACTTATTTCCATTGTGGTCCCTTATAAAGGCAGCGGAAGAGGACAAGTGGCAGCAAATCACACATCAATCATTCATCATACATTAAACAAATTCATACATATTATACAGAAAAAATGATCATAAAAATAGACTATGGTATTATAATAACTACAATTGGCACCTAAACCATACTTTCAAACCCTGTTTAAAACTACCTATACTTCTTACTTGTACCAGGTAACCGATTCCAAAGGGTAGTTCCAGCATAAAGAAAAGACTGTTTGCCCAGATTTGTATTAAATCTGGAGGGGTACAAAATCGGTTGAGCTACCCCTAGTGGAGTACCTGTGAACTTCGTTTACTCTATTAAAATAATTTCTAAAATATTTGGGAACATCTCCATAAACAATTTTATGTACCATACCCAGCTGCATCTGAGACACTCGATCCTCAACTTTCAACCATCCCACCCTTTCAAAGTGGGAACATTCCAGATGAGTTCTTATGGGGAGGTCTAAAATTAGCCTTATTAATTTATTTTGAGACGTCTGAAGCCTATGTTTCAGGTTCCCTGTGAGACCATTGTACCATGCGCCACACGCATAATCAAAATAAGGCTGAATTAAAGCTCTTGCCAAAACTAGCTTTGTTTTTTCATCCAAAAACTTTGATATTCTGGCCAAAAACCGAACTCTCTGATTAACTTTGGTGATTACCTTTTGGGCCTGACCTACTCCAGATAAATTACAATCTAACATACATCCAAGATAACTGTCACTGCCAAGATGTCTGTCACTTTTTGATGAATAATGCCTCCTTGCTAAAAAACCCCCAATTAATTTTTATAAAAAAAATCTCACTGACCCAAATGTTCTAAATTGTAGTCATTGTATAATTCTCCCACTCTTTCTGTGTTTGTTTCAGGTGTACAATCGGGTGTGCAGGGAGCCCGTTTTGCCATTGTCTGCGCGACTGCAGAGACTGCGCTCTCACTGTGGTGCCGTGGCAGGCTCCATTTTCTCCTTTGTTGCTGTTATTACCTTCCTCTTCCTGCTTTTCCTGCAGTGGCTCCGCCCAGATCATCTAATTGATGTTGCTGTAGACTCATCAGGCCCCCACAGCCGCTTGGGGCAGCACGTTAGTAAGAAAACAAGTAAAACACCAAACCCGGCTGTGTCCTGAGTGACTAATGATCTAACATGACTTTACAAGGTTATTTTGGAGGGGACGGATGTAGGTAATGAACTGAATTGTAGTACCAATGTACTACGGTACATCAAAACATGTACTGACTGTACCCGTTTACATTCCTGTATAAAACTGTGACCTCAGGTGTAGAGAAAGCTTTTAAGAGCTATCCTCAGCCAATCCCAGAGCCCAGCGCCTGCTTTTGCACAATGAACCCCCATCAGATAATAATCTAAGCTTGCTGAAATGGTTGCACAAACACCTTTAAAAATCTGGATTCAAGATAAATAAATGACAAACAGGGGCAGCTTTTTCTGTATCACCTTTACATTCATCTCACAGCATATCTGTATGCTTGAGGTGTGAGTTCAAACTGGTATATATGAACTGAACTAAAATGTTTAATGAGAAACAGTTTTTGAGCTTTAGTGGAGCTATGAATCATATCGCTTCTTTAATCTGACGGTACTTCTTTTTCTGTAAGCTGGTTTTGACTTCTATTGCTGCTTTTTATTGGCTAACGTTGGATAGTAACATGAACGTATTTATTTTAAACCCAAACACCCCATTTTCTTTTGACTTCACATGCAGCACACTCATTTTAAGGCACTATACTTCACTTTTCATACTTGCTTTCTTTTATGTTACACCTATTTTATATTGACCTTCTCTGTGAGTATGATGATCATAGTTATAACGCACAAACGTTTATACTACCTGAAAGTGGTGTTAACTTGAATTTTTTCACAATTGTTGACACAATCTACAATAAATTTTATTAACATGCAATAAGTACTGTATACATTCTTTTTTTTTACTGCTTCAGCTTTGACATGAGTATTTGTTGGTGCTTTTCGAATTTTGTCCACACAACACAAAATAATTGGAAGAATTTACTTAAAATATCAGAAGTTGAATTTAAAATTCAAACTAAAGAATATACATTAAATTAAGTCAATATATGAAATTTTACTTTAAATGTGTGACTGTTGAGGATAAATGAGGCATGTTATGTTTACATAAAGTTGTTTTTGTTGTAGATAACCGTCAGGGTCTCTCTGGATCAGGAATCTTATGCTAATACCCAAACAGGGCTGATAAAACACACCCTCAACCATTCAAGGCTAAATCCAGAAGTCGTTAACAAACACTTATCGCCCTTTCTGACTGCTTTCACACACATGCACATTCAATAGCCGCTCTATCCAGCTAGAGCGATCCTGTTTCTGCATAACACTGGATGCAAATCATGTTTTGCTGGAGAGGCAGATACTGTATCACCAATTACATTTGCAGTTACATTGGCTTTGGTTCATGGTTAATTTTCTTTTTTCAAGTTTTAGCTATTTCTCTTGCTGTGTATAAAAAATCATATCTATTTTGAGGTTGTAGATCAGTTTTACTTAGTTACTTTTTATAGGGACATATTGTCTTTACATACTGACTTTCATTTGTTCTCTGAAGCTGATTAAAGGTGCTTGCTGTGGCATGTTTTTGCATCTAATGTTTTATCTCCTCTGGCCCTTCGACTCATTTTGAGGAGATTGTTTATGTGGGGGATGCTCACCTCAGGAGTTTGGGGAGATGGGGGTGTAAGCACATATCACTGATAACGGTGGGAGGTGCATTCTTGCCAAGGGGGGTTCTTGTTTCTCTGAAGGCCATATAAACTCCTCTGAAGAGTTTCTCTGTCCACCACTATCACAATTGTTCTCTTCCTGCGAGGTCTCTGAGTTGTCTTCTTGTGAAGTTTGGAGATGGCTGTGGTTCATGCTG
Source organism: Rhinichthys klamathensis goyatoka (assembly GCF_029890125.1). Taxonomy (NCBI): domain Eukaryota; kingdom Metazoa; phylum Chordata; class Actinopteri; order Cypriniformes; family Leuciscidae; genus Rhinichthys; species Rhinichthys klamathensis. The sequence goes on from NW_026606706.1 coordinate 1,026,460, forward strand.
AAGTGAGCGTCTGGAGTAAGCCATGGGATCACAGGTTTCACATATATGGAGGACAAGTGTGTAATACACTAATGGCAGGTGAGTTTTCCTCCTCTACCTCTGTTATTCTCTCACTCTTCTTGAATGTTTTCAGTGGTCAAACACGTTTACAACAAGAACCAAGCTTGTTCTGTTTTCACAATTTGTTTTACAATTTTATTACACTAACTAAAATACCTAAATTTATATCAACCAATTTGTCACCATTGGACCATGAAACATGTATGATAGTAGCATACTATATAGCATCAAGTCAGCAATCCAGACCATTACATTTTGCAATTATATGGACATAGAAAAAGGAAATTGACTTTGGCTTGGAATGATGGTCTAGAAGATAACCCAATCTGACTTTACAGCAGGACTGGTTTTGAATAGTTTGTTTAAATTGCTTTTAAGAGATAAACTTATTCAAAAATAAGGGATTGAGTGTGGGTTTAATTGTCTATACTTGAAGGATACTTTCCCTGGATATTTGCTAATTTGACCTCTTTGAGGTCAGAGTTGTGGCTCAGTGAGCTGTGCACATGCTCAAAACATCTATAACACATCTGTCTTTCAAATTTTTGTATCTGGCCCTGGGTCATTTTCTAATCCCTGTTCACCCATTTTTCTGTCTCTAAAAAACAACTCTGTGTTTGCATTTCACTGTTTTTGTTCATTTAGAGGAATACTGAATCTGTTTTTGTGCAAGTGAGATGAGTAAATGTATGCTCACATTTAACTGCAATAACTACGCCTCTGCATCTCATTCCTGATTTACTTTACTAATTACTTGAAAAAAGTAATCGGATTACATGCCTTTAAGATTAAGTAGTGTTTCTTGTAACACTGATTATTGTTTAAATATCAAAACAACAAATGTGATATGGCACATCCTCATTTAAATATCTATGTATGTTTCTGCTTTGTTAGGTTCCTGGGATGACAGAACACCTCTACACGATGCTGCTTTGCAAGGAAGATTGCTGCCACTGCGAAGACTCCTTTCACAGGTACTAATGGGAGGAACACTTACTCAAACTGGATAGCTAAATAAGAGTTCACAAAAAGTATTTGGACACTTAATCCACACTGAAATAAGTATGAATGTCATTGGACTAGATAATACAAACCAGCCCGACTGGTCTGGGGCCACTATTACATATTGAGGTTTAAGGACAGAAGACTATGTATTAAAACAAACGGTTATTATGAATGAAGGAAATTAATTGTCCATGTTTGCATTTTTATAGGGATACAATGTGGGCATGGCTACATTAGATGGAATCACACCACTGCATGAAGCATGTGTTGGAGGCCATTTTACCTGTGCTAAACAACTTCTGGAACATGGCGCTGATGTATGTATATAGGCCTAACTTTCTCTTTATTTGCAATATTTATGCCTTTATTTTTCTCTTTTTCTCTGCATTAACATGCATTAATGGCTGCAATATGTATGCATTCAGGCGAATGCCGTCTCCTTTGATGGAGCCACTCCTCTCTTCAATGCATGCTGGAGTGGAAACCCCACTCTCGTCAGCCTCATTCTGATGTACAGCTCTGTCCACCATCCGGCTCATCTGCTGAGCTCACCTCTTCATGAAGCAGCAAAGAGAGGTATATGTGATGATTCTTGTGGATTTACAGAGAACTGTAAACATTGGGATTTCAGTAAACCGGATGTCTGTGTGTACATGTTTTAGGTCACACAGCATGTGTTGAACTGCTGCTGTCTCATGGTGTGAATGTGGACATGGAGTTGCCCAGCATAGGAACACCGCTGTACTGTGCATGTGAATCCAAGAGCACAGACTGTGTTCAAAGCCTGCTGATCTCAGGTCAGAATCACACACGCCACCCTTCATGGGTTAATAAATACATTTTTGTTTTATTTTGTGTTATCTCAAAGATGATTCTCACATGCACATTACTGTAGTACAGTAACAAAAATATCCTATCTGGATCATGTATTGTCTCTTTTTTTTTGTTTAGTTACAACTAAATAGATTAAATAGCACGTAATCAATTAGAGAAAATGCCAAATCTAATCCAAGCTAAATCATACATGTATAAATACATACAGTTTAAATACAATATATAATTATTTGTTCCCACTAATTAGCAGGGTTATTTTGGTTTTATACAGTTATAATATTTTGTAATAAAATGTATTAAATATTTAATACTCATTATTTGTAATTTATATCTTCAGTGTTCACTTTAATTTTAGTTTAAATTTTAGTATACTAGAGAAAATCTACACTTGCATAGAAGAGTGTATACATAAATTTCAAGTACCGTATTTTCCGGAATATAATAAAATTGAAAAATTTTAATCTCTGAAACCTGCTCAATTTACATTCCAAAGCGACTAACACAATGAAATTAACGTTAACCACCTTTTGTCCACTTTTAATCCCTATAATCCCATCCTTTAATGTGGTACAGTAGAAAAACACTGTATATGAGATCATTAATGATCTTCCAACAAGTCAATTGTTGGCAAATTAAAAATGACTGGTCTGTGCATTTGTACAGAAATGTTTTATCTCATAGGTTTCAGTTTGTATCTCTCCAAACATTACATTTTCACACAGTTTGTGCTTCATAGGCAAAGTAAGGCACATCAAGTTTATTTGCATAGCGCGTTTGCTACATGTTTGTTGTGTTTGTTATTACTAGTGCAATGCCCGTGCAAAATCTGTTTTTAGTAATTGTTGGTTTGGTATGTTTGAGTTGCTGAATAGCCTAGGCTACTATTACACAGGTGCCTAAACTCTGAGAAAATGATAACGTTAAGCGCACCAGAATAAAATATAATATTCAGAATTAAACAGTGTAGCTGACTTACAGATTCAGTTAACATCCACAAAATGAATAAGCGCGGCAATTCAGGGGAGGTTCAGACCTTGGCTGGAGCAGCTACACAGTGAACTCCAAGAAAATGCTACGCTTGAGCAAACAGTTGGTGAATAGGCTACTACAAATGATGGCCGTGAATAAAATATAATATTCAGATATTTTTAAACCACAACCCTCTAATGTCAGAATGTTTATTTTGGGGAGTGGCCACTCAGTGTGCAGTGTGAGAGGGGGAGTGGCCACTCAGTGTGCAGTGTGAGAGGGGGAGTGGCCACTCAGTGTGCAGTGTGGAGGGGGAGTGGCCACTCAGTGTGCAGTGTGGAGGGGGAGTGGCCACTCAGTGTGCAGTGTGGAGGGGGAGTGGCCACTCAGTGTGCAGTGTGAGAGGGGGAGTGGCCACTCAGTGTGCAGTGTGAGAGGGGGAGTGGCCACTCAGTGTGCAGTGTGAGAGGGGGAGTGGCCACTCAGTGTGCAGTGTGAGAGAGGGAGTGGCCACTCAGTGTGCAGTGTGGAGGGGGAGTGGCCACTCAGTGTGCAGTGTGGAGGGGGAGTGGCCACTCAGTGTGCAGTGTGGAGGGGGAGTGGCCACTCAGTGTGCAGTGTGAGCCAGAGTGGCCAGCGGCTAGAGTGGCAAAAGCCAATGTGTGCTTCTTTTACCGATATATTTAACAATATCGTTTGCATTTCTAATCCAAACAACGTCAAACTCGGCACTGCACTTACTCGTGCCCGTAGCAAGACAACTGTCAAGTTTGAAATCCATTGGACTAACGGTTTGAGATATTCGATTAACAGACAGACAGACAGACACACACACAGACACACAGACAGACGTTCCTGTAATTTATAGATAGATATAGCTTTTAACACACACACACACACACACATAGTTTTTCTTCATTTTATTTCATTAATTATTTGTCTTATTTATTTCTAAATGAAAGTTAGAAATAAATAAGACAAATAATTAATGAAATAAAATGAAGAAAAACTATGTGTGTGTGTGTGTGTTAAAAGCTATATCTATCTATAAATTACAGGAACGTCTGTCTGTGTGTCTGTGTGTGTGTCTGTCTGTCTGTCTGTTAATCGAATATCTCAAACCGTTAGTCCAATGGATTTCAAACTTGACAGTTGTCTTGCTACGGGCACGAGTAAGTGCAGTGCCGAGTTTGACGTTGTTTGGATTAGAAATGCAAAAGATATTGTTAAATATATCGGTAAAAGAAGCAGCCATTGAAGTTGTGGTTTAAAAATAAACATTCTGACATTAGAGAGAGTTGTGGTTTAAAAATTGTGGTTTAAAAATAAACATTAAGTTTTTAATCTAATATTGGTAACACTTTACAATAAGGTTCATTAGTTAACATTAGTTAATGTATTAACTAACATGAACTAACAACGGGCAATACATTTGTTACAGTATTTATTAATCTTTGTTAATATTAGTTAATAAAACTCCAGCTGTTCATTGTTTGTTCATGTTAGTTCACAGTGCATTAACTAATATTAACAAATACAACCTTTGATTTTAATAATGTGTTAATAAATGTTGAAATTAATATTAACTGAGATTAATAAATACTGAATAAGTATTGTTCATTCTTATTTCATGTTAGCTAAGGTAGTTAACTAATGTTAAGTAATGAAACTTATTATAAAGTGTTTCCCTAATATGTATATATAATTTTAATATTATATTATATTAATACAATTTATTTTAGCTTTATTTCAATTACCATAAATGATTTTAAGTAGCCTAGTTTTAGTTATAGTCAACAATAGCACCACTGCTAATCACTGTGCAGTGTGCATTACAGTAAAGTGCTCCTTGTCTCTCTCCAGGCGCTGATGTGCAATGTGGGCGGGGTCTTGACACACCTTTACATGCTGCAACCAGAGTGGGCGGAGCAAAGGAGGTGGAGCTACTGTTGAAGCATGGAGCTGATTGGACATCAAGGAACTCAGAGGGAAAGAAACCTCTGGAATTGACTACAGATCAGAGTATCAAACATCTCTTGCAGATTGCAGGTAAATAAACACAAATTAAACACTCAGCATGCCCCATTACTATTATGCTGTTTTAATGCATGTTGCGATACTGATTCTGGCTTGTGATCGGTTCTGCAGGTCCTTGCTCTCTTTCTCAACTGTGCAGATGGTCTATTCGACGTTCACTGGGACAAAAAGGACTAAACAAAACTAAGTTGCTTTGCTTACCACTTATCCTGCACAATTATCTTCTCTATCATTAAAACACACATAAATATTATCCAAACACTCTTCCATAATCTTTCTCTTTTAGTAACATTATGTGCACATTTTTATTTGTAAATAATCTTTGTATAAATGTAGCTACTTAATCTTTGCTTTTTGTAATAAATATTGTTATACATTCACAGGCTATTCATTTGTTTGACACACACACACACACACACACACACACACACACACACACACACACACACACACACACACACACACACACACACACACACACACACAGTCTACAATTGCACATTCACACTCTTTACGAACGAGAATTAACTAACTATCCAGTAGATGGCAGCTTTGTAACATAAGATAGCCTAATATTATTTTCCCCTCATAATTTTATAGGGTAGATTGGGCTTTAAGAATCTATATTTTTACGTAGCCCAGCCTATCTATGATTTTTTTTATATACAATATAAGTAGCCTACAAAACAACAAATTGTGCCAAACATAGTAGGCTAATTACAAAATACGATATCCATTAAAGTAAAACCCAGATAAAAAAACATGAATGAACATTATCTATCTATCTATCTATCTATCTATCTATCTATCTATCTATCTATCTGTCTGTCTGTCTGTCTGTCTGTCTGTCTGTCTGTCTGTCTGTCTGTCTGTCTGTCTGTCTGTCTGTCTGTCTGTCTGTCTATCTATCTATCTATCTATCTATCTATCTATCTATCTATCTATCTATCTATCTATCTATCTATCTATCTATCTATCTATCTATCTATCTATCTATCTATCTATCTATCTATCTATCTATCTATCTATCTATCTATCTATCTATCTATCTATCTATCTATCTATCTATCTATCTATCTATCTGTCTATCTGTCTGTCTGTCTGTCTGTCTGTCTGACTAATATGTTGAGGATGTTCCCTCTCTAGTCTCAGTTGCAAACAGTTTGGGAGAGTATATGGCAGTCCTATGATGCAGACACGTAAAAGACTGCGTGTGTGTGTGTGTACACGGTCACGGGGAATCCGTGGAAGCGCAAACTCCGCCCACGCTATGAACATCTCCAGCGGAGGGTGCGTGGGGGGGTTTGCCTCGCGCTCGGAGCTCGGGCTGCAATGAACACACCACTACAAAACTGATCTTGACTTGACCATGTAACAGCACTGCAGTTCACAGGATATTCATGTACGAATGCTGCGGCAGGTAGGACAACAGTTTATATCCTGGTGTGTTTCATGTATGCGGGTTGAGGGAATAACGCAGCTTTAAGGTGAGATGGACGCAGGAACTTCAATGCTCCCATTCTCTCATGTTTAACAGGATATCTTCTTTATATATCGGTTACATCATCTTAAAACATTCTAAACCCCGCAAAAGTCATAATCAGAAGATATCCCTTGACAAACAAGCCAGTTTTAACGCTGTTGTGTTGCACATATAATGTCGTCTCACCAGGTGTTTGAACAGGTGCAATGCAGCAGAGCGTTTTTGTAATTGTTTTTCGAGCCAGCCTGAAGTCGTTTTCAAATTTGTGTAGGATATTTTTTGTTAAAGTTCAAAAGTGCCACTACAATCTAATCGGTGGTGTTCATTGTAGGCTACGCTGAACATCTCATCACATATCAGTCACATATTACATGAGGCTAGTTGTCCTACTTTTTACCACAGTGAAAATTAATTGGGGTGTTTATTTTTGAAAGTGAATTTCATGCATGCCTTAAAGTCCTAGGGACACAATATCTTAATGTGTTCCATTGTGGCTCTATTGTGTCCATTTGACCATTTAAAAAAAATATATGATGGTAGGCTATTTATATTTACGTAGGATATAATTTACAAAATGAAATTATCTAATTTACCTAATTTAGTTTTAAAGTAGTTGTTTGAATCCAACATACAAAACCAGTGCTCAATTAAGCAATTTATGCATTATAGAAATCAACTTGCCGACCTTTCCTCTATATTGCCTATAGGCTATATGAGAGAGAGAGAGGGGGGATATAATCGTGCACAGTGAGGATTTCTGTAAGGTGATCTATAAGATGCTATTCCACATGATTACAGCTTTTAGCACATGCCAGTGCACCGTGTTTATCCTTTAGTATGATACCAAGCGGAAAGCTGTCCAGGGCTATTATGACATCATGAATGCAAAACCGGCCCACTAGTAGCCTACTGTATGTTGTTGTTAAGTATTATCTGTCTTTTTTTTATTGCTGTTACAGTGGTAATCACACTGAGAACCAGAACAGACTTCCTGCTGGTGTACTGAACTAAGTGCCTACTCACATGAGTGGAAGAGTGCAAGTTATACACGCAGATTTAAGCCCTAATTATTTACGGAGGTGACAAAAGCAGTGATGGATAAAATGCCTCTAAGCGTGTCAGCCTTATGTCACATGCCGGTAGGTAATGGTTTAAGGCGTGGTATGTCTTTTGTGTACTATGAGCAACAACATACAGTAAATCACTTCTGTTTTCAGAAGCTTTAGCTATTTATACCCGAGTGAGGCATAATCAAGATAAAAGGCAGCTGAGGAACAGCAAATCAGTTTGACTGGCCAGGGGAACATTTGCGCGTGAGAGAGAGGAGCATTTTGCTAAATAAATGCACTATATTACATATTCATTATATTTTCACTCTTATAATGTTTTTATTATAAAAAACTTCCTTATAATTGTATACATAAGTTGTTAATTTTATGTACCAGCAGACAGGGTTCCCTGACCTGAATAGTTTACAGCATTAGTTGAGAATCTTTTTTCCCTATCCATGTACTGTAGCTGATATTTATCGAATCAACATTGAAGTGAGATTCAAGTCGAATTGCAAGTTTATGAATCAAATCATGAAATGTGTGTCAAAACCCAGCCCTAATAAAAACACAGTACCAGTCATTGTACCGTGTAACATGTTGTTGGTAATGAAATTATGTTCAGTTACCAAATGTTTTGACAATCACAATACACAGTTTTTTATTTTTATTTTTTATAAACACCCCCATCTCCCCGAAAAATCCATAATTCTCACTCTTAAGATGCCAGCCCTGGTTAAGTGCCTAAAGAAGAGACATGTCTTCAGTTGTGATGTCTCAGCAGATCAGGTGGAGGTTGGCAGCTCATTCCACCAGAGACTAGTAGAGGTTTCAGAGTGTTAATATTGTAGTCTAGAAGAAACAATGAAGATATTAAAGAATTTGCAGTTGTGAGAATTTGCATTTCTGTTTTTCTTTGGAATTCCTTTCACAGATGGCTCTTGCAACAAATTTCAACCATCACAACAAAACAAAAAAAACTAAACAAAACAAAGTTGGCTGTGTGGACACGGTTTGTGTATTTGAGGCACAATTCCACCCATACAAAATCACTGTAAAATCATAATTTTTGTAAAAGAGTGACTGATACATACTGGTCACACAGAAAATGTATTATTATCTTCACTAAAAGATAGAAATATTAACATAATTCGCTATATAGACAGTGACGTTAGTGGCAGCAGGATCATAAAAACTAAATAAAATTCATAAAAAAGACTGAAAGCAAACTCATTAAATTTTTAAGGCCTTTTTCTAATTTTAATGTGCACTGGTCTTGAAAAAAGAGAATGTGGGATGACTTCATAGTTAGCAGGACCAAAATCTGTCATGTTCAGACAATATACCTCAATATATTGTGCTCTCATATGATTGACTGAGATGTACTGCACATATCATTCTACTGAAGGACTTTAACACTAACAATTGACTATCCATAAGTGACATTTTGTATTGATTTGTGTGTATGTGTTTAAAGAAGAGGCATGCATTAAAGATTCAACGGGGCACAGCTGGAGAGAACAACATCATTATATTTAATTACATTGCATGTCATTAGTCCATTAGTCCATACTTCATATGCAATCTGAAAATGTATGGAGGGCTGAAAACAACATTTCCTTTACATCTACTACTTTTATAAGTTTGTTCCCATGCATGGTGATTTGGAGATGTACCATGTTCATCTGGTGATAAACAGAAGTTGTTTCCCTTTGTGTTCTTTACACAAAGCTCTTTGAGTAACAAATTGTGTAAAATAATGTAATTTCTGCCATTAAATTACAATAAACATGTGCATTGGCATTATGTTTACCATTAGCCACCCTGCTCTCTAGATTTTGATATTGCCATTGGCTACTGAAAATCTCTTATCGGTTGTCCACTACCATAATTATTATTATTATTTTATTTTTTTAACCTTTATTTAACCAGGAATAGTCCCATTGAGTTACAGTAACTCTTCTCCCAGGGAGTCCTGGCCAAGATAGGCGGCCAAAAAGTTGCAAAGAAAAAAAACATTAAAAAAGACAGGACAAAAAAATTACATTCTACACAACAAATCTCTATACATAGACTATACATATACAAACGAGACATTTTGTTTAACTTAAGTAAATACAAACATATAATTTAAAGGGTACCTAGTTAAAAGCAATTACACCGTTCAGTCAAAGTTGACTTTAAAAGGTTTTTAAAAATATGAATAGATGGAAGTGATTCTAAATGTAAGGTGTTTTGGAGTTCATTCCAGACATTTGGTGCATAGGATGAAAAAGCTTTTTTTTTACCAAATTCTGTTTTGTCCACTTATACTTACCCAAGACTCACATTTGTCTTGCTAATCTGCATTTCATAGCTCTGTGTCCCTTTTTTATTATGCTAATGCACCTCTCTGTAAGGCATAACACATGCATGAAATTAATCTCCATTAAGCCAGGTGTTGTTGGTGAATGTGTCTCCATCATTAGAGGAGTAATTACTGTGAGCTGAGAGATGGACTGGCAGCTTGTTGACTTGTTCTTTTGAGATTTATGCACTGAACTACATTTCCCATGGTTCTTGCAATATGTTGTCATCTTTCATGCTGCTTTCAGGTCATGTCAGGATGATCATATTTACACATGAACAGCACCACAGTGTCTTAAATACCAGTGGAAAAATCAGGATTGTGAGTCATGTCACAATTAAAACATTGCTCAATATTGACTTCACTGTTTATTTTGCATGCATTCAGCGTACTGTTGATGCATAATACAAATAAGGCTTGTGCAACTGCATTTCAGCATGAGAAAGCTAAAATACACAGATAAATAACCAATTACACACCTAATGCGCATCCATTGCGCTTCATTATGTTGCACTAGGGCTGAAAAGCTTCCTGTCTTTTGTCAGTAACTAAAGAGATAAAGAAATATGAAATCTTATCATTTTGTCCCCACCATAATCTTTTCAACTTATCACATCATAATAATGACTTCCGAGCTGGTAAATACGAATTTCCCAGGAGAATTAGAAGGCAGCATTATTCCTGTCTGGTGTCTTCATGTGCACTAGAGCCTGAGGTACAAATGAATTAACTGTTTTTATCTAGTGTCATTATAGTTGTGTGTCTTAACTCTTTTCCCCTGCCAGCATTTTTGATAATTTTCACAAAAGTTTCATGGCCCCCATGAATTATTGTTGTATGAATAGGCTATCTGAACATGCATCAAAAGAAAGGTCAGACCCTCTGCTTTTAAACAAACAAAAAAACTGTTTTAATTTAGCTTCATGCATTCTTTTTTAATCAAAATTTGAATGTGGGTAAGTTTCATGATTTATATTCTGTTTAATGTTAATGATTGCGTTATTTTACATGCATCTGCTTACAAATGCTATTGCTGGTTTCTGCTTCTTCTTCACCTGTGTATTGTATGGAAGCTTGTTTCCGCCACAGAATAAAAAATAAAGGAAATTGCAACTTTCTTTCTCACAATTATATAGTCATAAACTTGCAATTCTGACTTTATAACACGCAATTGGGAGATATAAAGTCAGAATTGCATGATATGAAGTCGCAATCGGGTGTTATAAAGTAAGAATTGTGAGATAACTCGCTATTCTGAGAAAAAGTCAGCCTTTTTTCCCTTAGAATTGGACTTTATTACTCGCAATTGCAAGTTTATATCTCACAATTCTGAGAAAAGATGTCAGAATTGTGAGATATAAACTTGCAATTGCGTGTTATAAAGTCAGAATTGCAAGATATAAACTCGCAATTGCAAGAAAAAAAGTCACAGTTGCGAGTTTATATCTCGCAATTCTGACTTTACAACACGTAATTGTGAGTTTATATCTCGCAATACTGACTTTATATCTCGCAATTGTGAGATAAAAAGTTGCAATTATCTTTAAAAATGTTTTATTCTGTGGTGGAAACAATCTTCCATAGTATTGATCAGAAGATTCAGTACTATTTCAGAAGATGTGTCATAGCGCCGCCTACCCTATAACAGTGTAAACACAGGTTTGGAATTCTTTTTAAAGAAATGTATTATTGTATTCAGTAATTAAATTGATCGAAAGTGACAATAGACTTTTACAATGTTACAAAAATCTTTTTAAAATAAATTCTGTTCTTTTGAATATTCTATTCATCAAAGAATCCTGGAAAAAAATCCATCACAATTTTCACAAAATATTAAGTAGCACAACTGTTTTTAACATAAAAAGAAATGTTTCTTGAGCACCAAATCAGCATATAAGAATGATGTTTTTAAGGATCATGTTACACTGAAGGCTGGAAAAATGGCTTCTGAAAATCCAGCTTTGTCACCACATAATAAATACAGCCTTGGTGAACATGAGACTTCTTTGTAAAACATAAAAAATATCACTGACCCTAAACGTTTGAACGTTAGTGTATATTGCTTAACAACGTAAGAGAACTGTGTGTTGGTGTGTTTATACAGGGCTTTGTGTACACTAATGTGTGTACTTAGGGTGGGATCCAGGGAGATACCACACCTTTTGTAACCCTGCAGTTTTTATTGAAGCATCTCAGCAGTAGGCTACACCTTGCCTTAGGAGTGTATAATGAGCACTCCAACATTCAGACTCAAACGCATATAACAACTGCCTGACGATGACGGCAGTAAGACGCAGAAGAGCTTGTTTTTTAATTAGTAGTGCTGCTAGATATTGCGGGCACATGCTGTCCTTTGCCTCAGCGGAGATACTGAAGTTACACTCTTAATCTGCATGTATTGTGTGTCCCTGTAAACAGTTCTCGCATGAGAAATTTGAATTAATTTTGCTCCATGTCTTCCTGTTGAGTCAGACACTTAATCGAACAATAACCTCAGTTACACACAAATACACAAACATACACAGATGGAATTGTCTAAAGCGATTTTTGGCTGCGACATTACAAATAATTTGTCACCTGTGTGTGACACACTGACACATGTACGTATGTGGTTGTGTCACCAATGGCAGACGCTTTTCTAAGTGTAAATGATGGTGTGAAAAACAGCTTTTGAAGGTTCTGATTATGTAGGCTGGCCTGTTAGACATGGTGTATCAGATTCTGTCAGACAGGCAACATAGAAGAAAGCAAGTCGTACACACACACACACACACACACACACACACACACACACACACACACACACACACACACACACACACACACACACACACACACACACACACACACACACACACTGGTGTACTGTACATTGTCATTCTCTATTAATTTCAAACAAACCTGCAACAAAAATGAGATAACAACATACACACATGCAGTAAATGCTATATATTAACCTAGTTCATGCAAACAGAAGAGATGGATATGACCCATAATCAGTTCTCCAAACAGGAAATGAATAAGTCCTCCACAGATCCAGGCCAGTAAAATGCTTCAGTCTTGATGGGGTTTCCAGTAAAGACAACTGAGCATGATTAAAATGGTTATGGATTGGAGTCTAAAAAAAAAACAAAAAAAAAAACATGAATATGATATTATAATGTTATTATAATAATCATTAAAATATTGTAATATACATTATTAATAGTAGCATTGAATATTAGTTCAGCTAAAAGTTAAAATAAATGATTAATTATACAATTTATATACATTCTTGAATGGTTTGTGAATATCATATATGTAATGATTAACTTTTACCAAAAATGTAAGGCACAATTTAGACAACAGGCACGCCTTTTATGGCATGATGTTCCCTCTATTGTATTTTAGTGGATTCCAAATAAAAAGAAAATCGACTGCCAAGGATGTAGGATTTCATTATTTAATTTACTTTACGTTTTCATCCATTTCAAGCCCTATTATCGTGTGGAAAGTGCCAGCTATTAATGCAGAGGTTGTAGGTTCAGCCCCAAGTATGCATGATGTACAGTGATTACTGCCCTGTTCTATTACTCTTGTGCTCTCCAGCAAGCCACTTCACCTCAGATTGCCGCTGGCAGACTGCCACTGCAATTAGTGTATTGTCGCTTTAGATAAAAACCTAAATGGTGACTAGTAGCTGTAGCTGTATCGGATTGGCTGGGCTCTCATACTGACATCTGGACTGTCAGTCTATTAACAAAGCAGCAGATAGATAAAAAGTGCTTGATTTTGTCTCTAAATTATTGTTATATACATATAAGGATATACATGTGTGTGTATATATATATATGGATTGCTATACATATACTGTATGTAATGTGCTCTATTATATTTTATAATTCCTACATTTAGATACTGGTTTGTGTTTAATGTTTGTAATGAGAGGCATAATCATAGTTTTAAAGTGGTCACGTCATACATTTTTGTAAAATTTCTCTTGAGGATATTTGTGAGCCAAAGTGGATGTTTTTTTTTTTAGTTTTTTTTTGCTTTGAAAAGAGTAATAATAGGTTTTTCATTACAATTTTCTACCCTCTCTTTCTTTGACCCTTGCAGGCAGACTGATGGAAACACAGAATCAGTTTTTTTTTTCAACTTCTTTCAATAGAAGTTTTTTTCTTTTTGTACTGGGCGCATCTTTTTTATTTCTGAACGTAACTATGCTTTATATTATATTAAACTCTATTTTTTTAAAAGATCATGAACAATTAACTTGGTCAGAAGACATGAATCATGATTTACCATGTATATTGTAAGTATTACACATAAAATACCCTGATTGATCACTGATTTTTTTTATATGGATGTTATTCTTGCAGGCATTCAGCAGGTGAAAGGGTTAATGCACTGACCAACAGGATCACAAGACCTGACACAATTGCTGAGATGAAGGTTATCGCCTGAAGGAGCGGGCAGATGACCTTTGTGTCGACATGTAGATGTACCAAAGCAATCCTTCATTAATTCATAAGGATTCAAGCTGCATTCATGAAGCATCATTTTGATTGGTTTGTGGCCAGTTTTATTGGCTGAGTTTTCCTTGAGCTCTGTGAGCAGTTCTTTAAATGGTCATGGCGAAGACAACCGGGTCCCTTAATCTGTCCTTCCTTCTGGAGCACGAAAAGCAGACGATCCTCAGTGTTCTCCAGAAAGACGAGAAGGTCAGGAAACGAGAGGAGAAACGCATCAGGTAACGTCTTCCACCTGCAGATCATCACAAGCAGACATTTTCTTTCTTTCTTCTGCAAAAGTAGTTAGCTACTTTTTTTTAAAAAGTTTATAGAATAGCTAACTACACTGAAGCTACTTAAAATAGGTATATAACTATTCAATTAGATCATTTTAAATTATATTGCAGAACGACAAAAGCAAATAGAACTCATTATAATCAGTGATGTTGTCTACACTGGATGCGACGGGACAGTTTCCCGACAGTAACTGATGCACCATTCTATTTTCAAACACATAATAATAAACTAAATGTTCTGCTTAAAAAATACTTAAAATGTAGCGACTCAAATCTGTGGATTTTCTGTGGAAAATTCAGCTTCTTTTTGGAATAGATAAACCGTGTTATAAGAAACAGACCTACTGTAGTTCATTTATAGGGTTGCTTGCTACGTTTAGTTACTCCCCAACAGTCATGCCAGTTGTGCCTCTACAGGAAGCTGAAAAATGAACTTTTGGAACTGAAGCGAGCCGGGCGGCGTAGTTCAGCTGATCAGCGTGAGTGTGCCGTATGTCTGCGTGCGCTGGGTCTCATCCTGCAGAGGGGTAATGTGTGTACCAACTGTCATCGGCGGATGTGCAACTTCTGCACTGCTACACCTCCAGGCAGCAACTGCAAATGCACTGTGTGTGCAAAGACTGCGTGAGTCACACAGAACATCCATACATACTCTGAAAAGATGAGAGACACCATGAAATAATTTTTTTTGGCTTTTAATCCATGTTCTGCACCAACTTATTTCAATTGGAAATGTTTCGACGCAGTATGGGAAATTGCAGTTCATATGCTCTTTAATAGGTGAACCAATTAAGCTATGCTTGTCACTTCTATAATTGTGGCTTGCTGTCATAGGGAACTGAAGGTGGTTACAGGAGAATGGTTTCTGGAAGAGAGATCCAAGAGGTTTCAACATGTCAGTGTACCCAGCAGTGATGTAGTCAAACAGTCAATCCTCAGCAGTCCTCCAGGTGAGATCAACTCAGAGTCTGTGTCAACACAAACATCCATCAACCAATGCCTGGAAATATTGCCATACATTTTACACAATTTCAGCCCTGACATAATGTAAAGTTTTCCTCTCCAGGCTCTTTTTAATGATTTGAAAACTAGAATAGTTACATGTTTCAGTGTATAAAAAATAAATATATTATCATTTGTTTGTTCATGTCCAGGTGAACAGCAGCATTGACAAAAAAGTACAAGTCTGATCAGGTTTTGTCTCTTGTGTTAATTAATAGTGATGCACCTAAAATTTCAGCATCCGAAAATATTCAGAAGAAACGCTAAAAAAATTGGTTGCAGCCAGAATAGTTTTGAAGGGCCGAAAACATTGACGGAACAGTGATCATGTCAGCATCTACTATTTCATGCACACAATGTGGATAAGCAACATCGGGTGAACATGTCAGTGTGGACGCACTTCACCATGACCAAAAAGGATGCTAAAGAAGCAATATGCAAATATGTTCAGCTGACATATTGTTGCCAAAGAACTTTACTACAACTGGTTTCATTTATCATCTGATAACACGATACCCTGAGCAGAATACCGTGTTCAAATACTCAAATTTAATTACCTAAACTTTATTGGTCACTATTGAATAATACACAGATGGTCAAAGGACTGTGTATTTAGCTTAACGGCTTTGATATTCTTATTATGAATATTTGTTTTTGTTTATGGAGATGGAGGCTCTTCTCCCAGACCATCAGAGAGGGAGAGATCATCCACACCACAGTACGAGAGATCGCCTACGTCCCAATTCCAGATAAGGACAGGGAAGAACAGGAAAGGGTGAGGGGCATGATTTACAGTCCATTGAGCTTGACTTTGCTATGCTTGGAATCACTTACTTTGATACAATTCCTGCAGTTAATAGTAATTATGCAGTGCAGCGTATGCCTTTTTCTTTAAGCATGGAAAAACAGGAAGACCTACTACAGTTGCTTAAATGTAACACAATCGACCATTAGCAATGTGACAAATTAACCAGTAATATCACCAATGGTTTAAACATTAAGCATGCATTGTATTGGTCATGTGACAACAATGTAGCATATCGCTGTTTGAAATGATTGCATATTGCATACTGTTTCACAAAATAATAGGCAGTATATACTTTAGTGCAATAAGCTAGCATTTCGTTTTACTCAAGCCTGTGTCTTCTCATTAAGACTGTCTGTGTTTCACTCTCATTAAGTGTCTGTGTTTTAGGAAGAGAGCGGTTGCAGTGGAGCCATCAGGGTTACCAACGGTACCCAATAACATGAGAGCACAAATGGTCAAAACACCAACCCAGACAGAGGCAAGAAACAGGGTAACACACGATAACACATATGCATTCCTATATACAGACTTGTGTGCATGACAAGAAAGCAGTGTTTACTGTCTGTGCGTGTCCGTGTGTTTGTTCAGCCGGATGGAGCAGAGAGCGTGTCTAGTATACAAAGCAGTGACAGCGCTTCTGAAAAGATGGCGGATGGGCGGAGACAAAAAGATTCCAGCACTCCCTCTATCGCCATATCCAGAGCCTCCCTCTCATCAGGTATCACCATGGCAACAACTTGATATAATCTATTGCTGCCAATGACACCAGTAACAACATTTGCATGTGAAACTGTCCTTATATCAGTTCACTCTAATAAAAAAAATATAAAAGCAATAAGTGGGATTCAAAAGTCTGAGACCACACTGAAAATCTCATTTAAACATGGAAATGAACAGTTACAACATGTAAAATAGAAATATATGTAGAAGAAATGGAAATACTGTCATGTAAACAAACAGTGTCAGTGTCTTTGAATTTGTAAACCAATACTTACCTCAAAAACAGAATGCCTAACCCTTTTTCTAATGTTTTTTTTCTTTGTTATACTATGTAAAACATTTTCTTGAAAAATCAATAAAAAAGAACGTAAAACAAATCTATGTAGAAATATTCAAGATTCTGCTCTATTTCTAGGACACTAATTAAAATAAGCATTTTTAGACCAGTGCTAATTGACATTACTTTTTTTTTTGAAGCAGTGAATTAAAATATAATAAAATATATTGATATGTTTGCCTTTACTTGCTTTAGCTTATTATGTTTGTTTAGTCTTATTTAAAATAATTTTAAGTCATCTTAGAGGGCCCCACCCTGGTTGAGAACAACTGTTGAGAACGGTTGAGAACAACATTGTTGTACAGACTGTCAGATGTTGTTGCTTCCATTAAAGCACAAGATGCTTTTTGGATCTTTCTCATATCATGCTGGAGAACCTGATCATCAGGGTTTACACAAACATGCCAAATACTAAAACATTATAAAAATTTGTGTTAGTGTTTCAGTTCAACCTTTTGCTTAAATTATGGGAATGATGTAATTCGTAATGAAAAAAGTAAATATTATATTCCGAAAATTGCTAAATAAATGCATTTTCACTTGTGGTCTTAGGCTCGCTCTATGTCCTAAGTATTAGATAATATAAAATAGTCAGAACATCTCATTTTCTGTTCTTCACAGATCGCAGTCGCTCTGAGGTGGACCTCAGTAATCCTGGTGAGGGCTTCAGTGAAGATCCTCTGATAAGTCGATGCCGCTCAGTTCCAGGACTGAACGATGGGGTATATTTCAGCCACAGTCTCTTAAACCACTTCTCACTTGCAATCTTGTTCATCATTTTTTTCTGTGTGCAGGATATGAGATATATTTCCGGATAGGGAGTTAAAATGATAAGAGACAGCCTTCTGTAATGTGATTTTTATGATATCATATCACTGAGTGAAGTGATTGCATAAAGAAAAGCAGTGCTGTTTCAATGTGATATTCGTTGATGGCAGTGTTTGTGCTCTAGGACTCGGATGAGGACATTGATGCGGTGTTATCAGCACACTATAAAACCAACCGGAGCGTCTGCAGTGCGCAATCAATGGTATAATGTTTTACACAGACACACGCACACAAAAAACAACATAATCACAGGCGCTTTGCTGCAGTGTGTGTTTGCTGGCTTTGTGCAAATGTCTGACTGAAACAAAATATATTTGTTCCCTTTTCTGTGTACTGTATGTTTAGACTTATATTTGTGTGCCTTATATAAGGGGAGCCAGAAACCCAATGCTTTTACCCTCTTTTTTCAGATATTAAGTATACCCTACCCTATAAAACTCGTTCCACTTCAGCTATTCTCCATTATCCAACTCCAGCTATTCTTTTGAATATAAATATATATCCTCCTTGTGAATATTAGCATTTCCTCCTCCTGGCAAAATATCCAGTTACATGAGATCACTTAATTTGTTGACTCACCTGGTAGACCCACGCATGCATTTTTTTATCGCACTATCTCATATACACACAATTTAGCATAGATAAAACTTGCAATAACTACTGAAAGTGCATCATTGTCATAGTTCCCGGTTATTGGCCACACATACAGGTGCAGGTGGTGCATTAAGACACAACAAAGAGAAATAATTCAGGCAAACATGAAGACAAGTGGCCTCTTTCAAAACAGCTGACATAACTCGTAGCTCACACGCAGTCTCTAATAGCTAGATGAGTCAGATGTGTTTCCTCTTCATTTAGCACTCTTCACAAGAAAAGAGACAGGCTTTTACTGACAACAAAACAGTCATGTTTTCACAGAATTAAAGTTGCCATCATTTACTCACCCTTATGTCATTCAAAATCTAAATGATGTTCTTCTGTGGAACACAAAAGAAGATGTTTTGAAGAATGTGCATGCTACTCTTTGACATAGTGTGAAAGTGAATGACCGAAAGCACCAATGGACCACTTCCATTCAATTTGTGTGATAAAGTCCAAGTATAAATATAAAATATTCCAAAGAATAGACAGAAATGATACAATATTTATTACTTGTTGAAAATCTTGCTTTCTGCCATAGCTCTTAAATCGTATTAGTCTTCATGTAAATGCATATGCCTTGTGCTACATTTTACATAAAATGTATGGCTTCAAAAAACCTATATACTATTTTCATTGGGTTTTTCTGTCATTTTTGGTGCCCAAAAGCCCCAGTTCCCATTCAATGTCATTATATGGAAAAGAGTAACGATGCACTGAATGAATTTTTTTACAAAACTAAACCAAAAATACATTTTTCATTTAGCCCGAAACCCAAACTAAAATGTATGTATGGGTAAATTAATTTTGGTCATTGAATTTGGTATGCTGTTTGGGGATTTGTGTTCTCAGGTGATAAATTAGGCATAGTCGTAGTAAACTTCTCAATATTTTAGTCACCCAGTTCGGCTACTGAGAAATGCTAATTAAATGGTGTTTTTTGGTCAATGGTTTCGTCCCCTCAAAACTACTACCGCCAATACCAAAAATTCAGCTGAATATTTTTGGTTGCTGAAATGTGCATTACTAGAAAATAAAATCTCTTTTTATGGAAGAAAGAAGTACAAATGGGTATAAATTTACATCAGGGTTAGTAAATAGGACACAATGTTCATTTTTAGGTGAGCTGTCACTTTAAACAGCTAATAATCAATAATCAAATGTGAAAAAGTTCCTTCTTGGCTCTAGCAATCTGTGTTCTGTCACATTTAAATAGGTTTTCTTATTCTACTTCTCTGCTCTCTGTTTTTTTTCCTGGCTTGCCTTCATGCTGTCAATCTTCTCTACTCTGTCTTTCTCCTGTCTTATTCCAGTCTTCCACACCTGCCTCGGAGAGAAAGTGGGGTTTCCTTAATGTACCTGACTCAGATGCTGACACTGTGAGTGTTCAGTGTGTGTTTGAGTACAGCTGTGTGTGTGTGTCTGTCTGTCTGTTGCTGTGTTCGCTTCAGTTTCTCTCTCTTGCCTTTCTGTATTACACATACATACACACATACATTTAAACACAAGCTTGTGAAAGATGCACAGCCAAAGACCCTCCCTATATTCTCTCCAGACCAGCATTAACAGTATGATGAGCGTGTACAGTGAGACGGGGGACTATGGCAACGTGCGGGTTTCCGGGGAGATCCTGCTCAACATCTCTTACAGCTATAAAACAGGGGCACTAAACGTGCTCGTCCGCGAGTGCCGCTGCCTAGCAACCGGGGATGAGAGGAGACAGCGCACGGATGCGTAAGGCCACACACACAGAGAGAGAGACAGCTATACACTTCACTTTGAGCCCTGGCAGAGCATCCCTGCACTGCATGTATTTGGGGTGTCCATATATTAACATTTAGATTTACAATTAGTATATTTTTCTATTACTGTATTTAAAAGGATAGTTCAATGTAATAATGTTAAATGTAAATTCTATAATTCTTTACATTAGTATTGTTTATACACTTGAAAAATTTATTAAAGCTATTATTTTTATATTTTGTTTTCATTTTAGTTTGTTTTAATAATTTTATGTGCTTTTGTAATTTTTCACTAGTTTTATAAATATTTAGCTATAATTTATTTTTGTTTTAGTCATTTTAGTACTTCAACTTAAACATATATTTTATTTCAGTTTAATTGTCTTTCATCATATTTATTTTATTTCAACTTGTATTTCAATTATCGGAAACAATTGTTAATAGTTGATTTTCAGTAATTTAATGATTTCATTTTTAGTCTATGGCTTTAGAAAATGTGCATGGAAGGACTTTTTTTGTTGTCATTTTTAGAGTTCGAAAGACTTTTTTTTTTTTTTTTTAAATGGGTGACCTTTTCATAATGCAGTCATTTTCAGTTTTGATTTAGCTGACATTTCCTGAAAATGTTCTGAAATATTTGCTGAAATATTAATAATTAAATACAGTATGTGTTGAAAGGTAAAGAAATCTAACTCTGTCCAGTATTCACATATATTCTTATATGTGTATTGTTTATTATCAACAAATTATTATTTGTTGTCTAAGATATCAATTTAATACTGATGCATCAGAGACCGATATTGTACAGAAGCAAAAAAATCGGTGTGTGTGTGTGTGTTTACAGCTATATTAAAACATATCTCCTGCCAGACAAGTCCCGTCAAAGCAAGCGAAAAACCAGCATCAAAAGCAACACCACTAACCCAGTCTTCAACGAAAACCTGAGGGTAAGAGAGGGTTCAATCCTGCCTTACAGGGTTTTCTATTGAGATTGATGAGATATTGTAAATGAGATATTGATTTAAAGGCTCTTATCTGTCTGTCCCTTTGAGTAGTATGTAGTCAGTCACTCTCAGCTGGAGACGCGCACACTGCAGGTTTCTGTGTGGCATCATGATCGTTTTGGACACAACAACTTCCTGGGGGAGACGGAGCTGACCTTTGACTCCTGGGAGTTTGACACGAAGATAGAGGAATGGTTCTCTCTACAGCCTAGGGTGAGCTGAACATACACAAACAGAAACAGCGAGAGATAAAAAGAAATGTTGACATGGATAAGTGTGATACTGAAATGTGTGTGTGTCTGTGTCAGAATGAGTCTTATGTGGACTCAGTGATGCACTATAAAGGGGAACTTACAGTGGTTTTGAAGTACATTCCTGCAGAGAGAAATGTCTCCCTGCCTCTGGACCAAGTGCAAGGTATGACTTAGAAATAATTTCTATTTCATTTCTTTCACCTTTTCATTGTTGATAAAACCTATGACCTAAAGTAGTGGCAAAAAGTGGGGATTTTTTTTTTTAATTAACCTAAAGTTTGATTAAACCATCAAAAAATATTAAATTGTATTTTAAATATGAGGGAGGAACAAAACACTAAACTTGCTTAAGGTATTTTTTTTTTGACAAAAATTATATGGCTAAAAAAGACAAACTACAGCTAAAGGTTTTATTTTACTGTGCAAAATAAAGTTTGTTGGCTTTCTCTGGGTTTTGCATGTGTTCATAATTTCTTTGTATGACAGCCTGGCCAAAAATTGCAAAAAAAAATGTCCAAGCACAACTACATGATATGCTTACAAAATCTTTAACACATTTTTAATAGTATTTGAATAAATATTCCTTATAAATTTTCCTTGGCTGAACATCACTTATGATTTTAATATTAATGTGGCAATAATTTCTTTATGGATTGATCGTGAATTATGATGTTGCCTCGAAGCCATAAACAGCCTAGAGTTAGGTTACAATTAACTATATTACTAAGTGGAAGAATTGTTTATTGTGATTATTAGTAGTATTATATTTAATTATTTTTTGAAAATTTGTGTCTTATATCATGCCGCTTTGCTGCCTGATAAACACTTTGTGTCATATTTTAAATATTATAAAAAGAAGGTAAAAATATAAAATAAAATAAAAAAAGGATAAAAGGATAAAGTAAATTTACAAACATTTTTGTTTTAAAAACTAGGTACTTTTCATGCTAGGTTAATTTTATGATAGGTACGTTAATCTAACATATCTAATAGTTTACACAGCAAAAAAAAAAAAAAAAAAAACTCTACTGCAGATGTTTTAAATAAGATATGTTCAATAGAGGATTATGCAATGGTGGTTAATACAAAGTGATACTTTTAAAGGATGGTATACCCAAAAAATGAAAATTCTGTCATAATTTGCTCATCCTCAAGTTGTTCCAAACCTGTATGAATTTTATATAGAATATTTTGAAGAATGTTGGTAATCAAACAGTTGATGGGACCCCATTGATTTCCATAGTTTTTAGTATATAGTATTTTTGCCATAATGTGAAAGTCAATGGGATCCACAAACTGGTACAGGTTTGGAGCAACTTGAGGGTGAATAAATAAAGAATTGTCCTTTAAATATTAAACTAAAACCGGCAATAGGTGGCTGTAAGTGTCTTAATGCCTGAGCCATTCATTCAGTTACAAAGCAAGTGACTGTATTTATGAATGAAACATTGACTCTCAGGATTCGTTCAAAGCCTCAGATTCATTCACGAAACACCCCTGTGTGTTGCAGTTCTGCTGTGGATTTCGTTGGAACTATTATTTTGTTGCAGAATAGATTAATCAATACTGTGTTTAAAATTAACATCACTTAATATTACCATTTTGTTTTTGAACTGGAAAAGTTGCATTCTTGCTCGTATAATATTGATAATGATAATATTCAACATTATTTGTTCTTCATGCTAGTAAGTGCTAAATCCGTACATTTACAAAGGTACAATGCGGAGAATGACAGTGATGTAGCTCGATTTGCTGAGGGAGCATGCTCAGTGCTTGTGTGGATGCAGTCAGGTAATTTGATTGGATGCCATGTATTTGACCTTTTACGGCATTTTGCCTGTTAGAAATACATGCTCGGTTTTAATGTAATTTTAAGGTGGGGTAGAATTAAATTAAACGGCAAAAACTCTGCATTTTGTTCGCATACACCCTCTGTGACGCCCCAGTTTAGGAACTACTGGTCTAATGATTTAAACATTGTAACGGGACACTATATGTTTAACGTGTCATCGACAAAGCTTCTATTTGAGCTCCTAGAAGCTCTCTGTTTATAATACTGGAGTGTATAATCAAGCTCTCTTCTGTTTCTCAGTGAAAAGGGGATTTCTGAAGGGAAAGAAGAAGACCATCACACTTCCTAAAGGAGGAATGGTGGAGCTGCTGGTTAAAGAGGCAAAAAACCTAACGGCTGTTAAAGGAGGGTCCTCTGACCCATTCGTCAAAGGGTGAGCTGAATTCCTCTGATTTCTTCATATACATTTCGCAAACTCACACTCCTGGTTTTCTGCTTGTGTATCAGATACCTACTGCCTGATGACAAGAAAAGCACAAAGCACAAGACCGCGGTGGTGAAGCGTACCGTAAACCCACGCTGGAATCACACCTTCACATACTGCGGCCTGCAGCACAGTGATCTGGACAGCGTGTGTCTGGAGCTGACAGTGTGGGACAGGGAACCGCTTGCCAGCAACGTCTTCCTGGGGGGTGTGCGGCTCGGGGGAGGGACAGGTCAGTCTTTCTTTAGCTTAGCCTTTTTCAGGTCAATCTCTATTTTTGTATCAAAAATCCACAGTATGTATTTCAAAATCTGCATACATGCTAAATTCAGCGTTTTACGCAAACAATGGGTATATTATAGTATTTTGAATTCGTAATATTTTGAATTAGCCTTTTATTTTTATATTTTCTAATTTCATTCTAATAAAAGTTTGTCATTTTGTTGTGCTTTTCTGTTTTAAGTTTAGAAGAAAAAAAATATAGCTTTAATTTATTTTCATTTCGATTTTAGTTTTAGTAATTTTAATACTTCAACTTATACATAGTTTTTCATCTAATATCTATGTTTTAATATCTGATTTTTAAAAATAGTTTTAATTAACAATAACAACACTTGAAAGTCAATCACAAAATACTCAAGTTCTGTCAGGAATAAGAGCCAAACTGTTCAAAGCACAACCTGAAACATAGTTTTTCATTCACTAATGGAAGTCCATTTCATTTACTTCTTTACCATAGCATCAAATTATATTTCCCACATTAGTAGGACAGATTTGTTCAGATTTGATATTGTGCGTTACTGTGCAATGTTCTCTAACTCAAATTAAGATAATCATTCAGTCCCACATGTTCTTGAATATAATTTCCACTGTAATGTTCTTTCTAAACGTCTCTTAAATCCATCATCAATGATGCATGAAGGATTAGTTTCTGCAACACATTTTGTATTCATGCTAAACTAATTTACTGTTACAAATATGTTTTATTAAGATCTTCACTCACTCATGATCGAGTCATTTGATTCTCTTTGATGGTTGTGTTAAAGGGGCCTTTTACAGTGTTTATAATTACAAATATTACTCAAAGTTTCTTGCACTAAAATCAGTTTACATGACTAATTTCCACCCTCTCTAGCCCTTTTAATATTTTTCTACTATACCTTTAAGACTCCTATAAATAAATGACCCCTATTAGGATTGGCTAACCTCTTCACGTGTAAAATGAAATGACTATCACACCCCTATTAAATTGCTGACAAAGTTAATGTGGACAGTGATATATTTATGTGCTGATAGTTCAAACATAACCATGACGTTTTCCTGACACTGAAGACTGGAGTAATGATGCTGAAAATTCAGCTTTAGCTTCAAAGAAATACATTTATTTAAAAAATATATTCCAATATACAAAATATTTCACAATATTACAGTTTTCTCCTTTATTTTAGTTGAAATAAATGCAGGCTTTGGTTGAGCATAAGAGACTTATTTTCAAACACTAAAAAACTTACCATCTATTGTAAATTCATTCATTTTGATTTTGACGAGATATTTTGTTTTATAAAATGTTTCAAAATAGCCTTATGACAATCCATTGTTGCAATTTTAATTTAGATCATTTCTCTGTGATATACTAAATGGGCTTTTTGGTGTGAATTGCTTAAAAAATGGTTGAACACTAACAGCCAAAAAACTGTCACCTAGCTAGCTAACATAAGTTTATTTTATTTCTTTAAACAATCTTTGAAATGACTCCACTGTGGGTGTCTGAGAGTTGAGCAGTACAGCTAAGATCTCTGTGTTTAGATCTTACATACAGAGCAATCAAATGACCTGCTTGTGTCCTGCAGGTCTGAGTTATGGGAAAGAAGTAGATTGGAACGATTCCTGCGGCGAGGAGCAGCGGCTATGGCAACGCATGATTGACAACCCTGAAGTCCCACTAGAGTGCACACTGATGCTGCGATCCAGCATGGCCAAGAGGAAGACATAGAGAGAAGAGGAAGGACAGTTTCCCTGGCAATACGCATCAAATCTGATCACCTCTAGACACTTTAAAGTGCTCTTTATGTTCTTTGGCAGTACTCACACTACCCAGATTCTCATTCCAACGTGCATATGCTCACTAAATTCTCAAAACACATCTGTGGTATACACATATGGGCCTATAATTTCCCATTTACACCTGGTATTAACATGTCTCAATTGTGACCACAAGGATTTGGATTTCAATCACTATCATATATCATATAGATATACATATATACTGTATATCATAGATATATCACTTATATCAGTGCGGTACTTCATGTTGATAAAGCACACGGGAAGAGCAAAAAATGGTACACAGTCTCTCCCAAATATATTTAAATATTTAATATAATTTTTTTTATTATTTACTTACGCATTCACATTAGTTGAGTACCTGTATTAAGCAGTCCTCGGAATAGTGTGCTTCAAATGTAGTTGATATCAGGCTTACTGAAGAAAGAATATTACTCGGTACTTTATATTTACATTGTAACAAGGACACCTTGAAATAAAGTGTAACCTTATATTTTAAAACAATCACACACATTGGTCATAACTGTGAATAGCACATGAGTACTATTTAAAAAGAGCATAGTGAGCATTATGAACAATCAAAGGTCACAGTTGTCCAGAAAAAGCACAAAGCACTTCCTCCATACACACACACACACACACAAGAGAGAATTTTTTTTATCCAATTTGCACAAATACCACCTGCACATAACACTTGTACAAATGGCAGACTAACTGAGAACAATGTACTGTAATTTCATAGCTAGTTTTACCACAGTTAGAATGGTGTGTGGCATACAAAAGATTATCTGGGAACAATGTGGTTCATTACCTTTACCTAGGTTTACAGTTCCTCGAAGAAAATCCAGTGTTTTTGGTAAAATGATAGTTATAGCCCCAAATGTAAAGTGGATAAAGTAGATTACATTTCTATTAAGACATCTTTAAGCCTGTTTTCTAAAGACTAGTCACAATTCAGCATGCAAATATTACAATGACATGATTGTTGTCAGGTAGACCCCGCCACCCCCCACCCCCCACTGTTCTATCACACAGAAAGCCTCAGCATCGAAGAAGGTACACTCTGCACAAATGCATGATGTTTACCATAACCCAAAAAAAAAAAAAAAAAAACTAAGAATAAAATGATCTATAAAAATATAAGTGGTTTAAGGTTCTATTTGGATATAAAAAGAAAAAAGACCGATTTGAAATACACAAATTGTCACAAAAAACATACATAGGCACACATATTGTATAAGCACAATGCCTACAGCCCCTATATTGATTTTTGAGGTTAGTTTAATAGTTAATTCCCCAGTTGATTCATTTGAGCCGTCATGTCACTGTGAGGTCTCCATGAATAATGTGTGCACCCCCTTTTACACCTAATACTCTTGTTAGAATCAGTCAAGTGAATAGACCTTATATCACACTGTATAATAAATTGAGAGATTTTGTGGCATATGTAAGGCTTTATCAATGTCGATGTTTGACATCCAAGTGTTCCCATGTCTGATATTGTCTAAAGCTGTTTGATTCACAGCATGTTCAGTGTATGTGTGCTGTTTCCACTCTCTCATCAGGAAGACAGTGTTTAGGACTGTTCTGTACTGTACTTTATCATCTTCAGAAAAAGAATAAACTATTATTTAACCACTCCTGCTGCTTCATTTCTCCTTTTTCCACATCTTAATTATTATTCTCAACCATTCTCTCTTTCTCTCTAAATACATACTTAGCTGTATTGATATATTATCTGAAAGAAGTTTTCTGCTCACCAAGGCTGTATTTATTTGATCAAACATTCAGTAAAAACAGTAACATTGTGAGCTATTGCAATATAATATATTTTAAAATGTAATTTATTCCTGTGATGGCAAAGCTGCCATTACTCCAGTCTTCAGTGTCACATGATCCTTCAGAAATCATTCTAATATTCTGATTTGCAGTCAAATATTTCTTCTTGTTATCAATGTTGAAAACAGTTGTGCTACTTAAATATTTGTGGAAAAATGTTATACATTTTTTCAGGATTCTCTGATGAAAAGAAAGTTCAAAAGAACAGCATTTATTTTAAATAGAAATCTTTTGTAACAGTGTCTTTCTCTTTACTCTCACATTTGTTTTTTTAAATAATTTTTTGATAAAGTGGCTAAACTAGCTGGTTAAAAAGATCACATTATTGCTCTCTTGACTGGTCACGAGTCTAATAATTTCTTTGTGATCAATTTTTATTTTATTTATTTTTTACATGGCAACAAAATGGCTTCCACTGACTTTTACAATAGCTTTTCAAACATTACAAATATACTTTAGATATATTTTAAAGCAAAGCTGATTCACTACTTGTAAGAAATCATAATATAACACTACGCCAAAATACTTTCAATAATTTTAGCCTTATACTGAGACTTTCTTTCTCCTCACTGTGACATTGAAAACATTACTCCCTACAAAATAAATTCACGAGTTCCTTTGCCCATATAATCTTTAAGCTAATAAGGTTAAGCGTATTGGGCTTGCTATCCGCAGTGGAGTGGCTCGAGGAAGCAGCTTCAACTTGAGCTTAGATATACCCCCCAGTGGGACTACTAATGCTTGGATGATGAGTATGGTAGCAGGATGCCTAAATTATATTTGTGTAGTTGCGGAGGTGGAGGGATGGCAAAACCGCTGATGCCAGAGCAAGGTGAGCGGCTGCTTATATGCTCCGGCAGTTAATTGAAAGATTAGATGGGTTCACTCCTCCCGAAATTACATTGTGAACTTCACTTAATTTTAATTCAGAAATTGAAAACATATTAATCATAACTCTAATGTACTCAGTTCAATTTGACCTTATTTATTTACCAAACCAAAGAACCCAGACAAACCCAACTGGCCTTTTAAAAAAGCAGTCTCAATGCTCTCAAATTTCAATCATCAAACAGGCTTTTATTACATTAATATTGCTTTGGTAGTATTTCTTAAGAAAAGTAGACCGTCCACTCTGACATAAATAGAGACAACAGACAAATCAAATAGAGCAGAACCTCATAAAAAGACAAACAACAAAGACTCACTCATGCATTCATATTGAGAGATGTGTGTGCGTGTGTGTATGTTTACAATATATGTTACAATATAAGATGTAGCAGCTCTATCCAGACTCTCTCTTGTAGTGTGGTTTGCTTTATACCCAGTAGAAAATGATGTGCACTGTATATATACATCTAGCAGCTCTGTCCAGCCTCTTTCTGTAGTATGGCCTCCTCAGTGCGGAGGGGAAACGTGTCAATGGTGGTAAAGATCTCTGCTGCTGTGATGGGGAACGTGTAGCGTTGCTTATCTACACCCTGTTTGTCCAGCAGCACCATGCTAAAGGAATTCTGAGACAGCTGCAGCAGCAACCTGCCCCACACAAACAAAACACACACACACACACACATTTACTGCACATTCAGTAGAATGATGCGAATCAGGATGTACTTTCCAGTGGGAGCAATTCACAAGTTCTTATCTACAAAACATTGTTTAAAGAATATTCATTAAGAGCTTTCTTTCAAGCACTGTAATCAAGTAACTGAAATAGAGTAATTAAGTACCTGAGTTGTAGAGCCAGCCCTGGAGGGATGAGTCTGTGTCTGATGCGGCCGATCTGAACTGGATACACCCCCACCAGCTCAATCACCGTCACATGCCTTAAGTCCAGACCACACTGAGCATGCTGCACAATACAGATCATCCAGTTTACTTGCAATATGTGTGTATGTATTTATTATACCATCATTTTTACATTTACATTGTTGTACATCTATCTTTGTGAGGACATTCATTGACACAATGCAATCTCTAGCTCCTTACCCTAACACTACACATCACAACTAAGTGCCTAACTGTAAAACCAAGTCTTGACCCCCAAACAGGCCTTTAAAGGGGTCTCAGAAAGTATAGACCAGTCAAAATGTTCTCACTTTACTCTCTTTGTCCCCCCTCCGATGGTCTAAAGGCCGGGACACACCAAGCCGAAGTCAAAGAACTAGTGGCGACGAAAGCTGACTGTGTTGCCGCCTCTCGTCGGCTGCGTCTCGGCCAAAAAGTTGCGCTTGAACACACCAAAAGGACTTAAAGGCGGCTGTCAACTAGCATGTGTGTTCTGTGCCTGCGTATAAGTAAATAACTGTCTATATCAGCAGGTATCAATAGTATATTCTCATCATTCAAAAAGGAAAACCGAAACTAGGACTGCAGATATACAAACCGTAAATAAAGCAGCGCTTGCTTACTATTTTGAATATCAATCAAGCTAATCAGTTTTTCATTCCAGTCGCCTCATGTTATTATGAAAATATTAGTGCATTCGAATGCTCGGGTAAGATGACTTAAAATTATAACAGCCTTCTGTCTGTACTGTCTTGACTTTTTTGCTCGCTTTCATCACTTTCGCTTTTATTCTGTTCACTAAGCTGAACAGCCAATCAGAGTTCTCTCTCTCACCGGCGGCCCAACGCCAATTCCACATGCTGAATCAGCCCAAAAAATCCTGATGGCGTCCGACTATAGAGCCAGCCAACGGAGCGGAACACAGCGAAAAAACTATCCCGACAGACACTCAAAAACGGCCCAACATTGCCCGAAAGCCGACAGTCGGCTTGGTGTGTCCCAGCCTTAAAACTCAAACTTCATCACAAAGATAGTTGTACAAGTACACACACAAACACTCACACACACTTTGAGCTAACTACTTTAAACCAGAGGTGTAAAGTCCAGGGGTCAGAAGTAAAGGTCCTGCCATATGTTTATTCCACCCATGAACTCAGCCAGCAGATTTCACTAATTTACTAATCTCCTGGCTGAAAAACTGTGCTAATTAGCAAATCCAGGTGATTGGAACAAAATACTTTACAGCTCTGCTTTAAACTTAAAACTTCAAGCTTTTAAAACTTCTCCAAATTTAAAACTATTTAAAACGTCAAGCTTTTAAAACTCCTTAAAGGAGTCATAATGTGCAATTTTCACTTTTCCATGAGAATCAATGTATGTTATGATTGACTAACGATTATACATTGGCCGGGATGCCGATATTCAAAAGTGAAGCGTTTGTTTACCCCAGGGTTCTTAAACTAGCCAACGTGGACGCGCACTCAAATACGAGATTTCAATTTCTCCCCCGACTTGACGTCAAGACGGGGCCGGATATACCATATATGGACACCGCAGAGGAGGCCCGCCCTGCCCCTCTCCCCATCATATTCAGTCAAGAAAGATGCAGAAACGTAGTGCACACGTGAGTTGCTCTGTGGTTGACTGTCATAATCCACATTCTAATCTTTTTTCTTTACCCAAAACTGACCAAACTACAAGGGACAAGTGGATGAAATTTATTTTTAATTACGCTGTTCCAACAACCATCTCAACTTGCTCAACGTTAGGTGTCTGCGCTAAACATTTCACAAAATAATCTTTTACAAATTTGGGGCAATATCAGGCGAAGTTGGTATCGAAGCTACGTTTGGGAAAAGGTGTCATTCCAACAATCAGGGACTTGCCTGAATTTGAAACGGTAAGACTGTGTTTTTATTACTATATTTTGTGTAACAAACAGCAGCTAACTACTAATGCGGTTAATGTATGTGATAAGGATAGATAAATTTAACAGTCAAGAATTAATAAACATAAAAGAAAAGCATAACGTTACATGTCTGCAGATGAAAATTATTAAATATCTAAAAAACCACAACGTCAAAAAAGGCAAAAACAACACATAGCAAACGTTAATCTATAACCACTGTAGACTACATCTCCGTTAATGTAATCTACATTAAATTAAAGCTAAAATTATGTGGGAGAAAATAGCAAAAAAAAAAACGTTTTAGCTCGTTACTGATGTTAATGTATGTCTCAGTCAAAAAAATTGTCTTTACCATTCAGAGACATGTTGATGTAGACGTCCTTCAATTGACTGTTGTTCCTCTTCCGTTTCCAGCTCTGGTTCAGAGTCTGGCTCAAACATATACGGTTGAATCCCGTAGGTCGCGACCAGGTCGGGTTCATTAACAACTTGCGCCATGATCTCTTTTTGGAATGATATGCTGAAGTTACCTGCGGTGTCAAGCCCCCTCCTTCCTGCCACCAATCAACGCGCCCCTCATTTGCATTATTAAAATGACCGTCCACGACAGCCAAAACCTCGCATCAGATCTCGCGAGACAATAATTCATTCAGAAATAAGGGTCAAACGAGCTCTGTGTTTATTTTTTTCCAATTTTTATTTTTTAGAAGGGCATGAAATGACTGTAATAGAGCGTGGGTATCAAAGTTAATACTACATTATGACTCCTTTAAAACATTCCGACTAAGCTTTATATGCTTTATTTTGTAGAACAAATAGAATAAAGAGGCAGATATTAATCTTGTACCTGTAAATTAGTCATCTGGAATCTGTAGTAGTGATTGGCAGCCGAGGGGGCTGAGATGATCAAAATGCGCCGTTTCTCATAGAACTGGTCCAACAACGCAGCAGCGGACCGCACACCGACATTAATATTCATGGCTTTTAATAAAACAAATCATTTGGATGTTATTCACCAGAGGGCAGGAAAGTAGGAGTAAGATCATGAATTTTACATAAACTGTGAGGTTTAATCGCATAAGAATAACGTGAATAATTCTGTCATGAAAATTGTCATCGTTTACTCTAGCATTTTGCCTCACAATATTAAATATAAATATTCTGCCAGAATAAGCAGCATCATTCTTATTTAGGAATGCTATGCAATCTTGCATTTAAGGGCGTATAATGTTTAATGCAAGGAATATCTCTGGCTAAACTGTTTGTGAGATGTTAATGTGTGTTACGTACGGGCACAGGAAGTCTCCAGGCCAGACCATTCCATGTTAAACTGGCAGACTCTGGCGGCGCTGCCCTTCAGCTCGTAGCCACCCAGACAGCGGAATTCACAAGTGGCCCCGTAATTATCACCCGCACTGTCACATTTCATCCAGCCATTGTCAGGGACAGAGAGAGGAGTACAGCGACGCACTACAATGTGTACATAACACACACTTATTACCTTACACGCATTCATATATGGCTGTAAAAATAAATCTACATTATTTATCCTTTTGATCTTTCTTTCAAAAAATTCACAAAACTTTCATTGAAGTAAAATAATTGAAAGTGGGGGGGAAATCACATAATTAAATAAATGTTTTTCTCCAAAACACGTTGGCCACAATTATTGGCACCCCTAGAATTTTTTATGAGTAAAATATCTCTGAAGTATATTTTCAAGAATATTTACATTTTTTATCACAACAGGGTGACTAAACATGAAATTGTCTAGCTATGACTTGTTTGTATCACAGGAGTTTAAATATGAGGAAACACAAAGGCTAAATTCCCTTAATCATCCATCACAATGAGTAAAACCAAAGAATATAGTTCTGATGTGCAGCAAAAGATTGTTGAGCTCCACAAAATAGAAAGTGGCTGTAAGAAAATAGCTAAAGCGTTGAAAATCCCCATTTCCACCATCAGGGCAAAAATTAAGAGGTTCCAATCAACTAAAGATGTTATGAATCTGCCAGGAAGAGGACGTGTGTCTATATTGTCTTGAAGGGATACTCCACTTTTTTTGGAAATAGGCTCATTTTACAACTCCCCCAGAGTTAAACTGTTGAGTTTTACCGTTTTTTAATCCATTCAGCCGATCTCCGGTTCTGGCGGTACCACTTTTAGCATAGCTTAGCATACATCATTGAAGTGGACAAGACCATTAGCATTTCTAAAAAAAAAATGACCAAAGAGTTTCGATATTTTTCCTATTTAAAACTTGACTCTTCTGTAGTTACATCGTGCACTAAGACCGACGGAAAATGTAAAGTTGCGATTTTCTAGGCTGATATGGCTAGGAACTATACTCTCATTCCTGCGTAGTAATCAAGAAACTTCACTGCCGTACCATGAGAGCAGCAGGCGTAGTGATATGACGCAGCGCCTGAAAATAGTTCCGTTGTATTGACGGAAGGTGGCCTATTTTCAGGCGCTGCGTCATATCATTACGCCTGCTGCACTCATGGTACGGCAGTGAAGTTTCTTGATTATTACGCAGGAATGAGAGTATAGTTCCTAGCCATATCAGCCTAGAAAATCGCAACTTTACATTTTCCGTCGGTCTTAGTTCACGATGTAACTACAGAAGAGTCAAGTTTTAAATAGGAAAAATATCGAAACTCTTTGGTCATTTTTTTTTTAGAAATGCTAATGGTCTTGTCCACTCCAATGATGTATCCTAAGCTATGCTAAAAGTGGTACCGCCAGAACCGGAGTTTGGCTGAATGGATTCAAAAACGGTAAAACTGAACAGTTTAACTCTGGGGGAGTTGTAAAATGAGCCTATTTCCAAAAAAAGTGGAGTATCCCTTTAATGCATGGTGAGGGGGGGAGCTTGAGTGGCCAAAGACTCTCCAAGGATCACAGATGGAGAATTGCAGAGATTAGTTGAGCCTTGGGGTCAAAAAGCCTTAAAAAAAATCAAACAACCCCTACATCACCACATGTTGTTTGGGAGGGTTTCAAGAAAAATCCTCCTTGCTCATCCAAAAACAAACTCCAGCATATTCAGTTGTCAGACACGACTGGAATTTCAAATGGGATGAGGTTCTATGGTCAGATGAAACTAAAAAAAGAGCTTTTTGGCAGCAAACCCACCAGATGGGTTTGGTGCACACAGGGATAAAAAAGTACCCCATGCCCACGGTTAAATATACTGCTCGATCTTTAATGTTGTGGGCCTTTTTTTTAGCTTGAGGTCCTGGACATCTTGTTCAGATACATAGTATCATGGATTCTAGCAAATACCAACAGATAAAAAATCAAAACCTGATGGCCTCTGCTAGAAATCTGATAATGGGCCGTGGATCTTCCATCAGGACAAAAATCCAAAACAAACATCAAAATCAACACAAAAATGTGTCACTGAGTGACCATCCCAGTCCCTGACCTGAACCCTGTAGAAGATGAGTGGGCTGAACTGAAGAGAAGAAGCGCCAACATGGATCTGGGAATCTGAAGGATCTGGAGAGATTCTGTATGGAGGAATGGTCTCTGATCTCTTGTCAGGTGTTCTCCAAACTTATCAGGCATAGGAGAAAACTCAGAGCTGTTATCTTGGCAAAAAGAGGTTAAAAAAGGCAGTAATTATTAAAAGGGTGCCAATAATTATGACCAACGTGTTTTGGAGAAAAACATTTATTTCATAATGTGATTTTCCCCCCCACTTTCAATTCATTTACTTCAATAAAAGGTTGGAGCTTTGCTCATTTTTTGAATGAAAGATCAAAAGGATAAACAATGCAGATTTATTTTTACAGCCATCTTTGATCATATTTACCAGGGGTGCCAATAATTCTGACCACAGCTGTACATATTTAAATATATGTTGCCTTCTTAAAGAGCTTAAATGTATATTTTGTAGCTAACATTTTTAGTTGCTCTTAGTTTAGCTAAGCAATTTCAAATAATAACTTGACTTAAATCATGAGTAAATGGTTCAAGATTTCAAACATTAAATATTTCACTAAAGAACTTACCTCTCACTCGAACATTGAACCTGCAGGTCGCCTTGTTCTCAGCACGGTCAAACACAGTGTATGATAATTTATGATTCCCTTCTGGGAAGTGCGAGCCTGGTGGCTTTCCTTTCAGTATAACACTACAACAACAACAATGGTTTCTCACAACAAGAATCTAGACAGTGATTAGATGTGAATTAAATGTGAATTCATTGATTCTCTTTGGTCAATCTTGGCATTGAGGGGTCAAATATTTTTGAATAAAGACCACTGAACTGAGTGAGCATAAAACTGATTCACTGACTCTGTTAGGATGCCGTCCGCTGTGTCTTTGCCCTCTGGCGTGTCCCACGTCACTTTGGCAGTGAGTTTTCCTGGTTCAGCTGTCTTCTCCTTTATATTAGGACACTTAATAACTGGGGGATCCACATCTGAGACAGAAAGCACCTTTACATGCCTCACCACCTAAATACTAGGCCTATGTCATCAATCCAAATCTGTAAATGAATATTAGTGAGTGCTCAATGACTGTTTCACTCACCCAGGCACACACTGTTGCCCCCGCTCCACGTTCTGCTGCTTTGGCAGGTGGCGCTGTGGACTCCACGGAGTGTGTATCCTGGTGAGCAGAAAAACTGGCAGCGGGAGTTGAAGTAAGACCCGTCTGAACACTTAAAACCTCCGTTTGATGGCATGGTCAGTTTAGGACAGCGGACTTCTGTAAACATAATTCATACCCTGGTGAAAATGGATTTTCAATGGACAATCACTGCTGTCAATCCAAATAAATCCATGTGGCATTCAGCTGCTGACTGACATGTGGCTGGTTGTGGCTAGTACTAGAGATTTCTTCAGGAATCAGTCATTTGAGAAACTGATCAATTGAATTATAAAAAGCAACAACTGGGAAATCAATAAATGAATTAAAATAGATACAATCAACAATCAAACTTTCAGCATGTGGCAAAAAAGATGAATGAATTTAAAGTTTGGTCATCAAAAATAATCAATTAATAAAAACATAAAAAAGACACTACCATTCAAAGTCAAGTTTGGGGTCAGTAAGATTTTTTAAAAGAAGTTAATACCTTTATTCAGCAAGGATGCATTAAATTGATCAACAGTGAAAGTAAAGACATTTACAAAATATTGATATTTCAAATAAATGCTGTTCTTTTGCACTTTCTATTCATCAAACAAATCCTAAAAAAATATATTAATCAGCACAACCGTTTTCAACATTGATAATAATAAGAAATGTTTCTTGAGCAGCAAATCAGCATATTAGAATGATTTCTGAAGGATCATGTGACACTAAAGAGAGGAGTAATTATGCTATAAGAATAATTACATTTTTAAATATATTAATAGAAAACATTTAACTAATATTTCACAGTGCTTTATTATTGCTGAATTTTTGCTGAAAATTCAGCTTTGCCATCACTGGAATAAATTGCATTTTAAAATATATTCAAGTTATTTTAAATTGTAATAATATTTCACAATATTGCCTCAATGCATGGTTGCTGTTTTACTGGGTTTTTTTTTACTGTAGTTTTGATCATATAAATGCAGCCTTGGAGAGCATAGGAGACTTCCTAATCTTACTGACTCCAAACTTTTTGAACGGTAGTGTAAATAAACAAAAAAAAGTAAACAAATAATTAGTGATTATGAGTTGATTGATGAATGCATGATGTAAAATTGTTGTGTTAAAATATAGAACCATTCAAGAATATAGAATCATTCAAGTGAGTTAACACGTCAGCATTTATAGGCAATATGATCTTATAATTGAGTTCAGTAAATGTTGACCTCTGCAGGCGTAGTTTCCTGACCACTGTTTGCTGGCCATACAGAGAATCTCGCTGCTGCCGTGCATCTCATAGCCCGTCTTACAGCGGATCTTGCAGCGAGTTCCCAGAACGTTCTTATAACGCTCTCCGCGTGGTGTCTGGCAGCTGACTTGACCATGTTTGACTTTCACTGGGGCGCACCACGGCACGCCTAGAATGAGACATACGTTATCACACATGTACGCAAATGCACTGAAGAAAGACGCTGAGTCATAACAAAACACGGCCTTCAAAGCTTACCTTGACAACTGGCATAATCCAGACATGAATGGAGAAAACGTGAACAAAGATAAAGTAGCACAGCCACAGAAGAAGAGGAAGCAATCAGAGGCCTGAAGCCTAAGCAGGCAGTCAGAGATGTAGTGTCTTCTGTGTTGTGAGTGTATGTGTTCTGACAGCAGCGCTCGTGTGTTAAGATGTGGTAAGAGTGTTTCACTGAGAGAAGATAGGTTTAAGTTCTGTGTAATGGGTTTTTGGGATCAACATGTGCATTTAATGTAGTATGTCCTTGCATGTTTTCACCTGTGTGTCGCACATCTTCATCATCAGTGTATGGCCAGTATCCAGAGCCTGCAAAACAGTTTAGGACAGCACAAGCAAGAAGAGTTGGCATGACCGCAGAATTTCAGATTCAGTTCAACTAGAATCATTTGTATTCTGTGTGACTATATTAGAACAAAACAAACCACAGTTTGGTTTTTGTTGTAATATCTTGTTGTAATATTTTTATGTTCAGTCTGCTAACTATGGAAGCCTCAGAATAAAAAAGGTATTTGTGTACACTAATGTTCAAAAATGTACGATTCTTTTAAGGGATTCATATTTTTATTCAGCATGGACTCATTAAATTGATTAAAAAATTGACAGTAACAACATTTATAATGAAAAAAAGTACTGTCTTTATGAACTTTCTATTAATCAAAAAATCCTGGAAAAATAGTATCACGGTTTCCAGAAAATTATTAAGCAGCACAACTGTTTTCAACATTGATAATAAGTAATATTTTTGAGCACCAAATCAGCATTTTAGAATGATTTCTGAAGGACCACGTGACACTGAAGACTGGAGTAATGATGCTGAAAATTCAGCTTTGCCATCACAGGAATACATTACATTTTAAAATAGAAGTTATATTTATTTTTATTTATTTTTTACTGTATCGAATAATTGCAGTCTTGGTGAGCATATGAGACAAAAACAGTATGTTAAAAGACAAAAACACTAAAAAAAATCGTATCTATCTTGACCCCAAACGTTTGATCAATGGTAGCCTACTGCACTACTTTTTTTACTTTATCTTTATCATGTGACTGTTTTTTTTTCTTTTTTTTATTCTTACATTTATATTTTTAAACAGGCTTTCATAGCTAGGCTGTCACTGAAATGGGTTTGTTGTATTTATTGACATGGCATGAAATGCAACAATGACCCCTGCGGGTAATGAAGTGAATTACAGTGTGTCATGTTGCGATGCAGTGAAAATGGCAGCCACACAAAATAACATACGACACTATATTAGGATAACATGCTCTACGGGGAACATGACAAGATGGAATAGATGCTGGCATGGCTTTATTCAGAGGTCAGACTAGTAGCTGCCAATTTTTCTTGCTTATTTACATTCAGTGTCATAACAGAAGCTCCTTCACAACAGTCAATGTGTAATTTCATCCTCCACCATGCTGCAGGAAAAACAGTAATGTTCTCCAACAGAAACAGGTTTCAGTGTTCTATTCCATCTAATTCGGTGACTTGTACTTACTGTATTATGAAAGTAAGTGATCCATACTCCAATGAAACTTAAAACAAGACCTGCTTCAAGAAATCATGGAAAACTCCATTACCCACATTTTGCCCTCTTAGATTGGAATCAAACACAAAAAAAACTAGAGGCTGCATTCACGCTGATTCGCATTTTTATTCCCTCTAGTTCTGTTCTCTTGGCTCATGTGTGTGTGTGTGTGTGTGTGTGTGTGTGTGTGTGTAAGTGAGTGGATGGCTGATCACACAGC
The DNA here is from genome assembly GCF_029890125.1 of Rhinichthys klamathensis goyatoka. Classification (NCBI taxonomy): domain Eukaryota; kingdom Metazoa; phylum Chordata; class Actinopteri; order Cypriniformes; family Leuciscidae; genus Rhinichthys; species Rhinichthys klamathensis. The sequence continues at coordinate 1,066,113 of NW_026606706.1, forward strand.
AAATTAGATCAAAGCTCCCTCTGATGCAGTAACAAGAACTTGGGAGAGAGACAGAGCAGCAAACACATAGCCTACATACACAGACAATGTTAATGCAGAGCTAGAGGTGAATCAAGACAGGACCACAGTTTTCCAACTTCTATCATGGAAAACACTCCACAGGGATCATGTGTGTAGGTGTGTGTGTGCTCCATTTGGCAGATGAGTTTTCCTGTTCCATTCTGTTAAGCTCAGCAGAACGTTGTGTAACCCAGAATACTCACTGACTTGGCTTAGAATTGCTCTCTTTCTCTCTCTCTCTCTCTCTCTCTCTCTCTCTCTCTCTCTCTCTCTCTCTCTCTCTCTCTCTCTCTCTCTCTCTCTCTCTCTCTCTCTCTCTCTCTCTCTCTCTCTCTCTCTCTCTCTCTCTCTCTCTCTCACACACACACACACACACACACATGTAGGCTTTATATATACTTCAAACAAAGGGAGTTTCCACTTACAGAAAACTTTGTCAACTAAAACATATAGCTTCTGTTGAAAAGATTTCACAATTTATACAATGTTTAGCTTAAAACTGGATTTGGATGAACGTTTTGCAGACATTAGTCATAAGAAAGCAAGATCCCTCAGGCTCCCCATGTTCAGTGTCTGCAACAGTTCCAGCCTCACAGATTCACAGCTCTTATGTGTGTGGAGTTTAGTTAACCTTATTCTACAGACTGACGGGGAATTACAGACTAATTATGTTTATATCAATCCATCTGCCACCACACATTGACCTAGTAGCCACCATCCAAAACACCTTAGCAACCACTGAAAAAATGCTTGTAGCCACAAAAAAAGAAAACCTTAGCAACACCCTAGCAGCCACCCAGAGCAACTTAACAACTGGCTAACAACCACTCAGCACACACTTTAACCTTCAAATCTCTCTATAAACTGTATTAAAACGCTTATACTTAAATATATTTCAAAAACTGCCCACATATTCAAACTACACTCTCTAAACAGCCTTTAGACTTTTTAAAATCTTTTATTGTCAAGTTTTGTCTTCATTCTATTTTTTTTTTTTTTACATTTTAGTTTGAAACTATTGTCCCCTCACATCAATGTGTGTATAAAGCAACATCAACAGTGTCAAAAATTCTCAACTAATGATTTTTTCTCTCTCTCATATGCAACATCCAAAAGAGTTCATCTCTGAAAGCTACTGATTCACATTAGACAAAAAATACTAGCTCAGAATGTTCAATTCATTCGAGTTTGGACATGTGGCTGTTTTACAACTACATGCATTCACTCATACTAGTTCGAGTCAGGACAGTGTTATGTGGACAGTCTGTGTCTGTTCAATCTTAATCTTGTAACATGTCTTCAAGTTTTAGCCAGCATGAGTCTGTGTTTGTGTTCACAAGGCCATAAAATACACAAACACAAATAGCCACCCAGTCTTTGTGAATAAACAATGTACATCGTTTGAAGTCATTTACCAAAATGCATAATTTATTTTACTGGCGTTTACTTTGCACATGCAAATAAAGCCAGTATGTGAGTCTGATGGTCTGTTGTATTTGAAAATTGGACCTCTCATGCATTTACAAACTGTAGCCTGGACCACAACCACAACCTAAAACCCGAAGACAGGACGACAACCTCACACAGTCATTCCGCATTGAATTACATTCCCAGCCGTGGTCTCACTCTAACAGTGCTCGAAATGGAGATTGGTAATTTAGAGCAATTAGTTCTACCACCACAACACATGCATCTCTTCAGCTTTTTCAATTGTGTTTCCAGCAGAACAAGACATTGCATGTCTAAGCGAGTCCAGGCAAGACTCTGTTTTCATTAATTCTCTAAACAAATAAAATCTTGGAGTGAGAAACCATCAAGGTTTGAAGGGACCAAGGTGCACACGGTGAATGTAAGCAAGTGTGAACTGCTTCTGCTGGAATATAAACGCATTACTTCATCACAATGTTTTCTGGAAGTAAAATGCATTTTTGCTCTCACTAATATACAGCAAATACTTCAAAAGAGTCTCCTTAGTCAACCAGCCTGATACAAACAACAATACTGATGAATCAAACATAAACCAAAGCACAAAGTAGATTAAAATGTTATACAGATTCCTAAAATTATCATACAAATTGGTTGAATATATTAGTGACATCAGGTACAGGCTTAGCAACCATAATCTAGTCATGGAAAAGTAGACAGTCTCTAGCTCTGGATACACAAAAATCCTAGATTTTTTTCCTGAAATGTGAATAACATATCAAAACATCAGACACATTTCCAAATAACAGTCCCAGACTCCATAGCCCCCTTAGCATAGCCTGAGGGACAGTGAGTAGCATAACACCGCCAGCATATTAATACACACCTTCAGTGATGCTTTATTACTTGTTCCATATTTTGCATGTATAACTTCTTATCTAAATTCAATGTCATTGTATCATATGATTACTATTTTATTCTATTGACTTGAGACTTAACCAAGGAAATGACTCATGATGAATAACACAATCTTTAGATCTGCAAGACCCTATTGGGTAGGCACTTGAAAATCTGCCTAAAAATAGCAGTAAATAGATAATGAAGGATAATGAACAAACTTAATATTAAAAGTGCATGGAATTAATATTAATTGTCCTGCTAGAAGTCCAAAAGGGATTTTGAGACTATAGGACTTGAGACAAAAGACTGTTGAACATGTCTGCTCTATATGCTTGGAAATTTTGTAAATGATCCCATTAAACATTTGCTGACTCCTCGGGCACACTGCTGACCTACTGTCCAGAAGACATTATTACATTACTGTGTGTCACTAATCACAGATATTTTAAAGACGATGCATTCAAAAGATATGTCCCATCAGTATTGAGCAGTTCGACCGGGCGCGCAGTGTCCTACTGGTGACAAGTCATCAGTGCATTTTCATATGAAAGAGTTCAGTGTCTTTTCCCTGGATTTAAGAAACTTGCCCCCTTCTTTCCCCCCAAACAGCCCCAAAAGCGTCCACGTAAACACTCTGAGCTCTTTTGAAATATACTGTACCTAATACAGAAAAGCAAGAAGAAACAGCACGGGCAAACTCTCAGATGCACAAATACTCTATTTCCACTGATTTTTGCACAACTTTGCATTAGTTTGATAAGTACTGCTCAACACATTTTGATTGATTAAAGGTCAGAGCGCGAGACTCAACAGGATCCGTTTGTATGGGTCTCTTACCGTCATACGCAAAGCTTCCGGACAGCTGCAGTCCCACTATCACATACACACACATCCAGGTGTCCATCTTTAGGAAGTCCAGGAGCTGCTGGGAGACCTCGGGTACATTCCTACGATAGAACCAGAGCACAAGCCCGAGCCCGCCTCCTCAATAGAAATACGAGAGCTCTTCATCCAGCGCGAGCGCGCGCACAGAGCGGCGCGAGGACTTTTGGTATACATGTATAAAATGTGTATTGTTATTAGTGATGCTTACAGTGACCCTAAAAAGTAGGCCATTGGGACACTTAAGTAATCGTTAAATTATTATTATTTGTAACATTTATTATTGGAGTCCTATTTAACTTTTTTTAGAACACTTATTGTATTGTAGCCTTATGAGGGGGAAATGATTTAGTTCAAATAATTTTTGGTCTACATAGACATTTCACCCATCACCATTAGCATTGTAGGATTTCAGACGACAGAATACTGAAATACAGGGAATGTCCTCAAAAGTAAAAGTGGAGTTTGTGTTAGTCTGACTCTAAACCATCTTAAAACGGAAATTCAGTTGCCAGACTCCTTGTAGATATACACTGTAAAAAATAACTAAAAAAAACATTAAAAAAATAATAAATTAGTTGCTGCCTTATATTTAAGTACAATCCCCTTGGTTGTTTAAGTCATTTTAACTTAAATTACACTAAACTGACTTAAAAAATGAGTTAAATCTTGTATAATTTGTAAAAACAAGTTGAAAATTGCTTAACTTATTTTGATGAGTTAAAGCAAAAACATATGTTGTCATGACTTATTGATTTTTTTTTTTTATAGTGAACAGATAAACATCTCAAAGATAGAACATTGTATTTCATAGTTTCTTAACAAACAGAAAAACACATTTCACACACACTCACAGCAAAATCTTATCAACTTTACAGTCAAATCATATGTAGGTGCGTGATGTCTGTTCTCTAGCACTTTTAAATTGCAGTTATCATTTACAGTAGTCTGGTATGCTGCTAATAACAGACCAGGTCTCGGAAAAGGAATGTCAATAGAACAGAACACGAAAATATTCACTGTACAGAAATAAATACTTTACACATCTGTGCTTAAAAAATAACATTCACTATAACAATATAGTATACTGTAACAGAATATGTATGGAATAATTTAGTCAAGGCACTTGATAATCAAGAATCCTTGTATAGAAGTGAGAAACAATCAGCTCTTTTAGAGCCATACGTCATACTAAAGCAGAATACAAACCATAACACAAACCATATTTTATGTTTATGTATCATGTTTAGCTCCATCGCCAACACCCATTCACCATTTTAAGTTTCGCCGTTTAAAGAACTGTGATTCACAGCCCTTTTGAAATGTCCTGTGAACTGTAATTGCAGATGTTCAGGGTGTCTGTGCTTGTAGTGTGCAGATTTGGGGTCATTTAAGGTTCAGATACTGTGGTAGGACACTGTTCCAGAACTGAGGGTCCTGAGCACCACCTGTTTGCTTCTTCCCTTTAATATTCTGGTGATCTCTTTGTCTAGTCTTCTGTCTGTCTCTCTGTGCACTTGCCTGTCTGCGCGCAGGTAACACATTTGGTTTGTCTCTCTGTTTTGGTACTTTTTTGGTCTTTTCTTCCTCTTCCTCACTTTCTTCTTCCTCCTCTTCCTCACCTTCTTCCTCTTCAGCTTCTTCTTCTTCCTCCTCTTCAGCTTCTTCTTCTTCCTCCTCTTCTTCTCCAGTAGTTTCTGTCTGTATCCTCCCAATTTTCTCAGTTTTTATATTCATTTCTTTCTGCTCTGCTATTTCCTCCTCCTCTTCCTCACTCTCTCCTTCGTGTTCTTCTTCCTCTTCACTAGTTTCTCTCTGTTTCCTCCTGTTTTTCTCAGTTTTTATATCCTTTTCTTTCTGCTTTGTTTCTTCCTCCTCCATTTCCTCCTCTTCCTCGCCCTCTTCCGCCTGTTCTTCTTCCTCATCAGTATTTCCTCTTTGCTTGTTCTCATGTTTATCTTTATTCATATTTTTATCTTTCTTCTCTGTTTCTTCCTCCTCTTCATCACCTTCTTCCCATTCTTCCTCTTCACTGGTTTCTCTCTGTTTCCTCCTGTTTTTCTCAGTTTTTATATTCATTTCTTTCCGTTCTGCTTCTTCCTCCTCCTCATCTTCCTCACTCTCTTCTTCCTGTTCTTCTTCTTCGCTAATTTCTCTCTGTTTCATCCCTTTTCTCTCAGTTTTTATATTAATTTTTTTCCTCTCCCTTTCTTCTTCCTCCTCCTCCTCACTCTCTTCTTCTTCACTAGTTTCTCTCAGTTTCCTCCTGTTTTTTTCAGTTTTTATTTTCATTTCTTTCTGCTCTACTTCTTCTTCCTCCTCCTCCTCCTCTTCCTCACTCTCTTCTTCATGTTCTTCTTCCTCTTCAGTAGATTCTTTCTGTTTCCTGCCACTTCTGTCTGTTTTTGTATTCTCTTCCTTCTTGTCTGTTTCTTTCTCCTCCTCTTCTGTTTCTTCTTCACTTCCTTTCTCTTCCTCATTATTTTCTTCCATCATTTCATTCAGCTTGTCTACCTCATCATCTTCATCTTCTCTGTCCACGTCCGGTGTCTCTGAGAGATCCAGATTCTCTTCTTCTCTAAATTTCACTTCACTTGTATCCATTTCCTCTTCTTTGTCTCCATCATCTTCCTCCACCTGTTCACTCCCTTCCTGTCTTTCTTCATCTCCATCTTTCTCGGAAACCTTTTCTTCGTCTTTAGCTTCCACCTCATTCTGTCGTTCTTCTTTCTCTCTCGCACTCTCCTCTCCCTCCTCTTCTTCACTGTTTGTTACTCCATCTTTTTTGTCTTTCAATTCTTCATTATTTTGCATTTCCTCATCTTCTTCACCCTCTTCGCCATTCTCTTCTTCTTCCTCCTCTTTTGCCTGGTCTCTGTTTCCCTCCTCCTCCTCTTCATGATCAGTCTCTTCTTCTTGATTTTCCTCCTCATCTTCATTTCCTTCCTCATCTTCTTCCTCACACTTTTCGTCTCCCTTTTCTTCCTGCTCTCCCTCTCCTTCCTCTATTTCATTCTCTTCTTCTTCACGCCCATCATTTTCTTCGCTCTCTCCTTCGTCTTCATCTGATCTCACATTTTTATTTTCATCCTCACTGTCAGATTGTTCACCTACTTCCGTTTTCTCATCATTACTGTTCTCTCCTTCCTGCTCCTCCTCTGGATCGGTTTTCATCTCTCCCTCACTCCCTCCATCCCAGCTCTCCCTCTCTTCTTCCTCATCTTCACCACCACTCTCTTCATCTTTATTCTCTTCTTCCATTTCTCCATCCTCACCCTCATTCTCCTCTTCTTCTCTTTCAGTCACATCTTCACATCCTCCTTCTTCACTCTTCTCCCCCTCACTTTTACTGCTCTGTCCACTATTGCTGTCATCCTCTTCCTCCCCTGCTGCCTCACTTTCCTCTTCCTCTCCCTCCTCTACCTCACAGTCCTCCTCTCCCTTTTGAGCACTTGCACTGTCTTCATCATTATCGCTCTCTCTTTCTTCTTCATCTTCAACAACACTGTTCTCTTCTTTCTGCCCAACCCCCTCACTTTCATCTTCCTCTCCCTCCTCTTCCTCACCGTCCTCCTCTCCTTTTTGAGCTCTTTCACTGTCTTCATCATTATCGCTCTCTCTTTCTTCTTCATCTTCAACAACACTGTTCTCTTCTTTCTGCCCAACCCCCTCACTTTCATCTTCCTCTCCCTCCTCTTCCTCTCCCTCACCATCCTCCTCTCCTTTTTGAGCTCTTTCACTGTCTTCATCATTATCGCTCTCTCTTTCTTCTTCATCTTCAACAACATCGTTCTCTTCTTTCTGCCCAACCCCCTCACTTTCCTCTTCTTCTCCCTCCTCTTCCTCACCGTCCTCCTCTCCTATTTGAGCTCTTTCACTGTCTTCATCATTATCGCTCTTTCTTTCTTCTTCTTCATCTTCAATAACATCATTCTCTTCTTTCTGCCCAACCCCCTCACTTTCATCTTCCTCTCCCTCCTCTTCCACACCGTCCTCCTCTCCTTTTTGAGCTCTTTCACTGTCTTCATCATTATCGCTCTCTCTTTCTTCTTCATCTTCAACAACATCGTTCTCTTCTTTCTGCCCAACCCCCTCACTTTCATCTTCCTCTCCCTCACCGTCCTCATCTCCTTTTTGAGCACTCTCACTGTCTTTATCATTATCGATTTCTCTTTCTTCTTCATCTTCAACAACACTGTTCTCTTTTTTCTGCCCAACCCCCTCACTTTCCTCTTCATCCTCAGCGAGAGTCTCTTCTTCACCTCTTTCTTCCGCTCTCTCTGTTTCGCTATCCTTCACATCTATTTCTTTCTCCATTTTTCTGTTTTCATCTGAAACAAGCTTGTTTTGTACGTATTGTGCTGATACATCCTGAACTGTGCTGCCCAGGTCCACTTCGTGTTCTGGCAGGAAATTGTTTCCTGCTACTTCTTGGGACATTGATGCACACAAGGACATCGTATTACTTTGTTCTGGTGAAGTTTCAGAAAAAACTTCAGCAGCTGTTATAAGTAGTGGTGCAGCACTAATTATAGCCATGGCTGCTAGTGGTGAAACTACACTACCCATAATGCTCTGCTCAGCCTGTGGCTTCCTGTCTGGCTCTTCAGGTTCAACTGATTTGCCATCTAATTTAATTTCATTTAGTGGTGACTGCCTGTATTGTGGTGATAGACTTAACAAATTACCAGATGGTGATTCATTTTCTTTTATGGTGGAAGATTTACTAGTTGCTGATTCATTATTGGACCATAAACTGGAAAATGAGTGGCCTCTTTCTGGAGTTAAGCTTTTAATTGATGGAAATTCATATTTCTGTTCAGTAAGCAGTTTATCAGTGGGCGACTGGCTATTTGTATGCTCAGACTGCAGGTTGGAAGCGGATTGGCTTATTTCAGAAGCTCCTCCTGATTTTCTGTTCTCTATAGGGGGGAATGACATATTGGAGTTCTGAGGTGTTTTACTATCATTTTCCCTTTTGACTTGTGCTAGCATCTCAGTTCTAAGCTGGACGTTTGAGTTTTCAGCCTCCACGGGTTTCCCCTTTTTTGCTTTAGACATTCGTGTGGGTATGGAAACTGATAGAGAGCTGGGTGTTTTGGGTGCTATTTCTTTCTTTGGGGCTCTTTCCACATCTGATCTCTTCTTCTTAGCTTTCTTTGGTGTAAGTTCACCAGGGTTTTCTTCTGTGTCAACATGATTTCCTTTTTTGGGAGTGTTTTGCAATTTGGCTGGAATTTTGACTGATGGGTTTCCCTGTTCTTGTGTGTCGATCAGTGTTGATATGACCTCTTGAGCCTTTCCAAGGGATGGCTTGATGTCTTTTTGAGCAGGACCTGCCTGAAGTATTGATTCAACCACACTAACTTCCATACTTCCAGAGGGCACGTCTTGATCCTTGACTGGAGACTTGGCCCTTTTTGTAGCTCTTACTGGAATACCCTCCTCTTTAATTTTATGTGATTTGACCTCTAAAACTTTTGTAGGCATTGTTCTAACTTCCTTGACTTCGTGAACTGGAGAAGTTGTATTTTGAATTTTCGACTTGGTCTCGTGCTCCATCTCAGCAAGAGTAGTGACCTCTTGACCTTGACCTGCTTTTGAAACTTTGTGCCTTGAATCAATACTAATACTGCATGTTTCACTGCATCCCTCCCTTTCTTTAGCTGACATTCTCTCTGGAGATGATCTGACCTCTACTGCTTCACCTTTAGATTTATTATTTGTACTCTGGATAGGTTTTTTGTATGTTTTGGATTGCATTTTGCTTTGTGATGCTGTAGCATAAAAACGTTCCTCCTGCGTAGCAGCGTTCTTTGGATCTCCAGACCTGGGCTTCTTCTGTTTAAGATTGCTTGGTGGTGGAGATTCTGTCATTGATGGATGAGAAACAGAACCAGCCTGTACTTCAGTGGGCAGAGCCTGAGGAACATTCTCTTCCTTCCCAATAGAAGAGGCTCTTGCCATCTTGTGCTTATGCTGTTCACGTGTCTGTCAAATCAAACATTACATTCTTCAGTTAAATAAACAGTTTTCTAATAAATAATTTCATCATCTTGAGCACAGTGACACAGCTTTTGCTCACCTTGTCTGACACGCTGTTTTCAGATGTTCCAACACTATGGCAGTCCTCTGTGCTCTTAGTGATGGGTGTGACTGTATTCACAAAAAAGCTGGTCAATACTGATAATCAAGTGTTTGGTTCTTGCTAGTGTTTTTTTATTAATTTAGAATGACTATATTTAGTGATTATATAATTGTGGTAAGAGATATTAGCATCACAGTTGGATAGATGGTAGATGGATGGCTAGAAAGAGAGGTCTTGGGAGAACATAGAAAAATTGAAAAATATTTACGTGGAAGTGTCCTGACAGGCAGTGTGATTGAGGTAGAAGAAGATTCCACAGGGGCATCAGTTCTGAAGCGTTTAGGAGTGTCTGTTGGAGATCTGGGTTGAAGGATGTTGCCTGTCAGGGCTAGTGCAGTAAAGCCAGTTGTAAGGGGAGGAAGATTGCAAAATTCTGGACCAAACTGTGCAGATGAGCTCTTCTGAAACACACAAACACACAACCATGTTGGTGCATCTATCATTTTGAAGACATTCCATAGGTGTAAGGGTTTTTATACTGTACAAACTGTATATTCTATCCCCTAACCCTACCCCTAAACCTACCCATCACAGAAAACCTTCTGCATTTTTATTAAAACATTGTTTAGTATGTTTTTTATATTAATTAATATTTATATATAATTTTTTTATATTAATAAAAAACACGTTTATGTTGTAATTACAGTGTAATACCCATGTCGTTATACAAATTTGTGTCCTCATAAATCATATAAACACGAACACAAATATTTTCACAGTCTCCCTACATTATTTTTTCCATTAAGAATGTCACACACAATTAAATAATATTTTCACACATTTTTCGCACAGTTAAAAAATTCTGTAATATTTACCTTGATTTTTCTTTGTTTTCTTAACACATTACATGTCTCATATTTCACTTGGTAAGTACACTAACCTTTTGAAAAAACTTTCAAAATATTGTTTGGTGTGGTCAAAATATGGGACAGCTATAATTATATATATATATATATATATATTCACTCTTTGTTTGGATGCTCATAGTTGTAAATATAATTCATATTTTTATTATCGATTGTCTTATTTTAAGTTCGAAAATATAGGCCAGGGACAAGTAAAAAAAAATCTATTCATTAAAGGCACAGAAACCGGTTTACACGTTTTAATGTGACCTTCATATTATAAAAAAGAGTTAACTTTGTTATCTCAAATAAAAATCAACTCCTGGTTCATTAAGTGCTTAGCTGAAAAAACGCCTCCATACATCTCTTTTTTGCAGTGTAAAGATCGCCATAGAACCTTCATAGAACAGTCTAACATCAAATTGGTGTAACCCAAGTGATCAGTTGCTTACCCTCTGTCTCCGTCTGGCCCGTGTTGATAGTCTCCAGCGGTGAGAGGTTGGAAGAGATGAGGGGAGAAAGGTCAGTTGTGAGACGAGAGCTGGGTCTGGAATATGTTCTAATGGTTGCCCCTGTAACATTGAGGTATAACACCTGTCCAGGTAAGAGTAGGTAACATCTTCATCCTCTAAACAAACTTCTTCACTTTCCTGTTGCCGTGGCCGTGCGAACACCAGCATGTGACTGGAACCACATGCCACCTACAGCACATAAGCACAAATACAATGAACAAATACAATGATATTTCCTTAGTTATACATACATAAGAAAACAAGAACATGATAAGAAACTATCAAAAAAACTTACAGTCATGACAGAGTAATCAAAGAACCTCTGGCACACAGTTGGACTGAACTGATTGGTGAAGTTCTCGTCTCCAAGGCCTAACTTCCCATGACGGCCATCTCCAAATGTGTACAGAAGACCACTATCTGAGAAATGAGTGCATTTAGATGAGATGTGTAACTATATAAACCACAAATACATGTTTTTTGGAACTGGTAAATGTGAAGTCAAATGTTTAATGTATATGTAATTATTCCAGTCAACACATTTACACAACACAACTGTTTGATTCTGTTAAAGACTGATCAGAATAAGAGCTTGTCTGGTAAAGAATTGAACTAGCAACACTACGATTATGGGGTCGACTCCCAGTCACTTTAGAAAATAAATGTCTGCCAAATGTGTAAAAGTAATGTTACCCATGTTGTTCAATAAATTTGTTAGTGAATGACAAAGGAATCATTTATTTGAATCATTTATTTAATAATTTATTTTAATCCTCTGACAGCTCTCATTTAACAGTGTGTGTATCTTACCTGTTATAAGCGCAGTGTGGTTTTCGCCACATGTGACATGGGTGACCCTGCCTTTCCTGAAGTGGCCGACAGCTACAGGTGCGTCTGCTACAAACATCATCGTCCCCAATCCCAACTGCCCAAACTCCCCACGGCCAAAAGAATATAACTCATCCTCTACAGAAAAGGGAGAGATAAAATTCATTTAAAAACATCATGAACATTCAATGTTTAAGACAAAAAAAAATGAGAGAAAAGGGGAAAGAGAGGAATAATTGTATGTGTATAATTTCATATCAGGGTTCCCACACCTTGTTTAAAGGTGCTCTAAGCGATGTCATGTGTTTTTTAGGCCAAAACATTTTTTGTCACATACAGCAAACATCTCCTCACTATCCGCTGGCTGCCTGTCCCCTGAACACACTGTAAAGAAACGCGATCTCTGTAGACAGCCCATGCTTCACAAACAGCACCAAAAACAAACTGCAGCGACCCGCTCCCCAAAACATAACAAACTGTTCCAGCCAATGACTGACAAGAAGGGTTTGGGGGTGTGGTTTGGGGGGTTAGTGTGCGGATGAGGAGGAGGGAGGGTCTAGCTAGCCTCCGTTTTGTTTGACAATAGTTCGAACGTCAACAAGAAGTGACGTCACCCAGGATCGCTTAGAGAACCTTTAACTTCAAATTCAAAGACCGTCCAAGGACTTTCCAGGTCCAATACCCTGAAAAACCAAGGACTTAATGTGGGGACACATTTCAAGTGAGAGCAAGGTTACATCGTGTTACAGTTTTCATGTGTCAAACACAACTATGCAAAAAAGCTTCTTTTTTTCATTTTTTTTGGGGCCATATGACAGAGCTCTGTTCTAGATCTGATATTGTCGCATTTCTGTTTTGCATAAAACTGAAGAATATTTGGTACATCCTATACTGTATTCTAAAATGATCTGATATTAACTTATGCATGAAACGTTGAGGTATCATCGTAGTAGTTTTGTGCGCTCGTGAACGTCATGGCAACGTACTACACAAAGCACCTCACGAGGGAAACACTTAACGTAACGCGTAAACGCGCAAAACTAACGTAAATCAAGCAAGCTAGTATGCATAGGTCACGAAGTGTTGGCGAAATAACACATTAGCGGACTGGAGGGAATAATATGGAATTTTTCCCAGAAAACTTCTTGCTAGGGGTGTGACGAGACGCTTATCTCACGAGACGAGACTAGACACGAGATTGGGTTCACGAGAACGAGACGAGACGAGATTTTTGCACAATTTTTCAGAAATCCTCAATGACAAAATTCATGGCTGGAAAAATAGTATGCAGGTGCATTTTTCAATGTTTTAACTAATAATCTTCTAATGCATGTCATTTCAGGTCTACTTTATGAGTATGAATTATCAAATGCATTGAAAGAAAACAATATTCAAGCACTGTAAAAGGTTTTTATTGACTGGCTTTTCTCCTGTATAATTTCACATTAGTCTCTTCAGACCTTACTGTACATTTAAGAGCTTTCAGAACTTCTGATTGAGGCTGTGTGTGACCTCCTAACTGAACTCCTTTACATACATTTAACAGAGAAATAAAAACCGTATAAATAACAAAAATAAATAACTGTTTTCTCTTAGTCTTATTAAGTGCAAACAATAAGTGCGAGTGCAACCATAATCAAAGTTAGCACACAGACTCTTTATAATTGTTGTGAAATTGCGGTTTTATTTTGCACCGGCAGTTATAGGGTTAATGCGGTGAGTTCGGAAAAGGCCGAGAGAAACGAGGCTGTTTGTCTCTACAGTTGTTCTTGCGTTCCGATTATAAGTTCAGAAACGGAGCCTCCCTTGTCTGTTGTCCTTTGTACGTTACAGTGCTCTCTCAATATTCGCAGTGCCAACAGAGACCAGAGCCGCAAATAAACAGTCCAGAGATGGGTATTGGGAGACGGATTATTTTATGTATGCAGCCTAATTTGTGCGCAATGCACATCAGGGAGCTTGTGTTTTACTTTCACTTACAAATTCGTGACCGCGCGTATAGGGAGCAGCGGCAGGGCCGTATTAAGACAGTGTGGTGCCCCTGGGCACTATACCTCAAAAGGCCCCCTATATTCAAATGTGTCAATTAAAAATGTACATAAATTAATTGACAGCGTCAATTCACGTTTGCCCAAAAATAATAATAAATCTATCAGGTTTCTTACCTCTACAGGCATGAAAAGGGGTCAGGGGTGAAAAAGGTGAGAAGGATATTACCCCTCTAGGGGGGTCCGGGGGCATGCCCCCCCGGAAGAAATTTTTTAAATATTCCATATTTTATAGCATCAATCTGATGCATTTTGAGATGCATTTTTTTTTGCCAACCTGGGGAGAGTTGGAGAAACTTAACTTCAGCCATGAGTCAAAAATATTATGGCCTCCGTAGCGTTAGCTAATAATTTCCCACCAGAGCTTTAGCTAGCTGGCTAATGTTGCGTTCTCTCCTGCTGTGTTCAACTCAATTCATCAAGCTGTAGCTAACGTTAGCTAAGCCTATGTCAACAGAGCTCCTGGGTAACTTAGAGCCTACCAGAAAATATTAGGGATGTCCCGATACCATTTCTTCTGAACCGATCCAATCCGATACCAAAAATTCTTAGTATTGAATTATACCGATCCGATACCAGCGCAGTTAAAAAAAAAAAAAATCAAGTAGAATTTCTATAACTCTGTGTGTTGAACTGATAATCACTATTTTCTGTTAAACATAATCTACTTAATACAGACAACTTCATTATAAAGAAAAACAACAAATAAAAAAAAATATGATCATAACCTATGACAAAAATTCTATTATATAAACTAGATTAGTGGGTAACTCAGCAGTAAAATTTAGTCTAGAAAAATCACAAGTGCACAATAATTGTATAAAATCGAACATTTAGTGAAAAAAAAACCTTATTTAGTGAGGAACAAATAAGAGACAATAAGTGTAGCACTAAATCTGGTAAAACGTTTTCATGTATTAAGTTTAGCAGAACTGCTCCTTCCTTGATTTTGCGCAAGCAAAGGTGTCAACTACATCCCCAAAGTCCATTTCTTTGTTACCGTCTCCACAGTTAGCTCCGGTGTCCTGACATTCCATCCTACCCGTCAGATTGTCCTACCAAGGCTTACTGCGCATGCGCACATCAATATTGCGTCATTTTTGTCACGCTGAACAACACGCCCATAATATTTTACTACTTGCGTGAGAACTTCTTCATCTGAGGTAAGTTTTTCACTATTTATGTTAATTTTTATTATACAAAGATATATAGCAGTAATGAGAAGAGAACTGTTTACGGTCACATTCATACAAAGCCAGCTAGCACCATTGATCATATTAGCATTTTTCATGAAAACATTAGGCTAGATATGGGCGGGGCATATGATTTGATTGTTTGGTGTAAAATATAAACACACACAATTATGTCAAAATGTCCGTTTTGTCGAGTGTCCTCATAAGATCAGTCTTAAATTAATTAAATAAAGTATCAAATGATCGTAAAGAGTGTGAGGCGTGTGAGATCCGCGTCTCTCTCAGCAGCGGCAGGTCTTAAAGTGACAGCTGTTTTCATTCATAAAAATACGCCATATGATTAAACAAATATTTAAAATATATACTCTATATTGTTTTTGCATCAATTTGGAGATCAACTGTGAAATTATTACATTATAAAATACAATAAATGTATATATGTTTGTAATTACAATTAAGCACATCATTTTTTTTATTAATCTAGTTAACCCCCCTATATTTGTGATATTTTTTCTTGCATTTTTTGACAGCTATGGAAGATAAGTGGGAAGCACTGTATAATCTTATTTATATTCATGTTTATTTTTCTTAATTTAGGTTATTGATGCATACCTGCACCTGGTCGTTGAAAAACAACAGGTATGTATAGAATGTCTACTTATTTAAGGCCAATTTATACTTCTGCGTCGGGTGCGCGCAGTAGGTACGGCGTAGCATACGCACAGACGCGTACCATACGCCGTACCCTTCGCCGTAACCTGACGCGCACCTCCTCAAAAATGTAACTACACGTCGCGACGACGCGGACCGCAAGATCTGTGATTGGTCGGCTTGGTAGCATCGCGTTTCCTCCTATGCATTTCCGGCGTGTTCTTCTGCACCGCCCGCCATTTTTAAATTCTAAGTACAGCGAAACTGTTAAAAAACTAAAAATTTACCTTTTCCACCTCGATAAGCTCCAACTCCAACATGATCTGCTCTCTTTCAGTCGCCATTGCTTGTAGTAACCTAAACTCAAAACAGCCGCGAGGAATCTTCTTCTTCTTGCCGCGAGGAATCTAAACACAGTGGAACATTAAAACCCTCCGCCGCCAACTAGCGTTTCGGCGCTGTACTGCAGAGCAACGCAGACCTAAACGCAGAAGTATAAATGCTCATGACGGCGTCGCCTACGTGCGTAGCGTACGCCGTACACTACGGCGTACACTCGACGCAGAAGTATAAATTGGCCTTTATACTGTAAGTATTATAGAACTAAGGGGTACTTATTCTACTATTATGATACAGCAATCTTACATTTGGGAGCAATTTAGCGAGAACATACACTGCGTACCTTTTTGTAATAATTGTGTACCAATACATACTGTATAGGCTTTTTTAAAATGACAGGGTACATATCTATTTTCTAGTTGTTGTTTTTTTATAGCAAAAGTGCATATGTTTAAGTTTGGCCTTACATGTTTCAATGCAAGAAAAGCTAAGACTATTGCAATGTTTTTTAAATACAGGGAAATATATCTTGTTTCATGTGGTTACAGGGTAAGTGGTGCTTGTATAATAAATAAAGGTTTCCGAGTCAGTGATATAAAATTGTGTATGCATTTTTATTGTACTTACCCTGTAACTACATGGAACAAGAGGGTAACAAGCACCACTTTAATTTACAGCCAATGAAACGCAATGTTTAATTTACCCCTTAGAAACGCAATGTCACACTTACCCTGTATCTACATGGAACAAGAGGGTAACAAGCGCCACTGCATGAAACAAGAGTATCTTTCCCCAATATTTAAGCAAAAGTTGCAATAGTTTTTGTTTTCAGTGCACTTTTGTTAAAAAGATTACTTTATAAATGCATAGATATGTACCCTGTAATTTTTAAAAAGCCTATAAAGTATGTACTGGTTCACCATTATTTCAAAAAGGTATGTTCTTGCTAAATTGCTCCCAAATGTAAGATTGTTATATCATAAAAGTAGAATAAGTTCCCCTTAGTTCTATAATACTTACAGTATAAAT
Source organism: Rhinichthys klamathensis goyatoka (assembly GCF_029890125.1). Classification (NCBI taxonomy): domain Eukaryota; kingdom Metazoa; phylum Chordata; class Actinopteri; order Cypriniformes; family Leuciscidae; genus Rhinichthys; species Rhinichthys klamathensis. Next base: position 1,082,973 of record NW_026606706.1, read on the forward strand.
ATTTTTATATGTTACCCCTTTATTCCCCAAACTTAAAATATTGTTCCCTTATACTTATATTGTAAGTACGTTATAGGTACACTATAATCACCGAAGGTTACGCTGTAAAATCGCTTTAAGTACTTTCCGGGCTGTAATCTAAAGCGTTACCGAAATGTGTTAGGTAATGCAGGGTCAAAGATGACACACTGCAAGTTTTAAAGTTGTGAGCAGAGAAGTAGGAGTAGGCTACTGCTCACTCCAAAGTCCCCACTTCAAGGGCTCTGCCCTTCGAAGGGAGTAGGGCATAGGGATGCTCACTTCCGTTTGGCATTTTCCCTCAGTATATTGCCACCATTCACTTATATTCTTATGTGTTATATTCACCTGCAAATAACTAAATCACTGTGTTGACACTTTCTCCATAATCTGCAGACATTCTTTAATGCTTTAGGTCAATAATTTAAAGGTTTATTTAAGCAGCTTCCTGTAGTTGTTAGTAGAGTGATCTAAAAATATTTTTAAAACCTTATTTATGATTACATGACATTATATTCCAGATTATCAACATGCCTGAAAAAACACTCCTTGTGATTGACCCAATGGGAAATGAACGTTCTTATGAACATAAAATTCTGCGGAACTGGAGGTAACCTTGTTAGAACTGTTTCATCTATTTTTTTTAATGCTATTCGATTCTAAACAGTACAAATGTCTCGACGACATCTAGGAATTGAGCAAACAGCCCAGTGGCAATTACGGACCCTGAAGCACGACCTGCAGATGGATTCCAGCAGTTGTGGTATTGAATGTATGTGTTCATATATTTTCAAGAGTGGCTTCAGGTCTGGATATGTTATAATGAATTTAATTAAGTCATCTGTCAATTAATGTTTCAGTTTGCTGAACAATACCTGCTGACAGGAACGATCAGCAATGTTCAGACTACGCCTGAAGCGGTCAGCTCAGCACGCATGACAGTAGCCTGCACACTTCTTGGATGTCGAGGTGAGTGCTGTTTTAATTCTGTAATACCGTAGTAATGTATGTATTGTAATGTACAGTGTGTCATGTAGTACACCTCTGTAGATGCTATCTTCACTCTGAAAAATGTATTTAATCAAGTAAGAATATCCAAATATACAGAGGGGATAGAGAAGAAAATTATATAGAAAATAACTTGAAGGATGCAAAAAGTAATGCAAGAATGATTTGATTTAATGTAATTTCGGAACAGGTCTGAGATTTTTTTTTTCATGGCGTTTATGTTGACATTTAGTACACTATGATATGATTGTCCAATGAATTCATATTTATCTTTTTTTTTAATGTTAACAAATGTATAGGTAATGCAGAGGAGTACTGTGTGGAAGACGACCCCAACGAAAGCATGATTGAAATGGTATACAACTTATAATACACACACCCAAAAAACAATAGTTTAACTTTATGTGCCATGTTTTTTTTGTAGAATTTTGTTATTTAAATGAAAAGGTCATTTTTCTTTTCATGTTTTCAGATTCTATATTGTTTTAAATGTACTAATTTACATATATATTCATCTCCTTTATTTCCAGGTACAGTGTGAGAGCTGCAATAGATGGGCACATTTTAAATGTTGCAACTTCAGTAGCCTAAATGTGTTTATGTGCAAAAAGTGTGTAGTATAGTTTCAGTGTATGTCCCTTTATCATTTGCATTGATAACAGTCTGCAGCACAGTGTGGTCTTAGTTCATATTTATATTAATAACTTATTGTTTTACTTGTTTTGTATTGTGCATCTCTGTTGCATGATTTTGAATTTTGAAATGAATTTGATTAATAATCTCCGTTCTAAATTGATCTGCTTGATTATAAATTATCTCAATAACTAATCTTATTTCAATTTACATTATCATCTGGTTTAGAGTAAATTTGTAACATCTGTCCAGGGACTATACAGATTAAAACTTAGACTGTCAAATCATCCTATCTGTTTATTTGTCTAGGACAATCTGATGAGGTATTTGCACTGTAAAATCATCCTACCCGATTATTTCATAGGACAATCTGATGAGGTAACGTTACTTTGCACTGTAAAATCACCTAATAAGAATATGCGGCAAAGTTACACTGAAATATTTGATGTAGTCACAGACGCGAAGCAGAAACGCGCAGTAGGATTTTACGATGTGGTAGGATGAAACGATAGATATGGCTATAATTTTGCGCTACGGTAGGAAAAACTGACAAGGTAGGACAGATCGACAGAACACCGGCTTCGTCAGACTCAGCGCTGCTAGTGATCGCAATTCCCGTGATGTTCTCACAAAAAATCTTTCGATACCTGGAACATTGTGAATTGTAGCTACGTCTAGCGTCCTTGTCTTTCTTTAACTTTCTTTTTGCAAAACCACTCAATTGACGTCTGTCCAGTTTTGATTTTAATTCATTTTTTTGTAGCCGTTAAAAAAATGACACATTTGCACGTATTTGTTGTGGACCAACGCAACTCTGACAGATTGGGGAGGGGGGAGTGATAGTGGTCATGTAATCTTTATTTATTTATAATTTATTATTAAATCATTATTGTTATTATTATTGTTAAATTAGTGTTCATAAACGATTTATTTATGGTCTGTCAAGAATTTCAAGTTAATAATATAACAATTTACGAAAAATATTTTTAAAGCTTGACTCATGTGGTGCCCCCCTAGTGGTTGTGAATGGTTGGTGCCCCTGGGCACTGGCCCAAGTGCCCTTATGGATAATCCGGCTCTGAGCAGCGGTGCTGAGCGCGCATTCTAAATGATAAGACATTTACCAGACGTTTAGTCTGTTGCGCAACGAATCCTCCGCCATCGTCACGCGATCAGTGAACTGTGATTCGTGCTGCACTGATTGCAACGGCAACTCGCGCTGGATGAGCAGAGCAGACTTTTGCATTAGTTTATAATGGTTTTTATTTTTTTATAAAAACAACAAAACGATAGTTTAGGCGAATGTGAGTGTAGCGGTGGAATATTAATGGGGATATCGCGAGACAGCTTTTTCACTCGACGAGAAATCTCGTCATATTTAGTCTCGCGAGATCTCGTGGCACGAGATCTCGTCACACCCCTACTTCTTGCACAAAATAAATTCAAGCACTTTCAAGGACCTGTATCTATGTAGCTATGTTTATTTTCAAAAACTTTCCAGGGCCTTGACTTTTTTTTTTCCAGATTCACAAACTTTCAAGGATTCCAAGGACCCGTGGGAACCCTGTCATATGGTGAGCATTCAGGGAAGTATCAAGAAGTCTCAAGAAGTATTTGGACACTTGAGTGTCATGATTCGTGTCTTGTTTCCCTGGTTTTGTTTAGGACTTTTAAGGTGATTTTTTTGTTTTGTTTTTTGTTTCCATTGTTTCTGTGTTCTCTTCCTCTGTTGCTATGTCCCTTTCTATAGTTTGTCCCCTGTTTGTCCACCTTGATTAGTTCTCTCACCTGTGTTCCCTTAGCCCTAATTTCCCTGTGTATTTATAGCCCTGTGTTTCAGTTGTCTTTTGTCTGTCATTGTCTTAACATGGGTTTAACAGCTGTGTAAGCTGTTGCATTCTGGTTTCCCTGTTTGGATTATGTTCTTTAACCTGTCTGGATTACCTGTGTTTGTGTTATTTTGAATAAACATGTGCTTGCGCTTGGATTCTTGCCTCTCCTCGTCCCTGCTGTCACGTAACATTAAAGGGTTAGTTCACCCAAAAATGAAAATTCTGTCAGTAATTACTCACCCTCATGTTGTTCCAACCCCGTAAAACTTTCGTTCATCTTCGGAACACAAATTAAGATATTTTTGATTAAATCTGAGAGCTGGATCACTCCTCCATAGGCTTCTTAAGTGATCGAAACTGGCCGGCCCAAATGTTATGGAAGACATCGTTAAAATAGTCCGAGTGACTACAGTGGCTCAATCTTAAGTTTATCAAGCGAAGAGAAGAGGAAATGATTAGTTGAATAAAGTCGTTATTTTTGTTTGTTTTTTGCGGTCAAAAAGTATTCTCGTCGCTTGATAAACTTAAGATTGAGCCACTGTAGTCACTTGGACTATTTTAACGATGTCTTTCATAACTTTTGGGCCGGCCAGTTTCGATCCATTAAGAAGCCTATGGAGGAGTGATCCAGCTCTCAGATTTAATCAAAAATATCTTAATTTGTGTTCCGAAGATGAACGAAAGTCGTACGGGGTTGGAACAACATGGGGGTGAGTAATTACTGACAGAATTTTCATTTTTGGGTGAACTAACCCTTTAAGCCACACTTGAAAAATGTATTAATGTCACTGCATTAGATAACAACATATCAAACCAAGTGGCATTTCAATTTTAAACCTAAATCTAATGGATAGTAAAATATATTTAATATACATTCATTCAAATGTTTTTAAGGCACTGTATGTGTTCATCTCCATCACCTGTGAGGGCGAGTGTGTGCTTGCCTCCACATGCCACCTGCAGAACCCTGTGCAGAGATTCTACTCGCTGGGGACAACTGTGATTGGCCAGCAGATGAGCAGAAAGACCCAGTCGTCCATCTGCACTTTCCCCAAAAGTGAAAACATCCCCATTATCTGAAACATACCAAATTCCCAACAATTTATTCAGCGCACCCTCAAAAAATAAATAACAGCATGGTCTCATTCATGCTTATGAATAGTGTTGATTGACAGGCGCTCACCTGTGACCAGAGCCGAGTGTCTGTATCCACATGAGGCCGACTGAACGGGTTGTCCCAATTTCAGCTCTTTAGGCAACAAGGCATGACTGTCATTCCCCAAACCAAGCTGACCAACAGAGTTATCACCCCACAGAAACAGCCTGCCATCCTCTGAAATATGCAGATTTATTATTTAAATATATAAATGCATTTGCATGTATAATAGTAGGTTTATATCTACTATGAAGGAGAATTTCTGTTGCATATCAATGTTACCTGTAAGTGCAGCAGAGGTGTGGTCACCTGCACAGAGCAATTTGATTGGAGCATAGTCACAAAAGGGGCGGAGGCGCTGGAAAGAGACACTGCCATTACAGTGGCCCAGTCCCAACTGTCCATCACTGTTTCCTCCAGCCGCAAAAATCTCCCCTTGTGCTGGAAAAACCCACAGACACTTTCACTTACAATTCTCTTTTTAAAATATAAACTACTGTTTAAAAGTTTGGGGTCAGTAAGATAAAAAAAAAAAAATGAATACTTTTATTCAATAAGGACACATTAAATTGATCAAAAGTGACAGTAAAGACCATTCATTTTACAAGAGATTTTTATTTCAAATAAATGCTGTTCTTTTGAACATCCTGTTAATCAAAGAATCATGAATCATGGTTTTCACAAAAAAATATTAAGCATATTAATTAAATCAGAATATTAGAGTGAAGGATCATGTAACACTGAAGACTGGAGTAATGATTCTGAAAATTCAGCTTTGCCATCACCGAAATAAATTAAAACATATTAAAATAGAAAACAGCAATCAAAAAATGTTTACTTATTTTTATTATATTTCAAAATATTACCAGTATAAATTGAACTAATACTACACTTCTTCCAAAAACATTAAAGCATCTTACTGATGCCAATCTTTTTAACAATAGTGTATATCGTTATATGAAACTATAGTAAAAGGCTTTGCTTACAGGTGCTTACGAGTGTGTGATCAGTCCCACAGGCAACCAACTGAACTCTCTCCCCTTTAAGAACTGTGTGGACGAATAAGATAAATAAGATAACACAGAGCTAGATCATTATAAAACATATAAATAAATGTATACTGTAAACACCTTTATGTCTAACCTTTAACACAGATCGGTCTTTTAACTGGTCCTTTGGCTTGTAGACCAAGCTGACCGCTGTTATTACTTCCAAACACAAACAAACGGCCCTGCTCTGAAAAGAGATCATTAAAGAGACAAAAAATATAGTATATTTTACAAAATATAGCTATAGTTACTAAATTAAAAGAATAATATAGAGAGATTACAACCTGTTACAAAGGCTGAGTGTGACTGTCCGCATGAGATGTGCACAGGTATATCATTCTTTAACCATAACCTGCTGGGCACATTGTTTGCTATTTTACTATTTCCGAAGGTAAATACAGCACCTGTATCTGCAATAAGGAAACATATGTTCAGGACAACATCTCACAATTGTTCACATCCGGAGCAAAGAGCAAACCTTCCCATGCTCAGCAAGGTCCATTTAAATCCTTAGAAAGCTTCCAGCTTCCCAGAATAGCCTGTGTCGGTATAATGCTCTAGGAGCTCAAAGGCTTGATTATGTGTCACACAAAGAGAGTCTTACAAGCACATGCTAAAATACACATACACGTACACAGATAGACAGATATATAGATAAAAAGACAGACAGACAGATAGATAGATAGATAGATAGATAGATAGATAGATAGATAGATAGATAGATAGATAGATAGATAGATAGATAGATAGATAGATAGATAGATAGATAGATAGATAGATAGATAGATAGATAGATAGATAGATGTGTCACTGTAAAAATACACATCTTACCTGGTATTTCTGTGTCTGTTTCTCCTGTCATCACCTTCTACACCTCTGTTCTTCAGATGACATTCCTGAACTTTCAGCTGTTCCCTGCTGAAGAGATAAAGTTGAACCGGAAGTATACGTTACCTTGACATCGATGCAAAAAAATCGAATAAAGTGTTCGCACTTTGTTGTAACTGTACAGTTTTTAATTGTATATAATTATTTAATTAAGAAAAGAAACATTATAGTCATTGAGTATTTTAACAGAGAGAGAGAGAGAGAGAGAGAGAGAATTTAGCATCCGATGGCAGTGTGTGGGATAAATGAGAAAAGGCACAAGAGCTGTCACTCACCACGCCCAGTTACTTGTACCGCCCCCTTTCCATCCCATTAGCCACGCCCACAATGCTGTATGACAGGGAGCATGTGGAAATGCATTGATTTGGTTGTGCCAGCTTTGAGCTTTATGTTTTCATATGTCAGTAAAATGTTTGCTCTCAAAAACAGAATATATTGCAGTCTGAAATTTGCAAGATGTTGCCAGAGCAGGAATTTAAGGTGAGTCGCAAAGTTTGCCATAGGCTAAACAAGAAATATGGTTTGTTGCTGTTTAACAAATATTCATCATTTATATTAACAAATATTATTAAATTTCATAATTCTCAACAGACAATTAATTTAAATATTAAGAAGTCATCATGAGTGTCGTGAAAGTTTGAATAATGTTCTCGTTTTAATGTATAGTAACACGCTGATCTGTTAAGCAAAAAAAAAAAAGTACCGGTACTTAAATTTGAATTAATGAGTAATTGGCCAATAAAACTGATATTTTAACTAAATATTAACATTTAACATTTTTGCTAAATTTATATATTTTCATAAAGGAACATTCTTTTCTTTAGATTGTGACACTTTTGAAGTTTTTAACCATTTATATATATTTTATATATATTTATAGAAATAACCTATACAATTTATTCTTTCAATATATGACGTCATGAAATCTAAATAATAATTTGAAAATGTTATTTAAAATGTTGTTTTACATTAACTATTTTCATAAAATGTGTTTGAGTTTTCTTTTCTCTTCTTTTTTCTTATATTCAAGCAGTTTTCCGTCTGTATCATGCGTATTTCATGTCCACAGAGTGGGAAAAGCAACTTTGGAGAGTGTTAATCTGAAGGGCAGCAGCTTTCTAACACTAAAGGACTTTAACGCAGAGGAAATTAAACATATCCTGTGGGTTTCTGCTGACCTAAAGCATCGAATAAAGCACAGGGGCGAGGTACTGCAAAATATACTGCAACTGCTGAACTTACTGATTGGAAATCTCACCATTTCAGGACTTATAAACAATGCTCATTTATTCCTCTTTTTATGCACAGTATGTCCCAGTACTTCAAGGCAAATCTATTGCCATGATATTTGAAAAGAGGAGCACTAGGACCCGCATGTCCACTGAAACAGGTGCCATTCAGTGTTCGAGCTTGTGAAAGGGCTTATATTTATCAGTGCGGTCTCTGAACAAAATGAATGAATAGAACGATACAGAACAAAGGATTTGACACATAGACAGTTTCTCTCTCTCTCTTTTTCACTAGGCTTCTCTCTGTTGGGTGGCCATTCATGTTTTCTCACACCCCAAGATATTCATCTAGGCATCAATGAAAGCACCACAGACACGGCCAGGTCTGAATTTAAACACATTGTAAACACTTCTTAGACTCAATACTGTGAGGCATTCACATGGTCTTAAATGTGGGTGTGTATGTATGGCAGGGTGCTTTCTGGTTTGGCAGATATCGTGTTAGCTCGGGTGTATAGTCATTTATCTCTGGAGCTCCTGGATAAAGACGCTTCTATACCAATCATCAATGGCCTGTCTGACCTCTACCACCCTATACAGATTCTGGCGGACCTACTGACACTGCAGGTACAAATTCACTGACACTTACACATACATAAACTGAAGTACATTCACTCATGTGTTCTTTTTCACTCTTACAGGAGCACTACGGCTCATTAAAAGGACTCACTCTGGCTTGGATAGGTGATGGAAACAATGTTCTTCACTCCTTCATGATGTCATTGGCTAAACTAGGTGTCAATCTAAAAGTGGCCACACCCAAGGTTTGTGCCACTTTCAGAACTGTGTCATACACATGCTGTCACTATTCCTGTCTTGTGTTCCCCTTGTCTTGTGTGGACTTTTATGCTATTTCCTGTTCTGTACCATGTTTTTTAGTTCTTTGTAGTTTTTCTTGTTGATTAGTTCCTGATTGTTCCCAGGTGTGTCTTGTTTGCCAATCTCCCCTTGTGTATACGTATATACCCCAGTGTTTCTCATTTTCTTTGTCTGGTGTTGGTTTACCTTTGGTTTACCTTAGTTCCACCTTAGTTCCCCTGCACATGGATCCTGATCTCTGAGAGGACGTGGGGGTTACACATACAGTCCCATCTTTTTTTTCTTTTTTTTTTGTGAAAGAAATTAATACTTTTATTTTATTCAGTGAAGACATTAAATTGATAAAAATGTATCACAGTTTCCACAAAAATATTAAACAGCACAACTGTTTTCAACTGATAATAATCAGAAATTGTATTTAAGCATTAGCATATTAGAATGATTTCAAGTGACACTGGAATACAGAAAAAACAACTTTTCCATCACAGCAATAAATTACATTTTGCAATATATTAAATAGAAAAGAGTTTACTTGGTGAGCATAAGAGACTCTTCTTTCAAAAACATAAAAAATCATACCTACTTTTGAACGGTTCTATATATATATATATATATATATATATATATATATATAGTATAATGTATATAATGTAATATACAATATAATGTATTTTATTTATTTTAACTCGCACCACTCTGAAATTATTTTTCCTGAATTAACCTCTTATCTTTATAGGGTTATGAGCCAGATGCTAACGTCACTCAAGAGGCTCAGCGTCTCTCTAAGCAGGTATAGATACCCTACAATACAATTGTCTCTTTATAATGTCTGCTTTATCTTTATAATGTATGATTTATATCAGGGATTTTCATTATAGACATATGTGTTTGTCTATGTATGTGAAATGATTCTTTAAGAATTCCCTTTAACAACACAATAAATCTGTGCAAAAGTGTTTTATAGATGTTTTTTATGTTCACTAGCTTATGAATAGTAGGCTATGCAATGTTTAGCTAATCGTGATATCCATGCTATAGTTTGGTACCAAGTTGCAATTCCTGACGGATCCAGTGGAGGCAGCACGGGACAGTAATGTGCTGGTTACTGACACTTGGGTGAGCATGGGCCAAGAGGAGGAGAAGAAGAAGAGACTGAAAGATTTCCATGGTTACCAGATCACAATGCAGGTAGACAAACATCCATCAACTTTGTCTAGTTTGATCTAGTCTAGACTTTTCATTCCATTATGTTAGTATGATTTACTCTGGATTATAATTCATTTATATGCAGCCTTGTTGTGGAAATTAAAAACTTGCTTCTGAATAGTGTTATGCAGTTTTTTATGTTTCTGTTGAATTGTTGACATGCAGGCAGGAAGTGTGGCTGCACCAGACTGGACATTTCTACACTGTCTCCCACGTAAAGCAGAGGAAGTAGACGATGAAGTTTTCTACTCACCACGTTCCCTCGTGTTTACAGAAGCTGAAAACCGCAAGTGGACCATTATGGTAAAGTGTACCTATATGTAAAGATATGAGCATTAATAATGCATTTATGTTTGTTAAGTAATGTTTCTATGTGTTTTCTTCAGGGTTTGATGGTGTGCATCCTGACAGACTATAGGCCGCAAATTCCCAAACTCAAATTTTAAAAAATTAGAAAAACAAAACAAAAAACCTAAACCAGCAGAATACTGTCATCATCTGCTTTTGTATCATAAAATCAGTAATAATGTGTCTCAAAACTCTTTGAAAATGGGCGGTTTAATGGAGAAATAAACAATTAATTGTACTAAATTCATGTATTCGTCATAAAAAAAAATACTTTTCACAACACATTATTCAAGTATTTCAGTTGTGCAAATACCTGTATGACCTATAGAGGGTGCTGCGACATTGTGTGAAATGGTATGTGTGATAAAACATTTGATATGTTCTGATTTCTTTAAATTACAAGGGGTCAGATGGACACTGATATTGTTGTTTACAACAGAAATCGGTTGCAAAGTGCACTAAACGAAAAAAAAAAAAATCAATCAATTTTCTTGTTCTTTAATGGCCGTCATTGTATCTCTTAGGGTTTAAATGTAATTATGTGAGGCAGTATTCATGTCACCTTAAATTGCTTATAAATATTTTACATAACAGATGGACTCTCTCAGGTCATCCCTTGCATGTCTAACTCTGCACAGGACAGAAATATAATAGAATCCAGCAGTGTAACATGATTCAGAGTGTGGGCATGCTTTTGAAACCACTGTGGTAGTTTCATGTTACTTCTACTGATCTTATCATAATAAGAAATGTGTGTGTTTTAGCATGAATGTGGAGTTATTGGGCATGCTATGGTTGTTGTTGTTTTTTTTTAGTTTCCCTATGACTTTTCACTGGCAGCTGCCCTGCAGTTTTAGATCAGAGTGAGATCAAATATGCACAGGGATGGGCAGTTTTTCAGATACATGTATTAAAAATACGTATTTGAAATACAAAATCAACTATCAACTAATCAACTAGTTCAGGCCCCCCAACCCCAACTTTCCTGCATGTGAGCTGCAGCTGTACGACTCCATCTAGCATCGAGTGAGCGAATTTTCTGCATTAATAAGGAATAAGATATGGTGAAGATGTCATGGTTGATTCTACTTGTTGATTAAGTTTAAATCTCAGCATTATTCAGATTTACCTTCAGTTAACATGAAGGAATAAAAGAGCACTGCCAAGGGGAAAAATAGTGTTAGCCAGTCAGTCTTGATAGTTAATTGGTTATTTGTTTGATCAATCTGCTAGTCAAAAGTGTTTAAGCATTACTGTTTGCTAGGACTGGGCGATATGATGATATATACTGTATCATGTTGGTAATATATAGAGTGAATCAATTTAACTTGTTCTAAATTGTTTATATATTGCGGTATACTACATAATTCAGCTTTTAGTAGGCATGAGTTACCCCTGATATGATTGTAAAGCGCTTTGGGTGTACAGTAGTACATATGAAAGCGCTATATAAATGCCTCATTCATTCATTCATTCATGAGTTGATAGAGATCATTCACTGAATGCCAATTTCACATGTTTTTTGATAATACAAAATATTGTATTTGTATTCACATTTTTTTTCCCACACAGTATTTAGTATTTTATTTTGATACATTTCAACTGAGGTATTTAGAATTTTTTATTTTAAATACATTTTCATCATGCCCATCTCTGGATATCCAAAATAGTCAAAAGATGTTTAGGGGAGGTTTAGACTGAAACTATATCAACAATGAAGTTAAGTGAAGACACATTGCATGAAAAAGAGACAATGTTATGGTACACTTTTGCAAATCATACATTTACAATTCTCAATGATTCTTGGGGTGAGGCAAAGATGGACCTAGAACAAGGGTGGAGGTGAGAGGCAGAGCAGAAGAACAGGTTTCTAAATCATCCGAGACATTCTAGTCATTGCAAGGTTTCTCAGCTTCCCTTTCTATGACTTGGTATGCAAAATTATTTAAACTGAAACCTTACTGTGATCTTATCTCTTATCTTATGTGGTTTGACCCTTTTGTGGAGACCTTATTAGGCCCGAGTGTGTGTTTTAGTTTGTGGATGTATGGGATACCGCACATACAGTATATGATAGCTATTCCAAGAAAGCCAAATATAGAAATAAGACCTTGTGATTTCTTACAAAAAAGAAATGTGAAAAAAGAAACCTTTTTTTACTATAACATAAATAATAGATTAGCATTCTAATCGTTTTGTTTACACCTGAATAATCCTCTTGTGTTAATTTGTTGAATTGGACAACAAACCAAATCCCTTCTGGGCATTCAGATTAATTTTACAGGCCAGAAGGGACAGTTTCAGAGCATTTTACATAAGTCCATAAAGTGGAAAGCAGAAACATGCCCCCAAAACCCATTTTAAGGACACAGATAAGACATCTTGTCAACTTATAAAGTATTAATGAAATGTAATGTTTCAATAGCTTGACAAATAAATCAACCTTGCAGACCAATCAGTTTATGAATAGGTTGTTTTTTTTCCCCCAGAGAAAATCATTATACGGTTGGTCTTTCTTAGCTCAGGAGACATTAATATGTTCCATCAGGATCAGCTTTGTCTCAGATGTTCATTTGGATAAATGAATATAGAGACACCTGAAAAAAGAATGGAGCTATAAAATGATGATGACGTGTTGGAACGTGAAAATCTGTTGAGAAATAGTTTATACCAAAATCTTCTAATGTTGAGACTGCACATCAGTTATGGCTAAATCTTGGCAGTTTGAGACATTGTTGAGAACTCTTCTAATACTCTACAGAAGACTCTTCTTTAGGAGAAAACTGTAAGCAGATTAAAGCAAAAGTTTCTTTCTCTCTATTGGATCTCATTGCCATCTAAGACACAACTGAGATATAATCTCATATCTTATTTGTGATTTTTCCTTCCTGCTGGGTTCATTCATTTTTGCTTATGTGGCATGATAATGATGACTTCAAACATTAGGCCTATTCATAACTTAAGCATGCAACTTTTGGCCTCAAAATGTTACTAATCAGAAAAGAATTCTAAAGATTAGATTTTGTTATCAAGGGACATAGTAGGCCTAGTTAACTTGCTCAAAAAGGGATATTTTAACCCTTATTAATGTTGTTATGACCGTTCATTTATAGCCTAGAACTAGAAATTAACATTAGGCTATTTGCGTCATTTGTAGGCTAAATCTTGAAAATCAAAGTCCAGTTTGGTGCAACAACATTTCACATGCCCTCACAGCAGAATTTAGTTTTTATTAAGTTTGTATGAAGCTTAAATAATTATGCAACAAATTGATCCATGCACTTTTGTGCCGCTCCCTGTGTATCTATGGGCCGTGCGGAGGTTTCTGTCTTGCTGTTGGAATCTGGTTGTGTCTGACCTGACATCCCAGACCAGATCAACAGGTTTCGGTCACGCCCAGGAGCTGAAAATGTCTGGTATATAAGGCATATAGAATGCAGATGTTCAGAAGAAAGCTAAACACACCAGAGAGAAACATACAGAGTAAACTACTCTCGAATTAACCCTCATAATCCACCAAAATGCAGATGTCCGAACCCCTCAGCCAGAAGAACGCTCTCTTCACGGCAATGAACCGCTTCATCGGCGCCGTCAACAACATGGACCAGACGGTCATGGTGCCAAGCCTGCTGAGAGATGTGCCGCTGGACCAACAGAACGAGGAGCAGAAGCTAACCAATGTTATGGGTAGCTATCTGCGGGATGCTGAGGACGACATGTACAGCTATTACAGCCAGCTCAAGTCCATCCGGAACAACATCGAATGGGGTGTCTTGCGCGCAGAGGAGCAGAGGCGCAAAAAAGACTCTCCTGCGCCGGAGCCAGTGCACACAGAACCGGACAGCGACACGGACCTGGAGCAGCTCCTGCAGTATCATCTGAAGGGCTTGCATGGGGTGCTGTCCAAACTTACAAGCCAAGCCAACAACCTGACCAACCGATACAAGCAGGAGATTGGCATTGCTGGCTGGGGACAGTGAAATGCATCATGAAGGATCCATGTCTTTGAATATGATGAACAATTCTGATCTAATATGATCTATTCTGCCTTTGTGGAAGAGACAAAAGGGACTGACCGAACAGATGTTAAACTGTCAAAAGTTAAAATGCAAGGCAAAGCGAGAGGGGGAACTGGGTTTTGTAGTAGTATTGGTGTTGATCACTGACAAATTGTAAGGGCTGCTTCCTGTCTTATGACGTTATATTTGCACAGGCACTTTCCCTTTTTTACAAAAACAAAACAAAATCTCCGTTCAAATGGCTGGCTGCCATTACCTTGATATTTAAATCTATTTATGGATTATGTATAATTGAAAGCTTTTATTTTTTAATTCTTCTTTAAAGTTGTTGTCCTATGATGTTACTGTGTGTTCCAGAGGACTGATGACTTTTTCATGACTTTAAGAACAAAATGTATGATAGTTTGTTTATGTGAAAATTCCTATAGATGAAGCAGAAACTCTGTAGAAAACTCCTGGGAACGTTTCCTGTTAATGGCCTGAAACTATCTGTGAATCAATGACGTGGACAACTCTGAAAACCACTGCTTGTGTGTGTCATGATGAGTTCCATGAGATTCTGGGTTAAATTGTGCCTAAATGCCAGTATGATAAAAACATTTTCTGTGTTTTGTATTGAATTGGTTTTTTATAACAAAATAAACTTTTGTAATTTGAATATCTGTGGTTGTTTATTATTCATTCATGCTCAAAAATAATCCATAATTAACAGGCACACACACATCCTGCACCATGTACACTCCTCATTCCTTAGTTCTTACAAAAGTCTATAATTTAAATAACTTTCATTTCTGAGACTGATGGGATAATGACAGTTCTCATTTAATCTAATAAAATGAAATTCCCATTTTACCATTTCAATTTCTGTGTATGCGAGTATACATTAAGTGAGACCAGATTATAATAATCAGGTTTATATAATAATTAAATAATCAGATTATTTATTTTACATACAAAGATTATTTATGTTCATATTTGTATTTTTTTGCAAAAGTAAATAGGCCTACACACATATATTTTGAGGGCCTGTAGGACCTACAAATCTGTGGAAGGTATACGGCTCGATTGGACTGACCAAATTTAAATGTGTGTATAAGTGATCAAAATTCACATGATGTTGCTAAAATACAATAATTTGAATAATGGAAGTAATTTATTTTATAATATATTTAAATGTAAACAACTGAAGTTTTTATTGCACAATGACTTATTGTCCAAAGATACCAAAGATTCTTCTTTTTTGGACCTAAACCTAAACAAACATGTTGACAAAGTGAACTGCCACACTATGTTATTTGGCTTGGATGAATCAAAATCACCTTGCTTTCACTCTACTAAATGTTTCATAGTACCATGTTATGAAAACATAAGACACACTATTCCACAAAATGAATAAACAATCAAATAACCTATCTATCAATACGCTGAAAAGTCTTATCCGTTTATTTTAATTCAAATAAAATTAATTAATCAATAACATGACCTCACTGTAAAAACAACAGCTAAGTCTGTAGAAAATATAATGTTTATATGAAAACTACGTACACTGGCAAACTTTTTGCGAAGGAAAAACTTAATCGCGTTTCGTATATCCTGGTGTTGTTTGTCCCAGTGTGCACGCCTTACGTGTCAATGGGAATGTGGTGGTCTCATCATGTGCGTTGTCCACATCAAAATATTAGTTAGTAAAAAGGAAGAATAATTATGGGAGATGAGCATACAGTTCAGCTTAACAACACTAGCAGCTCCCGCTGTACTTTCTTTAACGCAGCGCCCGACGACTATCAATGTGTAAGTGTAATCTTGTTTTAAAAATTAATGTAATGCTAACTTGTTAGCCCTCATGCTAATCACAACATGACATCATCCTTTCCAGGCATGGTGATTTTTACTAGTAGTTTACTCCTAGACGTGAAAGTAAGAAAGTATGGTGATTGATAATCATTTAATTTTAGTTAAACATTCTTGTGGAAATATAAGATGGCTCATGGTGAGGTAAGTTCATTTGTAAATAAATTACTTGAGCTGTGATGGGACAAACCACCCAACACACGAGCAGGAAAATGGTTTACATTTCTTTGGTGAATGGTTACAAAGTGTCTGAAAGAACTGTATAGTGTTCAAAATGTAAAGAAATATAAGGGAATCAAGACGTCTATTTAAAATGAAACTTCATAAGAAAAAGACTTCATGGAATTAAAGGGATACTCCACCCAAAAATGAAAATTCTGTCAACATTTAACTTACTCCCCCTCAAGTTGTTCCAAACCTTTATGAATTACTTTCTTCTGCTGAACGCAAAATAAGATATTTGGAGGAATGTTTTTATTAACCACATGGTTGTGGGGCACCATTGACTTCCAATAGTATGGAAAAAAAAATCTATGAAAGTCAATGGTGCCCCACAACTGTTTGGTTACAAACATTCAATAAACTCAAACAGGTTTAAGACAACACAAAGGTGAGTAAATGATGAGATAAATTACATTTTTGGGTGAACTAGGCCTATCCCTTTAATGTCATAGAACTTTTCCTTCCTGGTTGTCATTTTATTTTTCATTATATTTATGTATGTATTTTAATCCTCAGGATGTGATTCTTAAAGTGAAAAGAGCCACAGGGACATTTTCATTAGTGGCATGGTGAGTTGATTTATATTGCACAGAGCTTCTTTGTTTTAAAGTGATTATTGAGCATTCTTAATTAACTTAAAATTTCCTATCTGTAGCTTTTTCATGCTCTTTGTGATATGGCTGCTGCGCAGATATAACTCTTTGGCTCAGGTACAGTGTGTGTTTGATTTGAATTGCCAAGATACATACACTACTGTTCAAATGTTTGGTGGCAGTAAGATCTTTTTTATTTATTTATTTTCTTCTTCAAATTAATACTATTCAGCAAGGATGCATTATATTTTGCAAAAGTGACAGTAAAGATGTTTTGCTACAAAAAAAGCAGCACAACTATTTTCAACGTTGATGATAATAATAATAAAATGTTTCTTGTGCAACAAATCAGAATATTGGAATTATTAGAGTAAATTTAGTTTTGCCATCACAGGAATATACATCTTTTTAAAATGTATTAAAATAGTAAACCGGGTTTCACTTTATTTTGATGGTCCCTTTAACACATTCTGTTGACTATAAGTAACATTGCACCTACATGTCTGCTAACTCTCATTAGAGAGTTAGTAGAGTATTAGTAGACTAAAAAAAGAGTATTAGTAGACTAGTTGGGTTAGGGTTAGAATAAGTTGACATGTGTCAAAGTTACTTATAGTCAGTAGAATGTCTGTTGGAGGACCATCACAATAAAGAGTTAGCAGATATTAAGCAGACAGTCTACTAATGAGATTAAGTCTACTAATATTCTAATGAGAGTTAGTTGACCTGTAGTTGCAAAGTTACTTATAGTCAACACAGAATGTTCACAAGGGACCATCAAAATAAAGTGTTACTGTAAACTGCTATTTTAAATTGAAAAGTGCAGTCTGTTTGAAGAGTTCGTTCAAAAACATAAACAACTCCAAACTTTTGAATTGTAGTGTTATTACCCAACATAATTTAAAATCCGCTAAAGTTTTAGTAATTGTCATATTCTGTCATGTTGTTGATTAATATGAATTATTTTAAATAGCGGATCTCTTTTTATCTGTATGTTATAATCTCTCTTCTTTCCTTTTTTTTCCAGAAAATGGTAGTCAGTCTGACAGTAGCTGCATTTTTTGACAGTGTTGCATATGTTATGGTATGTTGTGTTGATTCATTTGTGTGTATGTTTGAGAGAGAGATGCATATGAAGGCAGAGAGTAATTATTCAAACTAATGTATGTTGAAAACAGTTTTTTTTTATCCCTCTTTAATAACTTTATTTCATTGCGCCTTTTCTTTTCTTTTCCTCTCACCTGCAGGGAGAGTCTCATCCAGAGGGTTCTCTGTGTAATTTTCAAGCGTGGTGGCTCACATATTTTGGTAAATTGTGCAACTGATTAAAAGATGTTTGTTTATATGTGTACTGTCATATTAAAGGGTCAGTTCACCAAAAAATGGGTAAGGCATTAATTACTCCCCCTCTTTCATTCATCTTCTGAAAAAAATATATATATTTTTAATGAAATTTGAGAGCTTTCTGTACTCTCCACAGACAGCTACGAAACTACCACTTTGATGCTTCAAAAAGTTCATAGTGATCGTAAAACTAATCCATATGAATTAAGCATTGTAGCCCAAATTTTCTGAAGAGACTCGATCACTTTATATGATGAACAGATTGAATTTAGGCTTTTATTCACAAACCACGATCAGCGAACATAAACAGAAGCTCAACTGAACCTGCTTGGTGCGCGATAACAAATGTCTTGCGGAAGCTCAAACGTGCTGCGTAACACGAGAATGAAGCTCATTGATTCTTGCGGAAGCTCAAACGTAATGCGTAACACACGAGAATGAACCTCATTGGTTCTTGAAGAAGCTCAAATGTGTTGCGTAACATGAGAATGAACTTCATTGGTTCTTGCGGAAGCTCAAACGTGATGCGTAACACACGAGAATGAACTTCATTGGTTCTTGTAGAAGCTCAAACGTGATGCGTAACACGAGAATGAACTTCATTGGTTCTTGTAGAAGCTCAAACGTGATGCGTAACACACGAGAATGAACTTCATTGGTTCTTGTAGAAGCTCAAACGTGATGCGTAACACACGAGAATGAACTTCATTGGTTCTTGTAGAAGCTCAAACGTGCTGCGTAACATACAGAATGAACCTCACCACGTCACCACATGCTTGAGCTTCTGTTTACCACAACTGATGTGTGAGTTGATGAATGTTGTGTGAATGTGAATAAAAGCCTAAATTCACCCTGAAGAAGGCTGTTTGTGCCGCTACGCGTGGGTTGTTTTTTCCCCCATGTTTTTTAAATTTTCTACTATGAAATAGCCAGTTAAATAAAGGCTTTTTATTAATTCCTAAGAAGAGTGCCTTGGATTTCCTTCTACTACATGCCTAAATTCAGTCTGTTCATCATATAAAGAAATTTGGATTCAATTCATATGGGTTAGTTTTACTATCTCTTTATGAACTTTTTGAAGCGTCAAAGTGGTAGTTGCGCAGCTGTCAATGGAGGGACAGAAAGCTCAAAATGATCTTAATTTGTTTTCCGAAATGAACGAAAGTCTTATGACTGAACTATCCCTTTAATGTAAAGTAACGGATCATTAATTCGGACATGGTATAATAAGATTATTTAATTTAGTCATTGATGTAACTAGCAGTAGACATTTAAGCCCCAAAATTCACACCACAAAAAACATGTACAGTATGATATTTGTGAATAAAATGTGAATTTATTCCAGACAAGTGTGGATATGAAGTAACTCTAGAAACTGCATTGCATCAAAATAGAAAGATGACATCCTTTGTAGACTGATATCATGATAAATTGCTGTTGTTGTTATAGTTTTGACTTTGTTTTAGACTGGGCTGCACTGGTGTGGGTGTGTCTTATTACTTTCAATCTCTACCTGAACCTGGTGAGAGAAATCAGAACTGAACATTATGAGATGTGAGTCAATATATACAATACACACAAAAAAAAAAACAAATTTAGTTGTGTGTAATATATATATATATATAAGTATTCCTAACATCTGCATGTGCTTCTCAGACCGTACCATGTGGTGGCGTGGGGGGTTCCTCTGCTCATGTCCACCCTCCCACTGATGGCTGGATACTACGGTCCTGCTGGAGCCTGGTGGTATATGACCTTTCATTTTTATATATATTCTTAATTGCAGTTGTATCATTACAGTAGTCATCAGTCCTTTCTGTCTCATTCTTTTCCTGCAGTTGGATTACAGATAATCATGTTGGGTGGAGGTTTGGCATGTAAGTTTGTAATGTTCAACGTGTATGAAATAAAATGCGTGTTGTTTCTGGGGATGAATCTGGGTTGGAGTTATGTAACTATGTTATGAGTTTCATCACATTTCAGAGGTTCACGCAGCTCATCATGCTATTTGAATCTAAGGAATTTCCGTTCTCATTCTGACAGGTTTTTGTGCATGCTGGAGCTGCTTAGAATATTTTTCACTCTAATTATGTAAAGTTTATTGCTGTGCTATTGAACACACTGGTAAACACTGGCCACAGATATATTTAGACACCTAAAATGCATGAATGTTTTTGCATTACATAACTATATATATATATATTTATATGGATGCACAAGATATTGTTTCTGTTGGTTACTAGCCAATATTTAATTTATCCATATTGGTCGATATTGAATATTTAATTGTTCATTCTAATTTTCCATATATTTACATGACCTTTTCCATCATCCAACAATCACTTAAAAAGTAATCTTTAAAAATAAAACTTATTAATAATGTTAAATGTTAAAACTTTAGCAAATCTGAAAAATAATATTCATTTTTCATACTGTTAAAGGAGCTGTATGTAAGAAATGCATTTCAATTAATCATAAAATGGCCCTGATGTGTCTCTAGACATTAAGAAATCATGTCCATTTCAAATACTTATATCACTGACAACAGTAGTACGGCCACAATATTGTCATTTAAAAAGTGAAGTTGCAGCCCTCAACTGATGTTGATGTTGTCATCTTGTGTTTTGGCCTGAAGCCCCACCCTCCACCTATCTACCAATCACGAAGTCAGTAGTGTTTCGGCATCCGGGTTGCCAGCTCTGCTCTAGTTGAAAGCTCCTTGTGGCAGCCTATATTCCTGCTGGATCCTGCAGCCTATCTGGCAACCTCGAGTCAGGGGGGAGGGGGAGGGGATACACCGCTCTACAGTAATTTGAAAGTGATTGCAGTACCAATTTTGGCCACAATCCTACATACAGCTCCTTTAAAGTATTTTAAAATGTTGTGATGCGTAAATTCAGTTGTAGCATTTAAAATGATTGATTTTACTTTTTTTCTTTTACAAATGTAAAGATAATTATTATATTATAAAAATTATTGATTTGAGTTTTTAGGGATTTATTTGAAACTTTAGACAAATTATAAATATATATATGAAATCATATTTTAAATGTACTATATTATGTAATTATTACATTATATATTATGTATATAATGTAATATATACATAATATATAATGTAATATAATAATATATAATGTAATGTATAATGTAAAGAAGGATAGCACAAGCGCACTATCTAGGGAACGTAAGTGTCCTGATACTTTTTGAGGCCTCTGTTTGTGTATTGTCTTGTTTGTTTGTGTATTGTCTTGTTTGAGGTGTAAAGTATTTCTTTGTTTGTTTTTTGCAGATGGTACGTCCCTCTGTTTAGTCTGATTATCCTCATGATCTGCTGTTATGCTCGAATCATCTGTGTGGCCAACGAGAGGGTGAGTGAATGTGACTCACAAACATCAGCTAAAAAATTGTCCCACTACTTCCAAAATTTGATTGCATGGCAATTTTAGGTCCAACTTAGGTGTGTAATTCAAATTCATCTTGAGAAAAGCACTCCCTGTTCTCTGTAATGCTGACGTGCCACGGTAAGGCTGAAAGTGAACGTTTTGCACGTCTGGCAGATTCTTCCAGACACTGACGCAATAAATCAGGCTATACCTGCTCATGTACGTGCAGAAACCCGTGTCCTCTGCACAGCTCTTATGGTTGGACATTCAGCATTGTACAGTACACACACCACATTATTAAATGCATGTTTAAAGTTACTTTCTTTATTTCAGATGCGGTCCTGGTTAGGCACCTTTAATCCTGAAAGAGAGAGGAGGAAGGTTAGCGTGTGTATTAGTGCATGTATTACAGTCCTGCCATCCACTGGTTTATACATCAGTAATGCATCATTACTTCTTCCTTCAGATCTCTCTAGCTGAAGAGATCAGACCGTTGAAGTGGTATCCCTCTGTCTATCTGCTCGTCTCCATCTTCCCCCTCATAAATCGGTAACTGTGCTGTTTTTTTCCCACATTTTACATACTGAACCTCATGAATGTGATCTGTATTTATATGGATTTCCATATTTTCTGAAATGAAGTGTCCCACATGTTAGCTGGTCACATACCCTATAGTTGTGGATGCATCTTGTGTGCATGATCTGCATGTGTATTTCTGCAGACTTCATAATGCTGCTTACCCAGAGGACCCTGTGTTTTCTCTGACATTACTGCACGTGCTCAGTGCACCATTGCATGGACTTGCAAATGCTCTCGTCTTCAGTAAGGACACCTGGAGTCAACTGAGTTCAACAGGAATAAAGGTATAGTTCACACTCACTGGTCTCAGCCATGGATGGCGGTGATTGGTCTTCTTATATGTCAGTCAGACAGTCCCTTCCTGTATCATTATGGTTACTAGGCAGCATAAGCAGCAATGCATACCAGACACATTTGTGCGGTTTGTTTTCAATCTCTCATTCACGTAACGCATTTGTTTTCCACAGATGGCGATCCAGTCTCGACTGTGTGACAGCACAAAGATTGGAGAGTACCATGCCACGAATGTAAGATACACACATGACCTTGATACACACTCCGATTCTGATGATGAGGACAACAATGTCATCTTTTACAGTCCGAACATGATCTTAAAAGACAGGGGACCCTTGGAAAGTGTTTAGAAATGAAGTGTGTATGTGTGTGCCTTTAAAGAGTTTCATTCAGTGTTTATGTTGCAGCTTTTGTTGACATTTTAAAATGTATTACGATTATTGCAAAACAGAAAAGAAAATGGTTGATAGAACGTCTTCCTTTGCCTTTAATGATGGGTAGTATCATAACATTTGTTTGTACTGTATTAATGTGGGAAAGCTTACCACCTGAAAGTAATATATTTTGTTGTAAATAATGGAATTAAAGACTGCCTTTTCATTCATCTGAATATTTCAGACATTATATACTTTGAGAAAATTTGAGCATGTTTTACTATCATATTTATGAAAATGTATGCTATATTTTTGTATTGTTTACATATTCAACAAATTTTTAATACAAATCTAATAACATTTATCTCGTGTTTGTGTCTTTTGCCTTGTATAATGAGTTAGCACTCTAACTTTAGTTAATCAGCTAATTAACTGTGAGTTCTAGATATTGAATCTCAGCACTTAAATCAGGATGATTAATGAGAAAGCCCTGTGGAGTAAGACATGCTTCCCATGATAAGAGCGTTATAAAAGCTCCTCAATATAAACCAGTGATATAAGCTTAAAAGTTTGAGTCTTGTTTGTGTAACTTTGTCTTACGAAATCTAAATTTAAACAATACTGACACCGTGTGGACAGAACAGAAGTATAAACATTATATTCTCGTCAGAAATAGACTATATTTATCGCTCTATATCTAGCTTTATGAAATAAGAATCCAAAAAGTTGATTCTAAAAGTGTATTTAAATATAATCTAAAGTGTTCAATAAACTATAAGCAAAAGGAGAGCTGTTATTTCGCTGTTCTGCTTTCCTGATTGGCTGTGTTGTATTATATCATCTAAGCGCATTTAACAGCGATTGGTGAACAACGACTCGTAAGTGACGAGGGAGCCAATCAGTGAAGAGTGCGTTGTAAAATTGATGATAAATGCAACAGTAACCATACGTAACACATTTTCATAACATCAGCTGGCGAACATACTCGGCAGGGCACTCCCGGAAAGACAACAGTATCATCCGACCATAACCTGTAAAGGCTTGTGTTTCAAGCCAAATTGCTGTGTAGGAAACGGAATACAGTGGAAACTGTAGCCTCCGTTACATTCTATCTACACCATGGTATGACTTCTGATAAAAGGTAAGACTTATTAGTTCTTTATACGCCTTTAACATTTATTTCCTGTTTACGATATAAAAGCCTATTATATAGTTAATATTATTAAATAATATATATATATATATATTATTAACAAACATTAACAAAAAAGTATTACATTTCTTGACATGGTTTCGTGTACATACAATTGTATAGGCCTATGGTAATATGGAATTTTGCTTTATATGAGTACACAGTGTAGCAGTGTTGTGATTTGTGTTTTGTGTATTTGTATGATGACTTGCAACATTTCCTTTACAGCCAGCGTCTATGTGGTACGCAAGATCAGGGCTTCCCTTAAAGAGGGAGAGCAAACAGAACAACCTGTGCTCACACCATGTAGCCTGGCTAAAGGTGAGTTTACATTATAAATAAATATATATATATTTTTATGTAAAGTAAAGTCAATTCACAGGAACAACAAGTTATCAAACTCATGTAGAATGCAACAGTTACCGCCCCCCTTTTCAGTGGCGCTGGTTCTGAAAGTTTAAAAAACGTTTTTTTCTTCTTTTTTTATATAAATAAACGATGAACCAAGCCAATCAGCTACAAGGTGAATCACAATACTATAAACTCTGATTTAAAGCAAAAATGTTTTTGAAAATCGGACAAAAAGAGAAATGTACAAGACTGTGTACTTAACAAGAATTACAATCCCATAAAGCATTGCGAACAGCATAATCGAATTAAAAACGATTACGTCATTCACAGCGCTTAATGGATGTGGGCGGAGCTAAACATCTATTTTGGAGCGTGTTGCTTTTTTCCACTCTGATTGGTTTAGTTTTCTGTACAGCATCATCATGGGTAATGTAATTTTTCACCAGCAATTCCATTGTTAAACACGATTATTTTATGAATAAACTGACTGCTTCAGCAGAACCATGGATTAACAACCTCGTAGCTCACAGTCACAGTTGGTATGTCTTTTAAGGTTTTAAGTTATCATTCAAAATCTATTTCCTTATTGAGAAAATGAATGAAGTTCTTACTTCTGGAACACACGTGTTGCACTCTACTTAGAAAGTATATAGAGTGAAAGTGCATCTCAGTGTTTTATTACTCAATAGCCTTATCTGAATGAGACAAAGTACATCAGTGTGTAATAGTTCATCCACATTGTACAGAGGGTGTTTTCGAAAGTCACTGAAGTTGCCGGACTTGTTTGTGTGTTTCCAGGGAAAAAGAAGAGCAATGCGTCAGACAGTGCATTAATGGCAGCTCCAGAGTCTGAGGGTGCTGTTGGGTCATCTGCACCTACAGGGACAGCTATACAGACATGTGGTTCCTGAGGTTAAAGGTCACGCAGAGGCAAATCTGGAAAAAACTGCCTCGCTGGACACCAGCATATGTTGTGTTTTGCATGCTGGTATTCCAACAATGGCATCTAAGCCGGTCTTTTCAACAGAGACTTTACAGAAGCAGAAGGCAGATTGTGACAAAGATCTGATATCAGACCAGTTTTGCTCTACGTGACCTTTATTCTCAGTTGCCAACACTGGCTCTGTTTCCTAGCTCTTTCTCTTTTTCTTTTCCCCTTCAGCTGTAGTTTATGAAGGTCTGTTCATCAACCTCTGCCTCAGGGGCGGTTCAGATCTGATGTTTACCTGCAGCTTTTGTATTTATACTCACTAACAAACTGAATGAACACGTATCACTGTAACTAAAATTAACTTTGAGGATATTTATAAGATAATTTCATGTTTGTTATGATAAAAACAACTAATACAATTGTGAAACTCCAATTATTGTTTGCTCGTGTTCTTCCTAAACCACTCAACATTTTTTTTGTAATAAACATTTCTTCTATCTTGTCCACTCTATGAACCTCTATTCTTTGATAAGATAAACACACTTCTGTATTTAAATTATGGCATCACAATGACATAATTCCTCAACAGGGTTAGAGATGATCTCCGTAATCAAAGGATTTATTTTAAACAACATGAAAGTTGAAAATATATGTATTGTTATTTAGATGTGTAATTGTAAGTGTTATTTAGATAAATACTCATGGTCATGTTGAGCAATATTGACAGGGAAAGGATTTTGTGTCACACAATGTAAACTATAAAAATTAATATTAGCAAAAAACTAAAGCAAATTAGATTTGCATTAAATTATACATGTATTATATTAGTTATATTATATTATAATCAGATTGAGGACGGTTGTTTTCTGCTCCAGCATGACAATGTCCCTGTGCATAGACAAATGTTCTACTGACCCTGGTGTGATAATGTAAACCTGAACAAAGTCTAGACCTGAACCCCATTTGAACACCTATAGGATGAATTGGATTGCTGACTGTGAGACTCCGTCAGTGCCTGAACACACTGGTGATCTTATGTCTGAATGGGACCAAATCCCCACTGCCATGTTCCAACATAATAAAAGCTTTTGAAGAGAGAGAATAGAGAAAGCGTTTAGAGAGAACCAGCTCCCTATAAGATCAATGTTTTTGGTTTATTTTTTATAAATGCTCAACAAAGACATATTGTTTGAGTGTCCGAATACTTTTGTTTTGTCCATACTTTGTAATTTCGTACAGTCTATGATTCAACCTCAGTGAAAACAGGAGCTTTAGTTTATATTTAACTCAACATTTCGTCCATGGCGCTAGATGGCGCACAATACCTTGTGGGGAGAAGAGAAGAAGAGAACCCGACTTCCTGTGAGTGGCGGAAGTTTTTAATCGAGGAATCTAATCCTAATATTCATGTGCTCATTTCTGCTCAGCAACTGAATTATCTTCATTAGCCATGCTCTACAGCTTAAACTGACTACTGGACTTAAAAAGTAGGTGCGATATATAAACACTGAAACCAGATGAAGGTATAATAGGGCATTGTATTTAGCTACAGGCCAGTTAAGATCACTTTTAATGTGCATCAGTGTAAATTGCTGACTGTTTTACTGCACTGACCGATGTGAATAGTTACAATGTGCAGATTCTTGACTCGGTATATTAGTTAAAGTCATCTAATGATAAAATAATCTGATTTAGCTCTTCTAGGACTGGTTGCAGCGGTAACGTTACATTTAAATGTATTCATTTAGCAGACGCTTTTATCTCTAGAGCGACTTACAATTGAGGAAAACAATCTACAAAGTAGTATATTAAGGTTCTTATCCTGTCCTGATTGTTCGTCTTCTCACTGCTTTATCTGTGATCTCAAAGAGGCCTTGAAACATCTGTTTGCAGAATGCCACATGAAAAAACCCGCAACAGCCCTCTTTCTGATTCCTGTCATTTAACTCTGGACCGGAGGAGAGCTCTGACTCTCTCACCTGGGATCAGACGTGACAACTGTCAGGTATGTCCATGACTTCAACAACATTGAGGATTGAGGTGTTTACAGTGTTTCAGTGCTTTCACCTAAATCATTCGGTAACACGTTATTTTACAGTGTCCTTGTTACATAAGTTACATGTACTTATTGTAGTAATAACAGTAAATTATGTGTAATTACATGCAACTAACCCTAACCTAATCCTAACCTTATAGTAAGTACATGCTGTTAATTAACATTACTCATTACTTAATGTATTATTACACTGTAACAAGGACACCTTAAAACAAAGTTAGTGTATGCAAAACTTTTATTACTTATTCCTTTTTATGAATCTTATTAATCTTGTGTCATTAATAGCTATGTATTCATTTAATTATCATTGTTACATTCCTTGTTGCATTATTATACTTTTACATGTTATTGATTTCTTTAATCATTTATATATGTTCTGCTATATGCGCTGGCCTGATATGTTTGATTATTTCCAAATGGTGTCTCTTCTTCTGTTTCCTCTCTTTTACATCTCCTTTCATTGTGCAAACGTCTTACTACTTTTGGGTCCTTATTTCTTTATACTCAGATCTTCAAAATCTTCTTCTGTTAGATACAATACTTTCAATATTTCATTATGAACTATTTAATTAGAGAAATCTTTTTTTAACCTATTTGTTATTATAATTTCCATATTTACTTAATTTGTTGTCTTTATCATTTTATTATTTTACTCTGCATCAAAAGTTTAACCCATCTCTTCATGCGTCTCAGACTGAAAGTCCCCTTAAGATCACCAGGAGAGTTTCCGCAGCTGAGGATGAGTGTGTAGATACGGAGATGTTTAAAGATCTGAAAAAGAGCCACTCCAAGGTAAATCAGATGGACAGGAAGTGATGCATTATATGTGTTTGTGTATTTGTTGACAGTTCTTTTCCAAGTTCTAGTAAAGAACTACATTTGAACCACTAAGACATTATGGACATTTGTGGTGGAAATTCACCAATAAAATTAAAGTCAGGCAACTCAATGGTAAAAGTTAAATAAAATGTATTTATCTGAAATCGCGTAATATGTTTCTCTTACTACCGAAACATATCTGAGAGACCTACAAAGTGAGCTCCGAGCAAAACAGAGTATTTATTCAGTAAGATCATACATATTAATGTATCATTGAACAAAGACTTTCAAATTGATTGGATAAAAAAATGAGCAGATTATCATTAGGCCTCTTATTCTTCCTTTTATCATACATATAAGTACATTTTTCAGTTCTTGACATCCCATAATATTATCGACATCCCATAATATGCATGCCCACCTGACGTGCGTAAATATTTTTAATTGGAAACATCTTATCTGACTTCCTAAACTCTCCCCGGCCTAACTGACCCTGACTGCAGAAAGAAATAATTATTCCCAAGTTGCTTCTCACAGCATTTGTTTATTAGCTTTGAAACATCAGAGAGAGAGAGGAAACACAAAATATAATATATCTGAGTTTTTCACCAGGTGTATGACATGTGTATATATATATATATCTTTTACATTTTATTATTGAGAATTGGGCCACTCTCTCTGTGTACATACACGTCCCCTTACATTCTTAAACAGTTGACACTCTTTTAAAACCATTACTTTTGTCTTCCTTCTCTACTCACAACATATCTTAATATATATATATATATATATATATATATATATATATATATATATATATATATATATATATATATATATATATATATATATAATTGTCTCATAATTATGTAAGAAAATCTATGTAACTTATGTAAGGTTAACAAAATTGATGTATAAGCAGCAGCATTGACTGAATACATAGAAGCAAATAATATTTATCTTGCACATTTAGTCAAATAACTATTGTTCTTTTGTGTGTTATTGCTTTTATAAATCAGAAACTATAGCAATATGATAAAACACACAAGTGTTCAATGAATTATGCATGGTCACCAAGTTATATAGTTTATTAGCATAACTATATGGTTGCCAAGCTCAATAAATTCAACCTGATATCTCCTAATGTGTGGCAGTTTCTGATTGGCTTTGTTTTGTTTTTTTGTACTGTTAGATCCACTGGACACAGCTGGCCTCAAATGGTACATCCTCCCAGTCAGATCCCAAATCACTAAAAAACAGCATTAAAGAACATACAGTATGGCAGGAAATCCAAAGGTAACGTGCTTTCCACATTAACCTTCAGAACCTGAAGGCGAAGCCCGTTCTTCGTCACTCACTGTAAACGTTTAGTTATGTTGTATGTATTTTTTACATTGCATTATCTGAAATCGTTTTGAACCACACAAATGACAAAAGAATGACTTGATGAGTGTCAATTGCATGTGTGATATTTTGTGTGAAAGACTCTTGCATGTATTTTGACAAGAATTACATTTTTTAAACAGAAAACAGAATTTTTAACATTCTTGATTATCCAACAGCTGTTTCCTGGCAGAGGAAGTGATGCATTGAGTGCATTTTGCATACTTCAACATATTGTTTGAAGCCAGTTTTTGTTGGGGGGTTACAGTAAAACTGTACTGCTAGAACTGAAGTGGTTTCTCTTATCTGGCATTAACAAATTCCTATGAAAACATTTGTATTATTTTCCCTGATGTCCACTTATAATTTTAATCAAGTAATTTTTTAGTAATTTTCCACCCTCTCTCTGATCCTTAAAATAGGCTTGCTGGATAGAGTTTTGAAAAATACAAAAAGTACTAAATTGCTGTTGTGTTGTTGAGCACATAATTGTTTGCTGTTTTTGATGCTTAGTTTCATTAAACCATCTGGGGAGGGAGAAATGTTAGAATATAGTATATATCAGACTCTTGTTTCAAATGAGCAGAGGGAAATCCTGTTTTGCATGATATGGTGCACATCTACACTCTCCTACTGATGTTTTTTCTTATCATTTGTACACCATCTGTGCATGTTGACCCATTTCATTCCATGTGCACACTGCTTAATACGTTAAAATGGCTAATGTTTAAACTGTCTGACTTGTAGTTAAGGAGCTACAGTGTTTTTATGCTGTATTTTGTTGAGGCAAATATAATTTATGATTTATAATTTAAAATATTTTGTGATCTTTATTTGGCAGTCATTTGTTTTATTATTTGTTATTTACTTATGTATATGTATATGTGTGTGTATGTTTGAGCAATATCAATTTGATTGTTGATTGTTTATTATTTATTCATTTCCCACAGGCGTCAGGTTAAAGTTGTCTTAGAAGATGTTCTTCAGACAGAGCTCGGACAGAGACTAAAATGTAGTGGGCAGACTTGCAAAAAGACAGACCAATCAGAGAGCAAAAGACGGAGTGATCACACCTCAACAGCCACACTGAAAGAAAAGAGGAGATCCAGTTTAACAAAAAGAGGAGGAACAGACTCTACTAAACCAAATGCCACTTCACCATCACCTAATCCGACTGAGTCATCCACTGAAAATGAATCATGTCTACACAAGGACATCAAAAATCTGCAATCCAAACAACTGAACTCATCACTGAAACTCCCAGATTCATCTCAAGTATCAAGTAAATCTTGTTCACCCAGAGAAAGCGACTCGCCACAGGCTGTTCAGATTAGTGAACTGTTTGCTAAACCGAACAAACCATTTACTTTTAAAGAGAATGAAGCATCACTTCTTGAAGGATCTCCACAGCATGAGGATGTGCTTTCCTCTGAATTTGAAATTGTATGCAGTCCCTCGTCACCATTAGAAATGCAGGGTAGCCTGAGAGAAGAAATATCAGATAGTGAGGTAAGACCTGTACACCTTGGCAAAAGATGTTGAAACATTTAACCTGCACTGGCATTCAAAAGTTTGGGGTCAGTCGGGGTTTTTTTTTTACAGAAAGAAATGAATACTTTAAGCAAGGATGCAATAAATTGATGAAAAGTGACAGTAAAGACATTTATAATGTTACAAGAGGTTTCTATTCATCAAAGAATCCTGGAAAAAAATAATTATGGTGGTTTCCATATAAATAACAAATTATGTTTTAAAAAATAAATTAATTGCACTATCTTATCTCATAATTAGTAATCATGAGATTAATCGCAATTATTAGGTTTAGCAAAGAAAATTATAAGAATAAAATCTGTTTAGGATTCACTTAGAAACTTTACCATTTTATTGTAGATCATCCTTTTTGATTCTGCCTTCGATTTTACAGCATCTACCCAATAAGCAAGAAATGAGAGAAACACAAGAGCCCCCAAAGGATTCTGCAGGAGATGAGGAAAATCACTTGCGCAAGAATGGAGATGTGGTGCAGGAAGTGGAAGGGATGAGAGGAAGTGTGTTACGCCTCTTGGTCGGGGCTGAGGGGCAAATCCCAGTCAAAAGATGTCGTATGGATAGCTTCTCAGGTGAACAGGGTCCCAACTCAGACCCCGCCTCTGGGAGTACAGAGGGGCGGAGCTTCATCATAGAATCCTTTAAGCTCGACCCATCTGAACCTAGTAAGTGATTAGTGCCGAATATTCAGCAATCATTTTCATTAACATGTACCAATTAGAGGTGGAACGATATATCGTTAAATCTATATAAAAATGTGACGATATAAATCGGTGATCACAATATAGTTTTACCCAAGACTCTGCTTACTCTATTTATAAGGTAGGCCATAATTCACCCAAAAATGTAAATTCTGTCATCATGTCGTTTCAAACCTATAAGATTTTCGTTTATCTTCCAAACACAAATGAAGATATTTAAGAAACCTGAGAGATTCCTCTTCCTTCATTTAAAGTCCGTTCCTCTAAAACTTAAAAGATCCAAAAAAGGCATCGTAAAAATATCAATTGAGCTGTCTAATCCAAATCCATGTCTTATGAAGAGACATGATGGCTTTATATGATAAACAGATTTACAATGCACTTACTGTAGTAAACACGGACGTTCAAATGTGTGACGCTTGCGAACAACATGAGGGTGAGTAAATGAATGTCGGTGTATGAATGAGTGTGTGAATGGGTGAATGTGAGGCAAATGTAAAGCGCTTTGGTGGCCATTGGGTCTGTGAAAGCGCTATATAAATGCAGTCCATTTACCATTTAAATGGAGACAATTTTGATTTGACACTCTTTTCCATTAGAACTTTGATTGATTGCATCGTGTTGGAGCGGCTCCTCAAAGTGCAAACATCATTTTAATCACCGTATCGCATTTAGTTGTAGTAGTATGATGATTCAAAGTGTTTTAGATGGATTATTCTTACCATGTAAGTGCATTAATAAAGTGAGAGACAGGACATTGCTCCATGAGCACCAGGAGTGCTGTGTTCGATGCCTGCAGTGAAAGCATGAGTGTACTGCTTGAGAAAAAAAATGAAAGTTTACGGAGTTTGAGTGAAAGCACTACATTAAACTACTATATATAGCTAATGTTTAATATAATGTATAATAATGCAATGGGGGAATATTTGTGGGTCCTAATAATGCCAAATGTCTGATTTTACCAGTGAAAAAGGGCCTACATTATTTATATAGTGTAAGCATATGTTTCTAACATAATTCTGCATTTTCTGCTTTTTTTTTCTTCTGGTGTCACCATTGCCCTGCCCTGTGTAATGGGGACCAGGACCAAGTTCAAGTCTATTCAAGTCCACTACCCCAAGTACATACAAAATTTAGCATTTTAAACAACAGTTGATTTTTTGTTAACTTTTTACCATATGTCGTAGAAGTAATAATAATAAATAAATAAATAAACTCTTCTTTATTTTGGCTCAAAATATTGTTCAGTATCGTGATTTGTATTGAATCGTGACATACGGTAAGTGTATTGTCACTCACACCCCTAATAACCGTACATAGTAATAAACGTAAAAAAAAAAGATGTTTAGCTACATATGTTGTAATAAAACATTTTAAAGCAAATAACTTGCCATGCGTCATGACTTACTCTGCCATTCAAAAGTTTATGTCAGTATGATTTTATTTCTTTGAAAGAAATTAGTTCATATATCCAGTGAGGATTAATTAGATCAAAAGTGGCAGTAAAAAACTTTCATCAAACTTCCTTTTGAATTTTCTATTCATCAAAAAAAAAATCTATCACAGTTCCCACAAAAATATTAAGCAGCACAACTGTTTCCAACATTTATTATAATAAGAAATGTTTCTTGAGCACCAAATAAGCATATTAGAAGGATTTCTGAAGGATCATGTGACACTGAAGACTGGTGTGATGGCTGCCAAAAATTCAGCTTACCATTACAGAAAACACTTATTTTAAATTGTAATTATATTTCACAATGTTACTGTTTTCACTGTATTTTTGATCAAATAAATGCTCCCTTGGTGAGCATAAGAGACTTTAAAAAACATTTTTGATTATCAAATCCACGCCAAACTTTTGAACAGTAGTGTATGTAATTGATAAATGACATTAACAATAACAATATTTTTGTTAATAATGACAATAACAATTTTTTTTTTCTAAAGTTGTCCACCTCATGTTTTACTTCTAAACTTTGTATGTTTATTATTTAAAAACAATAATTCTATCATTACCTCACTTAGTTGTTCTCTCCAGTGAAGAGGATGAGGAGGAAGAGGAAAGAGAAGAGGAGGAAGCCTCTGCTTTAAACACCCAACCCCCGGAGTGTGCAAAATTCATGAATAAAGTAGATGAATCAGCAATAGTTTATGAGCAGAAAAACACACCTGAGTGTAACTTACAAACCACAGAGATGGATGCCCAGGTTTGTATGATAATCTAAATACTGGACTAAAAGAAAATAGTTAGTTTACTAAATATATAGCTCATCTATATATAGCAAACCATCTAGCTCAACATAAGGGGTGTTTTGCAACTGGTCACTGGTACTTATGTGTGTTTGTATGCTTTCATTGTCAGAGTTTTGCTGTGATGGAGCTACAGCTGTCTTCCCTTCACATGGGTGGAGTTAATGTCACATCCAGTGAGAGTATGATGGTGAGAACGATATGTTGATGTGATGGGTTGGAGTGATCAAATATGTCTGAATCATTTTGATGAAAGTTATAAGATATATAACAGGAAGTGTATGAGGAAGGTTTTTGAATCTGTGTCTATCTTAGAGTATCGTTGATTTTGAATATACTGTTTTTCAGATTACTACAGACAAGATCACCGTTTCGTTGAAAGGTAAACATGTTTTAAACAAAAATGATTAGAAATAATCTGGTGAAGTGTAAATTACTTATTTTTAAGCATTTACTGTTTTCTATTTTAGATTTTCCTAGGTTTTATATTATAATATAGATTAGATATAGATCAAGGTAAGATATATGCAAGAGATACCTTATAGATTTTTGTAAACATCTGTCTGTTTTTTTTTTCTTGTTTACTCAGATTCTTCAGTGAAAATTTCTATATCAACCGCTAGTGTGTGCAAATACAGTGTGTGGGAGGGGCCTACATTGAGGGGGTGTGGCCTGGTTAAGGATGATGAGGTCCCACCCCCTTCTCTGCTCCTCTTTTGGCTGTCTGATGCTCAGGCACACCAACTACACAATGACCTGTCTGTCATCGAGTCAGGCACACGTCCAGGTGAGATTACTGATTTGTTTATAGATTACTGTAGTATTCTTTTTTTTTAAATAATGACAGTACTTTCTTTTATCCTCTCTCCTTTTACATATGTTTTCCTGTGTGTGTACAGCTGAAGGCAGTACATGTGTGTTGCTGTGTTTGGCTGAACCTCTTACTGGTATTGTGAGTGCGCTCTTGGCCTCTTTAATGGACTTGGTGGGTTTGAAGCAGAACGGCTCGGAACTCTTGTCCCCCCTCACACAGCCGGACAGCCTGAAACTGCTGCAGAGCTCCCAGGAAACCCTCCTGCTCCAGCTGCTGACGCCCAAAATTGATGCGCAAACCAGCACTGCACATGCAGCTGTATCTGCTGTGAAGGTTCAGACAAAATATTGTATCTATGTATCTATGTTGCATGTTTGCTTTTTTTCTTCTTGTTTGCCAGTTCTTCCCTGAAGTTCACTTTTAATGTTAGTTATTTTGTTACCATCGTGGTTTTTGGATGATCTGTTTTCCAGCTTTGCTTGATGTGGGTAGCTTAGAAAGAATGATTGATTATAGGAGGCTATATAAAATGTTTTCCATTTTATATAGCCATTTCATTGATTGAATGTGTCTCTCCAGTGTCAGGATTCTGATGTTCAGTTGGAGCCAGTCTACACTCTGTGCCATAGAAAAGCTCAGGGTTCATACAGTGTTTCCTTGGCACCTACAATTGGGGCAGAATGGACACCGTACCGACACTCTGTCCCGGCACGCAGGTGAAAACTTGTTGAAACAATGTTTAAGGGGGGTTTACTCTCTCTCATTCAAAAGAGTCTGTAAGTTTGTATTATTTTTGTTATTATGTGCTTACCAAGGCTGAGTTTATTTGACCAAAATACAGTTAAAAGAGTAAAAATACTCTGCTTTGAATAAAATAAAATTATAACCCTATATTTATACATATTCTCTGTACCTCAGTCCTAATTTACCACTATTCCTCCCTGTTTAGATTGATTCTGTTCCCTCCTCCACCCTCAAAAGGAGCCATTACCGTGACGACAGAGGACCTGGAATGTTTAGACAGCGGCGAGTTTCTTAATGATGTCATCATCGACTTCTACCTCAAGTAAGACTAAGACACAATATTTCAGTGAGAGGAGTTGAATTAGATCCAATCCTTCACAGTTATTCTGGGAGGAAAGGGGTTAAGAACTGTGAGTTTTGACTATAAGCATAAAATTTGGTCCAGTTGGCATCTGGTTCTGCTCAAATCCTACACATGCCGTCTTAATGATGTGGAAAACAATCAACCATTTGCTTTTTTTTTTAGCATTACATTTTTAGGTGCTTAAATCTGAATTCAAAATAACCCTGAAGATGTCTTATTAACTTGCTACCAAGAGTGTCAACCAATACTCTCTTGAATATCGGCTACAAACACGCAGACTGATGTTGTATTTTATGTGTGTTTCAGGTATCTTATGGTGCAAAAGGCCCCGCGGGCATCTGTACACAGATCTCATGTTTTCAGCAGTTTTTTCTATAAGCAGCTCACACGCAGAGACAATGCTAATGAGGACAGTACAAGCACACCGTGAGTATTTGTCACAGAGCACACACAAAGTTCATATATATATATATATAGCTCTCTTACTTATTGTTACAAAAAGTTTTTGTTACACAACAATAGATTAATATATTTTTATGATGGATATGTGCCATCAGAGCTCAGGTCAGAAGGCATCAGCGTGTGAGGACATGGACCCGTCATGTAGACATCTTTGACAAAGACTTCCTGTTTGTGCCTGTAAATCAAGAGTGAGTACTAGCTATACAAATACAATGTTTGGATACTTAAGCCATATTTACTTTTGTGGGGCAGTGTTTTTATTTATATTTTTGTACTTTAAATCAGTTTCTGTTCATTAGTTTGTGTTCATATGGACATATATTATGGACTTTTTTTTCACTCACTGGACTGTATGCGTATGATGCAACTTGTGAGATTTAATGTGTCTGCCTTGAATGTACCTGCGTAAATCATATTGTTTTTAAAAGTATTTTATATCAAGTCTGGTGTTTGTTCTAGAGCTCACTGGTACCTCGTGGTGATTTGTTTCCCCGGCTTAGAAGAGCCGCAGTATGTGAAGAGGGATGGAAGTGAAGGTTTGGGTGAGTCTGAGGGTGAGATACATGGAGAGAATAGATCCAACAGTGATGAGGACAAAACTACAGGTACAAATTTGATTTTAATGCTTTACTACTAAGCTACTCATGCTTACTAGTTTAAGAATTATTTCATGATTCTAGACAAACTTTTGTTCTTAATCTAGATGACAGTCGTATAAAGTCAAGCACGTCTCATCCTCTCGTAAGTCAAAATAAATGTTAATAACTGTCAGAAATCTGCATTGGATTACATTTGATTTGGTATAATGGAATATGGATAGATAATGTGCACATGTACGGCAACAGCAGAATCTTGTGCTTCTCTTTCTGTAGAACTGTACAGAAAATACCTGCAAAAGACACACCGTGTGTAAAAGGTATGTGTGTGTTTTTAAAGGGGTCATGAATTGCATTTTTTTTTTATATATATAATGTTTCCTGAGGTGCACTTATAATGTTAGTATGATTTTTACATCAAAAATGATCATAATTTAGAAATAAAAGGCCATTTTCAACCCTGATTTCAGCCCTCTGATTTGAACTCTCTGTTGGAAGGGGCGTTTCTGCTGTGAGACTTCAGTGTAAATGGCCACTGCTGTGATTGGCTAACATCTTGCATATGAAATAAGTATTACATGTGGAACTCTCTCGAAAATGTTTACTACATTGTGAAAAGTGTTGATTGCATTGTAACTCCCGTTGCATTAAAGGTTGCAGCGATGAGCATTGTAGCCAATGACCGACTGTCTGTTGAGCGCAGTGAATGCAGTGCTCGATTTCTGCACTCTCACGAAGGCTTTCATCATAACTAACAGTTCAAACATGATGTAAAAAAGAGTGTAGACAGTGTCATATATTATAAAGCGAGTCACTGCACTGAGACATTCACAAAATTGAAATCCCTAGCATAAGGATCCTTTGGAAGGTGATGTTAGTTTAATCCAGTGATCCTGTATCTCTCTTCTCGTCTCCTCATCTCATTATCGTGCCAGTGAGCGGGGCCAAAGAGCATTGATTTGATTCTGCAGAGGCGGTCTTTCGTCGCACTGTTATGTTATAATATGACAACATCCAAAATGAGTTGTTTTCTGAGCTGGGATTCTATAAAAGCTGTTTTTGGATTAACGAGGAAGTTTTGAGTTTTGAAACGTACAGGATGTTTTTACAGAATAATAGATATTAGCTGTTATTTTCAGTCAACTAATACTCTGAGTGTTAGTTGACATGTAGTTGCAAAGTTACTTTTATAGGTAACACTTCATTTCCATGGTCCAACTTTAAACATTCTACTAACTATAATTTTTATTAGGCAGCCTTTCAGAAAATAAATTTCACTGCTAACGTGTTAAATTTGATATTAACAAATTAATTGAAATGTTTAATTTAAGGGCTTTGCCATTTAATGGGCAGAACATTTTTAATGTTGAAAATGATTTTACTCTTTATATTTTCAGACCATGTATTCTCATAATGGATTCCCTGAAGTTGTCGGTTCATGAACGTATCTTCAAACTCTTGCGCGAGTGAGTGTTTGCACTCTGATAGCAGTCCAACTATCTTACATTTATGTTGTGTTATTATCATAATTGTTATAAATATATCTATTTTACATTAATTTTGAGGAGTTGTTGTTTTTTTAGATACCTTCAGGTGGAGTGGATGGCAAAGAGAGGTTGTTATCGTGACTTTAGTGTTGACCACATGGTAGGTTCCCACTGTAAGGTCCCCCTACAGGACAACAGCAGTGATTGTGGCCTTTACCTGCTACAATATGCTGAAAGCTTTTTACAGGTAGACTTGCACTCGTTCTTTATTCTGGATGGATTTTCAAATACAAAAATGTGTGTAAGAATCTGTTTTGACCTCAAAGGCAACTGCAATGCTGTTTGTGTATCTTTCAGGACCCTGTGTTACACTTTGACTTCCCACTGAGATTGGATCGCTGGTTTCCACGGCAACAGGTGCGAGGGAAACGGGAGGAGATTCGAGACCTCATCCTAAACTTATACAGATTTCAGAAAGGCTCTTTGGGAAATGAAGCTCTAGAAGATAGAACAGATTATAGAAATGTCATTCAGTGATGTAAAGCTTTTAGGTTCACGTGATTATTTTACCCTAGATGTATATATATTTTAGCTGATTTTTAAACTTTTGTATTATTTTATGCTTTTGTATACATTGTTGTAAAAACTTTAGAAATAAATAAATGTTGATAAAATTCAATTAAATAGTTTTGCCTTTTTAATCTCAGATTTTCTGTATAGCCTGTGTCTTTGAGGTAAGTAGCACAAGTAGCACTTTCTTTAAAGGGGTTATACTGCATGAAATCAATATTCCTTGATCTTTTACGCAACAAACAAGAACCTTTTAAACAAGAATGTTTGTTCTCTGTACATGTGATTGTGGTCTCTCTCAAAAGTGGCTTTGGTTTTGATGAATGAATGTAGGAGAAACCAGCCATTAGCACATGATTGGTTAAGCAGTCGGGTGTGGCTTGAGTCAGTTTTCTGATTGGCCAACTCATTTAGTTGTGCTCAAGTGGATTGTCAAAAGGGAGTGTGCGTGCAGGGATCTATGGTTTAATGCTAATCAGACAGAGATTAGACCGATTTACAGACCACCCACCTTCTTCCAATAATCCCAGCGTTGCAATCTGTGTACAATGTTTGTCTTTGTTTACTTAAAAGACACACAATCCAGTATAAAGTCAGTAAACCTAGTAATTTTTAATCTTTCTTTGTGTGTGTACCAAGGAGGTCTTTAATACCGTAAGCATTTCCTTACAAATCTTGACCCCTTTAAGTCAGGCCACAAGAAGGCTATTTTTGAAATTGCATGCTACCGTACTACCGGTATTAGTATTTTTGCTGCACACTGGGCCAAGTGTGACGAATGATTTGGAATATATCAACAAGAACAATTGTTGTCAACACAATCTGTTTCTTCACTGACTATTTGTTCAGACTACCAGAGGGACAGGGACTTTTTTTTACCAAAATGGAAAATGTATAGAAACAGCAGTAATACAATAAAGAACTGTATGCTATCTGTGGTGGTTAATTTCTAAGAACACAGACACTAAACCACCTGGACAGTAATTGTATTGTGGCTGATAAATTAGTGTGAGAGCACAGGAGGTTATTAAAACTACAAAATCCTGTCTTAGCCATGCAAGACACGCAAGGCCACATCTCCTCAAAAGACCCACATCTAAAACAATTTAGAATGAATTATTTCTCAAAACAGTATCTGAGAAATCACACCCTTCTCTATGACAGCCCTGTCAGTCAAGTGTTTTGGTGAAAGGACGTGTGATTGCAGTTCCAATTCCATTCCATTGCTCTCTATGCCATGTATCAATTTCGTACATACAAATTTGGATACTAGCAAGAGCCTTGAGCTGCTAAACATTGAGACAGAATTAAAAGGTTGCGCATAAATGCAGCAGATAATTTTCACTATCAGTTGTAATACATTCTAGTTATGCTTTTGGTTTCGTCTAGCGAAGGTTTCTGGAAATGGCTGATCCCCTGATAAGTGTTGCTAACTAGGGAGCAGCTTGTGAGTCATGTTAGAAACATAGCTAACATGGTTATAGCACTTTTAAACTAAGCATGAAAATTCACTCTGCACATCTATTTTCTAAATGCATGTTATTAAATGTACACTCACCGGCCACTTTATTAGGTACACCTGTCCAACTGCTCGTTAACACTTAATTTCTAAGCAGCCAATCACATGGCGGCAACTACGTGCATTTAGGCATGTAGACATGGTCAAGACAATCTCCTGCAGTTCAAACCGAGCATCAGTATGGGGAAGAAAGGTGATTTGAGTGACTTTGAACGTGGCATGATTGTTGGTGCCAGAAGGGCTGGTCTGAGTATTTCAGAAACTGCTAATCTACTGGGATTTTCACGCACAACCATCTCTAGGGTTTACAGAGAATGGTCCGAAAAAGAAAAAACATCCAGTGAGCGACAGTTCCGTGGGCGGAAATGACTTGTTGATGCCAGAGGTCAGAGGAGAATGGCCAGACTGGTTCGAGCTGATAGAAGGGCAACAGTGACTGAAATAACCACTCGTTACAACCGAGGTATGCAGCAAAGCATTTGTGAAGCCACAACACGCACAACCTTGAGGCGGATGGGCTACAACAGCAGAAGACTCCACCGGGTACCACTCATCTCCACTACAAATAGGAAAAAGAGGCTACAATTTGCAAGAGCTCACAAAAATTGAACAGTTGAAGACTGGAAAAATGTTGCCTGGTCTGATGAGTCTCGATTTCTGTTGAGACATTCAGATGTTAGAGTCAGAATTTGGCGTAAACAGAATGAGAACATGGAACCATCATGCCTTGTTACCACTGTGCAGGCTGGTGGTGGTGGTGTAATGGTGTGGGGGATGTTTTCCTGGCACACTTTAGGCCCCTTAGTGCCAATTGGGCATCGTTTAAATGCCACGGCCTACCTGAGCATTGTTTCTGACCATGTCCATCCCTTTATGGCCACCATGTACCCATCCTCTGATGGCTACTTCCACCATGTCACAAAGCTCTAATCATTTCAAATTGGTTTCTTGAACATGACAATGAGTTCACTGTACTAAAATGGCCTCCACAGTCACCAGATCTCAACCCAATAGAGCATCTGTGGGATGTGGTGGAACAGGAGATTCGCATCATGGATGTGCAGCCGACAAATCTGCGGCAACTGTGTGATGCCATCATGTCAATATGGACCAAACTCCCTGAGGAATGCTTCCAGCACCTTGTTGAATCTATGCCACGAAGAATTGAGGCAGTTCTGAAGGCAAAAGGGGGTCCAACCCGTTACTAGCATGGGGTACCTAATAAAGTGGCCGGTGAGTGTATGTTTCACTTTCTAATTTCTTTTGGCCTCAAAATGTTTAATCAAACTTCTCTCTGATGATGTATGCCCGACTTCACCAATCATTTAGTCTGCTTAAACGCCACTCCTATCTTACAATCAACTGCAAACACATGCTGCCTCCACCCAATCAACAACCGATGGATATAACTAAGTCCCCACCCAACTTTTTTGAAAATGTGTTTCACTCAGATGTATGGCATGTTGCATACTTTTGGTCATGTAGTTTACGTGTTTATTGCCTTGTACTTTATTGCTATATTGCAAGATATTTGTTATTTTTACTTTGTTTCATCACACCAGCTCTCAGTGTTAACAATGTGACTTAAGCTTCTTGATTGCGGTTAATTTACAGTTCTTGTAGACTTTAAGGGTCATACCATTAATACCTGTCCTCAACCTTACAGGTGGTCAAGTGTTCAGCTGAGAAGTGATTATGTATGCTTATCTGGCATATCAAATTTTCCTTGTTTTCTCCTTCACCACCTATCACTGGTTCCCTGCACATGTATTTTTTCTTAGCACTCTTGGTAAACTTCAGTTCCTCTGGTTACTTCTTAATGAGCTCCTCTACAGGATTACTTAACAAGATTAGAAGAAAGAAAAAGAGAAAAATCCCTTTCCATCTGCCTACCTGCCACAGGATCGCCAGAGTTATACACCTGCGCTTTGACGACCTAGATAGTACTTTCTAACAATAATAACATACTGTCATTACTATCAGTGGATACTGTGTAACAGGTATGCCCAGGTGTTGGAAGCTTTGGTTACATCGTCCGAAGTGAATCAGCAACTATTGCACAACAGCTTAATTTTCAAGCCACAGGAAGTCACTATGTGGAAGCTCATATGGACCTGCACCTTGTGTTGTTTAAGCTGCATTTTTGCAATAGGCCAGCTGGATATTACTGCAGGTATGTATGTTTTGTGTATGTATGTATTAGCTGGGAGTTTGATGAGAGGATGATGGTCATAATACGTTTATGTGTATATTTATGTTTTAGAGAAAGCTAAACGGATTCCCATGCTTATGAACACAGATAAGCGCTCACAAAGATTGTTTCAAATGTTTGTGGAAAAGCCTGGAGACCAAGAACACTTGCCAAGACGTAAGCGAAATGTTTTTCTGTCCAGTGGAGTACGCCTTTGCCATCAAGAAACAGTGCAGCAAGCCATCACTAACCACCTGAAATACTACCAGCTCAGAGGTGAGACACTATTGCAGTACTATTACTATTTATACTGGTAGCATTGCTTATATATTGAATAAATTAAATGAAGTTAAATTCATTTATTGTATATATGTACAATTCAGTGTTGAAGAACTGAAAGTAACGTTTGTATCTGCTGCTCCCTTTTTGTAACAAACAATCCTCTAAAAGTCCATTTGTTGTGAGATTTTTGTAAAGATAAATCAAATTTTGTTACGCAATTAAGCAAACTGGGGTGAGTTTTAACTAATTTAACGACTCTGGTCATCCTGTTGGCCCTTAATGACAATATCCTACTGGAATTGACATCATTTTTGTTGGGAAAACAACAGCACAAACATGAGAGTGTTGATTTGTCTCATGGTATCTCTGTCTTAAGCTGTCTTAATACATTTTTAGTGCCTGAGCCTAACCAGATCATATTTATAAAATTCTGGTATGCCCTTTTATATAAATTCTTCCTTAAATTACCTCACAGCATGTTTATTTACAGAACTCAAAAGATATTGCATAACAGGAATGGCCCAAGTACTCAAAGCCAAGAAGTAAATCTGGACTTACTGGCTGAAAAAGGTTTCTGACATCTATAAGGAATGCATGAGAAAAAGGCTCACTATAAACTGACCATGAAATAACTAGTGCCCGAACAAGGAGATGGGTGAAGAAGGATTGAAGGATTTTAGGATTTTATTAATAGGTAAGAGCAAGCAGGTGGTAGACAGTCGAATAATTTGCCAGACATTAAAAAGTCTGGCGAATCATGAAGTTCTTGCAGATTTTCTGTAATGGTGAAACATGTAGAGTGTCGACCTGTGGTTAAGCCTGTGTTTATGGTAATTATCACCTTTAACACATTGTAAAAAGTCTACCTTATTGTCTGAGAACATAAGCTGAGACCAAGACTTGACCCAAGTAAGAAGACTCAAATCAAAGCCATATTTATGTTAAGAACACAAGATCAAGACTCCACAAAGGTTACCGTTTAATTCATCAACTATAGTGCAAGCAGCTCTGTATAGCTGACAGCTAGAATGAACAATGGGATCTCATTAGAGTTTGGCAGTTAGATCCACTCAAAGGTCTGGGGTTAGTATTGAGAAACCTCAAGACAATCTTTCACAGTTCACGTGTGATTTCTCCCAAACCAACTTGGTTGGCAGTATGGTGAGGTTAAAAGCCAGTTAACACATTGGAATGGGGCCAATAAGGTCAGAGCTTTTATATCCATTGCTCAGAATGAGGGTGTCAGCAGTCTTGTCTAAACACACATTGAGACACTACTTGCAAAGTAGAGCTTGAACCACAATGTCATCTGGACAGGTTATTGCTGTCGGTCAAAAAAATACACCCATATGACAAAAAGGTAACACTTTAGAATACTGTTCCATCGTTAATGAATAACAACACAGGATTATTACGCAATATTAACATTGTAGTAACTATTTTAACAAGAAACTCTGATTAACAAATTAGTAAGTAATAGCAGTTGAATGGGGTTGTTCTCTATTATCAATAACTAAAAAATTTTCATACCTCCCAGAGAACTATACTAAGTACTATATATACAGGTTCATTA
The DNA here is from genome assembly GCF_029890125.1 of Rhinichthys klamathensis goyatoka. Lineage (NCBI taxonomy): Eukaryota > Metazoa > Chordata > Actinopteri > Cypriniformes > Leuciscidae > Rhinichthys > Rhinichthys klamathensis. The sequence continues at coordinate 1,127,717 of NW_026606706.1, forward strand.
TTAATGTGAATAATGCATTTAATGTATAATTAATTCTAAAATAAAGATTGTTAACCCACTAATGACTCAAGTATTACCAAATCAGAAGGAACTACCAATTATTTGGAACCTTATTCTAAAAATCATAACTCAGTAATGACTGTGATTGTAAGCTTTTGATGTCTATACGGCTTTGGATAGCGGTTACTAGAATGTTAATATTGCGTTACTCATTTGTCCTGTGTAGTTATTCATTAATGACTAAAGGATTATGTAAAGTGTTAGGCTAAATGTTAACGTCATGAGTCGTATGTTTGTTGTGGTAATTTCCAACCGCCTGGCTGTAGAACCAAACACGTGAGTGTCCAATCCTCACTCAAATGGTCAATCCTGTGAAATCAATACATAAGACAATACAAAAGCTTGTATCATAATAAATGCAAAAGAGTTCTATCTTTTGAGATTAAAGACTTCCATTAAGCTATGAGAAATGTTGCTCAATGTTACTCACGCATAAAAAGTGAGCAGTCTGATTGTGTTTAGCTGCACTAATACAATACTGTTATTGTTGTTGTTGTTTTGCAGTGTGTCAGGAAGTTGTGTGGGAGGCCTTTAAAATCTTCTTGGAGCGCCTCCCCCGTCAGCAAGAGTACCAGAGCTGGATGAGCCAATGCCAGACAGAGAGAGTCTCCATACGGGAGATTGGCACTTACTTTAGCCAATCAGAGGAACACTTAGCACTTGTCCACAGAGTATGTAGCATAAGACAAGTATTTGTACTTTGTACTAATTATGTTAGTTGATACTTTGATATGAATAGACTATTATGGGTCAGTGGTGCATGTGCATATCAGAATGCCTTACTTCTGTCTTTTGAATCTTTATGGTCCATTGCAGAGACTTGCACAGACGGGACTGAAAAGGTGCAATAACATTTTTTAAAAACCTTTTTCACCCTCAATCCATACTTTTTCAAATACCCCCTTTTCTCCCAGCCATTTATTCATTGTATTAGATGAGTTCTGTCTTACTGAGTCTGTTTTTCTCCTCACCTTTTATCTCCCTCTTTTTTCTCAGTAAGACACCTACATACTCAGTATGCAGGTATTACACCCTTTATACCCGTTCTTTATTTTTTTATTAAATGGACTGTGCAGTTAGAGATCTTGTGTGTGTGTGTGTGGTTTTAACTCTTACATTTGAAGGTCTGTTTAATTTCTAACTGTCTTTCTTTTTCTTCTCTTTTTTTTAAACAGACCAGAGGATTCTTCCCAAGAGCAAGACAATGTGCCACCAGGTCTGTCTGTAATGATTGTGTGTTACATACTGATACAGTATCTTATATAAACTGTATAAAACCCTTACCTGTTGAGAACATGCATGGATCATATTTGAAATTAATTTTGAAAATCAAAAGGAAAATTATATTTTAAAACCATTCAGTTTTTTTGTATTGATCCATAATTTAAACATCAATTACAATTATTTATGGACAACTTTGGTATGTTCTAGACAATATTTGTGGCACTGACCCTCCTGGTTTCAGTCCTGTATGGATGCCTTCAAACTATCAACAGCAATTTCTAGATGTTTAGCAACTAGCTTCTTTTCAAACGAGTTAGTGCTGATGCACATATTGTGGCAGAATATAAAAAAAGCAAATGGCTTTAAAATGCCTTTTAGCGTTTGGTTTGAATTTCAGATAATCCTTTTATGTTTTTCCAGGGCTATTTTGATGCAAACTTTGTTTGCAATTCAGATTGAGATGTTGTAATTGGAAATGGCAAGAAATAAACTTAAAGATATCTTATGACATGTGCCTGAACACCAAGATACAAAAATTATTTTCAAAACTTGGTAGGTGATGAGCTTCCAGCAGAGACTACTGTGTTGGTGACCACAACGGTTCCAGATGAGGTCATCTCTGAGAGTGTGAAGGAAGTTACTGCAGAAGCACCATACGTTGTCATGACAATGGAGCTGGATACTGAGGTAGACAGCTCATATAGGCTGAAATATACTGTTCATACTGTTATCATTGATGAAGATATAATAAAAATGTAAGAGTGAGGTCTATGTCTAGTTCTAATATGATGCACTCATGAGTGATAGATGCAAAAAATATACATATAAACAAATGTTAAATATTGAACACCTGCTAAACAAAGTTTGTGTGCATTGTCTGTGGTAGATCACTAATGAGATTGAGCAGGAGGCAGCTGCTTTGCCTACACATCCTCTGGTTGAACAGAGGGTGGAGCTGGCTTTGTTACTGACTGGAGAACCATGGAGTGAAGAGCTGTTCAACTCCACCAGCAGTGAGCATCGCAGACTCACTCAGCAGATCACAGAGAAGGTACAACAACACACATACACTTACTTACATTTTTACACTGATGTTACGTTACTATATTGTTTTAGATTTGTAACTAAATGTTCTGCCTATATATGTCATTCTTCCAGATATCCGCTGCTTTGGAGAAACTGACAGAATTTAAGGGTGTGTCAGTATTGAACATCAGGTGTGTTAGTGCATGTTTCATTCTGCGAGTTACAATAAATTGGCTCCAAAAAGTATTTGGACACTTAGTTCACGCTTAAAAATGTATAAATATCATTGCATTAGATTAGAACATATGAAGATGGATCTAGCACACTTTTCAAGCAAAATGTTTTTTAACAAAAAGAATTGTTATAGATTTTAAATAAAACAATGGATACACTATATGAAATCCTTGCACCACTAATAGTTATGGTACACGATGCAGGTCAAAATAACCGATGAGAAGCGTTGTGGAAAATAATACTATACAGTATATATGAAGAGTTCAGATGCAAAAGCCTATAAGTGCCATCTGAAATTCTCTTCTAGATCATTTTTATCAAGCTCGTATATTTAAGTTTAGTAATTTCACTTAAGTGACAATTAATAGGTAATTCAAAATCAAAATAATTTGGCTTCAGTGTCAGGACTGTATGGTATGGTCAGTATGGTACACCTAGGACAGACCCTCGACCCAACAGCAACTGGCAGTGTCACACCTAATTTACCCATAAGTGATCAAGTGGGCACTCGTGCAATGTAAGAAATTATGTACATCTGAGTGAACAAGACAGATGGAGGTTAGCGAGGGAAGGGAATAAAAAGTGGACTTAAACGCAGCCGTGGAACATTTCCATATGTATGATTAGACAATATGCGTCATTAGTCTATCACCTGCTATAGTTGTAAGACTATTGTACTAAAAATATGACCTTTATCTTTTCTGTAGGCCACAGGTGGATCCCTCAAGGTAAATTACACTCGATTGTTTCCATGAATGCAGGTTAGTGAGTGAGAGAATGTATTTTTTTGCAGTCTTTCCTTGAGTTAGTATAAACAAGCAATAATCATGTTTATAGTCATGCAATTACAATGGAAGTCTAAGGGGCAAGACATTGTTTGTATATTAACATTAAAATACCCAATGTTTCGAAAATATAGCCACAAGAATTACAATTGATGATGTGAGACTATTGCAAAGTTATCCAATCTTTCAACTCATGTCATGATCATGTTCTGTCCCGTAGACTAAGTGTGGTTGTTGTTTTCTCTCTGCAGTGGTGATAAGGCAGTACTGGTGGAATATGTTGTGTCCCTCCAGACCAACAGTGAAGTAATCAGCAGTGAGACGCTGGACTTTATTAATCTTCAATCCAACATGGTAGAGGGCACCTTTAGTTACTCAGAGGGGCCCACAGTCCAGTACACCATTATTGACCTCCACCCTGACATCACTGAGGCTCTGCATGGTACTGCTCTACCTGCTTGTAGCTACTATTCTTCTACGGTACATCTCAGCAGTCTGTAATGGTGTAATATTTTCTTGTTGTCAGTGGAAACATTTCCAGAGGAAACCCATCCTGCCGAGGAGTCACCAGACCCTGACCACAAGGTGATTAAGATTTCTGTCAAGATGACAGTGAAGTTTGAAGTATACCATCAAGATATTTGCATATTCTTAAAATCTAAATTCTGATTCCTAGTATAGGAACACATTACTAGGGTTTTTGACAGGATATTGCTAGGCTAGGTTACGGTAATCTGGATGGTTTCTAGGGTATTGTAAAGTGATTACCTAAAGTAGGTGTTCTAGGATGTTTACTAGTACAAGCACACGCCCAAGTATATGGGATATTCTGGTCTGTGGATATACGTATAATGTCCTTCAATGTAAGTCTATCATGCTAGACTTTACCTCTACTTAACAAAGCACACAATTTGAGGTATTATTCTTGTCACATAACAAACAATTTGGTGTGAGTTACCTGCCATAGTTTTCAACAAACTCCTAACTCTAAGAATGGAATAGCAGGAACAGTAATAGTAATGACAGCCTTAGCAAGCACCATCAATAACTTTCACAAAGACTGAGAGCCAGCTGTTTCATTTCGTTTATTTTCTAGGATGACATTTTATCAGTAGAAAAACCATCCGAGCTGCCTGGAGAAGTGGCAAAGGAGGCCTTTACAATTAGTGACCATTTGGATCCTACAATGTCAGAAGAGGAAGGTATGGGAGAGCAGGATGGCATACATTTAGATGAGACCACACAACCGCTTATAGACTATCCCAGCGGCAGTTTCTCAGAGGGTAAGAACCAACATTCACATGTACAATGATTTACAGCAGGGATGTGAAATAATGCACTTGGAAGGTCAGTATCCTGCAGGGTTTAGCTTCAACCTGCCCAACACCCCTTTCTAGCATTTTTCTGAATTCTGCGGGACAATGGCCCTTCAGGAGCATAATTGACACCCCTGATTTAAACCAATATGGTGGTGAAATACTTGTGTCAAGATGCTTGTTTGTTCCTCTTTTCAGACCTTCAAGACAAGGACTTGGTGTTACGGTTTTCCCCTAGCCAGACTCCTGCTGTGGAAGATGAAGCGGCTGGTCCTGTTATCGATGCCAAGCAAGACAGTGACATCACAATGGATGAACTTGACCCCGCCTCTGGATTTGGTGTAATCGAAGAAAATTGGGTAACTGTCCTTCCTACTGAAGCTCAAGAGCCAGTTGGAGATACAGAAGTTGATGAAGAGTTTTTGGTTAATGTAGATATGCCACAGAAAGAGGACTATGAATTCTCCACAATTACAACAGTGGTTGAAGAGGACCAGATCTTGCCTGAGGAAACCACAGAATTAATTACTGTTGAAGCTGGAGAAGATGAAAACCTACAACGTGGTAGTGATGCCCCTGCAAAGCCACCAGTCAAGGTGGCTGAGGCAGAATCTACCCCACAACCTGAGGAAGACCTCATATTACCTGCAGAAGAAGAGAGGCAAAAGGAAGACAACAAGGAAGAAATTGTTCTAACAGAAACACAAAAGGATGAGGAAACTGAAGTTGCTGTGGTCACGAAGGAGAAATCAGAGGAGGCTGGAGAAGAGGAAGAATATGTTGACAGTACCACAATGACACATGAGAACAAAGATTTTGTACTAACGGATGTTTCAGCTATACAGTTTTCAAAGGAAGTTCTAAAACAGGAAGAGATCCTATTGGTCACCATTGAACCAGCAAACCCAGTTTACTCAACACCGCTTTCACCTGAAATAGAACCACCCTTCTCCCTCTTGACCATGAAGACCCCAGAAGAGGTGGAGTTGGGGCATAATTTAAATTCAGAGGTCATGACTACATCTCTGGATGTGATAGATTACAGAGAGGAAGAGGGTAGTGGTGTCCCTAGTGTCATTCAGGGCGATGAAGTTTCCAGCATTGCCTTGCCAACTAACCCTGGGCGGTCTTTGATAGTGTTTTTCAGTCTTCGTGTAACTAACATGATTTTCTCTGAGGATTTGTTCAATAAGAGCTCTGCAGAGTACAAAGCCTTGGAGCAACGGTTCCTTGAACTGGTAGTGTACTTTCTCTAAAGTATATTTGTGCATATTCTTTTTCCTTTCCTTTTCCTACCATCACTTGTTCTTTCTCTTCGCCCACATTCCCTGTCAAATTTCCACTTATCAGTCCAAATCAAGAGTGTCCAATCCTGCTCCTGTAGGGCCATCTTCCAGCAGAGTTTAGCTCCAGACATAATTACACAGACCTGAGGCCGGTTGCATAAACTGCTAAGATTAGTCTTACAAGTAAGTCATCAATTTTTTTTTCTTTAAGACTGTTCATAACTTCTTTTTTTGTCAGTTGCGTAAAAACATAGATTGGTCTAATTTGATACCGAAAAGTAAGACTTATTCCCCTTAACTAACTGCTGTTGGTTATACTAGTTCTTAAGACACAGTCTTTACATAATGGTTGTTTATGCAACTGGCCCCTGAACTTGTTAATCAAGGTCTTCAGGATCTTTAGAAACTTCCAGGCAGGTGTGTTGGAGCTAAACTCTGCAGGAAGGTGGCCCTCCAGGAGCAGGAATGGACATTCTCAATTCAGAATAAATTGTTCACTAATTTATATATACCAAGGCTCTTCAACTCCAGTCCTGGAGTGCCAGTTTCCTGCTGAGTTTTGCTTTAACCCTAACCAAACACACCCAAACAAGGCTAATCAAGGTGTCCTGAATTGCTTGCAAATTACAGACAGATGGGTTAGATTGTGATTGGTACTAAAGTCTGCAGGACACTGACCCTCCAGGACTGGAGTTGAAAAGGCCTGTTTAATACATTTTATTTTTGTGAGTTTATGAACTTATTATTGGGATTTTATGTCCCTCAGTTGGTGCCATATCTGCAGTCAAACCTCAGTCACTTTGAGAACCTGGAGATCTTGAACTTCAGAAATGGAAGTATTGTGGTGAATAACCGTATGAAGTTTGGGAAGCCTGTTCCACGTGAAGTCAATGCTGCTGTTTACCTCATTCTTGAGGACTTCTGCAACACAGCTTACCAGACCATGAACCTCGCCATTGACAAATATTCTTTGGATGTCGAATCAGGTAAGACAAATTCAGAAAACTCTCACTTTGGAAATGCAGCCTTTATATAATGTGTTCAGGTACCTCATCACATGCCACCTTTATGCAGCAGCTAATCAATGTGCTTGTATGGTTGTTTGTTTTTAGGGGAACATGCAGACCCATGCAAGTTTCAGGCATGTAATGAGTTTGCAGAATGTACAGTGAACCGCTGGTCAGGTGAGGCTGAATGTGTGTGTAATGCTGGTTACTTCAGTGTGGACGGACTACCCTGCCAGAGCATCTGTGACCTTAAGCATGACTTCTGCCTGAATGATGGGAAATGTGATGTCATTCCAGGCCAAGGAGCCATCTGCAGGTATGTTTATTTAGATTATATAATGCTCAAGAAAGTTTTAATGAATTTGTGCAAATTTAAGAAAGCCTAAATACAGATCATATACTGTACTGCGAGGTCTATACTACCTGGAGAACAGCATTCTCATTCATCTTGAAGTACGTAGATGCTAGGCTGGCATTTTCTTAAGGTGCATTTTCTTAAGGTGGGCCAAACTTGCCCATTGGCCTCGGTTCATCATCATGGCCACCTAATCATCCCCATATACTGATTGGCTTCATCACTCTGTCTCCTCTCCACCAATAAACTGGTGTGTGGTGGGCGTTCTGGCGCAATATGGCTGCATATGCTGCACATTGGTGGTGGTTGAGGAGATTCCCCCATTCTATGTAAAGCGCTATGAGTACCCAGAAAAGCACTATATAAATGTAACAAATTATTATTATTATTATTATTATGCGTGTGTGTCTGCTCTGTAGATGCCGTGTGGGGGAAAACTGGTGGTACAGAGGGGAACATTGTGAAGAATATGTTTCTGAGCCACTCGTGGTTGGCATTGCCATAGCATCTGTTGCTGGGTTCCTGCTGGTGGCATCAGGAGTAATCTTCTTCTTAGCAAGAACTCTGAGAGACCAGTATGACAGGGATGAGACGGAGGACCAAGTACGGTAAGACACATTCTCTATCACAGTCAATCTGGGGTGTGTTTCCTGAACAATGAAGTTACTCACTGCTTCCCTACCATAGTACGATGCATCGTTGAAGAAACCAACTAGCTAGTAACGACTGTTTCCCGAAACCATATTGTCACAAATTGGTCGTTCAACCACGATGTCACGCAGGTGGTGGAGTAATAACTTCTTTTAATTAATCTGTTTGAGATCGAATTGATGCTTGATTTTTTGCTATAAATTACGGACATGGGATCTGAGAACTATTTAAAAATTTTCTCAGTTATTTTGCTTTATTTCAAGATTCAATCATAGGCTCGTTCTTACTTAGTAAAGCACGTTTACACATGCGCACTATTCAAAAACGATGCTTTAAATCTCTTGACAAATTAAAAGACGTAAATTATGTATTCTAAATAAAAATATAGATTGTACTGAATGTCAGCTTGCTTATTTGACTTAAAGCTGCCGTCGGCAACATTTTTTTGATCATATTCAGTGAAATCGACACTATAATCCGACAGAACAACATAAATAAAGTGGTTTTAGAAAAAAACCCGAGCTTCTAACTCCACCTGAAGCGTGTTATTTGTTTTGCAAAAATCCACAGCTCCCGGATCATCATGTCCAATCAGCGCAGGGGGTTGTGAGATCTGACTGTCAATCACAGATTGGGCACACGCCACCCCTCGCGCACCTTACAATCACATGCACACGCCTGAGTGATGGCGGATGTATCTCGCTTTCAAAACACTAACAAATCAAGTAAGCTCATTTAAAGTATAAATGACGTTAGCAATTGCAATCTATCGGTAGATTAGCCAGGGCAGCATACCTCCAAATACTCCATGGTGTTGATGGATGCTGATGAGATGGGCGCGTTCACAGATAACCTGGTGCACACGAACTGACGAGCACGAACTCGGTGGGAGGGTATCCGTTGATAGTGGGGGAGGGGCATGAGAGTTGTAAACATTCAAAATTTTGCCTAAGTCCACTCAATCTGCCAGACTTGCCGACTGCAGCTTTAAGATAAGGATTTATTGACTCCAGATGTCATGCAAACAAGAAACTATGCTTCTAACCACAGCTCGAGAGCTGTCGTTCCAACCACACACCTTTGCGATGCAGTTTGCTTATGTTCGTTGGAACAATGTTTTCGGGAAACACCGACTCGTTGAACTATGCTGATAACGACGGAACTAGCGACCATAGTTGGCTAACGATGCTTTCAGGAAAAGCACCCCTGGTAAATCGCAACTTCATTCCAACTCGCATACTTTCACTGTTCATTATAATATTCTTTCTATTTTAGACTTTGTCTATAAGTGAGCTTCAGTACATGAAGCATTACCTTAGAAGTCTGAGCCTTCAGAGCCAATCACCTGACATGAACCCTTGATAAGAGTTTGACCTTGAGTAAAGTAGCCTTGAGCTTCTAGAAAGGTCCTATGTCATAAAAAAAAAAAATCACAATGAACGCATGATATTTTAATTCCAATAAAAGCTAAATTAAACAATTAAATTGTAATGGTGATGAATGCGAACTTACAAATTGCTTAATAAAAAACAAGTATTTTAAAATAAAACTACGGTTTTAATTTTGCATTACACACTAAACCAAGTCAAATCTTGAAATAAATTATTTATTGAAATGATTATGAATGAGTCTGTTACATATACATTTAAAGTGCCCCATTATGCTTTTTCAAGTATTACCTTTCATGCAGTGTGTAATATAGCTGTTTGTGAATGTTAAAGGTCTGCAAAGTTTTAAAGATCAAAGTGGATGACAAATAAATTTGTCTCTTAAAAGAAAGAATATAGATTCTGAACTGCCTAAACGAGTTGTCAGCAATTACAGTCTCACTTCCTGTTACATACCTATGTAGCTATGTTCCCACCTTCAAACACTGTAGCTGGAGCCTGGAAGAGTTTGGTTTGTGTTGTCAACAAGACGCTGTTTTCAAATCCACTTTGCATGCACTTCAAAAGGATGAGGACTCACTCTGGAATTGATATGGGAAAAATGGTGCCATCTTTACTGTTCGCATCACTGTGTGTACAAGCGCTGAGGAAGCCTCTGGAGCTGAAATTCAGATATAGTAATGGCCGTTTTGTTTCCGTCACACACTATAAGCGGTTGACCAATGCCAATCACAACAGACTGGGCCATCTGACCAATTAGAGCAGAGTAGGCTAGTGGAAAGGAGGGGTTTAGAGAGACTGAATCTTTGAACAAACCATTTTCAGACTCTTTGACAAATGAGGTGATGTGCAATGTATATTATGATAATTTAAGTATTTTTTATCTTTGATGCATGTAAATTTATTGTAGAACACCACCAAAACAAAATTAGCATTTAAAATTAATTTTAAACTTTTCAAATGGCATAATAGGGGCACTTTAATGTTCTTTTTTCTCTCACTTAAATCTCTTTAATTACTGCATGTGCATTACCTAGGAAGAAGTTTACATCTCCTGTAATACCATTATGAGATTTGCATTAATTCATCAACAAGGCTGATCTTTGATCCCTTGACCATCTTTAGGCCATGACTTCTTACACCTGTGGATTTAACAATGGCTGTTGCAACTTTGTGTGTGTATACATGTTTGTATGAAGGGGAGAGGACAGGCCACCATTTATAGACACAGCCACTAAGTATAACCCCATGTTCGAGAGCGATTTAACGACAGGCTACAGCCATTACTACCAGCGGTACCCAGAGCCCCCAGTCCACAGCAGCGCCAGTGCTGAAGCATCCACTGACTTCAGCAGTGAAGAGATACGCCATATTTATGAGAACAGCGAACTCACCAAGGAGGTATGGGTCTGTGTGCATAAAAATAGAATAATATATTAACAACATATGTTAATGGTATACCCATTTAGGTCAGCAAGTGAATTTTCTTTATTATTATTTTTTGGAAAACTGTATGAGCAAGTGTGTGATACATGTTGTTTATGGAATTATCTCTCCCTGTCCATTCCGTAGGAGATTCAAGATCGCATACGCATCCTTGAACTCTACACGAGAGATCGACAGTTTGCAGATTTTTTGCAGCAGCATCAAATGTAAGTATGTCTTTTAAGATGTCTTATTCATAGAATATAGCTTTGCAAATTTCCGCCCCTCATGTTTTGTTTTTGTTTTATTTAATCAGAACAATGGATAATCGAAGAGAAAGTTCCTCAACATAGGACATATGTCCAATATCCTGCTGGGTGCATGACATTGAAGGTGATAGCAATGTTATGAGAACTGCATGTTATACTTTAACAGTATGTTTTGTGTCTCCAATGTTGCATCTAGTGTAAACATAAGTGGAACTTTAAGGCTTTTCATCTATTTAAAAAAAAAATTTTTTATTCTAAAACATTGTTTGTATTGATTTGCTTGTTGTGTTCCTCTTCCAGAAACTTGCCTTGTCTTTTGGGAAATGACCTCTCAGTGATTCCTGAGCAAAAGCCTCTCTTTTTCCTCTTAGGAGACTATATTGCCATCACAAATAAAAATGGTTAACTATAGATCTTTCTTAAAATACGCTATTTTGTTGCTTTTATTATTATATTTTCCCTACTGTTAAAGACCATTTCACTTTTTTTCTTTATTAGAACAAGATCGCAGTCACAGACAATGCCATTGGTTAAAATTTTTGTTAGTGCCTTATTCTTATAGCTGTGGTCCGTCTCTCAGCCAAACAATCTTTGGTTTTCAGAGGAAAAGATCCCTGATGCATTATTCTTGAAAGTTACTTGAATCAGACCATCAATGTTCTATTACTTTTAGTACATTACATTTATTTTTTATTCTTTGGAACCTTTTATAGTTTCACTGCTTGTCAGAAATTTCAAGACAAAATAAACAGCTAATTTTAATGTTTATTTTATTGAATATCAAAAATGTTTGAAAATTAACCGAAAACTTACAAAACAATGAAAAGTGGCCTCTAATAATGTGCCCATTTATGAAAGAAGAAAAAACGCTGCAAACTCCAAAATGTTATTTTGAAAAGTAGATTTGTCTCTTTAAATTTTTGATTGAAGATTGTGAGTATTAACAGGGGTTATAGTTGTATTATGTAACAATAATGTATATTATCATTGTTTTAACTGCCCTTAACGGAGTGGCTGCTTTAAGCCAAAATCCCTTTAAGGCAAGTCACTTCACTTGGCAGCCATATAGCAAACATCTTCGGGCAGCTGTTTTCTATGTAGGCTACAGTGTGTAATAGTCATATAAGTACAGTTCCTATATGCTTGAATGAAGAAAGACCAAAATCTTCAAACACATTTGTTTCAGAAACATATTTCAAATCAGCAATAAAATACAGCAGTGGTATCATAAATATTGCTTCTTAAGCTCAAATCATGGCTCATTTGACAAAACGGCTAGACTTCGATTCCTACTATTTAGTGTGGCAATTTCTTTCAGTGAGTGGTCTGTCACCACCTCCTTGCAATAATGGCTGTTGCAATAATTGACATTTGTATGTATTGTTTTACATTACTGTATTTAAAGTTGTATCAGTTGGGATAGTTCAGAAAAAAAATGAAATTACTGTCATCTTTTAAACAATTACTCATGTGGGCAAATGATTTGACGGAAATTGTCATATTTGTGTGGATTATGCCTTTAAGAATTTTTGTGAGAATTAAATGTTGTTATACTGAAGACTTTTATTTACAAGTTTTATTTACAGGTGCTAAGTCATTGTTTACAGTATATGGTTTATTGCCATTTTGTCTCTGTGTGTTAATTTAGTGTGCAGTGTGTGAACGATATGATGTCTTTTCCTGAGTTGGTCTGCATGTCTTCCACGTATCACAGCTAATTTAGGAGTACAGAGAGCTCGCTATACAATTAGTCAAAGCTGAGATTACGGCCCAGATTACAGGGAATTACTGTACCTGCAGCCTATGCTGTAAACATGGAGATGTGACTATGTTTGTTTGTCTATTATACCATGAAAATGCTTACATGTAAATGGCTCTAATATATGTAGTACTACACAGTGAGGTCTAGTCTTAGACAGACTGCATATGTGCAATAGTAGGCTATATCATGAGTGTTTGGAATGGCATGAGGCATTTTTGGGTGAATTGATCGTTTAATGAAAATGAAAAGATCTCCTGAGTCACATACTTCATTTTGTTGATTTTATTAGAAACAAATGGACACCAATGTGGTAATGTGTAACACAGGAAAGGCATAATTTATTTGCTAGTGTTATAATAACCAATGAGAGCATGAGAAAGGGCTACAATCAGAACCAGACTGGGTGCTTGAGCCACAAAGAAATGGGCTTTTTCCCCCTCTCTACAATATCAGTAGTGAAAGAGATCTGATGGTCCAGTGATTTTGTCAACATGTCAAGTTTAATTGAATAACTTGCAGTTACACTTCAGAATTTAATCTCTAGAGGGCGTTGTTTGGGTTTTACTATTTCAAAGTGCTCAATGGATCACACACTACATGATCAAGTGGCTGTTGTAAAATTCCTATGCTGCTCTATTTTAGGTTCTGCATTGGTTACCAGAGAGTGCTTACACTCTATTGATGTTGCAACAGTTCTTGTGTGATGGGAGAAACTAAGCTTTTCGAATCTCTAATTCAATTGAACCTATAGAGTGGTGTAGGCCAACTCATCATCACCTAAGTTAGCATCACCCTGGTTCCCTACCAAAAAACCCAATAGGACTTTTGGATAAGTGCATTAAATAAGGTCTGAGACTAACAAAAGCTTATGATTCTTACACTATTTGTTCATCTTTATAATCTTCACAAATGAAAACAACTTTAATGAATTTTGAAGCAGAAAAACAATCGGTATATCAAAAGCTAAACGTAGGCTACCATGGTCGCATGACTTCACCGTCACCATCACTAAGCTTCTGACAACTTTTTCAGGTTTTGTTTAAAAACATTTTCCCTGAAAGTTCGAGTTATAATAGTTTGCAAGAGCGTACGGTAATTATGAACACAACGAGGCTGTGAAAGCGGACTAGTGAGTTGATAAGTTTACCTGTTTGGCTGATGACGATTAATGTCCTCCACAACCGCTGTAGTTCTATTTAGCCACTTGTTAGCAACCGCCTTTTATAAGACAAGTAAAAAAAAAAAATCACAAGAGGGTATTACAGATATGTTTTATAACGTAATGAAATGTGGAAATATCTTGAGCTTGTGTTCACCACAGACCTTATTTCAAGCATTTAACCAAAAACCCATTCGAAAAACCCATTGACTTCAGGACAATGGAACCGGAAGTGCTAAAATGCTAACTCTTTTACAGGTTTTGGCCTACAATATTTTGCATCCCTGCACCACACTATTGCACTGCAAAATGGTTCAGTTTTTACGAAGCGCTTGAAACACTGCACACTGGCGACACCACACTGTCAAGATGTTGTAAATGCAATGAGAACACATGATCAAAATGTAACCTAAATGGAATCTACAATAATACCATTAAATATGAAGAGTCTGTATAATTTCTGTTTTTTCATTAATGTGTAGTGCTTATTTTGTGTGTTCTTAGACAGGGCTTGGCAAACTAGGCCAATTAGGAACAATTGTTCTTCCCTTTTTATGTCAAACTAAAATTGATTAGTTGAACCTACATTACAAAACTGACCCAAGATCAGTTAAAACCATTAGATACTCTTTCGGGGGTTCACCAGATTTCAGCAGAAATCAGCAGAATTTAAAAAAAAAAATTAAAAAAATTATTGAACAAGTACATGGACAAAAGTTGTGAAACAATAGAAATGAAGCCTCATTTGCTGAAATCACTTAACATTGTAATTTTGTAATTACTGTAATTACGAGATGACAACGTGATGTTCTACTCGGAGCTATTAATGTCCTGGAAATTATGTGTTTCTATGCCAATACTATCAACGCCAAAAGGAATCTGCAGCTGTGCAAGTCGGAGCTCTCAGAAAATTACGGGTTTAATTACAAGTTTAATGCGTCCTTCACATGCTATCAGGAATTTCGGTCACACTTTAGATTAGGGTCCAATTCTCACTATAACTAACTATGATTTTTGCCTCAATAAACTTCTAATTAGGCTACTGCTTATAAATAGTTAGGTAGTTGTTAAGTTTAGGTAGGCCTATTGGGTAGGATTAAGGGATGTAGAATAATGTCATGCAGAATAAGGCATTAATATGTGCTTTATAAGTACCACATTTTATTTAGCCTATTTAGGTGTTGTTTTAAACCTGCAAAGTTTTTTTTGTAAACTTTAAGAAGGTTAAAAAGTGTCTAGCATTCAAAATTGAATGGACAACGGCCCCATGTTGATATGGCTGTGTGTCATGGATGTAAGATATAGGTTACTTTCGGAATCTAGTGTGGAAGCAGTTCATTCAGGTAATCTTTGCTTATTATTCATATAATTAATTTTACATACTAGTTTTAGCATATAGGCTACTGTAGTAGGGAGAAACAGGAATATTCAAACATGGGGAAAATATAGGCTAGCTCACCACACACCAGTGGAGAGGAATAGTAACAGTTATGGCGTGAAACACTTGTTAATCATCATATCACTGCGCAGCGCACATATAGACTAGAATACAAAACAGACCAGTATGCTCAATGAATACCATCTAAGTTGAAGTTTAATCAGTTGACAGAGAGTTTACTAAAGACAAAGTTAACCACACTTCCAGAGGCCATACACTGTAAAAAAAAAAAAAAAAAAAAAAAAAAGATTTTTTGATGATCATTTTCTTTAATTTTAAATTGTACTCAAAACACTGTAAAATTACAAATAATATATGTAAAATAAAAAATCAGCTGTTATTTTAGGTATTGTGACATTAATGACAAACTCCAGTAATTCACATTTTTTATACAGAAAATTGATTGTATTTTTCATACAGTATTTTTTTTGTTTTCTTAAATTACATAAACATGTATGTAAAATCAGTAATTAACAAAACAGTTAAATGATAAAACGGTTAAATGACTGGCAGCCAGTGTTGTAGTCGAGACCAGCTCACTCGAGTCCGAGTCGAGACCGAGACTATAGAGGGTCGAGGTCGAGTCCGAGTCGAGACCGAGACCAGAGAGGTTGGATAACCTAAGGTTGGGTATGAAACCAGACCTAAAGATATCTTCAAGAATATGTAAAATATTTGGTGGTAACAATAAAATTGGCACCATACTCAAACAGTAAATCAAATATACCAAGGAAATTATGTACACTGTAATGGTAAAAAGGCCACATAGTAGGTGGTGTAAAGGTAATTTTATTACAATTATGACTTCCAATTATTACAATCAGTAAGTGCTCTTACACATAACATTACTGCACACGAATTATGTGTGGCTCTTATATGCAAACTGAATTATGGATGATAAGGCAGACATTTTCAATACATAGTTGAGCTAGAGGCTCCACATCACATCTGACCTGGGTCCTGCTGCATTTGCGCGCCGCGAACGTTATAGTCTCAAGTCATGCGCAGTTGCGCACAAGAAAGTCAGCAATCATTGGACGTTTCAATCAAACAACAATTTAAAGAAATATTAACATACAGTAATAATCATGACATATTTTGAATGGGACTCGGGAATAAGTCCGAGTCCTAATATGTTCGAGTACGAGTCAATTCCGAGTCAAAATGCACACGAGTCCATGACAAGACCAAGACCATTAAAATATGGTCTCGAGACCGAGTCCGAGTCTCGAGTACACAACACTGCTGGCAGCTATAAAAAACTGTAACATTAAAGTAAAACATCCTAAATTAAATAAACTGAAAAACACTGTTATTTTACAGGTATTTCCTGAATTATCACGATCATACACTCACCTAAAGGATTATTAGGAACACCTGTTCAATTTCTCATTAATGCAATTATCTAATCAGCCAATCACATGGCAGTTGCTTCAATGCATTTAGGTGTGTGGTCCTGGTCAAGACAATCTCCTGAACTACAAACTGAATGTCAGAATGGGAAAGAAAGGTGATTTAAGCAATTTTGAGCGTGGCATGGTTGTTGGTGCCAGACGGGCTGGTCTGAGTATTTCACAATCTGCTCAGTTACTGGGATTTTCACGCACAACCATTTCTAGGGTTTACAAAGAATGGTGTGAAAAGGGAAAAACATCCAGTATGCGGCAGTCCTGTGGGCGAAAATGCCTTGTTGATTCTAGAGGTCAGAGGAGAATGGGCCGACTGATTCAAGCTGATAGGAGAGCAACTTTGACTGAAATAATCACTCGTTACAACCGAGGAATGCAGCAAAGCATTTGTGAAGCCACAACACGCACAACCTTGAGGCGGATGGGCTTCAACAGCAGAAGACCCCACCGGTTTCCACTCATCTCCACTACAAATAGGAAAAAGAGGCTACAATTTGCAAGAGCTCACCAAAATTGGACAGTTGAAGACTGGAAAAATGTTGCCTGGTCTGATGAGTCTCGATTTCTATTGAGACACTTAGATGGTAGAGTCAGAATTTGGCGTAAACAGAATGAGAACATGGATCCATCAAGCCTTGTTACCACTGTGCAGGCTGGTGGTGGTGGTGTAATGGTGTGGGGGATGTTTTCTTGGCACACTTTAGGCCCCTTAGTGCCAATTGGGCATCGTTTAAATGCCACGGCCTACCTGAGCATTGTTTCTGACCATGTCCATCCCTTTATGGCCACCATGTACCCATCCTCTGATGGCTACTTCCAGCAGGATAATGCACCATGTCACAAAGCTCGAATCATTTCAAATTGGTTTCTTGAATATGACAATGAGTTCACTGTACTAAAATGGCCCCCACAGTCACCAGATCTCAACCTAATAGAGCATCTTTGGGATGTGGTGGAACGGGAGCTTCGTGCCCTGGATGTGCATCCCACAAATCTCCATCAACTGCAAGATGCTATCCTATCAATATGGGCCAACATTTCTAAAGAATACTTTCAGCACCTTGTTGAATCAATGCCACGTAGAATTAAGGCAGTTCTGAAGGCGAAAGGGGGTCAAACACAGTATTAGTATGGTGTTCCTAATAACCCTTTAGGTGAGTGTATATCTTCATTGTAAAAAAAAAATCTTAAAAAAGGGTCAAATGACTGGCAGCTACGGCTGCCAAACAAAAACCATAAAATTAAAGTAAAATATGCTAATTTAAATAAAGTGCAAAAAACTTTTACAGAAATTTGATGTCACCATGATTGAGATCAGTGTTTGCTTTAGTTGGGCTCATGACCCTTGAGTTTTTAACATTAGTTTTTCTCTGGCTGCTGAACTGTGTTTTCACATGACCCTTGAAATATAGTGGCATCAGTATTATAACCATCTGAAATTTAAATTTAAATATATATTATACAGAAAATGTTTTGAGCTGGTTTATTTGTTAGGAGTATAGAGACATCAAGAATCAACATATGAATCTCAACAATGGTGACAATCAACAAAGCGTTTTTGTGACTTTATAATAGTTCAGAGTTGATCAGAATTTTTTTCATTGTCATCATTGTTGCGATTCATACGCTGATTCTTGATGTCTGAGTGAGTCAATATGATCCTGTCAAAATATTTTCTGCATAATGACTTCATAAAATCTGAGTATCACTGCACTGCAGGATTTTCTTTGGATGCAAAATTAACAACTAATATTTAAAGGTGCATTGCGCAACTTTTCATGTTAAAAATACCTGTTTCTCTATCCTATACATCCTTAAAGAACTGCCTGATGGGCTGAATGAGCCCTTCTCTGCGCACTGAGATTGCCTCTATAATCCTGTACAGTAAAATATATAAGAGGGATTCGGGCTCGAATTTGAGACTGGGCGTGACGTCATGCGCGTTCACGCTCACCAGGCTATGTCTCTCAGGTTTGTGTATTCGCCGGCGCCGCCATTCTCCGCATCAGCGAAGACAACTCTTGCGTCAAAGGTAGAAGATGGATTCAAAGAGACCGGCTTGTAGTCTATTCCAAACCCCAACGCAAACTCCACGTAAAGTAAAGAAAAGAAAAATTTTGTCTAGTGCCACCAAAAGGTCCAAATTGGAGTCAGACAGGCGGCGGAGTAAGACGAGAGTCAACCTCGGGAAGGCATTCAACAAATGGAGAGATCTCCGGTGTGCTCTTGGTCTCAAACGGGATCCTCAGTTGGCCTTTTTTCTTGATAAAACGGTAAGATATAGCCCAGTCTCTAATGTCTGATACGGCAAATCTATGACAACAAATGACGATGCGTAAAATGTGTAATGCTTTAGCGTAAGCTAGATAAATGTACAATCAGATTTGGTTTTACTACCATTGTCAGTGAACACGTTCATAAACTAGGAATTGTCTTCGGAAGAATAGTACAACATAAAACATATCACATAAAAGATGCTAAAGTTACCTATGTTTTTGTGTATGACCTACCGGTAGCCTTGTGTACTTTGCTAACATGATAAGGTGCTCATGTCCTTGACCAACAAGGAAGAACGCCGTTGCATTGGCTATATTTTCTTTTTCGTAAAAAATAGTAAATTGTTCCCGGGAATGTGAATTCGGCGGATTAGCCTGTTTGGCTTTTACAGTAACGTCATAGGGCCATTTGATTGTTTATTACCGTGAGACATTTGAGTGTACTACTTTGTTGACCAACTGTGTATGGTATGATTATTATTTTGAGCTTTTACAAAGTAATAACTTATATTGTTCATGAACGTGTTTCCATAATAATACACTCATAAGTGGATACAGTAAACACATAAAACAGTTCAACATACATGGAGATAGATGGAAACAAAAACCGAACTTTTCTACTACCCCCGTTTTCCCCTCACACAGAAGTGTGTAATTTACTCAAATGCCTTTCCTTTCATATATTTAAAATGACTTGCAGATTTATAACTTGATTACCTCTGAAGACATTATGACTGTCAACAAAAGATTTGTGCGGCTGATGCTCTTTTGGGTATGAACAGCTCGTGCAAGCGTGCGTGTGCGTGTGATCCATGAGCGTGCACATCTCTGGTTGCAGTTTCGCTTGTCGCCAGAGGGGGCATAGTTCTGCAAAAACTCAGAAACCTGCGCTATGCACCTTTAACGTCTTAATCAGATATTACACTTCAGGTGGCATCAATAAAGCAGGCAAATGCATGAAGACTATTATCAGTAATAAGTGTCTGACCATTTGATCTGAGTTTCACTCGGATTCCCACATTAACAAATATGTATCAGAGACACACAGTTAAAGCAGCCAGAGGAAGTAATGTTAAAACTAAAGGGTCAAGAGCCCAACTAAAGCAAACACTGATCTCCATCATGGTGACTTTATTATTTTCAATAAAATATCAACTTCTAAACCTCTGTTAATTCTCAATAAGAATGTTAGTGAGAGAAATAAAGTCTGGATTGTAATAAGTGAGGATGCGGAGATCTTGAGAGATCTGTTAGTGTTTACTGTTCTGTTGGGATTTAAAGTGTTTCTGTATGGTGTGTTTTATGTGTCACCATTGTGTTGAAGAGTAGAGCCTGTGCTTCAGTCCAGCATGAGCAGAGAAAAACTGATGAAATGCTGTGTGTTGCTTTATTTAACAGACAGTATCTGTGTAGTTGCTGAGGCTGTGACGTTTAGTCACATCAAATAATGCATGTAGTTAAAGGTATAGCGGAGGATTTTCTTTTTCCGGGTGGGTAGTCTATACTATTGGTCCACCTAAGTGTCAATCATTCTGGTGATATGTTTACGTAAGGCCGTCGTACGTGCTCGTCCCTATGTAGTTTTCGCTTTCTGTGCATGCGCACTTTCAGGTGTATTATGTGTGATGAGGTACGGTTTCAGCCATTCCTTTGAAAATGGCTGAGGGTCGAAAGAGAAAAAATGTATACGAACTGAAGTGTATGATAAGAAGAGAAAGGCCGCAGAATATAGAAACAAGACCAGAGTGATTTTGGGTGAATATTTCACACGCTGGCGTGCGCTAAAAGCACAGGTTGGGCTTCCCACGGATGCCGCAGTCGCGAAGATTCTACTAGACAGGTAAAGTTTGTCATGCTATTTGGAGAAATCCATTTAAAATCACTTTCTTAAATGTTTACAAAACAAGCGGGAACCCAGTGTGCCTGAATCTTTCTCTATTGCTGTTCAATTACATGATAGAAAATCTAAGGCCTTCAAAAGCCGTACAGCAAACCCATCTAATCTGGTGCCTATTACACGCCAAACTAAGATCGCTGTGGGGACAAAAAGTAAGACTGTTAAGTTAGCACTTTTAAACATCCGCTCACTTAAAAATAAATCACTTCTAGTCAACGACTTAATAACCACATACAACCTGGACTTTATGTTTCTAAATGAAACTTGGCTAGAAGACAGCAGCAGTGCAACAGTCCTCAATGAATCATCCCCTCCTAACTTTACTTTTATGAGTGTTTGCAGAGCAGGTAAGAGAGGCGGGGGCTTAGCTGCTCTTTTTAAAGATGTCTATCAATGTAAGCAAATATCATTTGGGAATTACCCGTCTTTCGAATATCTGGGTATTGTGTTAAAAGGTGCTCCACGTATTTTACTTATCATTATTTACAGGCCTCCAAAATACTCTCCAGCCTTTGCTGAGGACTTTACATAACTGTTATCAACAATTTCCTCTGAGTTTGACTGTTTTGCCATTGCTGGAGATTTTAACATTCACATAGATAATGCAGAAACCAATATGGCAAAAGAAATCAAAACTGTTTTCAAAACTTTTGATCTGACTCAGCATGTACATGGACCCACACATAATCGTGGACACACTCTAGATTTACTTATCAGTAAGGGTCTAAACATCTCATCGATTGTTATTAAGGATGTAGCACTGTCTGATCATTTCTGTATTTTCTTTGATATATTGATCTCTCCTGCCATTGAAGCTAGATCTGTGTCTGTCAAGAAGAGATGCTTAAATGAGAACATTAGTGTGCTATTTATGAAGGCTATATCTTTAAAACCAAGCATATCTGCTGACTCTGTTGATTTTCTCCTTGAATCTTTTAACTCAAAAATTAAAAGTGTAATTGATGATATTGCTCCTGTGAAAGTCAGGAAAAATAGTGGTAGACAAAAAGCACCTTGGAGAAACTCAACAGCTGTGCAAAACATGAAAAGACAATGCAGAAGAGCAGAGCGCATGTGGCGGAAGACAAAACTTGTAGTCCATTATAACATCTACAAAGACAGCATCCATGCTTTCAATATGGAACTAGGCAAAGCTAGACAGACTTTCTTCTCGAATATTATAAACAGCAACTTAAACAACACACGCACTCTTTTTGCTACTGTAGAGAGACTGACAAACCCCCCAAGCCAGATTCCCAGTGAAATGCTCTCAGACAGCAAGTGCAGTGAGTTTGCTTCTTTCTTCTCTGAGAAAATTAATAATATCAGAAAGGTGATCAGCACATCATTGAGCCGCACTGGGGTCAAACAGATCAGACCACTACCTGAGAAAGTAGTTACTATGTCTGTTTTCGAAGAAATTGATGGCAAAATTTTGGAAGAAACCGTACAGCACCTTAAAACATCAACCTGCGCCCTTGACGCACTTCCCACATCTTTTTTCAAAAGTGTGTTAAACAGTTTAGAAGCAGATCTCCTAAAAGTGGTTAATGCCTCACTTCTCTCTGGGAGTTTTCCAAACTCCCTGAAAACTGCAGTTGTCAAGCCCCTCCTGAAAAAGAGCAATCTGGATAAGACCATCTTAAGCAATTATAGACCGATCTCAAATCTTCCTTTCATAGGCAAGATCATTGAAAAAGTTGTCTTCAATCAGCTGAACAAATTCTTAAGCTCGAATGGATACTTTGACAATTTTCAATCTGGTTTCCGATCGCATCACAGCACAGAGACAGCTCTCATAAAGATAATAAACGATATTCGCTTAAATACTGATACAGGCAAATTAACAGTACTGGTACTACTCGACCTCAGTGCTGCATTTGACACTGTCAATCACAACATACTTCTTGACAGGCTGGAAAACTGGGTGGGGCTTTCTGGGATAGTCCTAAAATGGTTCAGGTCATACTTAGAAGGGAGAGGTTATTATGTGAGTATAGGAGACCATAAGTCTGAGTGGACATCCATGACATGCGGAGTCCCCCAAGGCTCAATTCTTGCACCACTCCTATTCAACCTGTATATGCTCCCAATGAGCCAAATAATGAGAAAGAACCGAATCTCTTACCACAGCTATGCAGACGACACACAGATCTACTTAGCCCTATCGCCTAACGACTACAGCCCCATTGACTCCCTGTGCCAATGCATTGATAAGGTAAACGGTTGGATGTGCCAAAACTTTCTTCAGTTAAACAAAGACAAAACTGAAGTCATTGCGTTTGGAAACAAAGATGAAGTTCTCAAGGTGAATGCATACCTTGACTCTAGGGGTCTAACAACTTAAAATCAAGTCAGGAATCTTGGTGTGTCTCTAGAGTCAGACCTTAGTTTCAGTAGTCATGTCAAAGCAATTACTAAATCAGCATACTATCATTTGAAAAATATTGCAAGAATTAGATGCTTTGTTTCCAGTCAAGACTTTGAGAAACTTGTGCATGCTTTCATCACCAGCAGGGTGGATTATTGTAATGGACTCCTCAAATGGCCTTCCTAGAAAGACCATAAGACAGTTGCAGCTTATACAGAACGCTGCTGCCAGGATTCTGAGCAGGACCAGAAAATATGAACATATCACACCAGTCCTCAAGTCTTTACACTGGCTCCCAGTTACATTTAGGATTGATTTTAAAGTATTATTACTGGTATATAAATCATTCAATGGCCTAGGACCTCAATATATTGCAGATATGCTCACTGAATATAAACCAAACAGATCACTCAGATCATTAGGATCACATCAGCTAGAAATACCAAGGGTTCACTCTAAGCATGGTGAGTCTGCTTTTAGCTACTATGCCAGCCACAGCTGGAACCAGCTTCCAGAGGAGATCAGATGTGCTCCTACAGTAGTCACATTCAAATCCAGACTCAAAACACATCTGTTTAGCTATGCATTTACTAAATGAGCACTGTGCCACTGTTCGTCCGACTGTTTTTACTGTACTTTATTTTATTCTTTATTCTAAACTGCTTTAATTATTCTTATTTGTTTTGATTATTTTATTTTCTCCTATGCAAAGCACTTTGAATTACCATTGTGTATGAAATGTGCTATATAAATAAACTTGCCTTGAATATTTCACACGCTGGCGTGCGCTAAAAGCACAGGTTGGGCTTCCCAAGGATGCCGCAGTCGCGAAGATTCTACTAGACAGGTAAAGTTTGTCATGCTATTTGGAGAAATCCATTTAAAATCACTGCTAGTAAAAGTTAATGTAAGCTATGATTAGCGATGCTAGCCCTGGCACAAGTCATGCAAATAGAGTGTTGCGCATGTGCATTTTTTTTTTAAATTGGAGAGGGCGGGTCTTCTCTAAAATTCGGAAAGATCCTCCGCTATACCTTTAGCTACATGTTTTTCAGTGAAAAATTCAGGAAAAATATGTGAAATAATTGTGTTTCTGTTAAAAAGCTCAATGAAGATTTCTGTAAAAGTCTTTTGCACTTATTTAAATTAGGATATTTTACATTAATTTGATGGTTTTTGTATGGCCACCATTGCTGACAGTCATTGACACTTTTTTATGGGATTTTTTTAGTTAAGGTGTTTGATCGTATATATATATATATATATATATATATATATATAAAACAGAAGTCTTTGTTTTAATTATGTAATTTTAAGGTATTTCTCCAATATTTTTAAGTTTTTATACAGATTTATACATTCGTTTAACATTCAACAGAGATTTTTTATTATTATTATTTTTTTCTACAGCAGTTTGACTGTAAAAATACAGAACATGTTTACGGTAAATATCAGTTTTCAAAAAACAAAATTTTTCCGTAAAATAATTTAAGCTTTTTTACTGTAATTTGACGGTATGTGGTTGGCAACTTTGCTGCCAGACTTTTTGGTAATGCTTCCTTTTACAGTCCTGTTACCCATGTACATACTATGTACTTATTATAGTAATTACAATTACTGGGTAATAACTAGGTACTAACCCTGAACCTACCCCTAACCCATGTACTTACCTTATATTAGCCAGTACTTTCTAGGTAAGTACACTGTAAGTACACGTAAGTACTGTACTGTAAAAGCAAGCGTTACCGACTTTTTACGATTTTTTTTTTTACAGTGTAGAAAATAAGAGTATCCAGCCTCGAACTAACTTGGGGATACAGAAACATAGTATAGTCATATGGATTATGAGTTGACATAATTTCTACAGGTTCTGACATAGATTAACAGTGCAGATTGTTCTAGCAACATCCAAACGTATTTATTCTGTTCTTTACTGAAATTAGGTCATTATCTTTGAGAATTCTTAAAGAATTACACATGCTAAGTATGCATAATACTGTATGTGTTAGTGGATAAATTCAAATTCAGATGTACCTACTTAGACAGTAGGCCTACGCGATTTTGGACGCATTAACGTATGATTTCCAATTCATTATATAGCCTAATACAAAAAGAGAGAATGTAAATCCACCCCCTTCTGTCAGGTTTGGGTGCAGGTAGCTACAGTTTAGGAGATTTATTTTACAAACTTAAACTTCCAAAAACATACAGGAACAAAAGAACAAACTCCAGGACTTTTAAAACACACACAACCATACATCGACGACGATCAACAAACACTGAGGGAAAACACAGGGCTTAAATGAACAGGGCCTAATGGGAAGATTAACTGAACACAGGTGAAGGGAATAGCTAATTAGACAGAGCGGGAAAACTAACAGGACTGAACCAAAATCACAAAAGACGGGGGGGAAACAAGAGCTCAACTGAACTAATAACAGGACTAAACCAAAATCACAAAGACAGGGGAAACCAAGATCACAAAACAGAACTCAAACACATTGAAAACATGACACCTTCACTATACTTTAATGGGTTTGTTTAATAAAATAACGGCAACACATAATAAGAACACATTATGTCCATGATAGAATGTGAATAGTATGCTAAACTAAGTCTTTGCTTAAGAGAGTGCCGTACAGTCGCAGAAAAAGATGCTTCCAGTAACTGGTGTGCATCTAGTGATAAATTTGATAAATGTCCTCTTGGAGGGCATGCTTGTACAATATTTGTCAGTGTTACAGTCCTATTGATTCTGTGTGCTTAGACCTTTCTGGCATTGTTAATAATGAATCATCCTCCAGAGGAGAATTCATCAGTCCCCCAAAAACACATATGCTGCCAACAGCTGTGTTTAGTCACTTTTCCTTCCTTTGAAAAAAACCCACAAACACATGCACATAAAAATTTTCACAACATTTAACGCCACTGATCGGTGATGCCACCAATGACCAAACTTTACAGTCAATTTTGTCTTCTGTGTGGGCCGATAAGTGCTCGTAATTTTAGTGGTTTGTGCAACCATATTTTGTCCACACCTTAGTTTTTTCTACTTGTGTTTTTGTCTGTTTGTTGATTGGTATGCCATGTGTGTCTGCTTATATTCGTTGTTTTGTGCTGTGACCAAAATTTCTTCTACAGGAACATGTGCGTGAAGTTCGCACTGGATCAGCACTACTCTCCGTTTGAGCCAATCACAGCTGCAGAGCAAAACACACACAATCATCTGCACCAAACCATCACAGGCAGAGGCTTGATAATCCATTGTTTCCCAACTTGTTTTGTTTTTTGTACTACCGTAGTCCCATCAGTAGGTCTTCATCAGTAGGTCTTCAAGCACCCCTTCATTGACACTACACTATAGACATGTGTCCTTTAATTCATATTATATTACATATTCTTTATAATTATTCAGAAAAGTATTTAAACATTTTGATATTAGAACAAAATTAGATCAAAATCAATGGCACAGACAGTTTCGTTTCTGAATTAATGAGTGTTTTTTTTTATGAATCGTTTAAATAACGAATCGTCAGTAAATGATTCAATGACTTACTCATAAAGAGTGGCTGCATTCAAAATTGTTTGAGACCCTGCTTAGAATTTAAGGAAGTTGAGAACAAACAATAGAGTAAAGAGTACTTTTCGACAAAGTTTCTGTATGCATGTACCCATGGTGGACAGTTGTCTGAGTAGCTATCCCTGTTTCAAAAGAGAAGTTTATTAATGTTGCAGGCCCATTAATATTGCTGTAAGTTGGGAAGTGTGAGGCCTCCCTTCGCCTTGGGAAGTTATAGTATTGATTTCTTAAGGCGAGCAGGTTTATTCCCCCATAGAAATGAGCGCAAAAGGCGTCAAAGCCATTCAAGAAAAATGTATTAATGAAAATCGGTATATGTGTAGACAGCGGTAAAGAAATTTAGGTAGAATAACAATTTTGACCAAGTTAATGCGACCTACAAGAGATAAAGTTAGAGAGGCCCACCAACACATATCCAGCTTGAATTTATCCACGAGTGGTTATTGTAAGAATTTTTAAAGGAGATCCCCAGATATTTGAAACTGTCAGAAGCAATCTTGAAGGGTAGAAGTTTTTCATCAACCCCACTCCGGACCAGAGCCAGAGAGAAAGACTGAGCGGACTATTGCCCTGGAGCCCATGCCCAATGTCTGACCAGGTGCATTGGACAACAACACCGTGTGTTTCAGTGGGCATGCTCGTGGAGTACGAGGGGATGGATGGAAGCCCCGCCCACACTCCCTGCGCTGAGGGTGAGCTAGACCTGGCCTCTGTAAATTAATATTATGAGGATTTGGAAGAGGACATTCCCTTTAATCTCCCATCGCCGCTGGTCCCACCCTGCTCCAAGTGTCCTGCGTCTCTGCTGGTCCTACCCAGCTCCAAGTCTCCTGCGTCTCCAGTGATCCCACCCAGCCTCCCTCTCCCACTTCCTCTACCAAATACTGCCAGTCCTTCGGCCCTGCCTCCACTGGTTCCCTTCAGTCCCTCTGCTCCCCCTCTGTTGACTCCACTCTGCTGCATGGATCTGCCTCACATATTCTGGTCTCCAGCTCCGCCTTGGCAAGGGGATCCCCTGGCTCCACCTCCAGCTGCCAGCCACCTCGGCTTGTCGACCAGTTGGCTCCACCGTGGCTCCTCCCTCCCTCGGCTCCACCTGGAGCCTTTGTCCTTATGGCTCCACCGTACTGCCGCGTCCCTCCAGCTTCGCCTTGGTCAGTCGCTCCACCTGTGCCAGGGACCTCTGGGCCTTCAGCTGCGCTTCGTCCCTCTACCCCTTTGGCTCCGTTGGGCTCTGCCATCCCTCCGGCTCCACCTTGGTCCTCAGTCCAATCAGCTCCGCCTCAGTATTCTGGCACCCTGGCTCCCCCTCGGACGCTTGTCTCCAGATCTATCTTTGTCGCCCGGTCTCCTCGTCTGCACCTGGGACTCCACCTCCAACCTTTCTCAGTCTGTGGGCCCCCTGTGTTCGTTTGTCAAGACTCGACCATGGCTTAACTCCCCTTGACTCTGCCGTGGGCCTTCGTCCTGGATTTTCATAGGTTCCCACCAGGCTTTCCTGCTTTCGTCTCCTCCCTAGCTCCTCCAACCATCATCACCGCCTTGGTCTCTTCCGCCATCATCTTCTCCTGTTTCCTGCCCTTCGCTAGCCTCTCGTCCACCTCCAAAGCCCCCACCCTCCCTCCTCATATGGACTTATTGTGTAGTTTTGGCATGAGGACGCTCTTCTTGGGATGTGGGTGTAATGTCAGGGTTATGTTTAGTGTCATTTGTGTTTTAGTTTGGTTATGTTCTGTTCCCGTTTACCTGTGTTTCTTTGGTTGTTAGTTTCTATGGTTGCATTCTGAGTTTCTCCATTAATTTATTATTAAATACTGTTTGTTTCTCTGAATCTCCTGCGTTGTGCGTGTTACTGCAGCCAAACGTTACACCAGTTTGCGATATTAAGCAGCATAACAGAACATAAAAGAGAATACACCATTAATTTTTTTTTCCCAAATTGAAAGTAAGACTGGTAAGACACACTTAACATTTAACAAAAATCTAAATCTTTTCAAGAATCCCAGGTTGGGATATGGCCAAATCTAAATCTCATATGATAATGTCATTTCTGAGCTGCTAGAGCTCAGATAAATAGTGGCAGCACAGTTGTATTTGCACAGAAATCCAGCTATACCTTGGAAATTTATGGAAGACTAATCTTAATGAATCCCTTAGACACCATTGCTTTATCAATGTGCCCAAGGTAAAACAGGCATCTGCAGAATAATTACCAGAAAGTTTTGTCCCACTGCCAGGGGTCCCATGATCAGATCCTCTCTGCCCAAAGTGGACGAATGCAATCAGTTTCCATCATGAATGCAACTTCCTCTTGATTGGAGTCTGAAAGATACAGTCCTGTACATCTGCCACTGGCACATCAAACAAACAACGACAGAGAGCTGGTAGAAAACAGACAGAGAGTAGAAGAGAGGTGATCCCTGTTTCCCTGACATCTCAAAGCACGGCTCTTAAACATGTGACTGCTGCCAACAGCAGAAAACAGTCCTGAAAACAATGTGGAAAGATTGATCCGCTCATATTGAGCGATCTGTCACACATACGATTAAGCAACTGAAAAGTCCCTGGCCTCCTGTTATTGTATATATACACAGTATAATTCATGAATATATCATTCATATTCATATTTAGACGACTGGTCCTCTGCTGCTGAAGGCTGGGTTTTGTGTGTCTGTTTGTGATGTAGTTGGCATTTTTATAATGAAACATCTGTGCTGAATTTTCAATTATTTATCCTGAAACACCTCCAAGAGTGAGGAGGGGTGAAAAAAGTGGAAAACTTCTGGTCACTACAGACAAAAACAGCAGTAACTAAAATGCTGTCATGTAGTTCAAGTAGCACTGTTTAAAATAGGCCTACCTGTTATAACATATGGTATAAATCTGTTATGAAACCCATAAAAGCACTTTTAATGCAGCCAAATATAGCTGTAGATTCGCTTTGTAGATTTTATTTGACAATAATCTTGACAAATGTGACCAAAATCATTGTATGTTTGACAACATATAATTTAAATCAGACAAGATAAAGGCTGCTTCAGTAATTTAGCAAGTAAGCATTAAGCTGATGAATTTAACCAGAACAACTAAATAAAATTTATGTTGTTTTTAACAGTGTGTCAGGACCATAACCACACAATATACAATATAAAAGTTTGGGGTCAGTAGATTTTTTTTAAAAGAAATTAATACTTTTATTCAGCAAGGATATGTAGATTGGTCCAAACTGACAAAGATTTTTACATTGTTGCTAAAACAATATTTCAAAGAAATGCTGATCTTTTTCACTTTATATTCTTCAAAGAATTATTTACAGCCAGCATACTATAATGTTTTCTTAAGGATCATGTTACACTGAAGACTGAAGTAATGGCTGTTGAAAAATAAACTTTGTCATCGTTGGAATTAATTAGCCTACATTTTAAAATTAAGATACAAAGCAGTTATTTTAAATTATAATACTATTTAACAATATTACTGTTTTTAAAAAAAACATTAAAACAAATCTTGACCCCTAACCTTTGAACGGTAGTGTAGACCAATATTAATACAATTCTTAAACTATTAAATTAGGTAAATACTCTACTGAGCTTGAACTTATACCCTGCGGTTTCAACATCTCATTCTTTTGCCAACTGACCGCAAAGACATTAGCAGTAAAACTGTCGAATTTAACAAACTCCAGCAGATTATAATCAATTGTTTGGTCACAATGATTTGTCAACTGTACATTTTTAAAGATGACTTACTGTTTGTTTGAACAATAATTAATTATTAATAGGAGACAGATTGCTGAGAATGACATGTTCAAAAGCCTTCTAGACCGTTGACCACAAACAAATCAAATAATTTCCTGGAAACAATTATTGTTATATTGTGAATCATCAAAAGCCTGGAACACTGTTACATATGCTATAAATAACATTATTTTGTAAATTGTTAACATGTTCATTTTATTAATGAATGAATTCCAATCAGTCTTCAAACATTTCTTCATGTTTTTCTCCTTTAAACATGAAACTCTCCCTGTGGTTAAATAGATTTAGTCAGAGAAATGGGTAACATATGGTATATATTTGGTATATATATATATATATATATATATATATATATATATATATATAGAGAGAGAGAGAGAGAGAGAGAGAGAGAGAGAGAGAGAGAGAGAGAGAGAGAGAGAGAGAGAGAGAGAGAGAGAGAGAGAGAGAGAGAGAGAGAGAGAGAGAGACGGAAAGATAATCTAAAGGTTTAACAATAACAGTCTGACATCATAGGGTCCCTCCCTCTTGTTAATAATCCAGCATAGATGGTGCAGTCGTACAATCACACACCCATTTCCAAACAGACAAAATCATACCACAGTTTCTCTCACAGAGAGTGTCCATTGACACCTGATCTGAGATCACTTCAAAAGACAAGGAGGAAACATATGATTCATGAAAGAACAACTGTAGAAGTTTAAAGATAATAGGTTTGAGTGGACTATATGAGCTCTGTATTGTGTTTTCTCTGAGGAAAAAAAGGACAACATGCAAGCCTTCCTCCTCCTCTTCCTCTGCGAGATCTTGCTGCTGAGACAGACCTCCGCAAGCACAATGAGAGGTACCAAAACAAAGCAATTCAACTTTCTAGACAAGTTCAATATACATATTCAGACAATAAACATATGAACAATATCAATATTCAATAATTATGAATCATTTGTTTATATAAAGTGTTACGGATTTATCTCTTTCTACCTGTAATGATGACTAGGGGAAAAAAATTGAAATGCTTAACCATGCAACTTTTAAAAATGAATTGCATGCAGAGGAAAAAAGACTGCATATGCCTAATGTAATGGAATATTATGAAGTCGTAAGTCTGGTATGCTGTGGATGCATGGTGCTGGTTAAAGGATGCAAGCTCAGCTGTTGTCAATATATCTGAATGTTTTTTATTTGTGTTTGGGATAATGCAATAATTTGCTGCAATTGTGACTGTTTTATACGAGTATATTTGAAAGAATTCATTGATAATGTTTTTGTTTAATCAGTAAATAATTTGTATTATATTAACAGTGAATATTTTGAAAGTCTATTTGAAGGTCATTTGAATGAATTTTTATTGGCGGTCAGTAATGGATTCTACTGAAATTGCAAAACAAATATTGTGTGTGTTTATATCTTTTTATTGGCAGCAAATACAAGGTCACATCAGGAGGCAGATTTTTTGTGTGTATCTGTTTCCTGTTAAAGCTTGAATCTGTGCAGTGTGGTTGTTTAAAAATATTTCATGAGTTCATGAAAGCATGGGCGTTGGTTGAATGTGGATTAATTTAGTTTACTTTTAGTTTCCTTTGTGCAATATCAAAAATTACTTGTACATTTACATTACATGT
Organism: Rhinichthys klamathensis goyatoka; assembly: GCF_029890125.1. Taxonomy (NCBI): domain Eukaryota; kingdom Metazoa; phylum Chordata; class Actinopteri; order Cypriniformes; family Leuciscidae; genus Rhinichthys; species Rhinichthys klamathensis. The sequence goes on from NW_026606706.1 coordinate 1,160,015, forward strand.
AAAAAGACCCTTGACTGTTGCAAGTTGTGCAGACAGACATAAAGCATAATATAATAAAAAAAGTAAAGCCATTAAGCATTGACCTGCTCATCATATGGGAGTGTCTTATTGTAAAGCTGCGGTCATACTAGACTATGAGCATGCAAAATTTCTACAGGCACTGCAACGGTTGCAAAATGATGTCAGGTTCTGCAGCATCGTTTTTTAAAACATAATTCAACCGTATAATACATAACAAATGTGCAATACTTTACAGCAACACTGCAGATTTAAAGTTTGCATTCTTTTAATTCAGTTAAAAGGTCACTCTGCGGCGTATCAATATTCCATTGGTCTCTCATCTTCTCATGATATGACTTTGAACTTGAATTTTGGAACCCAACGGAATGAGAAACTTCTTTGCTTGTACTTGTGTTTCCTGTTCCCCGCATTCGTATGTGTATGAATGGAAGCCAATGGAACGAAAAGTGTAGTGTGACCGCCCCTTAATACACCTCAACATTGACTAATTATCCCGAGGCCACCCATCTGTTTATAAGGTCACTGAGGTTCGCTAAACCAAAAAAGTACTAATTGCTATGGAAATCCCTGTCTGTCAATTCATTGTTGTCGTGCATACTCCAAAGGATTTTTTTCTTTTGGCGACGTTGCTTCTTCATAGCTCAGGAAACTTAAAGGGGACCTGTTATGCAAAATTCACTTTTACATGGTAAAAATCCACCCACTCCTCTTTTTTTAATCATCATAAATCATATGCAGTGTCTCAGAATAAGCCATTTGCAGTTTCCATGCAATGTGACGTCACACATTGCACACGCCCCGCCCACGACTGCTGACAGACTCTGCCCTATTAGCATAGACTCCGCCCTGAGTGAGCTGTACACACTCCACCATGTTTATCCCCTCGCCAGAGCATTTAACAGCAGCTTTCAATTAAGAAATGTATTCTTATTAAAGCTACTAAAGTTATTCAGTCAAGAGCAGTGAGTGACTTTCCCTGCTGTTTAAGTTCACAGACATAACTTACTGTGTTTGTGAACTTTGTTTGTTTTTGAAATAACCTTGTGTGTATTTGACAGTTTAAAGGGATACTCCACTTTTTTTGGAAATAGGCTTATTTTACAACTCCCCTAGAGGTAAACTGTTGAGTTTTACCGTTTTTGAATCCATTCAGCCGATCTCCGGTTCTGGCGGTACCACTTTTAGCATAGCTTAGCATACATCATTGAAGTGGACAAGACCATTAGCATTTCTCAAAAAAACCATGAGTGCAGCAGGCGTAATGATATGACGCAGCCCCTGAAAATAGTCCCCAGCTCGGTAACTTCCAACGTGACCGGGACTAAGTGCCTGCGCCTGCTGCACTCATGGTACGGCAGTAAAGTTTCTTGATTACTACGCAGGAATGAGAGTATAGTTCCTAGCCATATCAGCCTAGAAAATCGCAATTTTACATTTTCCGTCGGTCTTAGTGCACGATGTAACTACAGAAGAGTCAAGTTTTAAATAGGAAAAACATCGAAACTCTTTGGTCATTTTTTTTTTAGAAATGCTAATGGTCTTGTCCACTTCAATGATCTATGCTAAGCTATGCTAAAAGTGGTACCGCCAGAACCGGAGATCGGCTGAATGGATTCAAAAACGGTAAAACTCAACAGTTTACCTCTGGGGGAGTTGTAAAATAAGCCTATTTCCAAAAAAAGTGGAGTATCCCTTTAAGCGCAATAAGACGTGAAATAGAACTTAGTTAAATACTCATGGGACATGCTGTCTGATTTCCAACTCTCTTTGTGTGTGCTTCAGATGTGTGCATTCAGAAAAACCATACAGAAGTTGACGGTATAAAATTTTCATGTTGCAATAATTGCTGAAGCTTTTATCACAGTATGCAGTATTATCACGATATTGAAATCAGTTGCAAAAAAAAGTGATGTAACAGGTTTAAAAACTTTTTATTGTATCTAAAAGAACTGAACATTTAAATACAATAAAGCAGTACACAGTTCATGTTAGTTCAGGTGCTCAAAGTATAAATGGTGCACATGGAACAAGGCTTTAAATAGGGCTGTGCTCGAAATATCAATACAGCAATATATCGTGACGTATTCCTGCTGATACGCGTTGGTAGGCCTATGCGGATGCTTCTTGCAATCACACAAAATCACCCTGCTTAACAGAGATATACAAATGAACAATGGACATTTCTGGCTTTAAATGAACTTAGCAGAGTAAAGGTCTTTAGAAGTATTCAAGTATAAAGGAGACCATAGCAGAAATAATTAGCATTTGCTCCAATGGTGAAAGAAAAAATCCACTACTGCCTTTCTGTGACTTTCCAATAGATGAAAAAAATATATAGCCTAGAGAGAGAGATCATGGCAGACAGAGAGAAAGATGTTAAATGTACCATCACTCCCTCTGCGTTAGAAACACCCTCGCAGTAGTGCCTACTTTTTTGGGGGTAATTTAATGCCAGGGTACTGTAAAACAATGTATAGTTTCATGTGAAAGGTCATCATGTGGGTCATTTTATTTACGGCTAAATTATTATTCATTAATTTTACTAATAGTTAGATGGTAAATGGTAAATGGTAATAGTTAGATTGGGCAGGCCTTCACAAAAGGGCCTTTAATTAAAGAAAGAGGACATTTGCGCATCAAGGGTGCACGTGCAGTGCCTGTGTTAGTTAATGCATTAACACATTAACAATGAGCAATAGCTACATTTGTTACAGAAGTTTATTCTTTGTTAAAGTTAGTTAAAATATACAACTGTTTGTTCATGTTAGCTCAGATCCATTAAATAATAGCCTACAGTTACAACTTTTGATTTTAATAAAGTGTTATTAAATGTTTAAATTAAATTAACTAAGATTAATAAATGCTTTAGAAGTATTTTTCATTGTCAGTTTGTTAACTAACGAATTAACTAATGTTAAATAATGGAGCCTTATTGTAATGTTGTAGCCTAGTAAAATATAAAAATGTTTAAGTTTGAAAGTAAATATCCTTAAATCTTAAATATTTACGAGGGTTACCGGGGTAACCGCTGCATTTTTGCTGTTCCATCAGCGCAATCTCCTGTCAGAGAGTGAATGTGCATTTTCATTCAGTGCGTCTCGTCTTCTCGTGAGTGTTTAGCCTACATCAGTGCATAAAACAGCCATGTTGAGCATTATAAACGGTTGATGGGTAAAGTATTTTTAAAATGCACTCTATCTGAATGATTCGTAATAAATAAATATTGGCGACATTTTGAAGTGCCCACGATAACAATATCGTGCATGTTCATAATCGGCATAGTAATTGGCGAATACCGGCACATGTCGGCTATTAAGCATATACGCATGCAGATAATACTTTCATGATGATGAAGAACTGCAATGCATGTCACGTGAGCGTGATCGCGATAGAGATAATCATCAAACCCAAACAGATTTTAGTTTTTGTAAAAGTATCCATGAGTTGTACACAGGAGAGCAGCAACTCATTCGCATTAAAGATACATGCACAAAAACATTATGTTTTTCCTTCAAAAATGAAGACAAATGAAGATATTTTTTAATAAAATCTGAGCCACTTCTGTACTCTCCATTGACAGCTACGCAACTACCACTTTGGCGCTTCAAAAAGTCTAAAGAGATCGTAAAACTAATTAGGGCTGCAACAAACGATTATTTTGATAATCGATTAATCTAACGATTATTAGAACGATTAATCGACTAATCGTCGATTATTTCGCAGACTAATCAGTAAGTTTGGAACGATTATTCAGCTTTTCCAATTAGTTAAAACATTGAGTTATACATATTCTAACTATAATATAAAAAAAGAAAATCACTTCAGCTTTTGAAATAGTTGTTTTAATGAACTTTGAGCCAACTAAACAGGTCATTCTCTTTAAGTTTTCAGATTTCGGTCCAACTCAAATCACACACAAATGCTCTCTAAGCATTGTTTAATAGGCCCACTGCTTTTCTTAGAACTGAAACAGAAAAAGGGACATTTACTTCAGGACACAAAGAATGGTAAAATATTAATCTGCAAACAATTATTATAATTATAAAATTACAATCTTTTTTTACATGACAGTTGAGCTGACAGAGACGTTCTCATTCCCTTTTAATTTATAGTATGATAAAGTGACTGCCGTGATATTCTTCCTATATCATAGGAAGGATATAACATCTCGTTTTGTAAGTCTTCATGATTATTGAACAAAATACAGGCAAGTGATAAGACTATAATAATACCTAATATACTAATAGTGTTACAATAATAAAAACAGCCCTGACTCCTAAGCTCGATCAAGCTTTACTCTATACAAAATAAGTCATCACATTACTGTAATTATATTACTATTGATAATATTATTACTATTATTAGTAGTATTGCATTCTCTAATAAAGAGAGATTTGCCGCTGGTGGTTAGTTAGCTCCAGCTGGAGAACACTCACTTCTCACCGGCTCCTCTTTTGCCGGGATGTTTCCTCTTGCACCCCAACATTGCACACGACAGCATTCTTGATTTGAAGTTTTGTGAAACTTTCCCAAACCTAAACCTTGCTAGTTCGGATTCGTTTGCACTGTCATAATTCGCGCTGTTTTCTCTTCTACCGCAATAGCATTTGTAAGGGCTGCACTACACTCTAGCGCTACAGCGCCGTAGCGTTCAAATCGCGGGATTGCAGGCCCTTACATTAGGTCACGTGAGATCAAACGACTACTCGACAACAAAGATATTTGTCGACAAATTTTTATTGTCGACGTTGTCGACAACGTCGACTAATCGTTGCAGCCCTAAAACTAATCCATTTGAGCCATTTTGTCCAAATTTTCTGAAGAGACACGAATGATGACATTGATCAGCGAACATAAATAGAAGCTCAACCGAACCTGCTTGACGCTTGAGAACAAACTTCTTGCAGAAGCTCAAACGTGCTGCATAACACGAGAATGAACCATTGGCTCTTGCATGTCAAGCGAACATGCTTGAGCTTCCATTTACCATTTAACTGATGAATGTTTATATGTGAATAAAAGCCTAAATTAAATCTGTTCAGTGTATAAAGCGATCGTGTCTCTTCATAAAATTTGGAATAAACCACTCAATTCATATAGCCTGGCTAACGTCAGACCCATAGACTGTGGTCTGACCACGTCTCATTGACAATTGACATCAGGGGCGTAGAATTTAGTAGGGACGCTAGGGACGTGTCCCTACCAATATCCAGTGACAGGGCTGCCAACTTTTGAGTTCAGCTTAGAGTGAGATTTTGGGGGGCGGGGCTTGGGTTATGGGGGAGGGGCTTATTCAGGGGCGTGGCTTGGTGTGGGGAAAAATACAAACACAAAATCCTTGCATTAGCAGAAGTGTAATAAGTATATATTGATTGTCAAAGTATTTGGTATCTGTACAGAATTTCTTGGGAGATTTACATTACATTTAATTTTACATTTAACATTTTAATTGACATTCTGTTCTTAGAAAACAATAATTAACATTAACTACTAGGCATGTCCAGATATTTGTCATCTGGAAATGCTTTTGTACTGTTTTTATGATAAAGTTATGTAAAATAACTGCTCAGTGCTGCAAAACAAACAACTCTGCTTTTGCTAACTTAATTCTATATAACAGGCCTATTAGTTACCAGCCTAAACTGGATGGAGACAAGGAGCGCCCTGTAACTCACTGACCTGCCTGCGTTCACAATTCACACAGTGCAGATGGGAGGGAGAACGGCTGACTACACAGTTTATGGGAATAAATTGTGTATTTCTCTCACAATTGTCACAAAAAACTCACACTGTCTGTCTGGTCTCCAGAGCCGGTCCGAGCCTTTTGGGGGCCCTAAGCAGAATTTGATTTGGGGGCCCCTCCCACTACGCGAAGTCCCCTGTGCTTGACGATTATTGACACAAATGTCACGCAATAATGATACATTATGAATGAATACAGTAAGGTTATGTATTAATACAAAATAGGAAAAAAAAATAGATGCCTACTTAAATAAAAAAAATTTAACTTTTACTTTACTCTTTTACTAACTCTTTAAAACTTCTTCAAACAAACTGTCTCAAAACATATAAAATAAATTATTTGCTAAAATAATGACAAAACTGAGAAATCAGAAATATAATAAGAGCAAGGGTTCAACAATACCAATTATGGTTGAAAACTGTAAAAATATTATTATTTCTCAACTGTACCAATACAGTGTAACTGTCCACTGGGTTGTGTTGCGAAAGACACGCAAGCTCGCTTACCTATCTGCCGTCGTGTGCGCGTGCGCGGTTAGGAGCGCGCCGTTAGGAGCTCAACACATCTGTCTCGCATGCACGCTCGCTCGCTATAGATTACAGGATATTTTAACTAATTTGCGGTAAAACTAGTCGATCACAAATGGCTCAACTGGTAGATCTATAGATAAACTTATCTTTCAGGCATTTGACCGACTGGGTTGACACTTCAGCGTGAGAAATCGGGGGTGTGGCGTGAGAGCGTGAGAATTGGCTCAATTGCGTGAGTCTCACGGTGAATGCGTGAGAGTTGGCAGCCCTGCAGTGACAATGATATATCCCTAGCAATAATTTCGATCAAACTTAAAATATATTTATAAATTGATGTCCCCGTCCCCACCAATTTCAAAATCAAACCTACGCCACTGATTGACATTGAGACGTGGTCTGGGAACCACATATTCATTTTCTCGTATTTGAGGCGTGGTTTATGAATGCCCAGAGTCGTTTATTGGGTGCTACGAATGTCTATCAAATGCGCCTGTACGTAGCTCATATCGTTTCAATTATATTATACCCGATGGGTCAGAGATTTATTTGCGTTCTAAACTACTTAGAACAATATCTAAGGCTGCATCGAAAGGTAACTTCGCGTCTGCTGCCATGTTTGATCCATAGGTATAAACAAACTGCTTCGGTGTGTCGCATAGACGTCTTTATCGTCTTGTTGCTCCCTCCCCGTTCTGTGATTGGTCCCCTGGCTGAGGCGAAAATTTGGTCCATGGCAGGTCCATGGTATCCAGACTGCCTAGCAGCGTGAATAAAATCGCGCTGCGCAAAGGCAGTATGGGGAAACCCTGGCTACAATTCATATGGATTAGTTTTACAATCTTGAAGTGTTAAGTGGTAGTTGCTTAGCTGTCAATGGAGGGACAAAAATCGCTCAGATTTTATTAAATAGATCTTCATTTGTTTTCCGAAGATGAACGAAAGTCTATTGGGTTTGGAATGACATGAGTGAGTAATTAATGACCCACCATTTTTGAGTGTACTACCCCTTTTAGCAGCACAAGTGTTTTTAACATTGATATAAGAAATGTTACTTGACACCACATCAGCATATTAGAATGATTTCTGAAGGAGCATGTGACACTAAAGACTGGACTAATGGTTGCTGGAAAGTTCAGCTTTATTTCTTTTTTAAGTAAATTTCTTATATAAAGTATAAACTACATTTTAAAACGTATAAAAATAGAACATTTCAAATGGTAATAATATTTCACAATATTACTGTTTTTTCTTCTTCAAAGAAATGCACCCTTGGTAAGACCTTTGAAAGACATGAAAACATTATGATCAACTCCAAACTTTTGAATGGCAGTGTAGCTCGGATAATTTGGTTTTGGAAGAATTTGATGAGAAATGTTGAAGCTCATGATGAAATCTCAGACTTTTGATAGCACCTGTTTTTTTATTTGGGGTCTTGGCAAATCTATGACAATGCTGTGATCTCTTCTGAAACTAAAGGAGAAATATGTGAGAAGCAGGAGAAGTCTTAATTTGTTTTCCATTTATTCTCACTGCCGTCTAGGAGAAATCATTCTTCAGTTTCATATTCTATGGATGACTATGTTTAACAGTAAACAAACACACATGCAACAAGTGTTTTCTCATGTTACACACACATGGTTTCTGACATTTCTCTGAAACACAGCAGTTTATCTGCTGATTCTTCTGGGAGTGATACAGAAACCAGCTCTGATGTAATAAATGGGTTGTTTGTGTGATCTGAAGCTCTGTGCTCAATGCCAGGGGTTTCCCTCAGCAGTAACCACTTTCTCTGGCATAGGACACTGTTTCATCATTCATTCTTCAGAAACACACCACACATTTATGAGAAACAAACCACAGGGGTCCTGCACTGGGATTCTTATACGTGTTTGTGTTTTGTTGTCATAGTTCGCAAAACTAGGTAATTTTAATGGCAGAACATGATGTTTGTGTGGGAGACATCGCTGCCGGCAAGCGCATGGACGCATGACTAAAACACTTTCAGTTACACTGTAGAAGCGTAGCTTTTGGAAAGAGGAAAATCTGACAACACTGGACTGATTGTTATTACAAATCTCTTGGCAGAAACGTTGTAGATACAGTCACATGACTTCTAATATCCCTAGCTGAAGTCATTATGTAAGGAACTGAACTGAATCTGACATCACTTTTCCTGTGTATTTGAATCCTAGTGCAAAGACACAACATGAGGGTGCGTATCAGCGCTGTTGGAGACACCATTGTATTCCAGTTCAATCGGCCCCATGTGGACAGCAGACTGGAGGGATATATCCTGGGCTATGGCAGTAGCATGCTCTCCAAACAATTAATTCATCTGCCCGAGGATGGACAACCCTTTGAGACTGAGATAGGTACCGTCTTTCTCTTTAGCCCTCTTTCATAGAGTTTGTTGTTTATTTAACTGATTCTCCTCTATTTTCTAGATGCTGAGCCCAAATATCTGATTGCGGTACAATCAAAGAAACCTGAGGAACCTAGGAAACAATGCACAGGTAAGATCAACCGATACATCGCCAAAGCCGATCCTTGATTTTAAAATATGCTGTGCTATGTTGCCAACTATGTCATATTCATGCCATTTTCACTGTGTGCTGTATGTAAAATTAGTGTTACCTTGTCTTTATTGTAAAAAACATGATTACCAGTGCGCACAAATTTACCAGATTACTGAGTGCAATTACAGTGTTTACATCCTTTTTATTCATATATTTTTAAACAATTACTTTATTTGTGAAAAAATACTGATAGGATTGCAGAATCAATTGCCATCCAAAAATAGAACCATGTTTATTTTAAAGATTTTTTTTTACATTTATTTTCATATTTATTTCTAATTTATTAAATATTAATTCAAATAAATATAAATTATATATATTTTATGTCGGCATCGGCCATCAAAAAACCAATCGGTCGACCACTACACGGTACCACAAATGAAATTTGAGAACAATTTACAAACAACATCTGCGCATTCAGTGGCCCCAAAAACTATTTGTACAAGATTGTACAATTTGTAAAAAGAATGTCATCATTGCATTAGATTTGCTTTTATACAACAGTTCGAGAAGTCAATATTAATATTACGAGGTCAAAGCTGTTTTGTCTTTATCCTGAATGAATCAGGCATTTGAAGAATTGATATAGTAAATGACATAACTGCGTCCCAATTTCCCTACTTATACTGTGACACTTTATAATAAGTGTACAGTAATAAAGTACTTATAAATCATTTGAAAACTAGGCTATTCATTTATAGTTAATTCATAGTTAATGTATTGTAGTCTCTACATTGTTAGTATATTAATAGGCTGTATACAAATAATGAGTTCTTCATTCATTGTCACTGTAATTAACTAAATTATTATTGTTTTAAGCAGATGTTGATGCAGGAACATGTTGCACATGGTGAAATTACATTCACCATTGGAATAAGAACTTACTTCGCAACCATTAAAAAACTACATTAAGTGTGACTTAAGTGTCCATATGTTTTGGCCATTAGTATGCAATAAATTTGAGCTGATTACTGACTTGTGACCTCCAGGGAAAGTGGATCTAGAAAAACCATTAAACGTTGTGATCGGCTCGGTGACACAGTCGTCGGTGCTGCTGTCCTGGGGGACACTACTAACCACCTCAATCATGGATTCCGTTCTGGAGGACTGTATTGATGAAGGGTATGTGTCCTAACGCGTCTATGTGTGTATGTCCATGAACCGTGTGGGTGTTATCTGGATTTAATCAGATTTAATGTTGTTGACCGTCTCTCAAGATGTGCAATTATTTTACTGACAGAAGACACAGAGCAGGTATAGGACGATGTGTGCAGATGCCTATGTGGTGGCAAAAAAAAGAAAAAGAATACAAATGCACACATTTAATTTTTCTATCATGGTGGAGACATTCCATCTTTTGTATTTGTACTAAACTAATGATGTTTTCTATCTCCAGTTTGTGTGTTTATTAAAGGGATAGTTCACTTTGAAATTAATTTTTGGTATGTTTTAGCTTACCTCAAGGGCATCCAAGATGTAGGTGTCTTTGTTTCCGCAGTAGTTTCAATTTTGATATTTTTAATTAGGTCAAACCGTTCTTGTCTGTCAGTCATATATTGCAGGTCTATGGTCACCACCTCAAAGAGCATGCACAGAGAAGTCCAAATTAAACATGATTTAAAGGCACACTATGCAAGAATTGTACCTTAATATAACAGCTTCAAAGTCATTTCGGTGGTAAACAAACTCATAGTAGGGCGAATCATCCTGGTAGTAAAGCTTGGGGGGGACGCCGCTGGAAAAACCAGCAATGCAAGTTTGAGAGGAGCGCCCCCAACAAATCTCGCGAGAATGACGACATGATTTACGGCAACGATGTCACACACATCAACAACAACATTTGAAGCATGAAGACACTTGCACGCATTTCAGACGTGTGATACTCGATGATGGAAAAAGCAAAGAAAACGCGGTCGGAAGAGACTAGGAAAAGGAAAAGAGAATCTGACCGCGTGAGGAACCGGACAAGAGTCCCACTCGGTCGGGCTTTCACTCGTTGGCGCGAGCTAAAAAGCAGCACTGGATGCAACAGTGATGCTGACCTGGCGATCTTGTTGATGGACTAGTAAGTAAATCTTTCTAAGTTTGTGTGCATTTTATTTTGTGATTTCACCGGAATGAATAGAGAGTCTCCGCAACGGCGATAGATTGAAGAGCACGACCGAGTGAAGACTGCGCGCGCGCCGCCATGAGAGACACTATGTATCCATGACACTGATAGCAGCGGACACGAGCGCTCAGGTTGAGTTCAAAAACACATTTTAGCGCTAGATCTCTTATTTAAAGGCACACTATGCAAGATTTGTACCTTAATATAACAGCTTCAATGGGGTATCAAAGGGGTATCAGGCCGTGAGTGCAGAGACCAGTCTATGGCAGACGCTCTGCGTGAGTGGCATTTACGACAGTAACGTTAAATACAAGTACTCCACAGCGACTCTAGGGGTCGCTGTTTGACAAAAACGGAATTCCTGCATAGTGTGCCTTTAATGACTCGTAATTGTAAGTACACATTTAATGGCCTAAGACACAAAACGAGCGGTTTGTGTGAGAAACCGAACAGTATTTATATCGTTTTTACCTCTTGTAACCACAGCCACGTCCAAGTGATCTGAGGGTGCGGGCGCTTCGGTCTGCGCAAGCGCTGGAAAGCGCCAGAAATGATCTCTCGCGCGTGCAGTCACTCATTGTTTACACAGAGATTTCGGAAGTGTTACCTTTCACTGTGAAGATCTAAACATATTTAGATATACAGGAAATCGCAATGGAAGACGATTTCGATATATCAACAGACAACGTTGAATTTTTTTTTTTTTTTGGAAGAGATCACTTCCGGCGCTTTCCGGCACTTGCGCAGACCGAAGCGCCCGCGCCCTTAGATCACTTGGACGTGGCTGTGGTTACAAGAGGTAAAAACGATATAAATACTGTTCTCACACAAACCGCTCGTTTTGTGTCTTAGGCCATCAATGTGTACTTACATTTACGAGTCATTAAATCATGTTTAATTTGGACTTCTCTGTGCATGCTCTTTGAGGTGGTGACCATAGACCTGCATTATATGACTGACAGACAGGAACGGTTTGACCTAAAAATATCAAAATTAATTTCAAAGTGAACTATCCCTTTAAGTCATTTTGCTCATAGATACTGTTGGCTAATCGCTGCAATGCAGCTGACTTCAGTTTTACTGTCCTTGTAAGGACATATGGTCTGCACAATGTAGGCAAAACCTGACCCACACACTCTCCTTCCTTGGACAAGTTAGTGGAAAGCTTGACCTCAGCCCGGCCTCTACAAAACAACCAATTTGTTAAAAATAACTGGGGGTAAAAGGGGCATACATTTATAAAATCTGGGTTTTGCCAATTAGTGCCATATCAAAATTATTGCCATATCAATTTGTTTCATCATTTGACTGTTAATACTGCCATTTTAAATTAAGTTATTTTCTAGAGTCTGGTTTTCTTTTTTTGTCTCCTCTCAGACAGTTCACAGTGCGCTACAGAGAGAAAGAACCCAGCAATACCTGGAACTACCAGACCTGTCCATCCACCAGCACAGTCATCGACAACCTCAAACCAGATGCTCTGTATGAGTTTGCGGTCCGACCAGACACTGACAAAAACAGTGGAGCCTGGAGCCCACCAGTCATCCATAACACAGCTGGTGTGTCCCACTACAGATCATCATCGATTTGGTCTCACTCTATATGGCTGTAAAAAAAAAACTCTTTACAATATTCAAAATTCAAAATTCAAATCAAAATTGGGACAACTCCAATATCTCAGTTGTTTCCCCTAGATAGCATTATATTAAATGGAGAGGCATGGAGACTTTTGCTTGAAGGGATAGTTCACCCAAAAAAGAAAATTTAGTCATTACTCACCCTCATGTCGTTCCAAACCCGTAAGACTTTCGTTCATCTTCAGAACACAAATGAAGATCTTTTTGATGAAATCTGAGCCAGTTCTGTACTCTCCATTGACAGCTACGCAACTACCACTTTGATGCTTCAAAAAGTTCATAAAGAGATTGTAAAAATAATCCATATAAATTGAGCGGTTTAGTCCAAATTTGGAGGGATCAAAAGAAAGCTCTCAGATTTCATCAAAAAGATATTTATTTGTGCTCCGAAGTTGAACGAAGGTCTTACTGCTTTGGAACGACATGAGGGTGAGTAATTAATGACAGAATTTTTGGGTGAACTATCCCTTTAAGTCTTTTCTTCTGTAGACTGAATTTCTTCAGTATTTTTCTTCTGAGAAAAAGACGTTAGGAATCTCATGTGTTTCTCATGTGTCTCATGTGAGTCATAGATTTTAATATGATATATTTCTCATCAGATTCTGAGCTGTGCTATCTACAACTACTTCTACTATCTACATTAATTTTATAGTTATAGACCCTTATTGAGTCAACAATATCTGACACAAAACTGATACTTAAATGAAATGTATTGTAACTGAGAAGTAACTGTATTTTTTTCCTAAAAAAATACAGATCAAATAATAGAGCCATTTAATGAACTGAACCAGGCGAAGGTTAAAGTAAGTATATAGCTGTGCTGTAGAGACAAACCTTTTATTCTCCTTTTCTCTCTCTTTTGTTAACCTTGGATGTTTCTTTTTAAACAGAAGCCAGTCTTAGCAGGCCAACCATCATTCTTGCCTCCTGTGCCAGGTTAAAGACTTCTTTTTCCATCCTAAACACAGTCACTGATATATGAATAATGAATAAATACGTAATGAATTTTCCTGCCACTTTCTAGTCTCAAACAACATTACCCAGACAAGAGCAGCTCCTCTCCTCAAACACACTTGCCTTCCAAAGCCATGGAAAACTACAGGTAAATGACACTCTCTCACCTTTGAAGCCAAGCATAATATTACATTAGCAGAATGGAATACTGGCATAATTCACACACCATACTGCACAGTATTTACTGCATACTGCCTACTATTTCGTATTGCTTGTAATCAGTATGCAACAATTGAAAAGGTTGTATGATGCCTTGTTGCCACATTACCTCACTACGTAACATGTATATAGACCTCCAGTTATCATCTTGGAAATAAATGGGACCATTGTGCATTCTTACCTAATTTTGTGTTAATATGTCTAAAATTTGGCAAAAAATGTGTCAAAAGGGAGATATACACGTGACAGTATACATATAAATTGCTCCACATTGTCTCTTGCTGTTTAAACTCTTTTAACTATTTTTTGTCATATGTTTTCAAAACTGTCTTCTCCAATGTCTTGTTTTCAATAGCTACATTATTTCCTCTATGATAAGTAATTATTTATATAACTATCCTCTTCTTGCATGTGAAAAAGTGAACAATGAATTGTTTTTACAACTACACACCTGGTTATCTTCATAAAACAACATTAGGCCTATAACTAAAATGACAAACATTTTTTTCTCACTGCTTTTCCAGCTTTAAATGTTTAGAAAACTTTAAACACTAAACAAATCAAGTACACCTGCGTTAACTCATATTAATTATCCATCTATGTAAAAAAAAAAAAAAAAAAAAAAACTACACCAAATTCCTCTGTTTTATGTCTGTGACCTGAATTGTTTTTTATTTGGACCTCTTGGACTTCACATGTAGTGTCCCCTGTCACAGTTTTCAAGATAAATTCCAAATAAATGTCCTTCACGTTTATCAAAACTTGTGTGTGCCATATTAGACTTTCCTGAGAGAGCGACAAATTGAAGGAAATGTTTTTTAGCATTGTATTGCCCTTATTTTTGGTAGCTGACTTGGCATTGGGCAGTTAAAAAAAACATGCATTTATGAAAACGAAATTCAACTAATGACTATAATTACTTTTCTTCTATACAAATTAATTCAAATTAAAACATAAAAATGTCCTTTTAACTTCTGTGATAGGAGATCTACATATCTCATTATCAACAAATGGACATCAGTGCCTTCTTATTTCTGTTTTTGTACTTGAACTGTACCATTTTCTTTGCATGTTTGTCATACATATTGTGTCTGTTTCTCCAGTTTCGTTAATAGGGGTGGAAAATCCCACAACAGCTCCTGATGATCAACCTGCCTTGAATGAGGCCCTTAGTTCCACTGACACACCTATCTTCCTGGCCACGCCAAAAACCACAAGCACAGTTCGAACTCAAAACCCCACTAGTCACCCTAGCACTACCCAAACAGATCCTCACACAGAGCAACATACTAGTTTAACCCCACATCAACCTACGACAACTCAGCCAGAACCTTCCACAACCAAACTACAAACCAGCACAACCCAACCACCACCCACTACAACCAAAAAATATACCATCAAAACACAGATCTCAGTTAAAGTTCAACCATATACAGCCAAACAGCTACTGAATACACCCCAACAACAGTTTAGTGAAAAAACACCTAGTTCATCTACAACCAAACCACCACTTCACCAAACCCAACAACACACCACAAGCACTGTCCAGGAACATCCCTACCCATCTAAGAAACAAGACACCATAACTCAAGAGAGTCTCCATACAAGGAAAATTCGGCCCAGTACCAAGCTGCATCGGTTGAGCACAACCCAACGTTCACAAGGCACGTCCAAACACAGAACCACTCACACTTTCTCAAAATTCACTTCCTATTACCAGTCCAGCACAATCACACATTCTGAACAGCCAAACAACAAACCAACAACAAAACCGAATTGGTCCACAAATGTCCATTCTCCAACAAACACAGCTTTGAATTTACCCACAACATTAGCAAACATTCAGAATGGATTAGTGTCACGGCAGACTACCGATTTCATCAGGCAACCAGTATTTAGCACTAATCCATCTATCCCTGAAGAATATTCTGCATCCCATATTACCACAACTGAAGATTTGCCTCTTAAATTTAGCACTAATCCATCTATCCCTGAAGAATATTCTGTATCCCAAATTACCACAACTGAAGATTTGCCTCTTAAATTTAGCACTTATCCATCTATACCTGAAGAATATTCTGCATCTCAAATTACCACAACTGAAGATTTGCCTCTTAAATTTAGCACTAATCCATCTATCCCTGAAGAATATTCTGTATCCCAAATTACCACAACTGAAGATTTGCCTCTTAAATTTAGCACTAATCCATCTATCCCTGAAGAATATTCTGCATCCCAAATTACCACAACTGAAGATTTGCCTCTTACCAAAAACGTACAGGAACTGACTTCACACCCTATATATCCACTCACTTTTTGGCACCAGCCCCAACTCACCACCACAACACAACATTCCACAACTACAAAACAGCAAGCTAGCACTGCCAAATACAACCCCAAAACATATTCCCAGGTTGAAAACCAACCACCTAACCCTGAAGAACAGTTGTCAGGTACCCAAAAAAACCCACTAAACCTGACACCTAAAACTGCTTTCATCAAATCCGATGCTATTCAAAACTCACCCGTGGCGGAGAAGGTAACAGTGAGGATGAGTCAACCAGGTCCACCAGAGGGTAACTTCTCCCCTAGACATATAGTATAGAAAAATATTAGTTCTAGTAAATTGAATTGTAGCAATCTGGCAAACTAAAATGTATCGTTTAAGACAGGGGGGTCCAATCCTGCACCTGGAGGGCCACTATCCTCCTATCCTAAATAAAGTAAACGCATCTGAATCAACTAATTAAGGTCCTCAGGATTACTAGAAACTTCCAGGCAAGTGTGTTGGGGCAAGTTGGAGCAAAATTTCGAAGGACATTGTCCTTCCAGGAGCAGGATTGGACACCCCTTGTTTAAAAAGTTCTTTGATGTTTTTCATTCATTATTATGCCTTTTTTTTTTTTGGTGCCAGAAATTCCTTTAACAGCATGGATAACCTAGACAGGCTAAAAGCTATTGGGCAGGGATCTTCTGAGAACACTGTCATTACAATATGTTTACCTTTGTATGAGACTTATGTCAGTCTGCCTCTGTATGTCAGCTAGTTCCCAGCCAAAGGACGAACAGCTACTATCACTGCCAACACTTACAAATGAGGTGGCCAATAGGAATGATGGTAATGATGTCAGCTCCAGTTTTACTCCTTCTAACTGTGCTGTTTGTCACCTGTCCGTATTAACCGCATATATCTTCATTGTACACAGTATCGTTGTGATTGTCACCACCACTTCCAAACGTCATCCTGCTGGGCAATGCTATTACCACCTCACTAGAGCTGAAACAGCCCCACCACTTCCCCTCAATCATCTTTAAACCATCACCTACGGCACCAACTCTCACATTACCATGCCATGCGTTCAACTCAAATGCCTGACTACTTCATCCACTCTTAAAAACACTGACACTGTCATAATGCTGCGCACACCATTTCACACTATCTTCGCTTCTAGATTTGTTGGCTTCTGTTTTTGGATAGCTGGTGCTCTTTTGTGAGCTTCCCAGACACATCCCAATTCAGTGAGTCAACAATTCTGTTGCCATAATCTTTAATCATGTTCTCTTTCCCATCGCTGACTGTGTTTGTGTTTATCTAGGCAGAGGTATCTTCCATAACCCTTCGGTGTCCCGCCCCTTGGCACGAAATGTTACACAGAGACTGAGGCCTCATGGTCGTGTCCCTCTGATTCCCCCTACAAAGACTTTCAGGCCACCCCCTGTGTATCATAACTCAACTCTCAACAGGAAAAGGGGTATAAAACATTGGCAGTCTTCGCATTGACATAAACACAAAGACAGTTTTTCTTTTAATTGGGGCCTTTAACTGTTCAGTTTTCCTTTCATGCTTCCAAAGATCTATCCAGCCATCCTTACTTGTATTAGTTCATTCATTCTGTCATTAATTTAGTCTAACTGTTTTATTAGACTCTTTAAATGTCATGTATTGTGCAAATTCATAAATCTGTCGGGCTGTTTTACACCACATACATACGCAGCAGCATGTAAGTGTTTAGCTGATGCACACGCAATGTTTCTAAACAGAAAATAATGTGACTTAAGTTTACTGCATTGTGTATTTATTTTAATTATGGGCATTAATTATGAAGTCTATTATGCATGAGAAGAAGGACCACATTTGCATTCAAAAGGTAGTCAAGTTATATTTATATTTATTTCCATTGTTTTATTTATATCCATTAATTTATTGAAATATTATTTACTGCATTGTTTTATGTTGCTTCATAAAAACCTAAATGGCAAAAAATAAATCTTTTGTCTGAATCCTGTAACCTGTTAATATGAAATATTTAGTTTTACCTCAGTGGATATATATATATATCATGTATATATTATGGATGTTAAACTTTCTCAGTTGATTGAAAAGGCTTTTGTATATATCTATACATTCTTCTTTGCCTGTGGTTTCTCTGTTGGGTTTTAAATTCATTTCTTTAAGGGACTCTTAGGACCTGTTGACAAGATTCATGTTATCTAAAGGGAAACCACACTCACACACAGTCTCTTTCTGCCAAAAGTCTGTTTCTCATCCTTTCCTCTTCACACTGTCATTTAACTCTGCACTACAGCTGATTACTCCTGTGACACCTGATATTACAGCTGAAACTAAACATTTCAACATTTTAGTCTTTTTTTCCCTTCTATCTGGTCTCACTCTTACTCGTAATATTTATCAAAAACACTCCTGTACTCATATTATTGTTTTACAGTGTTTCTGTATGCTTTTAACACATTTCTTTGTCATATCCCTTGAATGAAATGGGTTTGATTATAACAGTCTTTTGTATCCTGACAGTGCCTTATGGTGAGCGCCATATAGGCCTTTCGGCGGCCAAAACTCAGAAGGGTCCCAGAAAGCAACTTGGTAATCTCCTTTATGGATTTTGAATGCTAATAGTTTTATCTCGTAAGGGGGGTTGCGATATATATCCATTACAGTCCTTGTGATGTTACTGTAGTTTCAAAGCCTGTTGTGTTCTTCAGTTTTGAGTGATTTTGTAGCCCCTGTCCCAGAAAACTGTGAATCGAATTGTGCATAGTGCTAGACTGGATACAGTTTTAACATATTGTTTAAGATAGATGTCACTGTTTGGTAGAAAAAATCTCTTGTGTAGAAACCGATTCCCTTGCACCTGGATTTCATGACGATTCTAGGCCAAAGAAAATATTTATGTGCTGTTCATGTCATAATGGATTTTCAGAGCTTATGGTTCTTTGGAAAAGCATGGCAGATCATGAGCATGGACCCTCTCTCACTTTATCCATCACCTTCTCCCAACCAAAGATAACACTGAAACTAAATAATGGAGAATCAAATCCCTCTGTCCTTACCCAATTGCTCATCCCATCCATCCAATCCGACTTATATTCGAAAGTCTACTGCCCTGAAGACTTTTGGCAGATATATGATTACTTGAGGAAAATGTGAAACTGTTTTACATTCATTCATTTTTTTTCATCCTAAATTAGATTCCTGAAAATGATCTGGAATGTTTTGCGAATCACATATTGGAATAATGGACCATTAAAGAGAGCTGTTGGAAATAATCATGTTTTGAGATTGATTAGTTGACAATTTTTGGTCAATATTATTTTGGACTTCTATTTTGAGTGAATATCCAGAATTATAGCGGTGTAGTTCTGCACTCCATCATAGCATTGGTCCCGTAGAGCTGTTCTTGGAGACTTTGCAGTCGTGAGAGTCTGGACAGCATTAAAAGATCCCATTTGGCTCTCACAATACCCTGACTGTGCGGACATTAGCCTGATGTCATGCAGTATTTTTTTTTTAAATTCCAACCATGTGAATGTTATTCGGAACATACTTTTCCTTCACTTCTAAATGATAGTCAGTTCGGTGTTTTCTGGCCTTGGACATTCATAATAATGTGAAATAGCTGTTCCTTTACGCTGATATTATTTTTAATTGAAAACAAAATGAAAAGGACAAACACAATGAAAAAAGACTTAGCTCTCTTTTTTGTTTAGACTAATCTCAGCCACAGCATGACTTTATGGGTTTTAATGTTTTCACTGACCCCTTGATTAACCAAAAGCAATTTCCCTGTATCTCCTGCTAAACTTCTGTCTTCTTTTACAGTTAAGACAAAGCTAAACCAGGTTTCAGAGACTAAAGAAAAGGGTGAGGACACTGACAGATAAAGATATCAAAGTCGATATGGCGACAGTCTTGATGTGCATATATTTCGTTGCCAATTAACAAAACATTTTCTATGTTAACTTTTAGAAAAGATTATTGGTCTGAAGCAGATGGACCCAGTCCCAGATCTGAAACCTCTAGCTCCACCCACTACTGAAAAACCAACCAATCAAGAGACTTCACAAACAACAACACCACAATCTGCTTTTGAAGGTATGGTCTAATGCATGTTCTGTGATTTGTACAGTTCATTTATAGAAACCTATGATGACACACTGGATACTGAAATTAGAGTGTTTGTGTACCAGTTTCTATTATAAAGTTGCAAGAAGATCTGCTGAGAATAATAGGCATAATAAGTCTAACAGAGTTGGAGTCTTGATCTTTTGATTGTTTCATGTATGTCTTTGAATCTTAGGCAGTCGTTTTCACACCGGTGACAACTCCTCTGTATTCAGTCCTCATCCCCTATCTGAGGTGGATGCAACGGGGAAGAAACGTTTTGTAGGTAGGTATATGGGTCAAAATAATTTATTGAGGAATTGGAGGTCTATTTTACAATTCAGTCAATTTTTGACAAGTCGTCGCCTGTCGTCTTTTTGCAGCGCCTCATGTGATCTATAGAACTGACAAACGCCCGGAGGAGCCATGCTCTCTCACTGAGTCTCTCAGCTTATTTCCTGATGAGGAGGTGGTATACATTAATGTCACTGGCCCGCCCAAGACCCCTCCATCCAACCTTACTGTAGTCACAGTAGAGGGATGCCCCTCTTTCATCATCCTTGACTGGGACAAAACAGACAATGAGACCACAGGTAGACTTAAAATAGAGAACTAGACTTAAACTAGAGACAGTATAGAAGTTGGTGATGGACAACTTGATAAATGAAAGGAAAAAGTTGCAATGCCCAATCTGGCAGCTGTAGGATTGAAAGTTAAAAGAGCCAACAGCCTTTTTTGACGAATGCAATGTCTGTTTTTTAAAGGGTTCACTCAAAAATTAAAATTCTGTTATTATTAATTACTGACCCTCATGTCATTTCATGGGGGGTGGGGGTGGGGTCAGAAAACTCTCAGATTTCATAAAAAACCTCTTCATTTGTGTTCCGAAGATTAACGAAGATCTTACGGGTTTGGAAAGACATGAGGTAGAATAATAAATGACAGAATTTTCCTTTTTGGGTAAACTATCCCTTTAACTCTGGAATGTGGCAAGCCTGAAAAATATAGTTTTTTAGCATTGGTTTGAGCTTAGGAAGTAAAATTTATGATACCATTGTTGTCAGATTATATTGCTGATTTGAAATATGTGAACGGTACCTGCCTTGACAAATCTTGACAGATTTTTAGTCTTTTCTCCATTCCATCAGAAAGGAGCTGTAGTTTTATGCCCATTACCTACCTAAAAAAATAACTGCCCAAGAGAGGTGTTGCCAAGATGGCCGCCAAGTGAACTGGCTTGCCTTAAGGCTTTGCTCAGACTTACTTTAGTTTGATTTAACAAGATATATGAGATATAAAACATTTTTAAATCTGTCATTATTTACTCATTTTAAAATAAGTCATTCCAAACCTTCCATGGAAGAAAGGATATGCACTGCCATTCAAAATATTGTCTGTAAAAAATCTGTAAAAAAATTAATAAATATAACTGCCTCTTATTCTCACTAAGGCCAGATTTATTTGATTAAAAAAACAAAACAATAATTGTTAAAGCTGAAAAGTTGCCATTATTCCAGTCGTTAGTGTCACATAATCCTTCAGAAAGTATTTGAAAACAGTTTTCCCCCCCTGGATACTTTAATTAGAAAAAAACATTTGTTTAAAATAGAAATCTTTTGTAATTGTCTTTACTGTCACTTTTGATTAATTTAATGCATCCTTGATGGTTAAAAGTGTTACTTTTAAAAAATCTTATTGACCCAAAACTTTTGACAAAACGATTTTCCCCCCAAAATCCAAAAAGTACACAAAAAATAAAACACACACACCATTAAATTATATTGAATACAATAAAACAGCTCAGACATTCTGGAAAACATCTCCTTCTTTGTTCTATTAAAGATGTGAAATGACAAATTCGTTTTTTTTTTGTGGTCTCAATAGAATATGACGTAGTTTCCTCAACCAAGGGTCCACATGGAGAAGAGGTGTCCATCCAGACAACAAATCAAACACATACCGCTGTGGAGAACCTGAAACCAGAGAGCAGGTATGAACACATACCATGTTCTGTGTCATGGACTTCCTAAATTAAGCTAATTGTAATTGCTACACATTACACACTAACTCATAGACCTATTTTAAAGACGTCTTTAAGCAGATTGGAAATAAGGCCATCATTTAGTCCCTTCATGAAGCAGTTTTCACTGTGAGGCCTTCAAGGTCCCCATAATATTTGTTACAGTAACATACATCTAAATAATAATGTCTGGTTGTCTGACCAATACTATTGGTTCAGAATTGTGAACTCCATTTTCTCTTGCAGTTATGAATTCAAAGTTACACCCAAGAACGAGCTGGGTGCAGGCCCAACCAGTGATCCAGTCAGTTTCAGTACTGAGTCAGGTAAGTGGAAGAGAAATGTTAAAGGCCTAAGACATGAATTCATTGTGAATAAATTGTGTGTGTAAGAATATCAGCGAAAAGCTCCTGAGCTCCAACCACAGTATGTTCTGAGATCATTGTGAAATCATCTGGCTCATCCAGTGAATCGGAGCTCTATTTGTTCCGGAAGTGTCACCGGGCCAATTGTATCAACAAGAGAGGCATTAATGATATTACTTCAGAGTCACTCTTTTCCATAACAAAAATTAATGGCATGTGAAGTTCTAAAAAGAAAACAAGCACCATAAAAGCAGTCTGCACAAATTTTGTGCCGTTTCAAGATATTTGAAGCCATACGAGAGCTTTGTGTGAAAAACAGACCTTAATGCAAATCATTCGAAAACATTCGAAAGCACCGCAATGAGTCACAAGTTGCGTGAGAGCCGATTGTGTTTGATGTCATTGAACAATTTAAATAAACTGGCGCTCATGGAATAATAGAGTCAGGCAGGCAGGCCAAGGTAACTTAAGAACAAAAGATTGATCTCGCAGGTGTGTGAAATTGGCAATGAACCATTGCTGTAATATATATGTATAGTTAGCATATAAGCATTACTGTCAGCAGTGAGAGTAATGTGGCTAATGTGCCTAATAGTTCCAATGTGTTCACTCTTCTGTGTCTATTGAAGTCATTTAGGTAAAAAATACAGTACTGGGGCCCTGATAAACTGCCAGAAAATAATAATAACCATGAGGATATCTGACACAAGCTCTGGAAAATTGTACATCACGAAGGACAACTCAGGGGAATTTCCTGGTGCTTTAGATTTTGAGTAACTTTGTTAGAAATAAGTCCAAAAACATGCTGTTTTGATATATTCAGACCTTGAGTGGAGTTATTTACCTGATGGTATATTGTCTGGCTTAAGTTTAAGGTAGGAATTCTTACCTTTGACAATTATGTGTTTGGATCAACCTAATTCACATATGTATAGTTTCATAGTAGGTATGGGGAAAAATGGTTAATTTAATCAATTTTTTGACATACACTTGCATTTACAGTAAACTACCATTCAAACCTTTGGGCTTTAAAATAAATTAACACTTTTATTCAGCAAGGATGCGTTAAATTGATCAAAAGTGACAGTAAAGATATTTATAAAGATTTATACATTTAAAATAAATACAGGTCCTTCTCAAAAAATTAGCATATTGTGATAAAGTTCATTATTTTCCATAATGTAATGATAGAAATTAAACTTTCATATATTTTAGATTCATTGCACACCAACTGAAATATTTCAGGTCTTTTATTGTTTTAATACTGATGATTTTGGCATACAGCTCATGAAAACCCAAAATTCCTGTCTCAAAAAATTAGCATATCATGAAAAGGGTCTCTAAACGAGCTATTAACCTAATCATCTGAATCAACTAATTAACTCTAAACACCTGCAAAAGATTCCTGAGGCTTTTAAAAACTCCCAGCCTGTTTCATTACTCAAAACAGCAATCATTGGTAAGACTGCCGACCTGACTGCTGTCCAGAAGGCCATCATTGACACCCTCAAGCAAGAGGGTAAGACAGAAAGAAATTTCTGAACAAATAGGCTGTTCCCAGAGTGCTGTATCAAGGCACCTCAGTGGGAAGTCTGTGGGAAGGAAAAAGTGTGGCAAAAAACGCTGCACAACGAGAAGAGGTGACCGGACCCTGAGGAAGATTGTGGAGAAGGACCGATTCCAGACCTTGGGGGACCTGTGGAAGCAGTGGACTGAGTCTGGAGTAGAAACATCCAGAGCCACCGTGCACAGGCGTGTGCAGGAAATGGGCTACGGGTGCCGCATTCCCCAGGTCAAGCCACTTTTGAACCAGAAACAGCGGCAGAAGCGCCTGACCTGGGCTACAGAGAAGCAGCACTGGACTATTGCTCAGTTTTGCATGTCATTCAGAAATCAAGGTGCCAGAGTCTGGAGGAAGACTGGGGAGAAGGAAATGCCAAAATGCCTAAAGTCCAGTGTCACCAGTGTCAGTCCCACAGTCAGTGATGGTCTGGGGTGCCATGTCAGCTGCTGGTGTTGGTGCACTGTGTTTTATCAAGGGCAGGGTCAATGCAGCTAGCTATCAGGAGATTTTGGAGCACTTCATGCTTCCATCTGCTGAAAAGCTTTATGGAGATGAAGATTTCATTTTTCAGCACGACCTGGCACCTGCTCACAGTGCCAAAACCACTGGTAAATGGTTTACTGACCATGGTATTACTGTGCTCAATTGGCCTGCCAACTCTCCTGACCTGAACCCCATAGAGAATCTGTGGGATTTTGTGAAGAGAAAGTTGAGAGACGCAAGAACCAACACTCTGGATGAGCTTAAGGCCGCTATCGAAGCATCCTGGGCCTCCATAACACCTCAGCAGTGCCACAGGCTGATTGCCTCCATGCCACGCCGCATTGAAGCAGTCATTTCTGCAAAAGGATTCCCGACCAAGTATTGACTATTGAGTGCATAACTGAACATAATTATTTGAAGGTTGACTTTTTTTTTTGTATTAAAAACACTTCTTTTATTGGTCGGATGAAATATGCTAATTTTCTTAGACAGGAATTTTAGGTTTTCATGAGCTGTATGCCAAAATCATCAGTATTAAAACAATAAAAGACCTGAAATATTTCAGTTGGTGTGCAATGAATCTAAAATATATGAAAGTTTAATTTCTATCATTACATTATGGAAAATAATGACCTTTATCACAACATGCTAATTTTTTGAGAAGGACCTGTATATGCTACAAAATATATGTTGTTTTTAATGTTCTATTTTTTTTTAAACATCATGAAAAAAAATATTACAGTTTTCACAAAAATATCAAGCAGCACAGCTTTTAAAATTGATATTAATAATCAGGGCTTGACATTAACACCCGCCAACCCGCCAAATGCGGGTGCATTTCACCCGTGGCGGGTAACACAGTCACTCTCACTAGCCACTTTGGCGTGTTGAAGATTTGTAGTCTTGTCAAAGGACATCTGACATAACAAACGAATTGCAATTTGACACTATGCCACTACCACTCCCATGAGTACCACCTGCACATAGTTTAGTGTTTGCTCATTGGTCCATTCGTGAATCCTCTTGAACGACAACACTGCAAACAAGAAGACACGCGGAGATTAAACTCGCGGACTGTGCGCCGAACTGGGCTGTTTTAGTCTGCCCTTAATTATCAACTTAATGTGATGATATACCGATCTTTTTTTAATAGCAGGAGAATCCAGACCACCGGCGTGTCTCACGCTCTCCTGCAGTGCCGCTGCGCGAGGGTGCGCGCGCCAAACGAACGATCATCACACGCGACTGGTCGCATACACACACACATCAACACAGCGTTCAGTCAGTTCGTGAGTGTGCATGGCCGGTATTAAAGCAAAAATCATCTTCATGATTAAGGGCCACGGTGTAGGCCTAACTACTAGCAGGGCTGCCCTTATGTCACGTCATATCACAACTATCTTTCCAGAGTTAATTCTATGTTTTAATAAAATTAATCATGCCATGAAAGAAAGCAGGAGATGCGCTTGTGGGAATAATCTGGAAAATAAAGACCTGTAGGCCTATACTTGTTTCAGGTGGACATATCTCCAGTTACTCAGAGCTTCATGATGATAATTATTAAGTCAGAGCTCTGAGGAAAAGCTGATGCAAAACAAACAATCCAAAGTCCTATATAGTCCTATATAGCCTATATAAAGTTGTAATCCTGGTGCCTTAATTGTGGATTTTTTCTTTAAAATTATTATTTATTCTTTGCTCGTTGTTTCTAATGCAGATAATTGTTCTACTCTGTATTGCAGTATTTACTGCTGTAAAACAAAAAACAAACAAACAATGCAGCACTTTTATTATATACAATAAGAAGCTATTTTATGTGTATCTTAGACAACATGTTATCAAAAAAGGAGCTTAACAACCTTATCAGAGCTAATGATAATATTAGTTCATTTTAGCACGTTTTTTAGCCCCATTGTCAATTTTAATCATATAAAACGTACAACAACAAAACTGTGGCTAGTAAAAATGCTGCGTGGCTAGTCATTTTGGAAAACCACTAGCCACATTGGCTAGTGAGCAAAAAAGTTAATGTCAAGCGCTGTTAATAATAAATGTTGCTTGAGCACTAAATCAGCATATTAGACTGATTTCTGAAGGATCATGTGACAGTGACTGAAGACTGGAGTAATGATGCTGAAAATTCAGCTTTGCCATCCAGGAATAAATTACATTTTACAATATTAAGTTTTTTACTGTATTTTTGACCAAGTAAATTCAGCCTTGGTAAGCAGAAGAGACTTCTTTTAAAAACAAACATTAATGAAAAATCACAAAATATAGATTATGCATTAAGTTGCGTTGACATCATGTTTCTTCTGTATTGCAGCTGATCCTCGCGTAAGTGAAACCCCCACTGGTAAGTGTTTCAATCCAAGTATACAATATATATATTTAAAATACAAACACGCAATATGTCTATACAAAATGTACATGTCTAATCTAGAAATGTAAAATGTCTAAACTATATGGGCTCTCATAGGTAAAAATGCCATCTGGTCATCGTTTCCGTTCAGAGCCGACTCGTACTCAGAGTGCAACGGGCGGCAGTTCATAAAGCGGACCTGGTACCGCAAGTTTGTGGGTATCCAGTTGTGCAACTCTCTCAGATACAAGATCTACCTGAGCGACTCTCTTAAAGGTCAGTATCAACCATTTACAGACTCACCAAATATTTCTGCTAAAAGTAACTTAGTTACTCTTTAATTCTTTCTTCAGGGAAGTTCTACAGCATAGGAGATCAAACAGGGTATGGGGAGGACCACTGCCAATTTGTTGACTCGTTCCTGGACGGACGAACCAGTGGTCCTCTTCCGCAAAACCAATTACCACCCAGACAAGGTTTCTTATATAATTTTTTTTGTTTTTTTAAACAAAAACACAATAATCTCAGACAAAAGATATGATGATTTCTCCTCTCTTATCAAGGCTTTTTCCGGGCCATGCGTCAAGAGCCTGTCAATTTTGGGGAGATCGGAGGAAATTCCATGATTAACTATGTGGCCTGGTACGAGTGCGGGATACCCATTCCTGGGAAGTGGTAGGACCTCGAGGAGCAGATGGAAGACATGACGGATAAGAAAAAGCAGTTCCCATGGAAGAACCGGCCTTTTTTGATTGCGCACAGACAGAGTATGTATCTCTGTTTTTCGGTTATCGAGCACATATAGAATTATTTATACTGTAAGCTCAAACAGTGGAGCAAACGCACAGAGCTGAATAAATGTTACCATTGAGATTAAGAAGTTAAACGTTTGATAATATAGGGAAGCAGGCTCCCTTAAAGGCTAAATAAAGGTGTATATTATTTATCAAAATGTTGAATATGCCACTTTAACAAAGGCAATATTTTTAAAGCTCTTATGTTCTATTCTTCCATACAATTTTTGTTATAGCTCAATTATTTAGTGGTGGGACTGTTTGGGATGATGGACTTCTGCTTAGGAGTTGCCAAAGTAATTTCTAAAGGTGGATTTTTCTCCCAGTAAACAGACCTTTTTTGGACCTTGCAAGTGTTGTGCAAAAGTTACCAGGTTTACTGGCTTTAAATGGTCATGGCAGGAGTTGAAAAATTGGACATATCTGTAGTGTTTCAGATACACTGGTCTCATGTGAATAGTCTCATTAAGTCTTTTGGCTTTGCTTATAAAATACTGTGTATTTTAACATTTAACTGGGTGTAATGCTTTGCCGCTAGACTTTCATTGTGCTTTGACCATGTTTTTTTTTTTTTTTCAAATAGAGTTGAGGTTTTTTCTGTTATTGTTAGTGAAACACGCTGTTAATAACATACTGAACCCAGAATATTCCTTCAACAGCTCAAGTTCAACATTAAACAAGGAATTTAAAGAGTAGGCCATATAATCCAAGTCATGCAGCTTTTCAATTTATTGTTGTAATTATACAGTTTTTAATGTCAGAAATGCAATATCACTTTAACAAGGAAGTCTATTGTTTTGTACAGAAGTTCAGAGACTCATGATTTCCTGAGAAAGCTTTTAAATGCCAGATTTTGTGTAAAAAAGTTTTTACATTGAAATTTTGATTTTATAGATGTTTATCTGCTTTACTAATAAAAGCACAAGCAATTTATTTAGTTTTATGATCTCTTTTTTTGTGGCTGTAATTTTTAAAAAGAAAATTCAATTGTTTCTGAATCTGATATAAAAAAAAGATATGGCCTGTTTTCATATTGATTTATAAGAAATCTTCAAATCAGTTAGAGAAAGATCTGAATACATTTTTATTCCATAAACAAATGAATAAAGCTCCCATTACTTCAGTCTCAAAGTCTTTATTCACCTCCTGAAAACAGTTACAGTTTATACAGAAATGACAGGCTTCACTGCAGAGGGCCAGTCAGGGGTTAGTAAAAACCAGGACATTTGAAAAAGTAAAGAAAATGAGTAAAGAAAACTAAACAAATATCACTTACTTTGATTATGATCATTTTCTAGTGTTTAAACAGACTCATTGTTTATGACAAAATAACACCAATGAGGAGACCGGTGATAAAATAAACTGCACACACACACACACACACACACACACAGCTGTCCACTCCCACACCGTTTGGTCTCCCATGTGTGCAAACACACACATACAACCTTCACTAGCTCATTGTCACATGCATTCATACATGCACCCAAAGCACAAACAAACACAAACACAATATTAGGATGTCAAACATAGATTTCGGGGCTGATGTGTTGGAGACAGAGAAAACTTGTAGCGAGGTGCTATGGGGACATTAAAGGGCTTTTACCGATACCCAGGGCCCGGCTGGGTGTAGCCCTGGCCATAAGGGGGGCGGTTTCGGGCATAGGGGTTGGCACCCCCTGGGGGAGGGGTGGTGCCAGGTGGCGGGGTGTATCCAGGACGGGGCTGATACCCCCCTGTGGCCTGAGAGGTTGGCGGCAGGCTGTAGTTAGCTGGCTGCTGAGAGGCCTGGGATGTGTAATTTTGAGCAGGAAATGCTCCAGGTGGGTACTGGGTGGGTCCTTGGGGAGCAGGAGCCTGTGATTGGTTGGAAAACCCAGGAGCTGAGCCAGGGGCACCAGCTGCCTGAGAGGTAGTGGTGGGGTAATTCTGAAACTGCTGTTGAGCAGGTGGAGCCTGAGGAACACCAGACTGAGGAGTATAACCAGCTGAAAAAGAGTTTTAAATTAATAATTCAAAATAAACAACATTAAGGTTTGGTAATATATATGCTTTGGAGTAAACAGAAAAATTATTTCAACAAGCCACTATTGATTGCATTTCTTACATATATTTGATTATTTACTTTTTAGTAATTGTACATGTTCTTATTCTTTCATTTTAATTACAGGTTATTAGCATATTTGCATTTTTACTTTGTATTCACAGGCAAGGCTAGTTTTTAAATTATTTGCCATCCAATTTTGTCCAAACTTTTCAGATGAATGAAATTTTTTTTTTGTTATGAACCAGGCTTAAAGTTCAGCTGTAATTTAAGGAGAAATCATTAGTATGCATTTTAAAGAATTACCAGGGTACTGCATCCCGTACTGTTGCTGGGGTCCCGCTGGCGGAGGATATCCACCTGGAGCCTGATACTGCTGATACATCTGACCTGTTCAATCACAGAAAACAAGTTTTTTTAAGGATTAAGATTCAGTGTTAAGGGAGGGAATTCCTATAAAAATCAGCAAGCAGCTTGTAGATCCTAGCGTGGATATCCCACTGTTACATGGTTTCACCATCAAAAGTTTGAGAAAAATCTGGAACACCAGAGGGCCATAAATATTAGGAACTGATCTCTCTCGCTCTGCGTTGGAATATATTTTGATGTAGGATATCTGGCATGTTACTCTGGAATATCAACAAATAAAGTGCCAATACAGAGGAATTGATTGGAAACATGCAAATAAGAAAGCCATATAATATTGAGCCGTCGATGGTTCATTTAAACGCTGGCGGTCGATGACAGTCTGACCATCTGTATAGGGCACAGTTCTTGATCCTGACCAACACATTTTAAATCCTTTATGCCTAGTTCAGACAACAAGACTTTAGATGTCTGCAGATCGCT
The DNA here is from genome assembly GCF_029890125.1 of Rhinichthys klamathensis goyatoka. Lineage (NCBI taxonomy): Eukaryota > Metazoa > Chordata > Actinopteri > Cypriniformes > Leuciscidae > Rhinichthys > Rhinichthys klamathensis. The sequence goes on from NW_026606706.1 coordinate 1,190,686, forward strand.
GTGCTGTTCAGACTACATGACTTGCTGTCTGTAATGTGGAGTCTTGAAGTCGTTGTGGTGTTTACACTACGTAAATGATTCACAACAGGCGGTTACACACTACACGAGCTGACAACAACTGTCAGCCAACAACTCTATCCGGTCCCCAAACCAAGAAAACGCATCTGGAACATGAAAATGACGCGAAACAGGAGTAAACAACAACAACAACAACAAAGGCATTCGTTCTCCTGCCACAGTTTAATAAAATGTTGCTCCATTTCTAGTGTCCACACTTTTCTTGAAGCCATGTTACTGCTGCAGTTTTTCTTCCAGGGACCTCAACCCATGCCTTGCTCTCTCATTGGCTATATTTGCTTGGCGTTGGAGAGGCGTCAGCAAGCCTCTTTGATGTTGTTGAGTCGTTGAGTAGTTCACACACAAAGATTGGCGAGCGCTGATCACCCGCTGATTTGCCCCTGTCGGCGAGCTAGTTGACTTGCAAATTGGGCTTAAAATCCTGTAGCCTGAAATTGGCATTGTTGGATCCAAATAAATAAAAAATCTTACAATTATCCTAATATTTTTAAAGACCTTAAACAGCAATATAATCTTGCACATAAACAGACCTCACATATCACGATGGGTAGAGATTGTGTCGCTGACACAAAGCAGCAGACCGATTATCCAAAGTTCATAAATGTGTGTGTGCATCGCACCAAGAAACTAATGAAAAAAGGCTGTGTGTGTGTCCCAGTGCGGCATGCGATGGGAACAATAAAGCAGAGAAAAGCATCACAACTCCACAACTCCATGAAACCATGGCAACCATCCGCACAATATGCCAAATCTAGAACAGCTCTGCACAATTTCTCATGTGCACTGCGTCTATCTGGAAGAACTTTGGAAGAGGAGGGGGTGGGATCAAACCCAATGGACGGGCGGAGAATAACATTATGCTCTTGACTTGAAGGCCATTTGATTTGTGGTTTGTTTTTCTTCCGCTGGACAGCTTCCCAAAGGCCTCAGTTAGAAGACAACATCTGTAAGGTGCTTTTATGCTGCAAACAAATAAGTTTTGTGTGCATTGTTTGTACGAGTGTGAGAGAACATGTGTAAGTACAGGTGTGTGACCTTCCTGCCAAAGCAGCATGACCTGCCAAAACGAGATTAGGCCAGCATTTCTCAAGTGCACTGGACTGATGTGGAAGTTTTTTGGATAAAGAACGAGGGGAGATATTCCAATGGCCAAGCGGAGAATAACATCATGCTCTGAATCCACTACAAAGACTTTGTGGCCATATGATTCTTTGTTCATTTTTCTTTCGCTGGACTCTTTCCCATAAGCATCAGAAGAAAACATCTGTAATAGGGATGTGCAAAACTACATTCTCAAAATCGACTGGCCAGACTTAAGGAAGCCCTGAACAATTAGACTGATTTCTACTTTACACTTTCTACAAGTGTACTGGAGTACAATTTGTAAAAGCAGCGATTTACCATCCATAGTACTAGAGGGAGGTTGTTGGACCCCTGAGTAAGGTGGGGGAGCCTGGGAAGCCAAAGCAGAAGGGGGCGCTGCAGAGGATGAAGAGGCAATACTGTCTGGAGTAGCAGAGCGCTCCTCTGCAGCAGCGGTGGCGGCTACAGCTGGAACTGGAAAACAAGGAACAGATAAGGAAAATGTGATTCATTATAAATCAGGTGGTTCCAGATATAAAATCTGAATGAACGAGCGACACTAGAAGCCGTAAAAATAACAGACAAACACACCTGTGACAGCCCATCAACTGAAACTTACATTAATGCAGCAAGTGGCTATAAAAAACCATTGAAAAGTACAAACTAATAATGTATATAAAGAAAAAAAAAACGAATTATACAATTACTTAGCCATCTATTAATAAACATTAAGCTTCTTTTTAAATATCATTTTAGATTTATTTATTTTTAACACTGGGAAAAAGAACTCTGATTACAACAAACAAATGAGAAATTTCACAATTAATAAGCCACAAATAAATTCTATGAAATCTGTACATGAATAAGGTACCTTGGGCAGGTTCCTCAGACAGGCCAAATGCAGAAATGACATTCTTGTTAACCTCTTCCTGGTTCTTCAGGGGGTCAAACGCAGACATGCTAGCAGCACTAACCGGCGGGGCATACTTCATTGTTGAATCTACTGCATCATTCACACATTCTGTCACACAGAGACATCAGAACAAGACAGCTCAAGTACTGCCTTTCTGTAACTCTCTAGGTAATTTATGAGGTTCAATTTAAAAGAGAAAGTTCACCCAAAATTTTTAACTCTGTCATCCTCCTCATTCTGTTCCAAACCCATATGATAAACGTGTTTGAATACATTCAAATGTGACACATCAAGACATAACTTCGTATTTATGAGTTGCTGAGTTTCACGGTAGTAAAGTCTTATGGGTTGGGAATGACACAAGGGTGTGTAAATGATGTTTTCACTGAAAAACCCTTTATGCTCTCCAACTTATACAATCTAAGTGAGCTTCTAGAGTGAATTTACATGTTTCAAATGCTTTAGTTACAGTATTGGATATGAAGAACAAGAGAATGACTCATGTGTGTACCGGTTTCTGGGTTGGTGCTCTCTGGGACAGACTCTGAGGGGGGCTCCAGGCTGTCCAGCAAGCTGTTGACTTTATTCCTCAAATGGATCAGTTCTCTACGCAGGTGCTTCACCTGAGATGACTCCAGTGGCCGAGGCTGCCCATTCACTGCGAAAAACACAAGCATTATTTTTGAAAGCACTGTCTAACACTTTGTTCTAACTATTTCCATAAAACTATTGTTCTAATCCATGTTACTTTGGGTTCTAACCAGCTGCCAGACATTTCATCAACCACATCATTTCTATTTTTGTCATGCCTTTCTTTCATCCAAATTCCTGTCCTCACATATTAAACATAAAAAATGTTCTGATTTGCTATGATTTTGTCATTTCATGCAGCTTTTCGCTTTCAGTTAGGACGGAAAAATTACTTAACACTGGAAACTCGTCCCAATTCGCCTGGATAGGATGTCAAAGTCAACAAGTGATCAACAAAATTAGATAATTTAGATAGCCAGACTATGTCTATATGATGAGGAAATCCAGAGTTTTGCCGTTATGTGTGAGCTTGGAATGCTCTTTCCTAAGTCCATGTGTGAGACCGGCTGCCGCTTGAACCATTCCAGACTCTTCAGAGATCACACAAGCTCTAGCAGGCATCCAACCCAGCCCCTGGGCGCCAGTCACACGTTTGGGATGCATACACACACGTGACGTTATACAACCATGAACCAGCACATTTGAACTCTTAAAATCTAAATTCTCTACTTCAAGCATCCAACAAAGGGCAGGGCTACATTTGCTAATACAAGGTCAAGACATGACTTCATTGGGCTGGAGCACAGACGCTTTGGACAGTGCACAGAGCAGACTTGACCAAAAGTTATTAATTTTTATTAGGAAGAGAAACGTATATTTTGAGTTGGTACTAAAATCGGTTCTTTCAGACCACATGGTCTACACAATTTGAGCATAAATACTGGCTTTTGTTACAGCCACGCAACGCAGGTTGCAACGCAGATTGCAACCTTTGATTTTGGCTAGACTTGGCAAATAAATCAGTGTAAAATAGTGTATGAATCAAGCTGACCAAATCTACAGGCTCGGCAGCGTTTACGATGACACATTTGAAGAATAGTCGGCACATGGTGAGAACTGGCACTGACACTGCAGTGCAGATGTACCTGTGTGAGCCAAACATCGCTAGAACAGAGAGAGCATGACGTTATTGGGCAAGTAACCGGGTTTGATTTTCCTCTCTTAAGAATATTCGTTTGTGCCACAGACCAGTTAAAAAGAAGAATTGCTTTTCAGCACAGCTCACGAAATTGAGAGCAGATTTAGAGCCTATAAAATGACCCTGACCCTTTATAGAGATATAGAGAAGTCCCTGTATAGAGAAGCTTGTTAGCTGCAGGGCTTCCACTCATTTAACCAATGAATTTACATGACTCTTCAGGTCATTCATCATGTACAGGACATGGATTTTTAACATTATTTTAAACTCACAATTTCTCCCTGATAAAATATTTTAGAGCTTGGTATAACTAGAAAAATGTATATTCTTTATAAAACAAGTGCTCATGGCATTTTAAAATTTTATTAATTTCTAGGTCTAGAAATCACATTTTTAAAATTAGGCTTCCTCATATATCAAGGTTTTCCAAGACCAAGGGAACCCTGGCTCTTCAAATAAAACATACAGTTGTTGAGGGTGTGAATTAAAATACTAAATGTTTTATTTTAATGTTTGTTTTATCTTAATTGAAATCATTTTAAGTGATCTTGAGGTGCCCCGGCCCCGTGGTTGAGAACCAGTGCTTTATGTTAATCAAAAGAAGCCACTGGTCACAATGCATGTTTTAAAAAGTATCAGAAATACTCATTCTGTCTTAAGTACTGCATTAAATCTGTTAACATTTAGGATACATTTAAAATCTAAATGTTGTGTCATATCAATGGCCCAACAAGTATTTGGACAATCAAGTCACACTTAAAGGGGTTACCACCAGATTTTACGGTTCCATTGCACCCAAAATCCCAAATTAACACCCCACTGATAACCTCACATGGTCAGACACGGTCATTATCAGTTCAAATCTTGTTCTATTGCACCCTCTGCTGGACACTAAAAGCTCCAGCTGTGTTATCATTGAAAGAGAAAAAAACGACATCTGGTTGGATGAAATATGACCAAGTTCAGCATTTTTAAGATTAAAAGAGCTTAACTCCACAATAATACACCATCCATGCCGATGTGGGATTATGTGCTTAAGAGAGAGTCCATTTTAACCCAAAGGTTAAAGGATACAGCTTTGTATAACACTCTGTTTTCTGGGTCACAAAAACACACTGTGGAATCGAAAAGCTTTAACTTGATATGCTTCTTTTTTTGTATGTAAAAAACACCATCCAAAAAGCATAAAAACAACTATGGGCTGCATATGAGCTGCTTGGTTCTTATAGTGCTATACACCTATTCTGTCAAGGGACACCATGACCACTGGAGCGTTTTTGGAATATGATCTTCCTGCAGGTAAGATAAACCTACACAAGCTCACTGACCTCAACTCTGAGCATGATTAGCACTGATGCGAACAGTGTTGTTGTGCCTGTATCTGTGGCCTGAAGTTGTTATAAGAATATAACTTGCCCCTCAGTTTGTAAAATGAACAAAAAACACATTTATAGATATAAACTTACAATGGAAGCCTAGCAGGCAGGTGGGCTGGAGGACTGAACAAAAATACAAGCTTCAAGTTTCAGATTTTAAAGCAAATAAAAAAAATCTGCATTTGAACAAAGTTGTTCTACATAGTTCTTTTAAGTTGGGAGTGGGACTACTTTTTACACCAATTAACTTCTGGTTGTGCATTACATAATTTATTGTTTTAATTCTGCTATATGTAAACAATGCTTTACAAAAACTTACATCACATTCCTTTCATGCTCCTTCATGGTGCAGATACCAAGTGAAAGTAACAGAGTTTATACATGATTTGGTAATTCCAATACACACGTCACCAGTTTCATACCGATACCCTATAGGCTTCACTGTAAGTGTATTACTGTAAACATTTTTCATTCACTCTAGAATATTCCTTTATGTCAGGTTGAGGAAAAAACCCTAAGCATTGCTGGGAGGGCTGCAACTAACGATTATTTTGATAATTGATTAATCGGACGATTATTTTTTCGATTAATCGGTTAATCGGATAAAAAAATTCAATTAGATTTTTTTGTTTATTGACTAAATAAAACCCGGTTACACTTTATTTTAAGGTGTCCTTGTTACAGTGTAATTATATATTTAAGTACAGAGTAATATTAAGGAACTACATGTACTTACTATAGGAATAGGGTATGATTAGGATTTGGTTGAGGGTTAGTTGCATGTAATTATGCATAATTTACTGTTATTACTACAGTAAGTACATGTAACATATGTAACAAGGACACCGTAAAATAAAGTGTTACCTAAAACCCTAAATTAGGATATTTATGTGTAAAAGTGTACTTTAAAAAGTGCAAAAGCCACACATTGAGTTTTAGTAATATCAATATTTGCATTGTTTTTAATAATAATTGCTGATGGCAAGTTGACAACCATGATTAATGTAAAAAAAAAAAAACATTTATATCCAACATATTGTTTTAACACAATTTTTGTTAAAACAAATTTACACAGACATGTTGTTCAGATATAAACTAAAAACATCTAAAATATATAATTCATTTAATTTTTATTTAAAATTAATTGAATTATAAGGATACATTGATAAAATAAATATAGAAAGACTGAAAACAAGCGTGTGAACGTAGAGCTGCATTAGATCGCGTTTGAAAAACAATTAAAACTTAATAGACAAATGCAGTAAATAGAGAACGGAATGGATGTACGCAGCAAGCTAACAGGCTTGATTAAAAAGACAGGAAAAATGATGCATTAGTGCACAAGCATTCGCTGAAAACCACTGAGTACAGTGACTTGACTAAAACAATCTTTTACTGCTGCTGTTATTAACTGCCTTCATATTTAGTGCTTCGCTTTGTAAAGACCGTTTTAATTTAACCTATTTCTGCGGTAGCGCTATTTTAATCCATCACTTATGTTGCGAGCGAACTGATTGCGCAACCTGATGCTCGAGACAAAATACAGACATCCCAAGTCTCCCGGAAGTTCTGGGAGTCACCCGCATATTGATAGCGGCTTATGCGGCTCACTGATGCCTGCAAATTAGTTCAAACTCCCGGGATTTGAGCGCGCATGCGAGACAGAAGAGACTGTGCTCTAAACCGTGTAGCGCGCGCGTGCGGCAGAGCGGCGGAGGGAGAGAGGCCTTGCGTGTGTGCGTATGTGCCTCATGAAGCGCGTGTAAGACAGAGAGCATCCTGATTGGCCTGTTTCAACCAATCACCAGTAAACCCTCCCCGTGACGTAAGCAGACCAACTAATCGATAATGACATTCCTTGACAACGATTTTCATAATCGATTATTATCGATTTTATCGATTAGTTGTTGCAGCCCTAATTGCTGGTTTCTTACCAAAAAGAGTGAGCTTCAATATTCTACTGCACTGGATCGCAAAGGACAAATCAGAACTGTCAAAGATGGTGATAAGGTCATCATCTGAAAGAGAACAGACAAATGTAGAGTTTGAGACAGTAAAGAGTTTGAGATCTAGACCAAAGTCTATAGTGCAAAACTACTGAGAAGTTTAATATAGGTTAATTTATCTTATAGTATTATAGAACATGACTGATAAGCAAATGGATAAATACTAGTGCTGCCAATCGATAAAAAAAACCCCCTCTTAAATCGCATTTTTTACATTGTTCTGTAATTAATCACGATTAATTGTACCTAACTTTAAAAGTTTTTAATATATATTTTTATATTGTAATACTTTCACATGATTCTCCAAAATAATGTACAAACAACAAAGACGGTATATTTTAAATATTTAATGGCATCTTTTTGCTAATCACTAAGAACAAAGGCCAGTATCACTGATACCAGAACTGATACTGATGTCACAATTACATGGATTTTTATTTAGCCATTAATTATAGCCATTTAACATTACACTATAATTTAAAGCTATCAGCTTTAACATTAAATAGGCTTTTTTTATATATATATAAAAAAACTTTAACATAAGTGAACTTAAAACAATCTTCACATCAACCCATTGAAACTAATGTCATTTAGGTGAGTCTTATGTTAAGGGCTCAACACTAAGGTTTTTTTTCTACTTGCCCAGTCAGACCGGTTCAGATTTTTACCTGCCCTGCTAAAATGCAGAAAAAAGTAATTGTTTTCGTTTCATGGGTTATGACCCATGTAACCTTGTAAACAGTGTTTTAGATTTCTAGGTACGTCTAACAGGTAAATATACAGAAATTGAATACTACAGCAATGATTTCTGCATCTGTGCAGTTAATAAACACTGCACAGTCTTCTCTGCATAAATTATAAATTGAATATAGATTAATCCTTACTAAAGCTACAAAGTTATTCAGTCAAGAGCAGTGAGTGATTTTCTCTTTGTTCTTTGATTAACATTAATGACAGACAGCAGCAGGTTTATTAGGCTGCTGTCACTTTAAAACCAGACGCAGATGCGGATCTGACACGCATCCTATTTTCTCACAACTCTATACGTTCATTTAATACTTTTTAACTCATTTAAGACTACCATTCAAGTGCGAGAAAAAAAACTCAATGCGGCTCTGGCGTGCTGTCTGAAGCGTCATTCTGTGCGCCCGTTTCGGGTGTTTGTTCAAAGAGAGTCACTTCACAGAGAGCGCGTCAGTACATATTTGAGTTATTTTTTTTTGCATCTTATCATGCTTGAATGGTTTAACAGCACTTGAATGAATGATAGGGTGATCATATACTGTAGCGCAGCCAAAGGATGACACTCACGTGACATTTTGCAGTTATTCACAATCACGAAAGTTTATTATTTGCATGTGTATTAAACCTTGGCGGTTAAACATTTTATTTGCACGCTGTTCTGACCCAAAGCGGCACACACTAAAAGCCTGTCAAACAGCGCGTGAGTACTAAACTAAGGTATATTTAGCGTCTCATTGCGCTTAAACTGTCAAATACACACATGGTTTACAAAAACAGTCAGTTATGTCTCAAGTGAATGTAACAGTTGGGAGAAAACCGGATGCGTGTCTGTATATTAGATCTGTGCATGAGGTCTTAAAGTGACAGCAGCCTACTAGACCTACTGCCGCTTGTCATTAATGTTAATAAAAACAAAGTAGGGGTGTAACGATACCCTCATGTCACAATTCGATACATATCACGATACTGAACTCACGATACGATATTATTGCGATACTCCAAGACATATGTACATTTACATTTACATTTAGTCATTTAGCAGACGCTTTTATCCAAAGCGACTTACAACTGAGGACTAAACCAAGCGAGTCATCGTGAAGAGGCAAAAGCAACGCAAGAAGTGCTCAAAATACAAAGTTCAGACATAGCTCGGAGTAGCATAAGCCAGGCAAGCGAGGATTTAGAGGAAAGGATTTTTATTTTTTTATTTTTTTTATGTTAAGTGCTCCCGGAAGGGATGAGTTTTCAGATGAGTTTTTGTTAACCTTTTGATAAAAGGTTAACAAAAAATGTACTGTTGATTAAAACAAGACTTGGTGCTTGTAACCCAAGGAAAATGGTGACACCAGAATAAAAATATTCATGATTCTGAAGCTGAAAATACAGAATTATTTTAGACGAATATGCTTGCACTCTGTCACTGACTAGATATATTTAAAATAATGTTGGCCACTTTTTACTGGTAACATAAGACATTTGGCATTATCAGGACCCACAAATATTCCCCCATTGCATTATTATACATTATAATCAACATTATGTATAGTAGTTTAATGTAGTACTGACACTAAAACTCTGAAAAAATTGAATTTATTTCTCACACAGTAATTTTTATTTTGGGGGAACTATCCACGATACATATTGTCACTATCCACGATATGTATTGTTGCATTTTTGTATTGCGATATATTGTGGCACGATATATTGTTACTCCCCTAAAACAAAGAGAAAATCACTTACTGCTCTTCACTGAATACCTTCAGTAACTTTAATAATAATCAATGTAAATATAATTTATACAGTGAAGTCTATGTCGTGTTTTATTTTTATATATATTTATTCAATTTCTTACTTGAATACTACGGTTAGTTATCACCTACTGTGAAAAAATAAAGCACTGTTTATTTCATTTGTATATTATATTGCATTTGTAATGTGTATCTTTGTTCTTATTTATAATAACAAAGATAAAATAATGAAAAATATTTTCATCTTCGCCAACCCCAACTTTGGCCTAAATGGTCTGTCATTCTTTTATCTTTATATATATTTTGTTACCATGTAAGGCTACATTTTAAAATAGGGAAATTAATTTGGCTATACTGCTCAGTCACTTGGAAAATAGTAAAAAACCAACATGAAAAATTGTGATAAAATCGTGATTTTCCTGAAAAAAAATCATGATACATGGCAAATCAGCGTTCCATAACGCCCACCCCTATATTGAGGGGGAGAGGAGGTTAATGTTTTAGATTAAAGATTACGAGGGCATATGAATTAAAAATAAATAAATAAGGATATGCACAGTAGGGGTGGGAGAAAAAAATCGATCCATCGATGCATCGCGATTCTCTCTCCAACGATTCTGGATCGAATCTGAGAATTCCAGAATCGATTCTGAGCTTAGTTTTTAACCAGATGTGCGATGACGTTGAGTTTGCTTTAGAAACACCCGTATTCTGCTTGCTTCCAAATCCTCACACACATACACCACTCGAACCTTCCGTAAAATAATCTTTCATAAAGTTCGGAAAGGTTGAAGCGAATTACAAGGACATTCACAGGCTTCATTGCACAGGATACGCTGTGAGAGACGCGCGCTTTCTCGCCCGTCGGTATTTTCCTTACAAATGCTCTACGAAGTCATCATTTATGTGGTTTGGAATGCAGTGGACTTATATATTTAAAATATGAACCTCACTAACAGAAGGCTGCTTTCAATTTCAAATGCTGACGTGCGCTTTGTTTGTGAGACTGCTCGCGCATGCGGCTGTGCGACTCCGTGTAGTGGTTTAATGTACTTCTGCAAAATTAACGTAAACACAGCCAGTTATGTCTTAAGGGATTAAACGGACAGGACCCACCGCATTACTTCTTTTATTTAAAAAGAGATGCGTGCGTGAATGCAGCTTAATCTCCCGCAGTCTATGATGTCATAGTAAAAAACAACAGTAAAGATGAAGAAATATCACTCACAGTTCTTGAAGGGAAAACGTTCAGATAATCTATAGGCTACTGAAAGCACTTTTTGTTTGTTGTTTGTTATATTTTTCTATGCTCCTCTTTATTATTTGTTATATTAGTTTAAAATTCTTAACATACAACTGTTTTAATAAAAACAAATTAATTTGTAATTATTTTTAAAAAAGTACTTAATTACTTATGTAAACTAATGAATTAATAAGGGGGGGAAAGGTAGATAAAGAATCGTTCTGGAATCGGATCGTGACTCCCAGAATCGGAATCGGATCGTGAGGTGACCAAAGATTCCCACCCCTAATGCACAGATAAATCATTTATTATAAGCACTGCAACATTCTATTAAAAATAAGTATATTCCAAATACATTTTTGATTTCTTGGTGACTTTAAGACAGACCTTCATCCTTATATTTGATGGCGACTTCATCGCTGCTCTGTAGCTGCCCACGAAAGACTCGCTGCATCATCAGCAGGAGCTCATCGTAGGTGATGTCTTCATTGTGGATGGGGATACGACGAATATCATCCCCCAGCTGAGCTTTAATGATCAGCTTTCCACTCAGGTCCAGCTGGCCATTCATACTGCTGGAAAAACATTTTTTACTGTAAATACTGTATTTTAAATTTTTATATACATTTCAAAATATGGGTTTCACTGACCAATGCCATTAGCTAACGAGCACGGTATCCTATTTAATACAATCGCAATCAAAATTATATGAATCCACTGCAGAATAAATACAAATTGTCAAAATGGCCACTTATGCCAGCCAATATGACACTCTTACTATTACTGCACTATTAGCATTAGAAGCAGGCCATTTATCACTAATGCATCACATGCACATCTGATAGTACAACAACAACAAGCTGAAACGTAACACACTATAAGAGCTTCAGGAGAGCTCTGCCTACATTAAATGTTCGCATACAGACTTATATAGCTAATAGCCCAGAGTAAAACCTCTGGCACAATCTATGAAGACACAATCATTATATTCTTCTATCAGAAGCACATAATTCCACCCGCAACACAACAGTTAACTATGAAATGTGATAGTTGTAACTCAATGAGTGTCTTCACCCACCACTAACTTTCCTGCTTTTGTTATGGATATTAAAAACGTCAGGGAATCACTCGTGAATTACTCAAACCCATACTCTATGACTCATCTATGAGGTTTTATCTGAACAAGTGCTACTGTCCATTGCTGGGACATACTATAAGTTCATAAAAGTCTAAGGGTCATGAGATCTAAGATGATTTGGCACATGTAACGTTAGATGGCTCACAATCTTTCCCGGTACAGACTTTGGCCTCAGACAAAATGATAGGGAGACGCATTTTGGGTTTTATATCACAATACAAACGATTTGAGTGTGCGCGTTCAATCAAGAACGATCTCATCCGCACATTCTAACTCTGTAACATGAAGACAGACCTGTATTTGACTCATATGGAATTCAAAGACAACCACGATTAAAACTACCAATTCTTGCCCGCTGGATCAAGACAATGACAAAACCCAAGTGGGCAAACTGGCAATCAAATGCCGATTTACTTCTGTCTTACATTACTATTTTAACACGTTGTATGAATTTGTCATACATATCTAGGGTTTCTCTGATTGGACATGTTAAATAGGGCAGATGACAGTTTCCAATAACAACAGTCCATCAGCTATCTAAGCTAACTGAAGATCGTTTAGACGAGAAGATGATGTGGTTTTGGGGGTTTAGGACAACACCACACATAAGGACTTTTAAAAGTCAAGCAAAAGAAAGATTCATTTAAAACATCTCATCAGGCCTCATTCACCTGATGATGCAGCAACTTCCTGCCAAATAAAGGTCTGAGCGTGACAATTCTCCCGGCGTAAAAAAGGAATAATTACTGTTAACAAACCTCAAATAAGTTATTACAACAATCATTCCTGTGTTATAAATACTGCTATTTAACTATCCCATACTGTTTGTTAAAACACTGCCTATTATACAAAACGTCTCTGTTTTCTTTAGCTTGCCCTAGTTTCACACAGGCTAAGCTATGCTAATGCTAGTTAGCTTGATAACCGGCTAACTGCTAATGGTTATTATCCAGGTTATTTTGCCCTACAAACCTGTAAAGTTACCATATAAACGTATGTACATGTTTGTACGAGAAGCATTGAGTCTCTACCTGGTGGTTTGGACGTGTCAATCCCAGCAGCAGCCTGTGTGTCCTGGACTTCAGCTGAACGACGTCTGACTGACTGATGATCGGAAACGCCTCACAGCGACCTGTACGTGGCAAAACCACAAACGCGCATGCGCGCTACCCGGACACTTGTAAATTTAATAACTAGGCCTACTCATAGATATCTATAATAAAGGCCTACTGATGAGGTGGCCTATATGGCGTATGCATTTTGTTACTAAACCAAATTTTTTTTAAATACATTTAATATTACATTGATCATATAATTTACATAAAAAACTTACTGGAGTTTAACTGATTTATATTTAAAGCTGGCAGAAATAGATGCCTTATATGAGTCACATATTTGACTTTTATGATGTGATAGGCTATATGACTATATACTATGTTAGACCTTGTTAGATAAAAAACAAAATCAAGCTTAAAATGAAATCATCAGTATAAAATACAATACAAAGAAATATCCAAAGAAATATTTTATTTATAAAGTATTAGAAATTATGTGAATTGCTTTGTTTTCTTGGACATGGACCAGACCTCCTGAAGAAACAAATTTAAATTAAACAGAATTCTAGGTCTTGTGTAAATAAATGTAAGATTTGTTGGCTTGCAAATATACATATAACATTAAAAATAATTGCATGCATTGTAGCAACAAGACATCAAATGAGCATGGTCAAGTAAGTATACAATAGTGTTTTTATTTCTTCTTCTTCTCTTGTGTTGAGTTGAACCAGGCATCTAAAAGCTTCTTGCTGTAGTAGATTTGCCATGCGTGCACCTGAACAGCAATCACCATGAGTAGATACATCACAGAGACAGCCGAGAAGCCAAAGATAAACCGGTAGGCCTTCCCGTGTCGGTACAGCTGCTGGGCCAGTGGAAACATTTCCATTGCACCAAAAATCAAGGGTGCCACAGAAAACAAACCAGCACTGATCATGGAGATCACAAGGTAGCTGATGTTGTTCTTCGGCATGGCCAGGGCTCCAATAAACGAGGGCAGGAGACTCAAAAGGTAGGGATACTCCCACTGATAGGGCATGGCCACCAAGTCATGCGACACCAGATTGAGGTGACTAACAGCCACTTGAGCCGCCACCAGTATCCATATGAGGAAATGCACGAAGGTGAGCTTCTTTATCTCTGATTTCAATGAAGCACTGAAAGACATTTTCAAAATTAAAATACATATTCTGATGTAAACAATTTCATTGACAATGTTAGCCTATTGCTGTGACAGTTTGAAGGTTATAGTTACCTCATCTGATAGTGAGATGCCACTTTCTCTCTGTGTTTAAAATCACTCCCATCAGTCCCTGCAGCTCTTGGGCCAGCACGCGATGCCATTGCCAATTTCAAGATAACTGTAACACCATACAAATATGTTATTCACAGGCCTGACATATCAGTTTAGCAATTTGCGATTATTATAGACAGAGCATATTTGAATTGAAATAGAAATATCCCAAAATGCTGAAATTAATTATTCAGAATGTAATATAGCCTATATCAAGACACATCATAGCTACTGAAAAGGACAATATTGCATTACATTTAGGGGTCTGTATAGACATAGTCCTGTAATATCTCAACATCTGATCAATCTAACAGACAATTGGCATGAAAGCACCCCAGCACTTAAATGAAAGGAGGGAAAACCACATTAACCCAATAGCATATAAGCTATACTTTTATGAATTTCACATGATTAGGACATACATAAGCATACAAGATGAAGCATAACAAATATAGGCCTATGTCTATTTGGTACAGCAATTAAATAAAGGCATTAACTGTAGATGAACTGATATATTGAAGAATATATAGGCACATCTTGCCGGCCGGCTTCCGGATGAAGGATAAATTGACCGTTTCAACTGCGCGGATCACTGTAAATAGAAAGCGGTTATTTCATGTGATGCGACTTTTAACAAAATAACTTACCGTGTGGATTGGTGAAATGCGACCGAAAGCAACAGTGACAGGATTAGATGAGGAAATGTTCACACAAAGGATTTTTATCAATGAAGGCAATAATATGTTGCTCATGCGCACAAAAGAATCTCTCCGCCCCTCCGTGCGATGTGATTTGACAGCCCAGTATCACAGTCTGCGCATCCTCAGCATCATCACCGAGTATACTGAGCACACTGAGCCGGTTGCTTGGCTCATGAATATTTATTAGGTTCATTGAGGTCCATTCTGATTTATTAAAGAAAGAGGAAGTAACAGCTGGCTGCTACTATGCCGCTGGTCACGGTGTTGTTGTGTAATATTCAGTTCCTGTGAAAACCGGTTCCAGTGGGTGGAGTGTAGGCTGTAGCCTACATGAATAGCTATTCTTGATATTTCGGATATTTCCCGTGTTGTGGGCGTGGCCTTGAGACAACGCGCAAAACGAATTGAACTGAAAATGGGCTATATGCACGCATAACTTCCGCGTTTGACGCAAGGATGCTCTTGCGTTTCCGGTTGGGGAGATTTAAAGCGGAGGAAAACCGAGGAAAACGGGATTATGGAAGAGTCTTCAAAATTTACTGTCATCTCGTCTTTGAAACGAAACTTTAATACGTTTAGATGTAATTTTATATATAGTTATGTGTATTTAATATAATAAACAAAGAAGCATAAACAAAATGAGGGGTGTCTGTTTTGTCTGTTTTTGTGACTAACGTTTCTTTAGTATAGCAATAGATTATAAAAACCAATATAAATTCTCGGTATAGCATTGGACTCTACGATCGGCGGAAGTAATCCAGCATCCTTAGACCTTCACCGGAAATACCGCCGTGCATAGAGCCCATTATTAGTGCTCGCTCGTGCTCGCTCCTTAAATCGCAACTCGTTTAATGAATTATTTCGAAAAGGTAATAAAGATTATCTCTATATGGCTCTGCCTCTGGTCCAGGGGAGGTTATCATGGAACGTGAGCACGATAAAATTAATGTTCATGACTTTGAGCCAAGCTTCGCCATTACCATAATCGTTATTTAGCCTATCTTTTTAATTTATTTTTTAGGCACAAACATCGAATCATTTAGGCATTTCATTACCGTGAATACAGTTAGGCCTAGCCTAGCCCTACTACCTAAAATAATAATAATTTAATTTAGGATCTCCTTCACATCAAGAATATTTTATAATCCTTGTATTGAAACTCGGAGTCGGGACTAAGTAGTTGCTTTCTATAGAATACTGCGTTAATTATGGCTATAGATTGAATATCATTGACAATTAGGCTATCTGTGCCATTTTGGTGTAGCTGTTAAAATGTTTTTTAATAATCTTAACAATAAAAGAGCAGTATAGCATTTAGGCTCAATATTAATTGCAACAGATCACATTAGAACTATAATTTTTATAGTATGTATTTTCGTACAAATTGATACTAAATTTGATGCTTTAAATTTAAGATATTTTATTACATATTTTTCCCTTAGCCTACGGTATGGTTTGCAAATTCCCCACATGATCATAATTAGGTGATGGTTTTTAGAAGAGATATATTAATACATTTCTGGTACAGTAAACATACAATTATGAATGTAAATCATCTTTATTACAAAATTCAAAGAAAAAGTCACCAATAAGTAGGGAGGGGGAGTCATTGGATTAGACAATTTTAGCACCGTTGTTCAAAGTGACCAACATATAAAAACAAAGGTTATTACACAATCGATAGTCAAAAAAATTAAATAAAAGAGTAATATTTCAGGTGAAAATTCAATTCAGAGTTGGGTGGAAACAAGGGAATTGATTTGAAATATGATTTGTGATAGTGAGATTTAAATTATTGTGAGAAAAACTGTAATTTTTATGACAGTTCACTTTAGGAACAGAAGTGGTTTTCAGACAATTAGTATTTATAGTTTAAAAATAATCTTTTTTGGGGGAGGGGAATAAAATAAAATCTAGCACACATGCTCTCTCTCACTCACTCACACACACACACACACACACACACACACACACACACACACACACACACACACACACACACACACACACACACACACACACACACACACACACACACACACACACACACACAGACACACACACACACACACACACACACACACACACACACACACACTCACACAAACAAATTTGTAATTTGGTTGCAGTTCACACAGCGCATGTGTTACAATATTAGAAGTGTGCAAAAACTTTAACATTTTTTAAAATCATTGATAAAGAAAGACAAATATGATGTGATATTTTTGAAAAATTGAATGGCGTTTCTCATCTCATTTAAAGCAAATACATTATTTATCATGCAAATGTCACAATGACATTAAAAATAGTGTTCTGAACATTTTAAAGCATGTATACTCATGTTGGATACCATCAATTAAGCAAATACATAAATACATTACAAAAACAATCTTCTCAAAAAGCTGTTTAAATGTGGTGTTGAATTGAAGTTTCTTACTACAATCTGTGAGAGTCTTTGTGCAGGTTGTATCTTTATATACAATGTAATTTAACATTGCATATACTTATACAGTCTGTAGATTGATATTGTTGGGTTGAGTTTAAAAGGGCTGTCTCCGAGTCTTCTTTATTCCCTGTGAGATTGTACTTAAAAATACTGACATTTTTAAGTCAAACATTTTAATGTCAGTTCTTTCTTCCCTCTCTCTCCTTCAAATTCTCTCACTTATTCTTGCAATCTACATTGGGTACAGTAAAAAGCCAGAGAAGGAGGAATGGACATACTGTCCTGCATAAAATCCAGCTGCCTGGTCAGATGGTAATTGTAAATAAACTGTGTCTCCTGGTTGTAATGGAATCACAGCACTCCCAGATGCTTGATCCAGGAAACCCTTCTTGTACTCATCATATGTATACATAAGTGGCTCCCCGTTCCTGTAGAGCCCAACCCATACATTGGCACCCTTGCAGTGCACATGATAGGCGAAGTAGTAGATGCCTCGGAGGTCACAGGTGAACACACCGGTCTGAGGGTTGTAATTCTGACGCCCATTATACAGTAGTTTGTCAAGCACTATTGGAGTGCCAACTGGAGGGAATGGTGTGGTCAGCTGGGCAGTGAAAGCAGGCATCTCCAGACCATTGGCACCCATCATGTCACCCCCATACTTCCCTTTCTTGTATCCACCAGTTTTCATACCATCAAGGGCAGGGCCCATCTCAGGAAGAACACCCATCAGGTCAGGGGAAGGAGGGGGGCCTGGGGGTCCAGGAGGTCCCGGTGGACCTGGCCTTCCTGGCTGACCTGGGTTTCCATTTTGGCCAGGTGGACCTGCAGGACCAAGAGGACCAGGGATTCCGGGGCTGCCTTCACCGGGTGGACCAGCTTGACCTGATGGACCAACTTCTCCCTTCGCCCCGGGTGGTCCAGGAGGCCCAATTAGTCCTCCAGGCCCTGCAAGACCTGGAATGCCTTTAGGACCCTGTGGTCCTTCTGGGCCAGGCTGACCAAGTTCTCCTTTAAGACCAGGTAGGCCAGATGTACCTGGGGAACCAGGTAGACCATTGCTTCCTGTTTCTCCTTTGGGACCCATGGGTCCTGGTGGTCCTCTTGCCCCATGTTCTCCATCTTCACCTTGGAGGCCCGGTTGACCAGGAAATCCTGGAGGACCTGGTTGCCCCATAGGCCCCGGATCTCCCTTGGCTCCTTCTAAACCTCCCTCTCCTTTTAGCCCTGGGGAACCAATTCCACCTGGTGCCCCCATTGGTCCAGGAGGGCCTGTAGGACCAGTTTGACCAGGTGGTCCAGTCATGCCAGGTTGACCACCATAACCTTTGTCTCCTTTTGGTCCTTGAGCACCAGGAAGCCCTCCCACCCCTTTATCACCCTTTGGGCCAGGGTATCCAGGTTTGCCAAATCCAGGTAATCCAGGTTTCCCAGGTAACCCTGGTGGTCCTTGTAATCCTTTGTGTCCAGGTGCCCCTGGCTGGCCTGGTAATCCACTTTCTCCTGGACTTCCAATACCAGGGGACCCTTGTGGTCCTTGTGGGCCCAGTCCACCAGGTGGACCCTCTGGACCTAGCTCTCCAGGCTGTCCAGGTTTCCCTGGCACACCAGGTGGACCTGGTACACCAGGAAGACCAGGCTTACCCACACCTGGTAATCCCGCCTTCCCTGGGAGCCCAGGTGGCCCAGCTGGCCCTTTGGGCCCTAGTGGGCCTGGTTGTCCAATTCCTCTGTCTCCTTTAGGCCCAGGTAACCCTGGGAGACCAGGGAAACCTTTATGTCCTGGATCTCCTTTACCCCCTGGCTGTCCTGGTAATCCTTGTCCACCAGGCTTTCCTATTCCTGGCAGGCCTGGGGGTCCAGGAGGGCCGTGTGGCCCAGTCATGCCTGGTTGTCCCTCTTCACCTCTGGGTCCCTGTTCACCTCGCTCTCCAGGCTGCCCAATACCTCCTGGCTTCCCGGGCATACCTGGCATTCCTGGCTTACCAACTCCAGGGAATCCTGGAGGACCAGGAGGTCCTGACCTTCCAGGAGGGCCTAGCATTCCATTACCTTGAGGCCCAGAAGGTCCTTGGGGCCCAGGTGGACCAGGGGGCCCTTGAGGTCCAGTCTCTCCCTGAACACCTTGCTCACCTCTGGGAATGGTCTCACCTTTGTAAAGGAAAAGCAGGGATGGGATTAGGTAACAATGACCATAAGAAGGTATGTCAGCATAAGTAACAAAAAAAAACAAAAAATAAATTAACCACATTTAAAAAAATAAATTAACCAGTGAATAAAGGGACTTCATAAGTAATGTAAAATGTATATTATATACTGTATCAACTAATTATGATCACTACAAACCCTGTTGTTTAAATTGAAATAAGAACAAACAAACAATAATAATGTATACCATGTATACCATATACAATGTGACCACAAGTTCTAAGATAAACAAGTGTTCATACCTTTGGTATCTTTGCCTTTGTTTAGGTGCATTGGTAGGTCTTTTCTGTAGTGTGGATATGGCATGTGTGGCATATCCTTTCCCATGCCCATATGAGGCATCTGTGGTAAGGGTTGGTGCTGTTGAGGATGTGGCTTGTGTCCATAATATGCACCCCCAAAAACTGATGGCAGTAGAGCCAATTCCACGAAAACTACCAGGAAAGCAGCCATGGCCATGGCCTGGGTAAGAACAAACAAAGAAAGATTATGAAATAGTCTTTATAATCAATTTCATATTCTTTCAGCTAAAAACAAAAGAACCAGTCCATTTAGTTTAAAATGTTGAGAGCAAATTCTGAGAACATAAAAGGCTTCTTTTAAAAACATTAAAAATCTTACCAACCCAAAACCTTTGAATGATATATATTTATTCATAATATAATTAATTTCAATGTTAACATCACCCTCCATAATTATATCTCCTCATACCTTCTTCTAACTTGATTTGAGATTAGACAACATTACTTTCTCAGGCATCTAAATTTAGCCTATACTCTTAAACGTGACCTTAAAGCTGACTTTTTAACTGTAAAAGCAAAGGACAGGAAGCAAACCCTTTATTGGAATTTCTCACTTCTAACAATCTCTGGGGAAATTCTCAGTAACTAGAAAGAAATTTCCAGCAATTCACCTTTCACACTGCAGGAATCCCAGACAGTAAACAGTAGATGTTCATTTATGTGTACACCGCTTTACATTTTTGCTTGTCTCTTGTTAAATGACCAAATAAGTTTTCATAACACATTACTGTGATACTTTAATTTTAATGGGAAAACAATAACAACTTAGACGTGAATGAAAAAAATATTGCATCAAGATGATGGGAGAGACAGAGTTGACCTTTTGGCTTTTTCTCAGGCTGCTGAGAATCACACAGATATGCCATAGGCCCTCTAGGTTTAATGCTTTTTGAGAGAGATATAGTTTTGGGCCAAAGACCTAAAGACCAATTGGAATGTGCTGTACACTATCATAAAACATTTTTCAGTTGATTTAGCTTCATGTAATGCTGATAATAACATCCACTACAAAAGTTGTTAGAAAAGCATTATCATACATTACCCTTAATTTATTATTTAATTGCACATATAAATGTTATCATAAGATTTGACAGTGTTCATCAAATGGTTTGGCATAAGACATATAGTTTCATCCAACCATACTAATTTATTGTTGGCTAAAAAATGGTTTAGAGCAAAGTAATCAAATCCCACATTCTAAAATGTGTGTTTGCACATGTGACATTATGTGAAATTATGAATGTATATTTCTAGATCAGGTCTGCAGGGATGTCATTTTGTGATGAGGAATGTTAATTCCAGTGATCATGCCAATTGCATAAGAATTATCTGAAAGACTAATATATCTAACCTACTTTTTTTCATGACCAGGTAAAAGAAAGAGAGAGAGAGTGCAGAAGAGAAGAAAAAGGAGGAATGTAAGCTCAGCTGATGAAAAAGAATAGAGCAAAGTCTACAGCTTTTCACCCTATCAGCGGGCCCCCTTAGCCTCTTTTCTATGGATTTTTTTTTTTTTTACAAACTGAAAGGTCAGAAACAGTCACATTTACCCACTAAAAATAGAGCAATCTAATCAGTAAACAAATACAATGTTACAAGGAGAAAAGTCATTAACACTCATTAGCAATGTGATTAGTTAGGCATCACTACAATGACTATAACAATATACAGTGAACATAACAGTGATCGTTATAACAACATATTAACAATATTGTCATAACTATATTGGAAAACATAATTAGAAAGAAAAAAACTATTTATGTTCACACTATGGCCCCAATCCAGCCAATAAGTTAAAATATTAATTGTTTTCTATGTTATAAACATAAATTGTAAAAGGTAAAAGATCATGCTGTCCTGAAACCACTTTTACACATAATAATAAATTCTCAGGAATTTTAGAGATGCATATGTCAATGTCTATATTTATATAAAATTATCAGCAAAGGTATAGATATTTCAGTGATAGTCACCATGAAATTAAAAGTGACAATTACATTTTTTTTAATGGAATACTGCAGAATTTATTATAAATGATTTATTCATGCACATCATTATTATCAAATTAAAATGCATGCCCTCGTAATCTTTTATGCCCATCTCTCTTGCATCAACATCTCTTCTCTGATGACGTGTTTACTGGCGCAAGGGTGGAACAACCTACCTGTCACTCACATGAGATCACAGCAATAGCAAACCACAACCATCAAATCAATTCTCGATGGGCATAATCACATCACTTCCCGCCCTACATTTTTTTCTGTTCAAGAAGCTGTTTCACTCACTCTGATATACATCACAACGGAGAAGACATGACTGTAGCAACTTCAATTTCATGTGACTTTAATTCACTTTATCAACTGTGAATATCATAACTCTTAATTTTGCAATACACTGCTGTTTAAAGGGTAGGGTTCAGTATGTTTTTTTATTCATATTTTTATTCAGCAAGGGCACATTCAATTGATCAAAAGTGACAGTTTATAAAGACATTTATAATGTTACAAAAGATGTCTACTTCAAAAAAGTGCTGTTTTTTAAACTTTGGGGGGTTCATGGTTTTCTCAAAAATATTAAGCAGGACAACTGTTTTTAACATTGATAACAATAGGAAATGTTTCTTGAGCAAATCAGCATTTTAAAATGATTTCTGAAGGATCATGAGACACTGAAGACTGGAGTAATGATGCTGGAAATTCAGCTTTACCATCACAGAGATAAACAGCCTTTTAATATGCTGTTATATAATATATAATAGAAAACATTCATTTTAAATGGTAATACTTTACAATATTACTGTATTTTTTTATTTAAAAAACACAGCCTTTGTGAGTATGAGGGACTTCGTATAAAAACATTCAAAAATCATAACAGCATTTTAAATGGTGGATTACAATGTAAACATCACCTTCCATAAGTCTTTTCAAACCTTTTTCAAACTTTTGATCTCAGGCAGATACATTTAGCCTATACACTTAAACATGACCTTTGACCCTAGTAAAAATGAAAGCCCTCCATGCTATTTGTGAAATGTTCTTCAAGAATCGCATTGCTTTAGTAACTGAACGTATGAACAACACGGCAAATAAGTCTAGTTAAATGCTCACATTCGGCCTCTCACTGAGACACAGATGGCCAACAGTGTTTACAGAAATCCCTTCCTTGCTCTTGTCTGCCTAGTCCCTCATTCTTCCAGTCTGTCTTTTATTTCATTCAGTCTCTCACACCCTTTTTTCCCATCTTTACAGAGCAGTGTGTTCACAAAGAAACACATAAATCATCAATGACAACACTTTTATTCTGGCTTTCTATGGGGAAAAAGGAGGGGGGTGATTATTTCTGCAAACCAAGGGAGGACTTTAAGAGGCTGTGATCCAGTAAGACATTCTAGATTATGATTTTAACTAGTTTGTTAATATCTAATACATTTCGATTTTTCTTGAATAGAAATGTTCATTTAATTATTTTAACATGTGTGAGGAATAATACTGTGTAATAAGTACTGTAGCTAAATATTTGAGTTAATTCATTTTCAATGTCCATGTTGAATTACCTGATGTTCCGGAACAACTGAATTTTGGGAAACCAAAAAGGGTGGCTGTACTAACATGCATGTGTTGCAGCAGACCAATCAGAGGGTGCTCAAATAATTCATATGCCATGTCAACCTACAGAATATTGTAATGTAACACACGTCTCCTTTTATCTATTGTGCGATGTAGCAGACAGACTATATTGACTACACCAGCTGTAGGAAAAAACAGGCCTTTTTGAGGTACAACAAGGTCCTCATTCTATTTGAGCATCTGTTGGGTTACTTAGAAGCATTTTAACAGCTGAGCGTTAATAAGAGTGAGAAACACGGCAAGGGTGTGCTAGCCTCAAAGTGCATGTGTGGGGAGAGAGGAAGTGAAGAATGTCTGTCGGAAAGAATCTATCTAGCTATCTATCATCTATCTAGTAGCCAATTTAGATCTGTTTTATCTATTTACTGATAATAAAGATACTGCACTGATACATTTTCTATATAATTAATGACGAGTTATAATCTGTAATAATAACCAAAGCAACACTTGTTATTTTAGTAAATCAATGGAACAAATCACCAGTTACAGACAATGATTGTTACAAACATTTATTATTGAATGCAGAGCTCCATTCCATCTATCATCCACATAATTAATTTATGGCTCTGTTTTTCAGTTTCACTTGTTATGAGATCCTTCATTAATCTGGATTGTATCGATAATTAGATACATTTGAAAGTTTCTTTTCACCTGTTGTCTCATGAGCAGGTTTGATGACCCACTAAAGTGATACTGAAAGCTGATTGGCTTGAACGCTTACCTCTGACAATGATTGGTTATATTTGCAGAAAGAGGCTAATTTCTTTTTTATTACTATTTACAAGTGTTAAACTCCAACAATAATATAATATATTTAATATAATAATAATATTTGTTAAGATATTGTTATAAGATATGTGTTTAAAAATGTTGAAAAATTTTTATTTTATTGGACAATATTTTTTGAAGTGATGCTAATAGTAAATCCAAAGCAAGTACTTTGCAATTAGTTTGTATAAGGAGGCGAAATTGATTTCAGCCACATTTTGGATGGAATCAAACAACGTTTCGCTATTTGAATAAACATTCTGATCTGTCTGTTCACTAATAAGAAGAGACTTTATACTGGCAGACTCCTCCAACATTTCTGTAGCGATTAAACTACTGACAGAAAGAGTGACCTACACAAAAAATAGACCTAGTAGCCTACGTATGACTATATATCAGCTGATTAATCTGCCGTCAACATATTGTAACTCAAAAGTCTCACTATAGAAATTTCTAGAAGTGCCATTAATCACTCACTACACTGTAAATTATTATATGATCAATAAGCTATGACACAGCAACGTTTTTTACAGTGTATATGCTGAAACTGCTAGATTGACAACCACACAATTTATTTCTGCAATAATGTAGAATGTATTGAAACATTCTTTCAATGAATGAATTGTTGAAACAATGACACAAGTCACAACCCATTGTGCCATTAATGGATGTCTGTTTTGTATCCGTCTCCCAGCTGAGAGTTCATCTAACAGTCCACTATCAGGTACACTATCACAATCACACATGCATACAAAGACACCATGTGGCTGCCACCAGGAGGGGGAGCTAACACATTAACCTACAAACTGCACACCAAACTTGTTAAAGCAACATGATGTTTCTGCTCAGTATTTCTGTAATAAAATTGAACAGAAAATAAAATATGCATATCAAGTAGACTGTACAGTACAACTGTATACACATCTATGAGTGGTTTATACACTTTATAAACCACCCATAAATGATTAAACATGCTAAAAGTGAGTTTGCTTTATATTAATCACATTTCTGCAGTAAAATTCATCAGCTTCATTTGTCAGACAGATGAGAGATGAGATAAGAGCCCAAATATAAACAGTGTTTTACAATCTAGTATGAAACGCAAATGCACTTTGCCTGTTACAATCAATGCAGTATAGGGCAGCTTCTAATAAGGTTTCATTTTAGTTTTCAACACACACTACCTCAAACACTGACACAGAATTATGCTACAAATGGGGGAAACTATTTACCTTATATCTATGCTCAACCATTTCCTTTTTCATTACGTGTCTATTTGATCATAATTAGTTTTTTCAAATTGTCCCATTAGTTTTCACACTGTACATCAATGAGAATCAAGACAAGCAGTTACAGATAAATAAAACGATGAATATATTTAAGTATATTTCCTTACCTTTCCTTTGTACGGCTGTAGAAGGAGATAATCTCAAGGATTCTCAGGCTCACACTCAGAAAGACCCTGAAACACACACCTTGACCAACTGACCAATGCAAACTGGACTTAAACAAGTAACAGTCTGCAGACGACCACCTTTTATCCACAGCAGGGTGGAGTCAGAGAGCAGGGGAGGGAGAAGAGAGGACTGATTGAAGAGAGAAAGGTTGCTACAGTATGGATGAACATGTGACAGTATAAAGGTGCAGTGTTTTCAGGATAGACATTGAGATTTGTTTGATTTTCCAAAATCGCTGTCTACTGCTGGCAGCTACACCCTTACTGTGGTGCATGATGTCTATAGCCTTTCCTGTTCACTGATTAGTCATCACATTCTCAGTTGAGGTAGAGCTGCACAGTTAGGGTTATAATCTGAAACTTATAAGATTCCTCTTTAGGATAAGCTAGGATGAGTTCAATATTGAGTTTACAGTATCGGTATTAGTAATCCATATATTTAAGTTATAATTAAACTTATTGAATATTTTAAATATACAAACATTTTAATATAATAGAATAGAATAGAATCGTGTGTGTGTAGATTAGGGTTGGTAAACTTTTTTAAAGAAGTATGCTCACCAAGGCCGCATTTTTCAAAAATACAGTAAAAGCGGCAATATTGTAAAATATTATTACAATTTATTCATTTGATGGAAAAACTGAAGTTGCCATTCCAGTCTTCAGTGTCACATGATCCTTCAGAACTCATTCTAATATGCTGATGTGGTGCATCTTCTTGTTGTTATCAATGCTGAAAACAGTTGTGCTGCTTTACATTTTTGTGGAAACTGTGAAACATTTTTTCGTTATTCTATGATGAATAGAAAGTTCAAAAGAACAGCTTTTAAATGAAATAGAATTTTTTTGTAACACTTTACTGATACTGTAACTGTTGTTACTGACACTTTTCTTCAATGTAATATGTCCTTGCTGAATAAAAGTATTAATTTATTTTAAAAACATAAAAACAATGTACTGACCCAAAACTTTTTTATTCTGACCAACGTGTAAATGGCTGAACAGCATATGATTTTATGTATTGTAATGTGCTTTAAAATTGTTTCATATTTTTGCGATTCATTATTAAACTTACTATTGGACTTAAGCTGTATGCAAGCTCAACTGAACAGAGCTCATTAGTGGAGATATGAGATCTGAAAGTTTGAGACATATCACCACAAGCATATTATTTGTAGAAGAGGAGCATAGGGTCGTCATGGGGACAGGTGCAATCAGTGTACTTAGTCTTTGGTAATCATTGTGGGAAACAGGCTGATACTGCCCTCAGCCCTGTGTTAATGAACAGTCAATTATGACGCTGTGAGGATTGAAGTGGGGGTGGAGTGTGTCCACTGTGACGCCACCATGTGAACCTAAATGCTTTTCCAACCTTCGCCTGTTGCACCAAAATCAACTGTAATTAC
Organism: Rhinichthys klamathensis goyatoka; assembly: GCF_029890125.1. Lineage (NCBI taxonomy): Eukaryota > Metazoa > Chordata > Actinopteri > Cypriniformes > Leuciscidae > Rhinichthys > Rhinichthys klamathensis. The sequence goes on from NW_026606706.1 coordinate 1,218,006, forward strand.
TCACTCAGTATTTCGTTCATGCCTGCTTTTCTATTCATTCAGTTCCTAGAATGTGTTCAACCAACACGTCATTAACCTTTGCAATAACAGCTGTATGAAGCAAACCCACAGGGAGATGTATTATGAAGTGCAGAATTTGTTCACGTGCAATATATCAGAAACATTCATACAGATCAATTAGAACCCTTTCAGAAATGGTGCGTTCTGTTCAAGTGGATAACTTTGAAATTCATGACAAATCTTGTGTTAACCCTAGCTAATGATCTTAGGCCTGGTGTCACAGACAGGGCTCAGATTAAGACAGGATTAGGCCTTAGTTAAACTAGGACATTTAAAGGGGTCATATAATGCCATTTTTGTACAATCTAATATGATTCTTTAGGGTCTAAATTAAAAGTTTGTAATATACTTTAATTAAAAATTCTCATTAGTATTGTAAGAAAACACTTATTTTACCTGGTCAAAAACAGCTCTGTTTTCAGCACGCCGGTTCAGTGCATATGACTTTAAATGATCATGAGCTTTGCTGACTCCGCCTCTCTGTTCTGTGTACACCAGAGCTCTGGCGTACACCATTTGTAACTCAATAACCATAACGCGTTGTTCAGTATAAACGTGGGATTATGAATTATATTGAGAACGTCATACATAGAAAACATGCCGTAATGTACCCTGAGTGTAAACCTTAGACGCATTCATTGTGAAGCCTGCAGCTAGCGATTTGCAAAGATTAATATATTAATATAAAGTTTAATAAAACGTTACACTCACTTCCGTTCTTCTGGAGATTCAGCAGGAACACGAATATCTGGTAGCAGCTACCGATCCATTTTTCATGAGCAGCAGCTTAGCAAATCCAGCTTTATACTGATCCTCGTCTATAAAGCAGTCTGGTGAGAAATGATTCGCGCAAACATGAACGCATTGACGTTGCTCGTGGGGAATATTCCCTTCGAAAACAAACTCAGCCACTGCGTCTTCAGCGGTTCGGATTTAGGAACATTAAAATGACTGCTGTGTTCGTTATTACACCCAAGAACAGAACACCACAATCGCTTAGACGCCATTCTGCTCATAGACAGTGCTCCAGCGTATCAACAATGACCGCGCCGGTCCGCGCAGACTATGATTGACAGCTCTCTCATGGAGCTGATCTCACCCGCGAGGGCGGGTCTGTGTTGAGACGCTCCTGTCAATCAACAATCGTGGGAGGGGCTTCCGAGCGTGTGACGTCACACGGTCGAACGGCTCGATTTGAGGCAGGGGAAAACATATAAGGAGATTAAAACAAAACCACTGGATGGATTTTTATCATTATATGATGGTTGTGTACAGACACTGCCAACACACAATTCAGTACAATCAACTTGTAAAAGTGCATGCACCATTATATGACCCCTTTAAGTAGATTATATAAACATGCCTTAGAAAACACCATTACTGGTGTGCATCTTGAGACAAAACAATGGCACTGATATATTTTAAGATATTAAGCAAGTTGCTTTCAGTTAAGACAGCTCAAACAGCTCAAACTCATTCATTCATTCAAACATGCACTTTAATCTGGGACTATAGGCTTAAGCCTTGTCTGTGAAACCGGGAATTATTTTTTTTTACACAATCACTTAATAAATAGCACCCTAAGGATAGGACTCTCCCCAGTACTGCACATTCACACACTTTTCCACAAAGGCACAAAACTCAATTAGCTTTGAGCATGTTTGCTAATCACAAACACTGTCCTGACATCTGTTTCACGGTTTGCCCACAGAAAAGAAAAAGGTTTGAGAAATAGAAGCAAGGGAATGAATATTGACATGAACAAGATTAAAAGTCTCTCAGATGTGAAGTCTTTAAATTAGCTTGTTAGCACTCTCTTATTGCTATCCCTACTGTAGTCTCTCAATGCATCATAATTCAATTAAGTACATAGTTTTCTGGCAAGAGTACAGGTTATCTGTCACATCTCTCATGTAATGTCCCAAGTCAAGTCAGATGCCTGTACTATACCAATTGTATAGTGCTATGTTACTTCATGCATCATGTTTTGTTTATATTGTATTCTGCATCATGTACTGTATATCTGCAGTAGGGTTATTGTAAACTAAAAACATTAAAAACGTCTAGGTTACGACTGTAACCTCTGTTCCCTGAGAACAGGGAGCGAGACACTGCATTGATGACGCTATGGGGAACGCCCTCCACGTGAACCAGTGTCTGAAAAGCTATCCAATCACGGCAATCGATATTGACCCATTGACAGCCTATGACGTCACTACTAGTGCGACCCGTAAGTATAAAAGGGGTGCCTAGAGAACATGTCATCCACTTATCGTCTGGAGGGACTGTTCAGCAGGGATCTGAACGCAGGCATCAGAAGGCATGGCGAACGTCGTAACCTAGACGTTCCCTTTCGAAAGGAAACTCGCACTGCGTCGATGACACTATGGGGAACGATATACAATCCCACCATGCTGAGGAGAGTGCATGCCAATTGTGGCTTTAGACAGAAACGTGAGAAATGGCAGTTATTTTAACAGAAAATGCAAAGAAACACTTCCCCTTCGGGTCACATACAGCCTGTCAGTGACAATATTCCCTACGGTCACTGCCCAAGCTATAAGCCTCAAAGTGGCCTCCGAACAACGGAAGGCCTACCAAGGCCGCTCAAAGGCTTGGAACCAACAGCTTCCATGGAAGGGGTTCCTTTAAGCCAAGGGAATATGGCCAGGGGGTCTGAAAGGAGTCCCGTCCAGTCACTTTCTGAGGGGAATATAGATCCCACATGCCACCAGGGAGGCTGACCTGGTCATATTTACTGACCTAGTCTTGCCAACAACCTGTATGTTTCCTAAACAGAGTCTCTCACAAAATCCAATAGGGAAAAACTGCAATTAATGGCAATACTTCACTCACAAACTGGATCATAGAGACGGGCATCCAGGAGAGTAGAACTCAGCATAGCCCTTTATAACCCTTGCAAACGAGGGGAGTAACTCTACTCAATCCTGTATCTACACAGTGCTTCAAAGCCCTGTGGAGGCTGGGCACTCCAAAGGGATCCTAATAAGGGGGACGCCTCCAGCTCTTGGGCTGATCTAACAGGGAGGCCTCGTGAGAGTCTTTCGACCTTCCGACCAGACTTAGGGAGTTAAGTATTCAAACAGAGCGATCCTCAGATAGATTCTGGAACACTCTGCTCAACCTGATAAGTACTGACCAGGCTCTGGGCTAAAATCAGGGAAGCTCCATGGGGCCTGCAATGTGATACTTAATGCCTTTGCAACGCTAAGCATCCAACTCGTTGGGGAGCCGCCTTCAATGAGGCCTGTTAAGGCCTAACTACTTGATAGCGAGGATGTTAGCAGCGCCAGCCTTTAGAAGCCTAGGTGCTCTCACAGACTTTTCTGTGGGCCTAGTTATACTTACTTAACATTACCAACAGGCAGTGTGCTCAGCAGAAGGGCTATCGATCCTTTAAAGCAAGGAGAGTACAATCTTACGCTACCGGAGTATCGAGGAGACCTACTGTAAGGCCTACAGCTTCGAATGTCACGGGCGTCAGCCCAGGCAGTGCTTTGGCTCTAAGGGAGCATACTCAACCCATCCCAAGTGGGAGGGAGTAACTATTTTGTCTCTACCTGAGCCTGGGTGGTGAAAGGTGATAACATAAGAGCTATGGGTAGCAAAGTACTCTAATTAATGACCCTAACAAGGGAAGCACTATCAGCATGACCATGAAGGATGTATCAGGGTCAAGGCCAATTATCTTGTAATTTTATAAGACAGGTTTTATATTCTCTACTAAACCCAAGGGAATGGAGGCCTCAGTAAGTGGCCAATGGCATTCAACCTTTTGACTTGAATTCTTATATTCAAGGGGCTCAGAAGAAAAATCTTTTTAACTTTAGGCCTTGATGCCAGCTACTATACTCGATGCTGTAAAGGGCAGAGGCCTGAGCACACTGCTTCTTACTCTCTAGAGAGACAGACCTGACAACGCCCATAGATATCTGCATGGGAGGCTTTTCGAAGGTAGCCTGCTACCGATGGTGCTATCTACCCTGTTACACCACTAGCATTTACACCTAATGCAAAAGGCGGGCCTTGGCCAGACGACTCTTGAGTAAGAGGAGGCTAGTACTAGGAAAAACTAGATTTACAGGAATAAAATCTCCTGATGGTCTAAGGAACCTATACACTCAGATACTGAGAGGCTCGAGGCGAGAATGTTTAGCAGACCGCCACCAAAAATCCTAAACTTAAGCCAGATATCGAGGCGGCCCCATGAGGGCCAACACACAAATATTGTGAGCTATAATCTCAAAACAACTCTCTAAAGTGTGAGGAGAACTACTGCTCTAGTATAAGGTGGCTATCAAGGTGGCCTGACGAGTACTACGCTTGATTTTGTAGTTTTATCTGGAGCTTGACAGAGCGGTGGCCTCAGTTTAAAAACACCTGATTCCATCTCACGCAGAAATGTCTGTTTGATGCTCAGATGAACGGTGGCCTGACTAGAAATTTTTTGTATAATAAGGCCAATCTGTTCTCTACCACAGATTGGCACTACCCACTATAAGCCTGACGACTCTAAATCAGAGGAGGCCTATGGGAAGGGTATGCATAGCCTACCTATATTTGGGAACTTCAGGGCCCTATTTCTACTCCTATAAAAACCCTACCTAGCACACCCCTTAATACTTTCTAACAGGGAACCGAGGTCTACTGTTCAACCTTACTAAAAAACTCGTAAATGGAGACCTACAGAGCTCAACCTGCTGCCCGTAGAGCGATAGCCTAAACGACATTCACAAAATGGAGGCATATCACTATAAAGAGCTCAAAAGAGTGCACTTACTACCAAACCCGACGCCAGACCTACAGAAGGGTTCCAAATTGAAGGAATCCCTCATCACAGGTCCAGCCTCAGGGCTGATGCAAGAAGCACCTGGGGTGTAGGAAGTGTGCAGATTCGGACCACAGTGTTATGCAAGATTTAATGCAGCCGAGCGTGCCTTCGCCTCTCTGAACTTTCCCATCACCTTCTCGACGGAGGTGCCGAAAAGTTCAGAAGGCGACACTGATGCATCGAGAAGAAAAGCTTTCTTTCCCAATGTCATCCAAGTTCAACCACAGATGCCTATCCCTGGCGACTATCACCGCCATCGAGTTCGTCTGATCGTGACAGCTGTTTGTTTGGTGGCCCGGAGAGCTAATCTGTATTGTGGCACAGCTCGTTTTCACTGCGTCAGGGGAAAGACCCGGACCTTGGTCCAAATCTTTCAGCAGATCAGCGTGGTATGCTTGCACCACAGCCATTGTGTGCAAGGCATCACCAGCCAGACCCGCCATCGAGTATGCACTGCCATTTAAGTGCAAAGTTTGTTTAAAAGGCAGGGCCAGAGCACTTAGTGTTGATGCCTCTCCAACCGCGAGATAGTTCGCGAACCTCTCGTCAATTGAGGCATCAACACATACCTGTGTCCGCGCATCCTCTCAACATCAGCGTAGTATGCTCGCTGATGGCGATGGATGCGCGCTAAACAGGAGCTCTTCCATGCCTTTTTGATCTCGTTGTATAGATCGGGCAGGAATGGAAGGCTCCTGGAGGAACCTGGAGCATTATGGCTGGAAAGAAACCGTTCGTAAAGTCTGCCACGAGCGGTCTCTTCCCTCACGCACTCCTACTGCAGCAAAGCCTCGCTGAGACCGTTCCATAACACTCACAACTCATCATACGTGGGCCAGGGTGGCTGTGAGGGTTGGGGTTGTAAATCCTCTTCACCCTCATCAGCTATCTCCTGCTTTCTTGGGATGCCAGCAGAGCACTCGCTGTCAGATCAGAGGATGTTAGTGACAACACATCCTCATCCGGCAGCTCAAACTCGCGAGCCTCCGAGGGGCGTGAGAGATAAACAACTCTCTCAAACTCCTCGGCGAGCTCCCTCTGAAACGCCACGATTCTAGTCTCTGCTCTGCCTCACCGCGAGCGGGACCTGAATCACCTGGCACAGATGTCTGTCCCTCTTCCCTCGAGAAGAGGGCCAGACGAGAGCGAAGTTTTCTCAAGGGAAAAAACTCACAGTTGGCACCAGCAGTTCCCTCAAGAACTGATCGTGCTTGCTCTGAGCCCAAACAGTAAACGCACAAGTTGTGTGTGTCATCAAGTGTCAATATCTTAGACACGGATCCACACACTTCCTGAATCGTTTTTCACAAGCCATGATTACCTTTTGCAGTTTTCAGGTTGAAGCTCTCTAGGCGCCCCTTTTATACTTCCGGGTCGCACTAGTAGTGACGTCATAGGCTGTCGCCGGTCAATATCGATTGCCGTGATTGGATAGCTTTTCAGACACAGGTTCACGTGGAGGGCGTTCCCCATAGCCTCATCGACGCAGTGCGAGTTCCCTTTCAAAAGGGAAAGTTTTTTTTTAAATGGAATAAAGCTGTGATGAAATATTACATGAAAAACTTAAACTAAACGTAAATTAGAAATGTTGTCTTGGCAAAGTTTAAGTTGAATCACTAAAATAAATATAAAAATAAAACTGAACTAAAACTTAAATAAGTTTATAAATAGTCATACTAAAACTATACTATACGAAAATAGCACTTCTCTGCAATGACAAATAATTAAATGAGATACATTTATAAATAGATTAGGAAAAGTATCCCTTATATGCGAACAGCATCCCATTTCAAACGTTAAAACGTCTTTAGCTAATCCATCTAAAATAATCTTTGACTTTCTTAAAAAGTGTGCCAATGCTCATACTTCTGTAAATATTTGTACTGTTTACGATTAGCTATATTTTAAATGTATTGTAAGCCAGGTTGCTAGGTGACAGGGTCTTCGTAGATTGTATAGTCAACAATGGCAGTAAAATTGCTACATTCCCACAGCTGCTGTTGTTCTGTATTAAGGCCTCGGAATGCAGAAAGCATGCAATCATTACCACGGAAACCTATCATGGGACGCCAACCCACAGAGGGCAAATCAAAAGTAGCTCAAATCATTCTTGTAAAATGTACCTGACACCACACACATCATCAAAATTACTCCAGCACAGGTGGTTCAGGCCCTTTTTTACTGGACAAAAATGTAATGAACTACTAATCATGCATCAGCACATTCTATGTGTGTGCATGGAATCGGGTGTTTGAATGAGTGTGTGTGAGGTCTGAACCCCCCTTGGTTCTAAGATGCTGACCTGACCGGAATCTGTTCTTGTTGTGGAGACCTGCGGCTGATTGGCTGCTTCCTCTGGGACTTGTAAAGCCATCGCCATAGAGACCTAAACCTGTCACCAGTAAAATTTAGGGGTCCCAGTGCTGGTTTTAAAAGTTTCAGTCTGACAACAGGCAGCAAAAGTTTGTTTCTCTGAAATAACACACTACTGTATACGTCAGACTACATTGAGATGAAGGTGCATGTTCATGGTTACAGCTACAAAATCAATGCATTTTATGACTTTGAATGCTGTTTGATAGAAAACATCTTATCAAAATGATTTAACTTCATTGGTCATTGCAAATGTCCTAAATCTGGAATCACGGTGGCTTCAGATCCAGAGTTTCATAAAAATGAAAATATTCATAAAAAAACTATTATCTTTCCAACAAAGATATAGTATACACTAACGTTCAAAAGAACTTACTTTTGAACTTTCTATTCCTTAAAGAATCCTGAAAAAAAAAATGTATCACAGTTTTAACAAAAGTATTAAGCAGCACACCTGTTCTCAACATTATTTCAGAAGGATCATGTGACACTGAATGTTCGGGTAATGAAAATTCTACTTTGCCATCAGGAACAAATTACATTTTAAATTTTTAAAAAAAAAAAAGTTATTTAATGTTTCACAATATTAATGTTTTTTATTCTATTTTGATTTTAAAAAATGCAGCATTGGTGAGCATTAGACACTTCTTTCAGAAGAAAAAACAAACAAAAGAAGAAGAAAAGGGGGGAAACACGTTTAGTTTAAATTCTGCACTAGTGTATGAAAGCCAATATTAAATAAAATATGGACAAAATGTCTCTAGTTATCTCCTTAGATTATACATAATTTATACTTTAAATTATCACCCCACAACAGAGAAGATTTTATAAACATTAATCCAACGAATTGTTAAAATTTTTCCAACACCAATATATCCAATAATCAGTTTTTGGGATTAATAAGTTTATCATATATGTGAACCCAAGAATTGGAAGTTTTATTTAAATTAAAGCAATACCAAATACTAAGCAGCCCACACACATACACACAAATGTTTTATGTGTGTGTGTGTTGTGTCTGATAGAGCTATAAGAGAGGGTCACTGTAGAGGAATAATGTTATAATAATGTATCTGTGTGACAGTGTACTTCACATAACTGTGTTACTGTCTCCCACCACACACTCACTGTCAGTCCATCTCACAGTGGACATACAGTTAGTTTAGTAACAGCATACTTTCTTGTCAGTAAGTTATCGCACAACTATCTGACTCTGTGTGTGAACTTGTCTAAATGTCATGCTTACATTATTGCTGGTGCCGTCATGTTTGACCTACAGATTGTGGGTGTGTGTGCACTGTGTGGGTGGGTTGTGTGTTTAGCTGTAGGAGTTTACTGTGAGTGTGTGAGGCAGATGGCTCACCCCTTACACTTCCATGTTCCTCCGTACACACTACCCAGAATCCTTTGTCTCAGTCAACAGCCTGTAACATTCCAGGACCGTGAACGGTCGTGGGGAAGGTGACATCATCATTCTGCAAAAGTCAGAAGGCATCGTGACTATAGCCATTAATACATTTAAAAAGCTTTAATAGTGGCCCAAAAATGGACCAAAAATAAAACACCTAAAGCGGTCAGTTTCCATCTGCATGGTTGACGTGTCTCTCATTGAAGTCTGTCACCTTTGCCTCTGTGAGACATCACTGTCTATATGTCTGTGGTCACACATGTGTGAAAACCTATTACTAATAGTACTGGAGCCATATAGCTCGACACGTGATAAATGGCAAAGTCATCAGAATATGTTTTGACAAATTCAGAAAGCCAAATAACATGTTCATGTTTAAAGCAACACACTTCCTAAGCTTGTGACTTTGTGTTTGCATGCACGTGTGTGTGGCCTGGCGGTTCTCAGGGAACCGTGGAAATGGCTGCCAAGCTTAATTTAGGGTGGACAGGCAAAGCCCTCTCCCTAAGGGCCCCGACCCCACACGCCTACCCAAATGCTTTTACACATATGGACAAAAATTGGGACATGTCAAGTTGCAATACTGCCAGATGTTGTATAACGTATGCATGAAAAGTCACAACCTCAATATCAACATGTGAATACATAATAACAATAAAAAAAAACATGACAACTATACTATTTTAAAGACAGAATGGAAATCATTTAAATTATGATGGAGGGTAGGGTTAATCTACAGTTAAAATGTTTGGGGTTACCACGGCTCCAAAAATGTGAAAAATTTAATGACAGACACACAGAGGTGGTAACGTTTTGAGCACGTAGGCTCTTCGTCAGACAATTAAAAGTTAAACACAACACGCATTTATACTCAGAGGTGACACCCCCCCCCCCCAATTTTAAATAAATAATAATAATAATAATAATACCAATATCACCCAAAAGAACAAAGAGATAACTTTTTTTTATTTTTTTTTGAAAATTCAGCTTTGCCATCACAGGAATCATATGGCATTGAATAAAAGATATTACAAATAAAAAGCTATTTAAATTGTAATAGTATTTCACAGTATTACTGTTTTTACTGTATTTGCTAATAACAGTGAATATCATTTTAGAATCAAAACTGATATGTTAATTATAATCTATAGGCCCGGTTTCACAGACAGATCTTAGATTAAGCCAGGATTAGGCCTTAGTTCAATTAGGATATTTAGGTAGCTTTTATAAATGTGCTTTAGAAAAAACATTACTGGTGTGCATCTTGAGAAAAAACACTGACAATGACACTGACATATTTTAAGATACTAAGCATTAAGCAAGTAGCTTTCAGTTAAAACAGCTCAAACTTGCATTTTATTCTGGTACAAGGTTTAAGACTTGTCTGTGAAACTGGGGGGATAGTATATTTATGGTATATTTATATTATACAATCTAAAATTAAAATAATATGTATTAAAACTACAGTATATCCCCTGCCGTCAAAGAAACACAGCTTAAAAGTCCTTTTCTACAGAGAGAGAGAAAGAGATGAAAAAATTATAGATCTCATTATTTTACAGGGTAGTTCTAGGGATATAAAATGTTGCTGTTCCCAGTGTTCACTGACTTTGCAAAACATTGGTATTGATGCCATTTCACTTATGTTAGAAGAAGCAGGTATGGTAAAAAAAAATTATATCTGGTGTTACCTTTTGGCCTTCTCACCTCAGATGGAGCTCCAGTCAATGTTATCCCTCAAAACTACAGCTAGCACACCCTGCTGTAGTTTCACACCCTACAGTCAATTGTGATAACATGAATGACCTCTCTCACACTGAACTATACCTGCCTTGGGCTCCTTGTCGTCTGTCTAGTCTAGTCGGACATGTGTATATTGTCTGTACAGGAGTGTGTTATGGTCTCTAAGTACATGTTTGATGTCAGATTTAGAATGTGATGTTTGCTCAGCTCTGCTGATTAAGTGTTTTCGTAAACATGTGACAGATCTAGCATTTTGACTTGACGTGGGAGTTTTATGAAGTCTTCATGAAGTCTTAAGGTGATGATACACAGGGCAACTTTTTGAGCAATGTTGCTGGGCAATGTTGCCGTCAACGGGCAACCAGATGAGACACAGGGCCCACGACTGACCTAAATTATCCAGATAGAAATTTATTGCCCATTTTCAATGGGAAAGTACCCAAGCAACAATTGCTCGGCAGGTTCGCCCAGCAACATTGCTCAAAAAGTTGCCCTGTGTATCATCACCTTTAGACTTCATTCTTCATTTTAAATGTGCTCACTGCTCAGAATGTTTTTCTTTACCTTAGGGCTGGTGAAACTTACAGAGGGCCCTATCTTGCACCCAGCGCAATTGACTTTGTACACCGATGCATGTATCATTCCTATTTTGCACCCGACGCACAGCAAACTTTTCCCTCCACAGACGCACGTCGGTAAATTAGGGAATGAATTTCCGCTCCCGGGGGCGGTTCAGCGAAAAGAGGAGGCGTGTTCCGGCGCAAACGTTCCCTGGTGCTATTTTGCAGTTTCAGAAAACAATTCCGCCACAGACCAGGAAAAACCTAGTCTAAAGTCAGTGGCGTGTTATTCAGATGGTATTTTAAAGGGGAACTTGGCAACTATTTCAACTTAATAAAACCGTTTAGAAATTATTTGGATGGTTAAATAACCTGTTCTGGTGAAAATGGTGACTTTCCCCGCTCCCCCCAGCGTTCCCAGGCGGAAAACCAACCTTGCAACATGGGGACTAACGTCCCGGTAAGTTGGAAATAGGAAGTCTCGTGAGAAGCGAGAACGAGCGAGAAACACAAACTGCTTTATGGCAATTCGACATAATTCTATGATACTGTGTATGATGTATTACCCACCTCGGTAGACATTCGATAATAACAAATGCACATGAGCAGCGGTAGAAAGGGGGAGGAGGGTGCCGCAAGTGAGTTTTTTTACGACAGTGTTGTGAAATATACGCCCCACAGCTGTATGCGGAGCTCGATGAGAAAACATGCGATAACAAAAGTGAAAATCAGCGAAGAAATGGCTAGAGTTGCCAAGTTCAATATGCCCTTTAAGGGCGCATGCTTGGCCATAATGTAGCGTGTGCACAACACTTATACACTTTGCTTCTCTCATCTACACAGACGCAGCAGACATAATTACAAGGAAAAATATTACCACACGAGGGAAATCATTGTGGTGTCCATGAAGATGTGAAAAAAATAGGCATAAATCTAGCTTACACATTTACCCAAATTATTATATGCCTGTTTAGCCGAAGCTAATTTGGGTGGGTTTCTCCCATCCCCATACAATGTCACTTCTCTGTCTTTTACGGCCCTGGCGAGAACGTCGGTCTCCTCGGCTGTGAACTGCTCCTGGCGTGCGCCTGGCAAATCCGCCATTATAATAGCAATCCGGCATGGAACAAGCGTGCCTGCTTTTAAAGGGAATGTGAGATGACGCTCTGATTGGTTTATTGCACGGCACGTTACGCCCAAACCACACCTATGAGTAATGTAGCTACTTCAGACCAACCCATTTTAGATTTGCGTCGGGCACAAGAGTCATTTATCCCGCCGGTGTAATAGCAACAGCGCCCGAGATCCGCCCACAAAGTTACTTGCGTTTAGCGTTTGATACTTGCATTTCAGATCGATAAAATAGGGCCCACAATGTGTTTCACACTATATTCCCATTACATGCTTAAAAATAAATTTTCAAAAATAGGTTTTACAGTCATAAGAAAACTTTTATTTTTGTAATGAACAAAGGTAGCCTACTGCTACTGTGCGCTGTACTGTACTGCTGCTGTACTGTAACAAAACTGTGTTGATTATAATGAGAGCGTTCTCAATTTGTTTTATTGTGCAATTCAATATATAGTATAGTACAGACTGTGGGCAGTAAGACTGTAAATGTGCAGAAACACCCAGTTCAAGACTTGTGGGTCAGAAAGTCACGTAAAGCAAATTCCTGGAGAGGAGTGGTTATGGACCTAATATTTTGGTTTGCAAAGTGATTGTAAGTACTGCCAAATAAATAAACGAATAAATAAATAAATCTTGGAAAATATAATATGACGATATGATTAAGAATATACAGTTACGACTAAGAAATACATTCAAAAGTTTGGAGTTGGTAAGATTTTTGTTTTTGAAAAAGTCTCTTTAGTCACTTATGTTTTTGAAAAAAGAAACACCAGTCATTTTTTGACTTTTCAGTCTTGATCCATCAGTAATCATTCTAATATGCTGATCTGGTTCTGAAGAATCATTTCCTCTTATTACAATGTTGAAAACAGTTGTGCTGCTATTTTTATGGAACCGTAATACTTTTTTTGTAACAATGTAAAAGTCTTTACTGACACTTTTGATCAGTTTATGCTTAATAGAAGTATTAATGTCTTAAAAAATATATATTACTTACCCAAAACTTCTAAATGGAAGTGTATTAATATATCTTCATATGTTTGTCCAACAAGTGTTATGTCTTGAATCTGTTCATTTTAATCTAAATTTATTTTATTCTTCACTACAGAAAGTAGGAAGTTAAACAGTATAACCGTTAACCCAATAACATGATGCGATCTAGGAGAGGGAAATCTTTAAAAAAAAAAGTATGCTTACAATTATGTATATAAATAAATATGTAATCTAATTAGTTTAAAATATAGTACTTGTTAGATGACTGGATTTTAGTAAATGCTACGGTTTCTGTAAATAACTAATCATTTTAATATACAAATACACACAATCACCCACCCACGTGCCTACAAACACACACGGTATTAAACATGGTCACTTGGAAGAGAAGGAAGATTGTGAGTAACACTGAGGTGCAGAAATGTGGAGAATGTCTAGCATGTTTACCTGGAACAAACATGAACACACACATACACACAATTGCCCTATCTGCAGGATTATTATTCAGTCAAAGATTAGTGATGCTGTTTGACAGAACATTTTACCAAAATACTGGACTGCAATAGCAATATAAGCAAAATCCAAAATATAGATCCTGTGTGATAAGCTTTGTGATACCATAACTGGTTTACAAGTGTGTGTAAAGAATTTAAAGGACAGAAGATGACAGTGGCATGTGTTTGGTCTTATCAGCCCTCTTCTTTGTTAGTGTGTTTATATGACTGGGTTAGTTATCATTGTCTCTTGTTCTTGAGAATGTTGCTCAGACAAAAAAAATATTTGCTCAGATGTTGCTCTTTCAAAGCTGGAATTCTCAGTTTTACCACTGAGTGCTAATGTAGACAGTGATATTAAAGGGGTCATATAATGCCATTTTTGTACAATCTAATATGATTCTTTAGGGTCTAAATTAAAAGTTTGTAATATACTTTAATTAAAAATTCTCATTAGTATTGTAAGAAAACACTTATTTTACCTGGTCAAAAACAGCTCTGTTTTCAGCACGCCGGTTCAGTGCATATGACTTTAAATGATCATGAGCTTTGCTGACTCCGCCTCTCTGTTCTGTGTACACCAGAGCTCTGGCGTACACCATTTGTAACTCAATAACCATAACGCGTTGTTCAGTATAAACGTGGGATTATGAATTATATTGAGAACGTCATACATAGAAAACATGCCGTAATGTACCCTGAGTGTAAACCTTAGACGCATTCATTGTGAAGCCTGCAGCTAGCGATTTGCAAAGATTAATATATTAATATAAAGTTTAATAAAACGTTACACTCACTTCCGTTCTTCTGGAGATTCAGCAGGAACACGAATATCTGGTAGCAGCTACCGATCCATTTTTCATGAGCAGCAGCTTAGCAAATCCAGCTTTATACTGATCCTCGTCTATAAAGCAGTCTGGTGAGAAATGATTCGCGCAAACATGAACGCATTGACGTTGCTCGTGGGGAATATTCCCTTCGAAAACAAACTCAGCCACTGCGTCTTCAGCGGTTCGGATTTAGGAACATTAAAATGACTGCTGTGTTCGTTATTACACCCAAGAACAGAACACCACAATCGCTTAGACGCCATTCTGCTCATAGACAGTGCTCCAGCGTATCAACAATGACCGCGCCGGTCCGTGCAGACTATGATTGACAGCTCTCTCATGGAGCTGATCTCACCCGCGAGGGCGGGTCTGTGTTGAGACGCTCCTGTCAATCAACAATCGTGGGAGGGGCTTCCGAGCGTGTGACGTCACACGGTCGAACGGCTCGATTTGAGGCAGGGGAAAACATATAAGGAGATTAAAACAAAACCACTGGATGGATTTTTATCATTATATGATGGTTGTGTACAGACACTGCCAACACACAATTCAGTACAATCAACTTGTAAAAGTGCATGCACCATTATATGACCCCTTTAAAAGTCCAAATTCAATAGAGCTAGGCTACAACTGATTGATGATGCATATACAGGCAAGCAGATGATGAGCCCAGAGTATGAACGCAACATGCTAAGTTGCACGTTGTGTTTTCTTTCCATAGAAAACCATAAAGAAAATGCGTAGGAAGGCTTACTACATTAAGACAGTGCCTCATACCAACCGATCTACAGTACATTTTCATGGTTTGAAATTGAAACAAATGGAAATTTGACAGACCTGTGCTGCAGGTCTGTAGAATAGATGATTTTACCTCAAGATCGCCGCACCCGTCACGTGATGAAAACTATGAATGTGGTATGCTGAAGAATAGTTGGCTACTCTCAGTATAATTAACAGATTCTTATTTATATATATTCCTGTGATAAGTTGCATCATTTTGATCACTATCAGTTTTCATATAGGCTATTTCTGTGATTTCTGTGTTTCTGCTTTAAGGGATTATTTACAGATTTATATTCGATAAATATAATTATTGTTTTCAGCTTGTTACAGATATTTTGGGTTCTATAATAAGCGCTATTGCTTCGAATTAATTCAAAATATTATTATGGTTGAAGATGGATGTGTGTGATTGGTTGACGTGCATGTGGCGTCATTGCGTACATTGGTAGAGCGAGTTCCTTCTCGCGAGTCGCGATACGCTTAATTATTCATGATAAAGCAATGGTGTGTAGACGCATCGCTTGGACATGTATTAATTAATACCATCCTTTACAGGTATAAAATGCACAACATCATTGTTCTAATAGCTTCGTAAGAAAGACTGTTCTCTATACTAATTGTTTTCCGATGTATATGAGAGTGGTATGGCAATAAAGTGTTAACGATCGGTGCTGGCACATGGCTAGCAAACGTAATTTACCGCGATTAGCGATTACTGGTGATGCAGAGATAAAGTATGGAGTATTCCTTTATTCATTCATTTTGCGTTATGAGTTTATTTCGTGCTGTTTCACTGAGAGTGTGAGTACATATTTGACGTCATGAGTATGTAGTCGAGTGAACTTGGATGAACATACAGGTTATGAATGAAATTTGAGTGTTTACATTACCAACATGTAATTTAAAGCTGTGTGTAAAAGTGAGACTATGCACATGTTAATGTACATAATACTTGGACGTATTAATATCATCCTTTACAGGAGTATTGCATATATATATATATATACACTCACCGGCCACTTTATTAGGTACACCTGTCCAACTGCTCGTTAACACTTAATTTCTAAGCAGCCAATCACATGGCGGCAACTCAGTGCATTTAGGCATGTAGACATGGTCAAGACAATCTCCTGCAGTTCAAACCGAGCATCAGTATGGGGAAGAAAGGTGATTTGAGTGACTTTGAACGTGGCATGATTGTTGGTGCCAGAAGGGCTGGTCTGAGTATTTCAGAAACTGCTAATCTACTGGGATTTTCACGCACAACCATCTCTAGGGTTTACAGAGAATGGTCCGAAAAAGAAAAAACATCCAGTGAGCGGCAGTTCTGTTGGCGGAAATGCCTTGTTGATGCCAGAGGTCAGAGGAGAATGGCCAGACTGGTTCGAGCTGATAGAAGGGCAACAGTGACTGAAATAACCACTCGTTACAACCGAGGTATGCAGCAAAGCATTTGTGAAGCCACAACACGCACAACCTTGAGGCGGATGGGCTACAACAGCAGAAGACTCCACCGGGTACCACTCATCTCCACTACAAATAGGAAAAAGAGGCTACATTTAGCAAGAGCTCACCAAAATTGAACAGTTGAAGACTGGAAAAATGTTGCCTGGTCTGATGAGTCTCGATTTCTGTTGAGACATTCAGATGTTAGAGTCAGAATTTGGCGTAAACAGAATGAGAACATGGAACCATCATGCCTTGTTACCACTGTGCAGGCTGGTGGTGGTGGTGTAATGGTGTGGGGGATGTTTTCCTGGCACACTTTAGGCCCCTTAGTGCCAATTGGGCATCGTTTAAATGCCACGGCCTACCTGAGCATTGTTTCTGACCATGTCCATCCCTTTATGGCCACCATGTACCCATCCTCTGATGGCTACTTCCACCATGTCACAAAGCTCTAATCATTTCAAATTGGTTTCTTGAACATAACAATGAGTTCACTGTACTAAAATGGCCTCCACAGTCACCAGATCTCAACCCAATAGAGCATCTTTGGGATGTGGTGGAACGGGAGATTCGCATCATGGATGTGCAGCCGACAAATCTGCGGCAACTGTGTGATGCCATCATGTCAATATGGACCAAACTCCCTGAGGAATGCTTCCAGCACCTTGTTGAATCTATGCCACGAAGAATTGAGGCAGTTCTGAAGGCAAAAGGGGGTCCAACCCGTTACTAGCATGGGGTACCTAATAAAGTGGCCGGTGAGTGTATATATATATATATATATATATATATATATATATATATATATATATATATGTATGTATAGGCTAGTTGATATCATAGTTTAGATCATTTATAGTCTTTTTGATGCAAGAATTTGATGCAGACACAGCAGGAAATTTGGGCAATCTAAATATGAAACAATCCATATTTAGAAGATTTAGTATTGTAGTATCATCTGTTAACCCTCTACTGCAGTGGTTCTCAAAGTGGGGTCCGCGGACCCCTGGTGGTCCGTGAACTATAGCCAGGGGGTCCGCGAAATAATTTATAACAGCCTACCGTTTTTCCCGACTATAAGTCATCTTTTCTTTAGCATCTAAAAACTTGCTATTTATTCCAAAGTGACTTATATAATGCATTTAATGTCAAATAATAAAAAAGTAGGCTCTTAAAGGTTTATATAGATAGATATTCTATCTATATTTCTTATGTCTGTGCGTCAAGTATTCGCTGTATTTTGGTCGATTTTTGGGCACGTGCGCCAGAAAGGAGACAGAGACGGCAGAACGCGCATCCTGTTGTGTTCTTTATTTTTAAAAGGCATGACATTTTGTAGTCATTTTTAATAAAATGACAATATACACAAATAAAAAATAGACACTTTGCCGTTTTGAATGATGTACTCTTATCTGTATGACCACACCACTGCTGAGGAAAAATCCAAGTGTTCGCGCCGCGTCTCATGTGCGCGCACAATATGTCAGTTCTAGCACTGCTAATTTGACATCAAAACCTGTTCATTATCAAAATAAAATACTCACCGAACTTATAAAAAGTTCTGCTTAATTTAATTTGTCTGTTGTACACTATGAAGGCAGAGACGGTCAATCATATACTGTCGACTTGCTGTTGTTCCAATCTCATTTCTCCAAATGTGAAGATGCTGATACGTGTAGGCCTATATTGGGACTGAAGCATGAAGCTTTCTTTACATAAATAGTTAAGCTTCCAAATGTTAGGCTACATCGCAAATATGGAAACTTTGGACCGAATGAGAGATGCACGAGCCCAACGTCTGCAGTTTCAGTTTCGATTCAACTTAATTCGTTTAGACTTGATGTTTTAAATAAATGTTGTCTGTATACTATTATTATTTGTATTATTATCTATTAATAGTATTATTTTTCATTCTTGTTTTGTTCTGAATACCATTAATTTAAGGATTTGCTGTGGAGTGAGGGGAAGTAGGCCTACTACGCCTCAAGAACGCAACAAAGTAGTATTACACACTCAGGTCCAACTTATTTTCTGGAGAATACAGTAAATTATAAATTTGTGCATAGGGACAGGGTCGTATACCCACAATTGAGGTCCCTGAGGTCCGGGCCTCTGTAATTTTTCTATGTGTATAATGAAAGTTGTGAAATAATTGCCTAATATTAACTCTAATTTGGTGCTGCAAGGATATTAAACATCGCGATGATAACTGACCTTCTCATCTGAGCGGTTTCAGCAGACTAACAGCGCTCGTCAATGTCAATGTTTGAGTCGGAGATTAAATCAAAGTAGGCTGGTTTATGTTCACAGAAGCTGCAAGCCGAGCGCGAATTTCCGCATGACGCTTCAGTTATTCGGTCATAAAGTGCGAGATGAGATGTAAATCGCTAAACTAAACAGCTGTTTTAGATAGAAGTTTTAAACAAACGACAGAAACAATCAGTTTGCAAAGTATCAACCGGGAAAGGAAATATAGGGGATAGCGGGGCACAACGTAAATCCCAGTTGTGCAAGTGGGTCATGTTGTCACACTGCGTTACAATGAATATGTTTTGAACTATGTTGTATAGCTGTGTGTTCGTTGTCAAACTCAAAAATTAGTTTATTTTTAATTGTTTTAAAATGCCATTATTTTATATGAAAAAGTTAATAATTGTATTTTATTGAGAAAATATTTTTGTTTGTCTTGTATATTTGTTTGATTAGATCAGATAACATTTTAATCTGTCATATGGTCATGTTACAATGTGCCCCACCTATGGGACATGTTGTCACATTGCACTTCCATTCTTTCTGGGTATATCAAGAAAAAAGTACAATTTTTGGCCTTAAAAACACCTTAAAATGCACGTGTAGATCAAGAAAATCTAAAATTCCTCGGGGGGGCATGCCCCCGAACCCCCCTAGCAAGTTCACTTTTGGGACCTCAGTAGGCTATTTAGAAATTCCTGCATATGACCCTGGGTGGAGACTATTTGTGTCAAAATATTTCATTAACCACTCCCACATTAACTTTAGGCTCAGTCACTGTTATAAATATGAGGGGGTCCTTGGAAATGTTTTTCCCCTGTAAGGGGTCCCTGGCTCCAAAATGTTTGAGAACCCCTGCTCTACTGCACAGTGTTGCCATATGGCAACATACCCTTTCTTTGGACATTTCTTGAAATTTGAAAATAAACATGAGCTCTGATTGATCTTAAATTCATAATAGAACCTGGTGGTAACCAATGATATGCTTTGATGACATCACGACACTACACACACCCTTGCAACGTCATTCTTTTCACACACTTTTGATGACTCCAGCTGCTGAAAAAGTGCTCGTGTATATGTGAAGATTTTCCTCATTTTTTTCATATTTCTTCGGAATAAAAAAATACATCAAGCATCTGGGATAAGTTCTAATCTTTTTTCAATCATTGTCACATTGTTTTGATACTTATATTACCTTTTTATTTAATAAAATAGGTATGTTGCCATATGGCAACATTGTGCGGTAATGGAACAATATTTTGCCCATGCTAACGCAGAGTAGCTTTGTATGAATGACAATGTATGGATGCACTGATATAGTTGGATGGTTGTATTCTACTCATATATTTATATATATTTGTATATATTTATAAAGTAAAGTAAAAGTAAAGTATAAAAGTAAAATATATATCCGTCTTGACCGCTTTGATCACTGGCCAGAGATGGGTGCACCAAAAGGAAGGTGCAAGAATCCTGGCTGCAAGGGCATCGTCAGAGGGGTTTGCTCTAAGTGCAAGGTGCACCTCTGCCTTAAAGGTGGGGTATGTGATTTGCAAAACGGCCGGCAGATTTTGAAAATACACAACTCAAAAGGTCCTACCTTGGTTCCTCCAATGCTGGCCCTGAATCCACCCACTCCACCCATTCGAAGAGGGGCATGGGGGTATGGTACGATCGTTTGATTGACGCACTTACTGTCCAATGATTCTAGGTGGTCTTGGAAATGATTGGCTGGAGTTTTTCGAGTCCTGCCCGTTCCACAGATGATTACATTTTTTAATTTTCATGTCAGTGCTTCTAACTCAGTGGCTGTAAGTGGGTTAGGAATAGGATTTCAAGTGATTTTGAAAAAATGGTCAAAAAAGAAAATCACATACCCCACCTTTAACGGAGAGAACAACTGCTTTAAGGCGTTTCACATCGAGTAGTTTCACTTGAACAGTTCTTATGAGTTTGCGTCAGATGTTTTGTAAATGTTGTTGAAATAATCGTTTCACATTGAGTAGTTTCACTTGAACAGTTCTTATGAGTTTGTGTCAGATGTTTTGTAAATATTGTTGAAATAATACTTTGAAAATTAGTTTCATATTTTGTACACAAAGCTCTTGAAAACATTTTAAATAATAAAAACAATTTCATTTCTAAAAAGACAGGTCTGTAATCATCTATGAATTTCATGTCATTTTGGGAGAAAACGCATCAGGCTGTTCCATTGTAAAAAAAAAAAAAAAAAAAAAAAAAATGTTAATTTGAGTCTATTTTATATATAAAAAAACACTGTAAATTTTTTTTCCATGATTGCATAATAATGCGTGCAGTAGAGGGTTAATATAACCCCGCATTTACACTGTGTGTCTACACTGGACTCGGGCATGTAGCCACGGAGCTGCTTTTTAACGTAAAAACGATATAAATTCTGGTTGGTCATTTCACATTTCAGTCAAGACCCCACTTAATGCTGACTGTCACAACTCTGACTGATACTAAAGAGGCACAAAAAGACAAAAGTAATATAGCTACTGGGACAACCTTTGACCTTTTTGTACAGTTTAGTTTTTTTTTTTTTTTGCCTTTAATTTAATCACCCTGAAAACGGCTGTTAAAAACACAGTATACACACTTTTATACATACACATCCCCATAACCAGTCAGACATAACCTCGGTAACTTCTGTGACCTCTATAAACCAAATACCACCAGACAAGTGCTCTTCCTCAATCACAATTCATGAGTCATACACATTTAAGCAAACAAATTTCAGAAAAAAATATATAATAATGGTACATGATTGGCACATTGTGGATGTCAAACATTAGTGTAAAATTAAGTAATTCTTAAAAAATGTGTTTGCAGACACCACTTGTTTTGTTATTTTGTTCAAACATTTAAAAATATATAATCTAAAATAATAATTGTTTTTAGTTCCTCTCTGTGGTCTGCCAAGACGTCAGCTGTGAAGGAAACGTTACAGCACAGCGGTCAAACTCTTCTCTTCTACAACCCAAGTCTGAATCCAACCAAATCTCCCCACAAATTAAACAAATGCTTCCACAGAAAAAAAGTGACTGACAGGTGGAGAGACTCTGACCTCAAGGTTAAATAGGCATACTGTTTATTGGAATAAAGGGCTGTGTGTATGTGAGGTGGGGTTGAGGGAATCAAGGAAGACGTGTCTTGGAAGGGCTGCGTTTACAGTGGGAATCCATGCTTGCTGGAAAGGAAAATACACATGAAGTAGAAATGAGAGAGTACTGATGGAGATCACACAGAGAGAGAGAGAGGGGGAGAGGGGGAGAGGGGGAGAGGGGGGAAACCAGATGGATCAAGAGACTTAAACATGATTTACAAAGTCTATCTGCTTCATCCATGTCTACAGACTTGAATCAGTAATTTCTGCATTGAAGTTCAAGAGGGACTGGTGTTCAGAGAAAATGGCATTATATCTTGTCTCGACATGCAGTATTCATGCATTTCAATTACATGTACAGCGCAAATGTTCTCAGATTCATCAAAGCTGATTGTTGTGCGCCAAGACTTAACCACAAGGCCATAAGCATGAAATAAATAAATAAAATGACTTTAAGAATTCTTAAAGAATTCTAGATTTGCTGTGCATACCTAGTTTTTGAAAGTTTGGCCCACTTTCTGAGCTGATCTTCCGTTCTCTTACGAGAGGTTCTCTCGTATTGCGTAAGCTAGCTTACGCTGCGGGAAAGATTCATCTTTGCTGAGATATTGAAGGCAAAAAATTATTTCATAATTTGTATCCATTGACAACGCAGTTCCTCTGCGGCAGACCTAGAGCAGGCTAGCTAGCAGCTCATTGGTTCGCTCAGAGAGAACTGCTTAAGCCTATGGGAGAGCGGGGCTGAACCCGCTTCCAATGAGAGGCGCCCGCGCGCTCATTGCGTCATGGCCCGCCAGAATGGGCGTGGCTATGGTGTATATAACAGTCTCTCCCAGGCTTATGTGTTGATTCATTTCATCTTCAGCGAGCTACACGCTTCTGCTGTCCTGAGAAAAGCCGCCGTCGTGGAAAAAGGCACCTTCTAGCGAGCATCTGGGAGTCAGAAAGCCGGCCGTCTTCGCCACCTTCAGCCGTCCTGCAAGCTAGCGCCATCCGACGGATTCATATCCTTTACCAAAAAGCTTCTTGTATTGTGTGTGTGTATCTAAAAGAGCAGCGAGCGTCTTTTTTAAGATGCCTCGCACACCTGCGGCTCATGCCGCGTCCCTCTCAGCGCCATAGCCCGCCTTCTTCTGCGCTCTCTGCCTGGGACTGGGACACGCAGAGCTTTCTCTCGCCAACGGCGGATGTTTCCTCTGCGATTGGGCTTCTGTTGTTGACCCTGCGGGCTCGACTCGAAGCGTTACGCCGCCTCCCCCTCTCACCGCCTACGAGCGCTGAATGGGGGACGAGCCGCTTACAGCTGTGCCAACCGCGGCTAGCTTTCTTTACTTTACAAGAGAGCTAGCCCGGCCCCATGCATACGCGTCACCGGCAAGTGGGTTTATAGTGCGTTAAGTTCCGTCGAGGCCGAACTAGTCGCTGCTATCACACCCTCTTATCTGCTCGCGCTATTAAGCCTGTGTCTTCCCCCTAGCTCAGTGGTGGAACACAAAGCTTTTCGCGCCAGAGACCCGTGTTCGATTCCGGCTCTCGCAGATAATTTTGTATGCAGCTCTGAGCTCTCGGCTAGCTTTCTTACGTTACAGAAAGCGGCCGCGCTCTCCCACCTGCATATAACGCCGCTACATAAAGCGTTTATAGTGTATCAGTTCCGCTGAGGCCGAACCTGTTTCTGCTATCACGCCCGTTTATCTGCTCGCGCTGTTATGTTTGTGTCTTTACCCCTGGCTCAGTGGTGGAACACAAAGCTTTTCGCGCCAGAGATCCGTGTTCGATTCCGGCTCTCGCAGATAATCTTTATGCAGCTCTGAGCTCGCGCCCAGCTCTCTCACGTGACAGAAAGCGGCCGCGCTCTCCCGCGCTCATGAGAAACGTTCTCATTTCCGAGCATAAAGCTGGACAAATGGGTTATAGTGTGTTAGTTCCGCTGAGGCCGAACCTGTTACTGCTATCACGCCCTCTTATCTGCTCGCGCTACTGTGCTTGTGTCATTACCCCTGTGGCTCAGTGGTGTATCACAAAGCTTTTCGCGCCAGAGACCCGCGTTCGATTCCGGCTCTCGCAGATAATTTTTATGCCGTCACAAGTCCAGCCTCTGCAGGCTAAAAATAGTCTCGTGCCCGCTTACAGCGCTCACGTTTCTAACACGCACTTGCACGCGACGCGCGTCACAAGTGCAGCGATTTCAGGCTATATATATATCCCGCTGCAGGCCGCTCACGTGACCAGCCTCAGCTGAGAAAAGGACGGCTATTTCTCACCATGGCTGAACCGCCATCAAGGTTTCGCCCTCTGTCAGTCCCCGTTCTCACGGCTACTGCAGCAGTGTACACCGCCATCAACAAGCCGGTCTCTTTTCCCGCTTGCATGTGCACAAACGCCGTTTTCACCGCGTCCTAGAGAAATCCAAAAAAAAAAAAAAAAAAAAAAAAGTGCATAAAAGCCTCTTGTGTAGAAAATGTGCCCACAACACTGTGTTCACTCATACACAAAACACTGCATGTGCACAAACACCGTTTTCACGGCGACCCAGAGATATCTCAAAAAGAGCATAAAAACCTATTGTGTAGAAAATGTGCCCACAACACTGTGTTCACTCATACACAGAGCACTGCATGTGCACAAACACCGTTTTCACGGCGCCCCAGAGATAGCTCAAAAAGAGCATAAAAGCCTCACGTGTAGAAAATGTGCCCACAACACTGTTCACTCATACACAAAAGCTTTTCGGTTCCCGTGTGTCTCACAGAGCCCACTCTCATAAAGCGGTTCCAACCCGCTCGAGTTTCAGAGTGCATAAGCGCGCCCACGAGCCCGTGTGCGCGTCCCACCTCTGCTCTCTCTGTTACACGGCCCTTAAACTCCTCTCTGAGTGTAAGTCCCGCTGTCATAAACACTATGAGCGCGCCCGCGCGGCCCGCTGTGTGCAGCAACGGGGACCATGTAGCCATTCACCCCTTAGCGTTACGCTTCAAGCGTGGGAAGCTATTCCGGGAATTTCCCAGTGGGTGCTAAACACAATAAGGCTAGGCTATCGCTTACAGTTCCACCGCCGCCCTCCAGGTTTCCGAGCGCGGCTAGAAACTATTGTGAACCCAGAAGCAGTGACTCTGCTCCGTTCAGAGATAGCAAAACTATTGTGCAAAAGGGCTATAGAGAGAGTTCCTCTATCTATGAGCGAGTCGGGGTTTTACGGCCGTTATTTTCTGGTTCCCAAGAAAGACAGCGGCCTCAGACCGATTTTAGATCTCAGGTCTTTGAACAAAGTGCTCATGAAGAGACCGTTCAAGATGCTCACTACCAGGAAACTCCTCGCGCAGGTGCGCCAGGGGGACTGGTTCATCTCTCTAGACCTGAAAGACGCCTATTTTCAGATCCAGATAAATCCCCGTCACAGGCCATTCTTACGTTTCGCCTTCGAGGGTCATGTTTATCAATACGCCGTTCTCCCGTTCGGCTTATCTCTGGCGCCCCGCACATTTACGAAGTGCATGGATACGGCGCTCGCCCCCCTGCGGAGCCAGGGGCTGCGCATATTGAATTATCTGGACGACTGGCTGATTTTGGCCCAATCACGGACGGAGCTTCTGTCGCACCGCGCAGTTCTCCTCGACCATCTGAAAACGCTGGGCCTCTCTGTCAACTGGACAAAGAGCTCCCTTCAATGCTTATACACTTCATGTGCCCACTCTGCCGGCCTCATACATGCTTATGTATACACTTCATGTGCCCGCTCTGCCGGCCTCATAATACATTCACTCCACGTTAAAAATCCCCCGGTATCACCCTGGGATTCATGAGTGGATTCATAGCGCGCACGGCGTAGACCAGGTGTTCCCGCAGCGTAAGCTAGCTTACGCAATACGAGAGAACCTCTCGTAAGAGAACGAATCGGTTACCTAACGTAACCTTGGTTCTCTCTAGAAGAGGGAACGAGTATTGCGTTCCCGGCCGTGCTTGCGCTACTAGCGTTTCGCTTCACGCTGAAATAAATCAACATATAAGCCTGGGAGAGACTGTTATATACACCATAGCCACGCCCATTCTGGCGGGCCATGACGCAATGAGCGCGCGGGCGCCTCTCATTGGAAGCGGGTTCAGCCCCGCTCTCCCATAGGCTTAAGCAGTTCTCTCTGAGCGAACCAATGAGCTGCTAGCTAGCCTGCTCTAGGTCTGCCGCAGAGGAACTGCGTTGTCAATGGATACAAATTATGAAATAATTTTTTGGCTTCAATATCTCAGCAAAGATGAATCTTTCCCGCAGCGTAAGCTAGCTTACGCAATACTCGTTCCCTCTTCTAGAGAGAACCGAGGTTACGTTAGGTAACCGATTCGTTTTAAGTGTACCATTTGACATTTCTCCACAACTCCTGCATGTTGATTAGTTGGGAAAAAAACGAATTCAACCGGTTACACTGTAAAATCTGTCTCGAAAAGTCACAAAACACAAGTACACAAAGACAACTAATTTTACACTTTCATTCATACAGTGTTCGAACTATACCGTGAGCTTCGGGGGGTACAGCTGTTTCGACTGGTGACGTCACTCTCCATTTGGGGGTTCAATTTTTTTATTTCTCTGATATGTGTATTTCAAGACGTTTGAAGGCAAAAAAAAAAATTATAAGAAATAGCTTTAAAACCATGTTACCGGGAAGTAGATTATCTGTCAACACCTGCTCTCTCCATCACCCTTTCTCTCAGTCTCCTCATCTTGCCCTGTCTCTTCCCCTCCTAAAGCTGAGATTTTTTAATTTACTGAAGGCTACAAATTGTATTATATTAATTCTCAATATGTACAAATTCATTATTAATCTCGTGCCTAACATGATGAAAACGGCTTTGTGAATGTGTCTTGTCCCCTCACAATCACAGTAAACTAATTATTAGGCTACATTACATGAGTCACAGTACATATACACTCACCGGCCACTTTATTAGGTGCCCCATGCTAGTAACGGGTTGGACCCCCTTTTGCCTTCAGAACTGCCTCAATTCTTCGTGGCATAGATTCAACAAGGTGCTGGAAGCATTCCTCAGGGAGTTTGGTCCATATTGACATGATGGCATCACACAGTTGCCGCAGATTTGTCGGCTGCACATCCATGATGCGAATCTCCCGTTCCACCACATCCCAAAGATGCTCTATTGGGTTGAGATCTGGTGACTGTGGAGGCCATTTTAGTACAGTGAACTCATTGTCATGTTCAAGAAACCAATTTGAAATGATTAGAGCTTTGTGACATGGTGGAAGTAGCCATCAGAGGATGGGTACATGGTGGCCATAAAGGGATGGACATGGTCAGAAACAATGCTCAGGTAGGCCGTGGCATTTAAACGATGCCCAATTGGCACTAAGGGGCCTAAAGTGTGCCAGGAAAACATCCCCCACACCATTACACCACCACCACCAGCCTGCACAGTGGTAACAAGGCATGATGGTTCCATGTTCTCATTCTGTTTACGCCAAATTCTGACTCTAACATCTGAATGTCTCAACAGAAATCGAGACTCATCAGACCAGGCAACATTTTTCCAGTCTTCAACTGTTCAATTTTGGTGAGCTCTTGCAAATTGTAGCCTCTTTTTCCTATTTGTAGTGGAGATGAGTGGTACCCGGTGGAGTCTTCTGCTGTTGTAGCCCATCCGCCTCAAGGTTGTGCGTGTTGTGGCTTCACAAATGCTTTGCTGCATACCTCGGTTGTAACGAGTGGTTATTTCAGTCACTGTTGCCCTTCTATCAGCTCGAACCAGTCTGGCCATTCTCCTCTGACCTCTGGCATCAACAAGGCATTTCCGCCCACAGAACTGCCGCTCACTGGATGTTTTTTCTTTTTCGGACCATTCTCTGTAAACCCTAGAGATGGTTGTGCGTGAAAATCCCAGTAGATTAGCAGTTTCTGAAATACTCAGACCAGCCCTTCTGGCACCAACAATCATGCCACGTTCAAAGTCACTCAAATCAACTTTCTTCCCCATACTGATGCTCGGTTTGAACTGCAGGAGATTGTCTTGACCATGTCTACATGCCTAAATGCACTGAGTTTCCGCCATGTGATTGGCTGCTTAGAAATTAAGTGTTAACGAGCAGTTGGACAGGTGTACCTAATAAAGTGGCCGGTGAGTGTATAGTTATTAACATTATTATACACAAACACACTAATAAATTCAGATTACATAAATATGTTTTGAATTTTTAAAAATCACAGCTTCGTCGGAATGTTACGAAACTAGGTGACTTTTATGGTATTAGGTATGTGAACAAATAAAAAATATTGAGGTCATGATCCAAGCATGCTAAGTGGTCGTAACACTTCTGCTCTTTGGTCAAAAATGACCCCCATAGGAAATGAATGGGAAATTGTCAGAGTTTTTTTTTTTGCATACAATCTACAAATCAGCCAGGATGCAGAAAAAAGGACTCAACAGTGAAGGGGTGAATCTCTAAAACATCAAGAGTGCAAAACAGACACACACACACACACACTGTATTATATATTTATAATAATCTGTATTATAAAGTAAAACTGGCACTTCAAATTACCATTTAAACCAAACAAACAAACAAAAAACAAGACAAAAATAGTCTTTGAGAATCTGTTATTATATTTTAAAATCAACAACCTGAAAAAAATTGTCAAAGATGTGCAAAACTCACAAGAATTCTGAACCCTTTCTACAGAGAGCTGTAAATCCACTAGTGGTAAAAATGTGCTATTGCGTGATAAAAATGCTCAGTGTGTCCAGCAGATGGCATCCATCTCATTTCAAAAATTGTTTTCATGAGGCCTAGGCTTGACTCTAAAATGAAATGCAGCTTTAAAAAAAAATACATATTTATAAAATAAAAAATATTATATTCAATGGGAAAAAATGGGTCATAATAATTGCATAAATATTAATTATAAATCATACAATTTTCTCAAAACACCAAAAAATAAAATAATTTTTTTTATAAAAAACAAGTAAAAAAAATATATATATGATTTTCTTTTAATAAATATGAATCAAACCCTTCCGGACCATTTGGTCCCGAAGACCCTGAGTGTGACCCTGAAATGAAGGACCCCAGAGGGTTAACAAGACTGAAGTGAACACGAATTTGTGTAGCCTACAGTACACAATTACTACTTATTACATTTTCTTTCAGTACCCCCCAAACTATTATTTTCATCCCTTTTGGGAGGGTCCAAGTCTCATCTAGGGGGGTCGGACCCCCCCAAATACCAACCGTAATTCGAACTATGCATTCATATATTAAATTTGGCATCTAAACTGATTAAGGTCCTTTCTTCTCAAATCAAACACTTTTGACCACAGTTTTATTCTTGCTTGGACCCTTTATAAATAGAGAAAAAAAGTTGGTGTTTTAGATAGCCTACCATCTGAACTCCCTGCTGTAGTTTATCCTTCAGAACAGACAAAATCAATAAATATTCTCCTCAAGAGCACAGGAAGATATTGTGACTCATGAACTTATGAGATGGACCACATTCTGTGGGTGAGTGACAGTTGGAGAGTCATTTTTAACAGTGATGGACAGACACGCATACAGGTGGAACACACACACACAACTGTGCCTCGACCCAGAGTAGATTATGCCCCATATACCTCACACATAGCTACTACTGGATAAGGTACAGAGTATAAAAACATCAGCATATAATGCTTATTATTAAAAAACAAAACAAATTGTAAACTCCCATGTCCATTATGATCTTCAAGGAGCTGTGTGTACGTACGTTTATGTATTTATATGAGCATTCTGTGTATATGTATGTGTGTGTTCTCCATATGTGCAGTGAAAAGGTCTTTTGTCCCTTGCCCTCCCCAACCTGGCCTACATTACATGCATTTTCACTCAAAGTATACAAGTGTTTTTATAGGACAAAGTAGCAACATAAAACTTTACAACCATGAATATTTCATATCAAACAACACAACATGACAAGAACAAATATCATTAACATTTCACTACATAGCCTACATTAAAACACTGACAAAATTATGCAAATTTGTCCTAAAACCATTAAAAGAAGAAATGGTTCTTTCCTTTCAAATTCTATCCTTGTATGATGCCCACAATAAATCAGCTTATTGTAAGTAGTAATTTACACTGCAAAATGAACTTATATTGTTAAATATGAAGCCAGCAAACCAATTTGTGCTTTATAAATAAAGATGCAGCAATGAAACCGCCTGTGTACAGTTTATAATGATGAGTTAAACCTGTAGCATATCCATAAATAAATAATAACACAGCTAATAAACAAGCATCAGTAATGAATAAGCAGTATAAAATATCACAAATTCCTTGTTGCTGAGAGTTATTTAAAAAAAAATGAAACCTCTGTGTCTGTACTATCAATATGGGGTTTAAGCAGCAAAATGTCATCTCTAGAATACTACGTATTAAAGGTGGGCAAAAAAAAGAGAGTTATGGACCATATCGAACCCATCAGGAGTCCATTAGATATCCTGGGTCTCTCTTTCTACTATTTGATGAAACGCTCAAAGCTTTGAGTATTGTGACTGATGTGCTCATGTCTCCCAACAGCAAAGCAATGCTGAAACTCAGACTGTGTGATCTAGATGTTCTGCACTGCTCTGCTGAGCTCTTTGTTTTGATAGACTGTCTGAGTCGGCCACCGAGGTGCTGATGATCAATGTCGACTCTCAGAGGTCACAGAGGTAAAGGAGATTCACTCTGTCTCTTCCTAGTTAATGAGGTGTAGTGCCTTAAACAGATCTGAGAGCAGTTCATCAAGTCTTGGGCTTTAAGGCTAAAAAAGAAAAGAAAAAACGAACAAAAGTATCATAGTAACATGGTATTCTTTGAGGTCCTTTTGAGTATCATCCAGCCTATAATATTAAAAATAACAGTTCCAAAAGGAGGCTTTCACCATGATGCCACAGATTTGAATAATTTTTTTATTATAAAGAATATTTTGTGCAATAGAAATGTTTAATGGTTGCCAATGTTTCATGATGCCATAAATAACCTTTATTTTTGGTACGTAGTATATTATACATAAAATACAGTGATTAATATTGTAAACATTCAGTACCAGAGTTAGAAACCCAGACCAAGGCCGAGACCCTTCAGGGTCCAGATCCAGACCAAGACTTGTTGGACAATTTCAATAGATGAAGAAATACAGTAGAACAAATGGACTTATTGCAGTGTTCATTTTCAGATACCCAGCAATAACTTTTTTTTGTTGTTGATGCTGTTGTTGTTGTTTTTTTGACTATGCATGCATCTGTGGTTTATGTTGGAATGTACTTGTGATCTGTGGTCACTGTTCTATTGTTTTGTTGTGTTAAATAATAATAATAATAATAATAATAAACAATTCCGTGGTATTTGCACAGCACCATGACCAAAACTAATAAGTGCCATATTTTTTTTGGAGCCACTGAAGTGTGGGAGATCTTAGAGTAAGACAGAAATATTTTAGTAAGCTAAACATAGAGATTGATGGAAAGCACAAAAGAGGGAAAAAGATGTGGTTTGTTCATCTGTGTTTGACATACATAGCAAGACAGGATGGTGTGACATGTCTGTGCTCTCATCAACTCATTCCTTCACAGCAGACATCTCTGACCCACATCAACCCAAAATCAAAATGAAAAGAACAGGGAGAATCGAAAACAAGCTTTTTAGTTCAAGAACATATGTAGCAGACTGTTGTACAACAAAAAGTTCATAGCAACAAATTAATGTTTATGATTGCTGTTGAAGATTTAGTCCCCCAAAAAGTATTTGGACACTTATGCCAAGTATAATATTGCATCAGATCAACTATGAAAACTAGAAGAAATTGTTGCGCTCTAAATTGACAAAAAAATCTTTTTGCGTGGAGCCAAAGAAATATGGAAAACGAACAAGAAGGTGGCTGGCCACACACTGGATTCAGTACAGACTGCAGAAGTCTATCAAAAAAAAAAAAAAAAACAGGAGTGTTTGAGCACATTGCTATCTTCAGTGCTCACTCTGCAACAAACCTTCACCCTTTTCTTGACAAATTAGCAATTAGGGGTCATCAGCTGAAATGAATTATCACAAGTACAACTCTATCACAGGTGGAGCTCCAAGAGAGTCTGATAATTGGCATGCATGACAAAATATTACAGGTATTCAATAGCAACAACAACAACAAAAGAAGAAGAGTAAACAATGCATAAAATCACAAATAATTCTTCATTCAGGGAATAAAGACTTAAGTTCAGAGATCCAGAAGGCCTCCCTTTGCAACAATTTCTAATCTTCTTTTTGTCCATTTCTTTGTGATTTTTGTCTTATATGCATTGTTTTTATACTTTTTTGGGGGGTAAAATGTCTATTAAGCTCATTATGTCTGCATTTATTTGATCAAAAAATAGTAAAACAGTAATATTGTGAATCATTGTTACCATTTAAAAGAACAAATCTTAATTATTGATTATATTATTATTTAATATAATTAATTATAATTATATTTTA
This sequence comes from Rhinichthys klamathensis goyatoka, assembly GCF_029890125.1. Lineage (NCBI taxonomy): Eukaryota > Metazoa > Chordata > Actinopteri > Cypriniformes > Leuciscidae > Rhinichthys > Rhinichthys klamathensis. The sequence continues at coordinate 1,250,551 of NW_026606706.1, forward strand.
ATATATTTTACATATAGTTAAATATATTATATTTTAATTTGTTCCTGTGAATTTTCACTCAATTCTTCTGTCTCATGATCTTTCAAAAACCATTCTAATGCTGATTTGGTGCTCGAGACCCATTTCTTTTTATGATCAGTGTTGAAAACAGTTGTGCTGCTTAAAATTTTTGTAGAAACATGCATCATTTTTTTAGGATTCTTTCATGAACAGAAAGCTCGAAAGCATTTATTTGAAATCGAATTGTAATGATTTCTTTCTTTCTTTCTCAAAACATTTTCTCTTTATTTTTTCAATCAATTTAGCTGTTGTTTTTGTGAGTAGTGTGCTTGTGATATTTTCCCTTTTTTTTTTTTTATATCACTTGGTTTTTATATTTTGTTATTTAATACAACGATATTTATATCTAAGTGTGACATAATTAGCCAAACATCATTAATTTTGGGCCAACTGTTATGTCCATAGGGCATCAGACTGCTTGCACTACCTCGTATTTCCACCGTGCGACAGTATCTTCTTCTAGTAGTAATTCCTCAAGATGACAGGGAGTCTTGCACCTCTAGGTGGCGTCATAGCGTTAGAATTTAAGATTATCTGCTATTTCCCATGTCCACACAGAGAATGTGGACGTGCAGAGCAGACCTTGTTGTGTAGATAAAAGATAACAATTCTGGCTGAAGGACACTGATTCACCACTGAGCTATCCCAAGGACAGAAAGAAAGGAAATTAGATATAGCGAGAAAGAATGAGTTAGAGAGAGAGATGAATCTGGTGTTGTTGTGGTCCAGGGGAGAAAAACATACAAAAGTTAGACCCTTTCCCAGATATTTTGAACAAAGTGTGAGGCATTTAGAAGAGAACAAAAACTATTTGTATCAAAAACAGAAGTCCTTTACTGTATGTTCCTATTAAGATGACACATATTTATCGTTAGCAACCACTCAATAGAGATTAAGACACTTTTGGTGTTATTTTAAACTACTTTGTATGAAAAATATACTAGTAGGCCTACGTCTTCATGGTATCCTTGCTGTGGTTGACAGTTTTCATATTGAAGTAGCTTAGAATTAGTAAAATTATGCTTGTAAGAATACCATGTAGATGTATTAAAACTACCAAAAGCCTCTTTGATTCTAGAAACTGAAAGCTTGAAATGTAGTAAAATATATGCTTTCCTCACATTTTTTCATCTGCAAGGGAATGTGACATTAAAACTCCAAACCACTGATCTATAATTGATCTTATAATAATTTCAGAAAATTTCATATTCACAGATGTGAGATTCAGCCTCTTCATTCTGTGGGTTTTTTTTTTGTTGTTGAGAAGTTGGACATTTATAAAGCCACCAGCCAAGAGACTTAGTCTCAGAACTTCAAACAGATTCAATTATATATCTGCATCAAACAGAAATATAAACATGTATCATTAAACAAAACATTTCTACATTTCCAAAAGACGGCTAAATAGCCTACCTCTTCTTTTTTTGTTGTTGATATTTCAGGGTTGTGTCTTTATATTGAAGGTCCTCTTTCTAAATTTCACCCTTAGGTAGGACTAAATTTGCAATATCATGTGCACAACCATGATATTTGAACCAGAAAAACAAAATAGCTACTGTAAACGTGTGATATTCATAATTCTTTTGTCAAAACCATACATTTTATGTCTGACTGAGATGACAAATCACTGGATCAATGACAGTTAAAATAAAAATTAATTAATTAATTCCTTGAAGTAAACGTTAAATGCCAAATTGTATGTATTTTGTCCTACTCAGTGTTAACCATAATCATCATAAAAGTTATTATTTTTGTGATTATTATTAAAAACATTAGGCTACATAGCCTAACAATAGAAATGTTAATTTATGCACAGCTTAAAGTCTTTATAAAAAGGTAATATCTGATTATTAATAGACATAATAATAATAATAAGACTAAGAACATTATATTAAAAGCTATCATATAATTTTTTTTTTTTACTTTTACAATCGGTTTAATAATTTACTTTTATACTTGTGTTTTTATTTCCCGAATAACTTTGAAATTTTGTTCTGAGCAGCCTATATATTTCTGTCAAACAAAAACAAACCATTATCACCCTTATCCACAACAATGTATGGAATACCACAGAATTCCCATCTAGGGGCCGCTGTGTGGTGGGAGGAGCGGAAGTTGAGGAAGTCGTGTATTAGATCGGGGGATGAAGAGCCCGTGTTTGTTCTAATCGTGCGCCGCAAGAGTTCAGGAAGCGTCAATAAAACCATCCAGATACTAAACACACAGTCCCTCGCGCGCACTTATCGGGACTGTGACACGTGCGCGGCTGGATCAGGACACTTTTGCATTATGCATTCGGACTGCAGGCTGCTGGGATGGACGCGTCGGTAATGGTGGGCAGAGGGACCGGAGGGGCTGCGGTCTTCATCCTGATCGTCTTCATCGTACTCCTCGGTGCCAGAAGCTCGCGGGCGCAGAAGGGTACGTGATCTTCCGATGGGGATTAAAGTTTTTATGAGTTGGTACTTCTCATAAACTGCTTCACCGCCTCTGGGTTTGGGACCGATTGTGGTTTCACAACAAACTCTCGGGGTGGTGTGGTGTATGGTACATGAAACTAAACTGTTAGTGGTATCTGAAAGGTTGTAGGTTCAAACCTAGGCTCGGTTCATGAATAATCACAATTGTGTGTTCGATCAAGACATACACTAATCCACACCAGAAACTAACCAAGACAGCAGGACTGAACCTGTAATAAATTCAATGGGTAAACACTTCAGGTAAATAACGGAGTTTGTGCTGTATAAGTACGTGCGCGTACATTCTAGCATTCTTAAATTGTTGCTGTGCTACAGCTGGAGCAACAGAAGAACGTGATGACGCAACGCCTGACATGGGCCGCGCGCTCGCTGCCCTCGCAGCTTTCCCAAATAGGTAGTGAGTTCATGTGCTGTCCAGTGTCAAGCTGCTGCATTTAACAGCAGTATGTGTTTTTTTTAACAGATTCAGTCCTTCTCATGTAATCTGAAGTTAACTCAGTAAGTTTTTGCCAATTCGTTTTACACATACAAAAACAGTACTTTTGCAAAATATCATAAAAATATGCACACTCACAAAAGTTGAAGACTACAGATATATCAGTCCTCTAGGTAAAGATGTTTGATTCTACATGGAGCGAGTTGCCCCCTCATGGATGCCACCATTTTGATTCACCAAGACTGTTACCAGATTTTTTTTTTATTCTCCAACCCCCCCCCCCAAAAAGCCATTAAAAGGTAGAGTAGGTAATTTTCGGAGAAGCTAGCAATAGTGAGCTAGCTTTGAAAGCATAAGATCCCACCCTCCCTTCATAGCGCTCTACAAAGCCACGCCTCTTTCAAAACACATGAGCGCGTACAGCAGGGAGCAAACCAAAGCGCCACGAGAGACGGCATTTAACTACCTCATGTTTCAAAGCACATCACATTACAATAATAATAAACATAACTCAAAGAGCACTGACCTGTACCACCTGACAGCTGCAGATTCATTTCAGTGTTGATTGCCATTGAAACGCAGAATTTCGAGTCACGATTCGCTCTTGAGTATAACAGGTCACGGGTTTCCATCTCTTCCCTATTACAGTAGTTATGGCTTGAACGCAGCACAGCATAAGCTCGTTGTTTTAGTTCAGGAGGAACTGCTGCTGTTTCGGTTGCGATGCTCAGTGATTGACGTCTGTCTAGCATGAAACGCGCTGATGATGATGTGAGATGTGTGCGCGAGCAGGGTGCGCAGAGGTATAAAAATGCATACGCTGACAAGCAGGAAAGGCATCAGCTGCATCTGAAATTGCATACTTCCCTACTATATAGTAGGCAAAAAACAGTATGTGACAAAAGAAGTATGTCTGAATTCACAGTACCAATGAAAGAGTTGGCAAAAAGTATCCGGATGACCCACTTGCCATGAGGCCACTGGAGAGGATTTATGAATGGCAGTGAAGCGATGTAACTGATGCTGGTAGGTCACATGATAAGGGCAACATGGCGAATGTAGTAGGTCCGAATTACATTCATCACACACATTCGTACTGTATAGAACATACTTTTTAGCGGTCGTGAAGTAATTACTTATTCAAAATAAGTGCCTATTCAAGAGAGTATGCGATTTTGGACATTGTAATGTATTGCATATGTATTGCAATGATCAGACAAACATTTTATGGTCTTACGCCTTCCACAGACGAGATATATACACATACATTTAGACCACTTAACTTAGTGATTGCTATCAGGATGTGAAGAGACTTTCAACCAGCATAACAAAAAATGTTTCTGGAACAAATCGGCTACCATGCCTTTAATATTGTTATATATTATCACAAAAGGTCAAAGTTTGTTAAATAAACTGTTTAAGTTTTCCTGGGGAAAACGATAGAAATGTTCAATTGCTTTTTTGTAGCGAAGACTCCATTTCTTAGACTGTTTTCTGAAATAGCTGTTTGTCTTCACTGTCACATGATCCTTCAGAAATCATTCTGCTGATTTGTTGCTCAAGAAGCATATTTTATTAGTATCAATGTTGAAACAGTTCTGCTGCTTAGCCTAATATTTTTGTAGAAACCGTGATACATTTTTATCAGGATTCTGTGACGAATAGGACGTTATAGGACGATATCTTTTGTAACACTAAATATATTTACTGTCACTTTGATCAATTTAATGCATCCTTGCTGAATAAAAGTATTAATGAAAAATTTTCAGTGAAACATGTGACAACTAGCCCCATTTTCTCATACTGACTGTTATCTGTGGGTGTGGAGGGGGCTGTTGTTTTTGCTCCAGGGGTCTGAATATTGTCCAGCAAGGATTACGTAACAAGAGCGCAAGCTGAGTTTCATTCGGTGTGTAAACGCGTGACAGGCGGCGCAAGCAGCTGCAATGCAATGCGATCTCATCTCTCTGTCTCTCTCTTTCTCCTCTCTAGAGATTCAACAAGGAGCTCTTTTGCACAATTTCCAAGCTAAATATTTCACCAAATGAAGTTTAAGTTCTAAGTGACAAAAAAAAAATATCTGTACTTCTTAATTAAGACTTTCTGTTTGTCAAATGGTATTCTTTGAATTACCTTGGAATAACATTTTAAGATCACGGTGCATGATGTATATATATATAAAAGTACCTTTGAATTTGAGCTCTGCAGGGTGCTTGATCATTTCTGGATGTTTTTCAGGGGACGGGTGTGGACACACTGTGTTGGGTGTGGGCAGTGGGAGCCTGGCGTCATTGGGGTACCCTCTGTCCTATCCCTCGCACTCTGTGTGTGAGTGGGAAATCAGCGTGACCGCTGGACACACGGTCCTTGTGCACATTGCGGATCTTGATATCGATACAAACAACTGCCAGGTCTCTTACCTGCGACTTTATAATGGCATCGGACCAGGACGAACGGAAATTGGTGAGAAACGCTTATGGACTTGATGAGCATTTGTTGTTGTTGTGTTTTCCTGGTCCTCAGTCCCATTTGTACTTCCAATACAAATGGAGAGAGAAGGTTAAAAAGTTACTTTTCTTTTCAAAACTTTTGTGATCCACAGGCCTGTTTACACCTGGTAATAATAACATTTGTTGCCAAAAAATGGCCAGAAACTGATGTTAAAGTCACCGTGAAATCAAAATTGACAATTATTATTTTTTAATGGAAAACTGCAATGTTTGT